>NC_136418.1:191619372-192819372 GCF_052625555.1 Lactuca saligna | reverse complement strand
GGGTTACAGGGAGTCGGTGAGGGAGGTTAGCGTATTTTTTTTTTTTTTTTTTTTCCATCGGTATTCAACAAAGAAATATGAGCACCTCGTCTAGAGAGTATTCTCCAGATTGGCTTCGTAATGCCCAGGTATACATGATGAATCATTGTTATCTATTATGTTTCTATATCTTCTAGCCTCGGTCACCACAAGCTTACGTATAATCTTTTGAAATCGTCCAAGCAACCATCCCAATTATCATCCATGTACGTTACTCAGCAAAGTTGCAGGACGAGTGTTGTAAATTCGTAGAAAAATTTCATGGTTGGTACTATTTTGGATATGTGGTATCATAGGGGCTATGGTGGTTGTGCTGATGTGCTTTTTTTCATTTCATAACTGATACTCTAGATGTTAATTGTGATTATGCGTCCAATAGGCATCGATCATATAGTTCTGATTCTGCCCTTGGATTTCAAGTATTTTCAGGACTTAAATCCTCAAGATTGTATAAAGAATATAGTACAAGCTGTTAGTAATTATTCAAAGATTAATGATTCTTGTGGCTAAAGATGATGTATTACTGATTTACTTGCAAATTGGGCAATGCCCTGCCCCTGGCAATCATGGCTGCATAATGTGCTCAGCTAGTTTCACATTGACTTTTACAAGTTATTGTTGGGCTCTATGACAGGCACCAACAACATCAATTTTGATGTTGTCCTCGAGTTCTGAGTCTCTTCCGGTTGGTAGTGATGATGATACAGATGATGGGCTTCCTATAAGCTCTGTGACCAAGAAAACATCAAAAGTGAAGTCTCCAAGTAAAAATCTGAGTACCAAGAGGAAGGGGCTTGGTGAAAATGAAGGTAAGCTTCGCTATAAACATTTTACATGAATCTTAAAAAAACAAAGGTTATAAAAACTTGTGAAGATAAAGAAATTGCTACTTATTTGTTATTTTCATGTGGAGGTATTCACATTCTGATGTTTGTTATGTTATTTATACTTGTTACAATACAGGTAACAAGGGGAAAGGGGGTAAATCTACAGAGAAGGTGAGAACCTATGAACCAGTATTAATTTATTATTATTTTTTGTAATGATTTCATTTATCCTGAAACCAGCTGCATCTAGGTATTGTGAAAATTTTGTAATTATTTATTGGTAATCTGCTTAGTAAGCCATAAGATTACATGTCCACTTGGCCTCCTTCCTTTTTAACTAGAGAGGAACTAAAAGTATTTTCTAAGATTAACAACACTAAACTCGTATCATGTCTTTCACCTACTCTTTACTTTCTGTAAATGTACTTAGAAGTTATGTAAGAGAGTTTTTATAAATGAAGCTGGTATAGTTAATTGTAAGTGTTATTTATGTGAACAGAAACCTAAAACACCAGTTTGGACGTTGCCATCGGATTCTGAATATGAGTTGTCTGAGCATGACCCAAAGGAGGAGGAGGAATTGAAGATGAGGCTAAAGATGGAAGAAGATATGATGGAGACAAAAGGGAAACAAGGTATGTAATTAGAGTTTCAGATTAAAACAAAGAGTCGTATCCTTCTTTCTCTGTTTGGTTTCTTAGGATATTTGTTTGCATTGCTGCAGAGAATGATGGAGATGTAAAGGTTTTAGAAAGACAAACCACTGAGAAGCAAACAGGATCTTATGTAATCTAAATTTCAACCTGTCCCATGATTGTTATTTTATCAGTTGATTACAGCAGTACACATGTCAATGTCATTACAGATTTCATCTTCGAGGTTGCCTTTGGTGCTTGCAGATAAAGTCCAACGTTCGAAGGTATGTCTGAGTCAGTTAATCTCTGCAGACTTTTGGTGTACCATGTCCTTATCTAGTCTCATATGTCGATCATGTAATGAAACTTACGACAGTTTTTTTTTTTTTTTTTGCGATTTGATAGGCTCAGTAACCGGCATTTTAAGTTTTGCAGGCACTTGTGGAGTGTGAAGGCGAATCCATTGATCTAAGTGGTGATTTGGGTTCTGTTGGGAGGGTGGTTGTTTCAGATTGCCCATCTGGCAATCAAGATGTACTTTTGGATTTGAAAGGTATGGAACGCATCATACTCTTTTTGTTAACTTCCATCTAATTAATACTTTTAATACATTGTAGTATTTTTCATTTCAGGAACCATCTACAAAATGACAATATTACCTTCAAGAACTTTCTGTGTTGTATGTACCTATCTCCCCTAAACTTTATCATATTAAAATATTATTATGGCAACAAACTTATTCACTCTTCATCTTCAGGTTAGTTTTGGGCAATCAGAAGCCAAGGTTTGTTTTCAATCCATTTCTTAAGGTTGAGCCAGCGATGAGTTAATTGAAATATCCTTTTTATCTGTCAGATAGAGGCAATCATGGATGACTTTATTCAGCTGAAGCCACAGTCAAATGTCTATGAAGCTGAAACCATGGTTGAAGGTGAGAGAGGAGTTGTTGTACTTGAAGCTTGTGTTTTTCATTTCCTGACTTGGCATATGCATATGTGTGTGTGTGTGTGTGTGTGGTAGGAACGCTGGAAGGATTTTCTTTTGATTCTGAAGATGAAGCTGTGAATCGTCAAACTGGCGATGAAAACAAGGGGGGTGATGCTGCTGATCCACTAACCAAAACCAATGGCAAAGGAAAAGGAAAAGCCGAGAAAACATCATCTGTATCTCTATGCCCTTCTTCCTTTTTAATATCATCCATCATGTTTTCTTTTCTTTTGCTAAATATTTTAGAAACTCCTACTCTGGATTCAGGGAGCAGCAAAAAGGAAGGCAAAAACAACTGCTGCCAAAAAGCCACCAAAAAAGGCTACCAGGAAAGCTCCAGCTGCAAAGAAATCCAAGGCAAAAAAATGAGACGATTCTTCCTTGTTGTTGTAGGTTAGATTAGAGAAAGTGTCCTAGGCATTACAACTTAAAAGAAAAAGATTGTTTATATTGTAATTCTTCTACATGTCTGATTGATGATTTGTCGCAGTTTTATTATGCCTACATCCTTCAATATAAAATTATAAATCATATCTACTAATTACATATCTAATGTATCGGCCTTAAGATGCAAACAATAATTGTGTATCACTGCTCACTGGTGCTTTTATTAAATCCCATTTTTTTTTAATGTTCTTTTTATATATGGATCATTCTATAATTTCACTATTACACTAGGACAACTCTAGTAATTTTATTTTATATATGGCCTATTTTTGTAATTTTGGTATTATATTATGGACTTTTTCTCTAATTAGGTTGTTACAGAGATTACTTATGTAATATCCTTATTACGCAAGGATCATTTATGTAACTTTGCCTTGCATAGGATTAGCTATTATAGGTTTATATTTCATACTAATATTCATTACTTTTTATTGTCATTTCTGTCATTATTTAACTTTGATTTTTCTTATCATTTTGGTCATTTTTCTCAAATACAAGGACTATTAGGTAGTTTTATAAGGACCGTTTCTGTAGGGGTTATTGCTATAAAAGCCTCTAAATTTATAGAAAATGTTCGGTTATGCCTAATGTTCATTTTTATGTAATTAGAAGATGAACATTTCCCTTTTTTTTCCCCAGTTTATTGCTTTTCATCGGTATCCCTTTTACCTATCGGTAATCCTTGCCAAGTGAGTTACCAAATGCCTTATTAAGCTGACATGGATGCCACATAATCACCACATCTCATTTATTAACAACGAAGCTGCACCTCTTCATACCACTCCCTCGTGAAAATGTCAAGTTCTTTTGCCAAATCAAGCTTCTACGGTGGTTCAAGATGGAGAAAGAAGAAAGTAGTTACATGTGTTTATGGAGATGTATGTAGTTTAGTTGTTGCATGAACAATTGATAACTATGAAAAAAAAAAAAGTTCAGAGGTGTTCTATTTACCAACCAGGTAAACAACAAAAATTTGCCATACTTTTAATTTTCTTGAGAATCCCCTTAAAAAGGTATGTAATTTCTCCCAATTATTGTTTGTTGTAGGTGGAAGGAGAGGACTACGGTTTTTTTAAATGGTAAGAAGAAGATGGAAAAAACTCAAACAATCACCACTCTCAATCAAAAAACCACCGTCTCACACAAAGGAGGGAAAGGTGAAGGTCTTGCAAGAAGTAAGTGTAGGTTGTTAGTTCTTATTTTGTTCATGTTGACAGTAGTAGTTTTGAAGATGTAAAATATTTGGGAAAGTTTAGAATGGCTATGTAATTGTTCTTTTGGTATGAACTTATAGTACCTGCAAAAATTATTTATGAAATTGAAAATATTTATTGTTTTAGAAATGGTATATAGTTGATTGCTCAAATGGTAAAGTGTAATGTTGAAATTGGTAAATATCAAAGGAAAAATGGTACAATGCAAAGTAACATGTTGTAATGGTAAAGGCAAAGTATAATGCTGTAATGGTAAAATGCAAAGTATAATTTTGTAATGGTAAATGCATAGTATAATGTTGTAATGGCCAGTTGTAAAATGGAAAATACAATGTTGTAATGATAAAAGGCAAAGTATAATGGTATAATTCACAAACGATAAATTGTAAATGTAAACATAACATAACATAATTTTGTGGGTGGGGTGGGCATTACATAAGATTCATTACATCATCAAAGGTTTCCATTACAAAAGATTAACTAACATGTACCATCCATCCATTTACTACTCCAAATTTACTAGATTTGAAGTTGAAGAACTACCCCCCCTCTCTCAATCTACTAAGATGATCATCTCAAATGGCTTTCTTTTCCTTATCTTAGAAACTTTCAGAAGCTCTTTGTCATACACAGGGGAATCTTCGTAATTTTCACCAGCACCACTATTTTTCCAATCATCTTGCTCAGCAAACAAATGACGTTTTCCGACCTTCTTGCACTCTGATTATCGGTGACCTGTCTCCCCACAACTAAAACACTTCAAGCTACTACTACCAGTTGTTCTAGGAGTTGGTCCAACATTGTTAGATGTTGGTCTTTGTTGATTAGGCACAACACGGGGTACCACACCACCTGACCCAGAACTTCCTCCAGCAATGGTAGTCGAAGACGAACCGCCCACCCGACGACTTTGTTTCTCAAAAGCCAATGCCCGTTGGTACGCTTCAGAAACAGACACCGGATCAAACATATTTACGGAGTCCATGATTTGGACCCGTAGACCCCCAATATCAAGCAACGAGATGTTCCTCTGTCTCCTGGATATCATTTCGGGCAATCAATTGGTAGAACTCAGTTATGTAATCGTCAACTGACTTGGCACCCTGCTTTAGATTTTGCAAGCGTTGGTACATCAACCTTTGAAATTATGGGGTAGGAAGTTGGATCGTAAACACTTCTTCATCTTCCTCCAAGTCACAGCCTTTGACTTTCCTAGCCTCTCTCGTGTCAGTTTTAATAGTTGCCACCATGCAGATGCCCTACCACGTAGCCTAGTAGCAATCAACGACACTCTTTTGTTTTCAGGGACTTCTTTGAACTCAAAAACTTCCTCAACAGTAGCCAACCAGTCAATGAACCCCTCTGGATTCAAACTAACCCCATCAAATTATGGGATATCAATTTGCATTACGGCCTCCCAACGCCTATTGTCACCCCCATGTTGTAACGCCCGGGTTTTCAGGGCTAAGCATTTTTGTCAATGTAATAGTCTAGGTCAACTATTGTAACTCTTTTTGAAATAATAAATATGAAATATTTGAGTATTATGTGAATTATGTGTGTTTATGTGTTTATTATTTAATTATAAATGTATAATTAATAAAGAATAAAAATGAGCGTCAAAATTAAAGTGTGAGATAATCCCGATATCTCTACATAAAGTTGTAGAATATGTCTCAAGGTTTCCGTACATATAAAGAATGCCGAAATCCGATCTATAACGAAGAAGTTATGGCCCGCTGAAGTTTTACGGCAAAACCGGCACGACACCGGGAGACGTAAATAGTGAATTTACGATAGAAGACTTTTTAGCCTTAGCAATCTAAACAAAAGTTGTAGAATATGTTAAACTAAGAACATCGATAAAAAGAACGCCCAAATCTGACTTCGTATGAAGAAGTTATGATTTTTCTAAGATTCGGCTTAGCAGTGCACGGCCTGAAACTCGAATTTTAGTTCAAGCGGTTTTTGGCTTACGCAACGTAAATGAGAGTTGAAGATCTCATTAATAGGAAATCAACGGTAAAAAGACAGACAAAAACAGAGTCCGTATGTAGAAGTTATTAATTTTACGCAGACGTTTAACAGTATAATCTCCTTGTACTGTTAAATTTAAGATCGGTCGAGAATTAGCTGACGGTGTCAAAATGAAAGTTGTAGATCTTATTATTACCTACGCGTGGATATAAAGAACGTCAAAAACGGAGGTCGTATGTGAAAGTTACGAATTTTAGAAGTCGGAAGTGTGCTGTGCGAAAATGGGTGATGTGACACAATCTTGGCCATTGCTTTCTTCCCAAGGCTTGCCACCAGATGGTGACATGTGGCACCAAGTTCAGCCACATTTCACCCTATAAATACCACCTTTCCCACCCTCATTTTCTTCACACCTTTCCCATTCTTTCTTCTCTTTACTCTCTCTCTCTAGAACCTCTCTCTAGCCCCGAAATCCCTCGAAAAGCCTAGGGAACCTCCCTAGCACAAGGCGGAAGCCCCGGAGTGCTCGAAGGCTCTGAGAAGAAGAGCTTTTCGGCTCGGGAACGCTGCTCCAAGCAAAGCCCGGTTTTCTATAAAACACGCTGTAAGTGAGCTACGCCTACGCTATTTTTAATATAACTTTTATTTAATTATAGTAACGTTATTAGGAACTTATAATAAATACTTGGGCTATTATTATGGGTTATATAAGTATTTTTTTGACGCTTATATAATAATAATAATAGCTAGACTATTAATTAGTCTCGACGAATAATAAACTAAACTCTAGTGGTAATAATACTAGGTTTCGTCGAAGAAAAATTCTTTTTAAGAAGCGAAGCGCTGTCTGAGTTCGGAATCACCACCTTTTCCTGTGAGTGCATAGTTACTTTCAGCTTAAACATAGATATGAAGTATTTTATATAAATTACGTGCTATTTGTGCATATTATCTGAATACTTGCTATCTACGTTAGATGAACGTTGTTATACATGTTTTCAATGATTTAAACTGTATATGTATTTTATATCTACGAAAATGTTGGGGTAAAACATGGGTAGATGTAATAGGTGATGTGTGATAAAATGATGAGAGGCCTCGATGTTGTTGTTGTTGATCCAGTCATCTAGCGGAGTATAGATGACGATCACGGACTCTTCTAGACAGTCCAATGGAACACTAGCAGGCTCGCAACCTGTAGGTGTTGTGAACGATGTGTTCACCGGTGTACTCCATCCCCCACATGGTTGCCTATTAGGACATTTATTGCTGAGGAATCCCCTTAGCAGTAGTGTTCGTCCCGATGATGATCCTTAGGCTAGGTCCCTTATGATAGGTGTTTAGGGACGTAAAGTGAGGATAACGGGAACGGGTAATCGGGTTATTGTTGATTGATGAAATTAATAAACTTATTTATTGTGGGTTGAAAACCCTATGTGCTCACCAGGCTCCCAAGCCTGACCCACTCAGTTTTATGCATTACAGGTAGTGGCGCATGAGCATAGGTGTGATGTTTTGGACGAGGGATTACGGATATAGGCCTGTAGATATGAAATAATGTAGTAAGGCTTATATTGTACTGTTTATACTTTTGATCTGTACGAACATGACATCCCGAGTCTTTTAATGAAATACATTTCTATGGAAATGCTTTTGATAAATCTTTATCATATTATTGTTTTGGGACAAATTCCGCAACCCTTTTATTAAAAGATAACTCTGATTTTGAAATAAAGTATAAACAAAACCGGTCTTTTCTGGCCTTGATTTTGGGGATGTCACACATGTTCATGCCTTGGCCGCCTTTCTAGATCGTCTTCAGAATACGAACCGTCACTGATGCCAAACGGGTTACCAAACTCACCATCTTCCACCTGTGAATGAGTTCGAGACGTTTGACCTCCTCGATTCATTAGTTCGACCATCATTCTAGTCAATTGATGAACCATTTGATCCATCCTCTCCTCCATTCTTGCCATAATACGTTCTTCCAGTTCTTGCTCATGAACATTGGCGGGTGTCCTATTTCTTCTCGAAGGCATTCTGAACCAGGAGTTCGGCTTTGATACCAACTGATGCAACGTACAAATGACACAAGATCAAAACTATTGATTCTAAAAGAATACCCAGGATAATCTTGCCCAAACCACGTTGATTCAATGAATATCGTGGGATTGGCTTCAAAATTTGGTAAACACGCACGAAATTTTGAGAGAAAAATGAAATTTCTTTAAACTGATCAATGACCATCCAAATTACATTAGAAAGACTTAAATAAGAGGCAAAATTTTAAAAGAAACCCTAAAGAGGCATGGGCCAAACACAAACCCAAAAACAAAGTCCAAAAATTTTGAAAAAAAAAACACAAAAATGTCCGTAAGTCCAATTTAGAAAACAATTTCTTGACTCAAATGGGGACTTATCTAGACGTGCTCCTTTCTTCAAGCTTCGATTTGACTGGTCGTAGGACCAAAATGGAGATTCGTAGCCAAAGTTATGGCCATTTCCGTGAGGCTCCTTTAGTCACACGATCATGGGCCTCTAGGAACGCAAGGGCCAGATCCTCCACACTAGGGCCCGCATCAGTCCTCTTGGGCCAAAAGCTCTAGTTACCCATGTTATGGGCTGAGAACTTTTATTTGGGCCATAGTTGGGTCGAAAACTCTTCATCATAATAGTATTGAGTAGTAAACCTCCTAATGGGCCTTATTGGACCATGAGGAATTAATTTAAGACTTGATTGGGCTAATACCCTTCATGGATCATTTATTGGGCCGAGAGCCATTTATTTTGAGCCTTTAAACCGAAAACATCCGTTGGGCTTATGGTTCTCGGTTATACTTCAAAAACAAGCCCAACATTTATCTCTTTGCCCTCTCCAAAATCCGATCAGCCCATTAAGCAAAAAGATAGAAAGAGAGAGAGAGAGATAGAGAGATAAAGAGAGAGAGAGAGAGAGAGAGAGAGAGAAAGAGGGAGAGAGAAAATGGTGGGTGTTGACCTTGGGTGACACCTCACCTTTGTATGGAGGAAACCTATGCAAACTACCCACCATACTTCTAGGTTTAAGATGCTAAACCTTCATGTAATGACCACCTTAACCTCTTCTCTCTTCCCCCTCTTGACCCGGCCGAGACCACCCCCACCTCTCTCATTTCTCACATTAACTTTCACTCACATCTTCCCCCCTCTTTAAATCTTCAAGAGCTCTCTCATTTTTCCTCCAAGAAATCATGAGTTTGTGTGTGTCTTCAAAGAATCCTCTTGAAGCCTTTCATCCACTTGGTAAGTTGTTAACTATACTCAATTTGTTTTATTCCATTTTATGCTAGATCATTCCTCATAACCACCTCTTTTTCGTGATTAAGATCCTAGAACACCAAAACTTCACCAATCTTCACAAAGAAGCTAGCTAAGGCCGGAAATCTCCTTCATTTCCCTCTTCAAAACCAATCAAACCTCAAGGTGAGCTTCATAGCCCTTTGTTTCCGTGATTTTCCATATTTGGGGGGGGGGGGGATACAAGCTTGGTTTTGTGTTTAATCTTAGTATTTATGCATGCATGTGTATATTATCATGATATGTTGTGTGATATGTTATGAAACTATGATAAACACTCATGAACTCAAAATTTCTTCCAAGTTTCGAAGTTATTAGTAAACAAGTCACTTTATGTAACTTCCTATGATGCTTGGAAAGATTAAACATGTTAAAAGTTGCTATGAAACTAAAGAAAGTATACAAAAGGGCCATATTTGACAATAAAGATAAAAATTGGGCTTTTATTGATGTTCTCGACATTAATGTGCCAAAAGTGTCATTTTTTATAAAAATGGGCTTCTATTGATGTTCTCGGCGTTAATGCGCCAAAAGTGTCATTTTTGATAAAATGGGCCTTTTATGTGAATTTTGGTATTTTTGGGCTAAAATGGTCATTTTTGGTAAAAATTGGCTTTTTATGACATTTTCATTTACAATGGGCCGAAAATGAACTATTTAACAAACCTGGGCCAAAAATGACATTTTTATATAAAATGGGCCGAAATTGGATTATTTAGTAAAAAGGGCCACTTATAACAATTTGGACCAAAAATTAGGACTTATATGGCCCTTCTATCCTAATTGGGCCTTATATGACACATTTAATGTTAATTGGGCATTAGGATGTCAATGGGACCAAACAGGAGCGGAATTATCTGCCCCCGCTCCTGCCCCCAAAATCAGTTGTTGCCCCCGCTCCTGGTCCCACCCCCGGCTCCCCCGTTTACATATCCCCCGGTCCCGCCCCCGGTTACCTTCATCGCCCCCGGTCCCGCCCCCGTTCCCCCGGTTTATACGCTTAAAATTCGTTTTTTTTTTGCTAAACAACTACTTTGGTTTAGGCTAAAAAGCTTATTTTTAATAACTTTAAAAGTTTAAAACATAATCTTTTAGAAACTAAAAAATTAAAAATCCAACATTAAGAATTCAACATTACAAAACGATAATTCCAACAATATTAAAAATATAAAATATGACAAACCCAATATTACAAATATAAAATACTTACATGTCCAAAAAATATGATCAATTCACTACCTTTTCAATATCTGTTAATTGGAAACGGGAAAGTGAAACCTAACCTACACCTAAAATTAGAAAATATATTTTGTATATGTATTTTATATTAAATATTTTTTTTTACATAATTGTACAACCGGAGCCCCCGCGGGAGTACAGGACGGAAATACCAACTCCCGACCCCGGTCCCGAATATAAGCAGGGTTTAATTATGCCCCCGCTCCCGATCCCGCTCCCAGTTTTTTTTAAAAAATTTAGTCTCATACGGGATCGGGGTCCCACGGGAGCGGGTTCCCACGGGGGTTTTTGACATCCCTAGGCATTAGTATCAATTTTATGTAAATTGAGCCTCTCGCGAAAATATCGTTAACAATCGACTATTTTGATAACAACGATGAAACAACGAACTATTCTGACACTCTCAATAAAAATGATTGCATTTTTTACTATTTATGAGTTATAGTAAAAAAATACACTCGTAGCATTATTTTAACGCTAAATAATGAAACACACTAATCGCGTAAAGTAACACCTGTAAAATTCATGCCAAATTTAAACCTTTAAATCATTTAAAACCATTCAATTATTACAATTTGTTTTCAAAATAGTTTAAACATCAGAGTTCCCAGAAATCAAAATCATCAATCGAAGAAGTGTATGGTCATGCCTTCGCCTTCCCACGGTCATCCGCTAAACCTGAAACAATAAACTCCGTAAGCTCGAAGGCTTAGTGAGTTACCCCCAAAATACTCATACACACAACAATACACATACAATAACAAACAACATACTATGGGTCCAATTATCCATCGGGATGGAATACCCCAAGCCCTCAACCATCGGGTTGGAATGCCCACATACTACGAGTCCAATCATCCTCTGGATGGAATACTCTCGGCCCACAACCATCGGGTTGGAATGCCCACACACAATACATATATAACAGATACTATGGGTCCAATCATCCACCGAGATAGAATACCCCAGGCCCTCAACCATCGGGTTGGAATGCCAACATAACCAATCAAACTTGTCCATTTATATCAAATAAACAGACAATAGTCTATATAGACAACATACTAGGTTCCTATCATCCTCGGGACAGAATACACTCAACTACCAATCAATCATGTGCATATATAACAGGTAATCTCCTACCAGCATACAGACAGTCATACCAACTATAGGTCACTAAGCATGTCCACATCCTTGATCTAATAGATCATACAAGCATATAACCATCCTATCTACCAGGATACCGATCTAACAGATCATACCAACATATAACCATCCTATATACCCGGATACCGATCTAACAGATCATACCAACATATAACCATCCTATCTACCAGGATACCGATCAAACAGATCATACCATTATATAACCATCCTATCTACCAGGATACCGAGCTAACAGATCATACCAACAACAATCCCAAATAAAAAATCAAAGGGTCGGCCTTGGTGTCTTAGATGCTTGAGGTCAGTTAGGATAACTCACCTCACAATGCCGATCTGAGCTAAAGAATCGAACTCTCGAATTGCTGCCTCACCAGCAATCCAAACTATCCAAATAATAAATACCAAGTCATTACACAACATAACAATCTTGACTGAGGGGGGTCCACACAATCCATCATGTCCATTCTCTTTATTGGGCCAAGGCCCAATTCTAATTCCATAACCTTGAAAAACCTTATACAAAGCCCATTATTGGCCTAATTTACCAAATTGGGCCCAACTCCCTAATTGCACCTAAATCCAAGATCCATTATAAAGACTTGGCCCAAAACATAATATTCATAAAGTCCAGCAAAGGCCCAAATCCAACTAGTCCATAAACAACCTAAAACGTGAAACCCAATTGTCAAAGGCCCAACAGAGGACGTATGTGGAGCGTACTCCTCTGGTATGCGGGTCGTACTCATCATATGTTGACCACCATCGGGGTGGTTGACCTAGTACGCTGGGCGTACTGGATTTACGATGGGCGTACGCGGGGTTTCACCAAAATCCTAATAAGTGCTTAATGGCTTAAGCACTTAAGCCCAAACTTCAGATCCACCGACCAAATGTGCCATAGGACTATGAAGTCTCGAACTTTACCACTTTGGACGTCTAGAAAGTGTTGGATTAGTGTCTAAGCCCGTAACCATATTTGGTAAATACTTGACCCGGTTATGCAAGGTCATTTTGGGTTGCCTTCACCAAAGCAACTTGAATGGAGAAATAAATAGAGAAAGAGGTTATTATGATTTATTAATATGTTATAAGAATAATATATTAAAGGAGAAATCATTTTTGTTTAATTAATATTGGTCAATAATTAATTAGGAATTAATTTTGTGATCAAGTGTAATTAATTAAACTAGAGGGGTTGAATTGTAATTATGTGATAGTTGCAAAGTAAGGCAATGGTTATCCTTGTTAAAGGATGGACGAATTCAAGGATAAGGATATCCTTAAAATCGTCCAAGGTCCAAGGGATAAGGGCTTTTCAAGGCTTATCTTATGGTTGTTTGATGGGCAAGTAACTAGATAAGGATAAGGACTAAAACCCTAATCATAACCCTATATAAAGACCCCTAGGCCCTGAGAAATTGTCCCACTTGTTCCCAATAGATCCCTAGGCCGATTTCTACCTCTCATATTCTCTCTCTATAGCCTCTCTAATTGCTTGTGGTGTTTGTGAGCCATTAGAGGCACTACACTTGTGGTGCTTGCTTTCAAGACTTAGGGTTTGAAGATTTAAGTTGTTATTACAATATAACAACAAGAGGTATGTAATCTAACCTTATATGTGAATTTCGAAAATAACATCATACTTTAGTGTTTTATTCATGTGTTCATAAAGTTGTATATCTAATAGTGAAAACATAGATCCAAAACTAGGGTTGCATGCACACATAGGATTGTTTGTATAAAACCCAACAAAAAGTTCTTAACACATGGTCTTAATCCATTAAGACCTTCCTACTTCATGCATGAGACAAATCTAGCTATTGGGACACCATTTTTATCACTTAGCACCTTTTTTAAGGTCTGAAAGGACAACTCATTTTATCCAAATCATAGCATGCACCATTTGGGACTTTTGAGACAAGAACGCTTCCAAAAAGCTAAAATGACTAGATCTAACTCATACAAGTATAAAGTTTGAAGTTTTTTACCTTCTGGAGCTTCTAGGGCACAAACCCACCTCCAATGTACAAGCTTCATCTTCTTCTCCAACTCCTTGATGCAACATTATAACGCCCGCGTTTCCAGGCTAGACATTTTCGTTGATGTAATAGTCTAGGTTAACCCTTGTAGCTCTTTTTGAAGTATTAATGATGAAATATTTGACTATTATGTGAATTATGTGTATTTGTGTGCTTATTACTTAATTATAAAGATATAATTAATAAAGGATAAAAATAAGTGTCAAAATTAAAGTGTGAGATAAGCCTGATATCTTTACATTAAGTTGTAGTGGTCGAAACAAGGATTATGAAGATATAAAGAACACCGAAATCCGAGTTATAACGAAAAAGTTATGACCTGTCGAAGTTTCGCGACAAAACCGGCACGACGTTGAATGACGTAAAATATGAATTAAATATAGAGCGATATCTAGCCTTGGTGATCTAAACGGAAATTGTAGAGCTCCTTAAATCGAGAGCGTGCATAAAAAGAACGCCCAAATCAGACTTCGTATGAGGAAGTTATGATTTTCCGAAGTTTCGACTTAGCAGTATGCAGCCTGAATCCTTGATGTGAGATAGAGTGATTTTTAGCCGAAACAATCTAAATGAGAATTGAAGATCTCATCGATAGTAGTAAAACGATAAAAGATAGGAGAAAACGGACGTCGGATGAAGAAGTTATGATTTTCTAACGGAGTTTTCCTGTCCCGGCCTATTAAAAATAATATATTAATAATATATTAAAATTAAAGTCAAAATTAGCCGATGAAATCTAAACGAGAGTTGTAGAGCCTTTTCACACCTACGCGTGCATATAAAGAACTTCGAAATCGGAGCTCGTACGCGAAAGCTACGGATTTTACAAGTTCGGGACACAAAATCCGAGTCTGACTCATGCTCACGACGTGAGGGAACCATGCTCACGACGTGAGTCTGTGGCAGATGGGTTCCAGAGCCTATCAACGAGTTATCAACTCTATGTGAGGAGACCTGGTCGAGCTCACGACGTGAGCCACCCATGCTCACGGCGTGAATACATCCTATAAATAGAAGCCGATGGTTTCGGATTTAGGTGCTCATTTCTTCTCTTCTAAGTGTCGTTACTATGTGTAATTACCTCGATAAGCCATCCTGAAGCCCCGGTGTTCATATCGAGACCCGAAGCAAGTCCCAAAGCTCGAAGATCCCGAGAAGAACAGATTTTCTGAGTCAAAGCTCTGCCCGCGAGAAGCCCGGTGTGTGAAGTGATCCTGGTTTCACCGAAGAATACTACTCTTAAGCCGTAGTGTTGTCCGATCATCTTCTGATCAAGTGAGTGTGTAGTTACTTTCTTCTAACGCATAATTATGAAGTATTTTATACAAAATACGTGTTATGTGTATATTTTGTTGTTATATGTGTGAATGTATATTCACTTTCTTCTATATCATATATATCTGATTTATTCTTTATGAAATACGTGTTATGTGTGTGTGCCTCATCTGTTATATGGAATATGTATTGATTGAACATGCTATACTGGTTTTAAATATGTATAAAATATATATTTTTATCTACTAATATGTCGGGTAGAACATGGGTAGATAGTTGTGTGATAAACAGATGAGAGGCCTCGATGTTGTTTTTGATTCAGTCATCTAGCGGAGTTTAGATGACGACCACAAACTTTTCTAGACAGTCTTGTGGAACGCTAGCAGGTTATCCACCTGTAGGTGTTAATGAACTTGAGTGTTCATTCGTTGTACTCCATCCCCCTCATGGTTGCCTTATTTGATATATATTGTTGGGAAACCCCCGAAGCATGTGTTGTCGTCCCGATGAAATATTCTTAGACTAGGTCCCTTATGTTAGTTGTCTTAGGGATGTAAAGTGAGAATAACTGGAATGGGTAATTGGGTTATTGTTGGTTGGTGGAATTAAATATAATTATTTATTGTGGGTTGAAAACCCTATATGCTCACTAGGCTCCCAAGCCTGACCCACTTAGTTTTATTTGTATTACAGGAAGTGGCGCAAGGGCATAAGATGGATGAATCATCAAGTTGTTTTGTTTACAAGTCTGTATATGTATATATTTGTTGAATGACTTGTAATGTTATTGTTTATGCTTTATGGTCTGTATCGGAACATGACATCCCGAGTTTTGATTATATAATGAAAATACGTTTTTTGATGAAATGCTTTGGTAAATATTATTTTATCATATTTTGTTTTTGGGAACAAATTCCGCAACTCTTTCAAATCAAAAGGATTTACTCTGAAATTATTTTTAAAGCATAAATGAAAATCGGTCTTTTCTGGCCGAGATTTTGTGGATGTCACAAACACCCTCTTCTTCAAACACTTAGAACACTCAAAAAGCTCAAACACTCAAGGAAATGGCTAGGGTTTAGGTAAAATGACTCTTAGCAGTGGAGGCTGGGGTAAGGGAGGGTCTTGTGCTCATAATGATGCTTATATAGTCCCCAACCCATAAACATTAGGGTTTCCTTCTGCCATGAGTACGCCCTGCGTACACAAGTGTACCCCCAGCATACTAGGGCGTGCCTAGTACGCTCAGCGTACCCTTATGTACGTGCAACGTACTCTTCCCGATCCCACTAATTGAAATTTAGCCCTTAGACTTTCATGGATTCACCCTTCAATCCCCAGGGACTATAATTGAAAAATATTGGGATGTTACAATTCTCCCCCACTTAAACTAGGCTTCGTCCTCGATGCTTGCTACGACGAAGAATTTGGGATAATGCTCCCGCATCTTTGACTCTGGCTCCCAAGTCTACTCGGATCCTTTCCGATGCTGCCACTTGTCTCCCTACATAGTTCAAGTGCCCTCCAACCTGAACACCACCCAACGATACAACCGCCTACTCGTCCAATATGCGCCTTTGCAGCTGCTAATCTCGAAAAGTGATACAAATCCAACTGAACCTTTTCAAATGGTCTATCCTACATGCCACTTTGCCAACCTGACAAAATGCTGATGATCCAACATATTAGAAACCCAACTTTCCCTCTTCCTGAAGTTAACCCTTTGTGCTGATAGGATAATGCGTCCTTCAACTTCCATAATATCTTACAAAATTAATCCATTAATAACACAGACACTCATGCCTGGTCCAATCAGCCTCGGGGTGGAATACCAGGCATGCCTACAACGGGTCCAGTCATCCCTAGGATGGAATACCGTGGTATCCCCACACATGTTTGTCCCAATCAACCCTCGGGTTGGAATACCAAACATATTAGGTCCAATCAATCATAGGGTCTGGTCATCCTCGGGATGGAATACCCTAGATTGGAATACCTCCATGAACATAACTCGGGTCTACTCATAACTTGAGATCCAAGGATATATCATTGCGTCTCATCCATCATCCCCTGATTCGATACAACTGAGTGCAACTCTCCCGAATCTCAACAATACATCCAATCCGAATGCACTCCTACCAGATACATAACCAACACAATCTCTATTCCCATAGCCTATGATTGGGATACCCTTACATGGTCCTCAGCATAGGTCTAAATTGCCTCTGAGCCCACAACATGAGTCTGGTATGCCCTCTTCGGCCCTCAACTCATGACTGGAATGCTCCTGATAACCTATCGACACTGTTGTCGTCACTTCAGTTGCCCCAACGCTCCATCCTAGAGATTCTCACCTCCTACATTGCCCTAAGAGGGTCTAATCAATGTCCTTCACAACACCAACAAGCGTCACAATACTGAAACCTCACCCCACACTATCCACTTGCAGAACAAGTTGTTATCCCATAACAAATATAATGTGTTGCCATCTACGACTAGGAGAAAGATCTAACCCGGTTCCCAGAACCTGAATGACAAGACATTCCAAACCCAAGCTTTCCTAAAGCTGATGAATACCCATTCGGATCTACTCCCAGTTCCCAACTGGAGTATTACTCGATCCAAGAAGATTAGTCCTTTGAAACACTCTGAACTGATGAGATCACCGAGATCCTCAGTACTATATATGATCTCTAATAACAACTTCTGATCCAACCAAAACACACCGGAGTCTTCAACCTACTCCATCAGCATGTTCAACACTTGGGGACAGACCTTCTGATTGATATAGCATAGCAGCATAGTCAGTACCCGAACATAGATCTACAAACAAATACAGAGTCTTCAGCATGACTGGACCATTATCCGAGCCTTCGGCTTGACTAGTACCCCCACTGGCCTTCAGTCTATCCAGAACGCTCTAAACTGTTGAGCATCTCCCTGGACCATCCCTCCTGGTGATCTTTCCCATGCAGACTGTTCTCACCTACTTGGGTTCGAAACTCCTGATCCATTCCGAGGACTCTAACCCCAGCCTAACCCTAGGCCTTATGTCGATCGTTCACCCTCTCGAAAATTCTTGGTCTGTTCCCTGACCCGTATGTATACCACATATGCTAAATAACCCGCACACCGTACTGAAACTACTATCGAGCCTTGCAGTTAACAAAACCCTCAATCTATCAATCCAAAAAACCCTCAAAGTCGAGCACACCTTCGATCGAATACTTGAACTGAACTCAATTCATGACTAGAACTCTAACTTGGTTCCCCTACTTCTGTTATCAAGCACTAAGAGGACATGATACACATGATGGGTAGTTTTATCGAACTCCCAACTCACACAACCCTCAAACCAAACAGACAATTGGGTTCTCTTATTTGCTGTCAACGATGCGAGACTTATCCTATTTTCAACACTGCTTATGCTTCTATATCCCGGGACGATTCTCCCCCACTTATATTCGACTAAGTCTTCACAATACATGAAAATTAGAGAATTCCCACTCTTTCTCACTTTCCAACGATCGATCCAATAACAACCAACTCTTCTAACTAGCGATCTATTACTAGCCAATCCCAATTGACCACACACTTCTAATAACCAGATGAACACTTCCTGTATCCCAAAGAAGCCGGCAGTCCCTAATGCTTGAATGATCCCACACTCAAATCTTGAAGACCAAAAGATAGATATTCCAACTAATACCTCAGCAACGAGCTACTTCCTTTGGCGCCTTCATTCGCCAATTAATAATGGTTGCTAAACCACTGATTCCTGATAATGTTGAATGACCATCCTGTGGAACCTTGTCCGCAAACCTCCCACATAATACTCCTTTTTCAAAGGTGCTCCAAACAAGTCTCTTGCTCTCGGGTTCTAGAAGTCATTTCCTTTAGGGTTTGCACCCTGACTCATGTACGCGCTCAAACATCAACATCTGAACTACAGTAGATGAAGCAACCTCTGCCCTAAATCAGGCTACAAACTACTCCTAAGATATAGTCTACAATCCCAAAAGTGCAATAGGTCGCACAATCAATCCTTATCGTCCGATACAAGAGATCCAAGGCAAACCGAACCTCTCAAAATACTTATGCCACATCGACCACCTGCTCTCACTGGTGCTGAAATAATGTCGCTAATCCCTGCAACCAACCAACCCCGAGTAGGAATACAACATGATTTTGGGGGTCACAAGCCTGCTCACTCCTTCAAGCTTGAAAACTGAAAAGACACAATCCTTGACCTATAAAACGATAGTCCAATTCATCAATTTTCCATTCCACTTCTAGGTGCAAAACCCCAGTTGAACATGATCATCACTCCTTTCCGAAGTCCCCATGACTCACATTCCGGCCTCGAACAAACCCCCGAGCCTCAAATCTAGAAACTCATGTTCCAGCCTCTCCCGCTCAACCTGCGGAAAGCAACGAGTACCGAATATCTCCTTGATCTCAAGTAACTACAATCCTCTACTCATCGGTATATGTCTCAGCAACAAATCCCGATACTAGAAAGCTCGACCAGCTCCTCCCTCTGTCATCGTTACAACTGCTGAAGCTGCTGCGGCAGCCATCTCAGTAAAGGTTGCATAGCGCTCGTAGAAATACTCAACCATGGAGGTCTTAATAGATCTGAACATCTCCGACAACTATCCCCGGACAATCTCGATCACCTCCTCCCGAATGATCTCACTAACACGATCCTTTGAAAATGTTGGCCTATCCTGGCTGCCAGCTACCGATCCTAACCTGGATCCGGTCTCAAGATGTCTCGTAACCACCATTCTGGTAAGACACCAGAAAGATCTCTGATAATCCATATAATGACAGGGGACCAACTCCCAATCCAACCCTAGGGGTTGTGACTTCCTTGCTACGCGTATGGGACCTGTGCTTTCAGTAGTAGCCCCCATACTACCTTCCACACCTATCCATATTTGTCTTAAGTATCATCACAATGCCCTAACAATATACACAATCATAGCGAGCGCTTAATGCTCACTCCTAGAGGAATGCTAAATTTCTTGTAACTAGCCTCCCAGCCTCACACAACCCATCCATCCATGAAACTTCCACTAACCTTGCAGCACTAATGTATGCTAGCCATACATAATGTTGGACCCTATAGACTTTCGAATATCTGATCCTACCCTAACCCCCTAATCAACAAGAACATAACATAAGGCCAAATCAAACATTCTCAGGCTATAAGATCTTAATTATGTATATCTGTGATACATACAAAAGCAACTACAATAATTATGTCAATCTCATATAAGGAAAACCCTAGGCTAGTAGGCATCATGTAATCATGCAATTCTATCATGCAATTCCTAAAGATCCCTAACCTAGTACTAGTATGTTGTTCTAACATATCACATAATCAAATAAATGCATGGTATTTTTAATGGGTTTGAGCCATAAGAACTTTCCTATGTGCACATGCAAACCCTATTGCTTGGATCTAGGTTTCTCTAATTGAACATGCTTTGTATCCAAGACTTTGAATCATAGATCTAGTGTAAACAAACAATTTACAACATATGAAATCATATCTAGAATAATACCTTGAGTTACTTGCTTAAAAACTTGTTTTCCTTGGAGCATAGAGTCACAATTGTCACTCCTCTAATGGCTTACAAACACCTACTAGCAAGAAGATGATATGAGAGAGAGAGAGAGGTGAGAAATCGGCTCTAGGGTTTCCTCAAAGCATAGAGTGGCTGATTTCTCCTTCCCTAAGGGTCAATTTATACTATGAGCTCCTAGGATTTTACCTTAAACCCTAATTGGATAACTTAGCCTCAAAGCAATCCAAATATCCTTCTAGATAGGTCCTTGGACGATTTCTAGGATATCCATATCCTTAAAATCATCCCTTCCCATATCCATAAGGATTCATAGCCTAAAACACAAGTATCACACATTTGACAGTTTATGCCCTTTTATTTAATTAATCTCTTTAAGTCACCAAATTAATTCCTAATTAATTTATGACTTATATCAATCAAATAATATTATTATTCTTTTAATATATTATTCTTACAACACATTAATAATAATATTCCTCCTCTCTATATAAATCACCTTGTCAAGTTGCTATGGTGAAGGCAACCTAAAAGGACCATGCACAACCGGGTCAAGTAATTACCAAATATAGTTACAGCCTTAGACACTAATCCAAGAGTCTCCCACTTGGATAAGTCTAGTAACTATAAATGTAAATACAATCCGATTAGCAATCGTAGCTCTCAAAAATGCTGTCAACTCTAATCTCATCAGTAACCTGTCCTTTAGATAAGGGATCGTACAGTCCTCTGTTTAGACATTGTGTGGACAATCTCATGGAACTAATTGTCCAGCAGTTAGTTTCTCGATTTCATATTTATCTGACATAGAACTTAATTGAACACATCAATCCAGTCCTGACCGGGCCCGACACATAAGTCAAATCAAATCATCGAGCGGCCGTGATATCGCTTTTACCCTCTTAGGATAGAAGTAACAGATAAACTTTGACTTATATGCATTTACTTATCCACCAATCAGTTATACACAATAATGCGTTTTATAACATCAATTTACTGACGCGGTTTCGCATGATCAATGCACAACCAATTAGCAAATAATAAACCATATATCTAGGTTTTAAGACCATATGATATAATCGTCTTGCGATCACTTTTGTCACATTTCATAAAGTGATTCCAGCAAGCGTGGGTTTATTCCAATGCTCAAAACTTGTTCATAAGCACTCATGAATGTTGTAGCAAACCTTTGATATGTCTAATACCATTTAGACAATCTACAGAACAATTCATGACAATCTTCATTCATGTCTACTTCCAACACATGAACGATTGTGGACTATTTGAATAATTAGATTATTCTTAACAAACTCAGTTATTCTGGAAGTCAAAACATGCAAACTAAAACAATAGTTAAACAATTAACATAAGACAGTAACCTTACTTATAAATAATACTTCTTTATTTAATCATCAAATGTCAATTACATTTATCTATTATATGTTTCTAAAACTATCTAATCTAAACTAATATCATCCTTCAGCCCAATGCTCCTAGCATGTTGCAAATGCTTAACCCTACTCAGTCCCTTCGTAAGCGGATATGTAGGGTTATCTTCTGATGATATCCTCTTAACCACGAGATGTCCTTCTTCTACTCGATGTATAATAAAGTGATATTTTCTATCGATATGCCGAGATCTACCATGATCCCTTGGTTCTTTGGTCAAGGCAACCGCTCCTTCATTATCACAGAAAATTTCCATAGGCTCCTTTATGGCAGACATAACTCCAAGATCACCAATGATGTTCTTCAACCATATAGCCTCCTTTGATGCTTCACTCGCTGCAATATACTCTGATTCCCACGTTGAATCAGCTACAGTTTCCTGCTTGGAACTTTTCCAAGTCACTGCTCCTCCATTTAGGGTAAAACCCAGCCCGACTGTGAACGGTAGTTGTCCCTGTCGGTCTGGAAACTTGCGTCACTATACCCTCGCACCTTTAAGTCATCACTCCCTTCGAGGACTAGAAACCATTCCTTGGTTCTCCGAAGGTACTTAAGGATATTCTTAACCGCAATCCAATGAGCTCTGCTATGGTTCCCTTGATATCTACTGACCATGCTCAAAGCAATATCAGGGTGAGTACAAGTCATAGCGTAGATGATTGAGCCAACTACGTAAGCGTAAGGTACTCGGCTCATCTCAGCTATCTCGGCTTCAGTACTCGGACTTTGAGTCTTACTCAACTTGGCATTACTTTGTATCGGTAGTTCTCCCTTCTTCGAGTTTTCCATACTAAAACTTTTTAGTACTTTATCTAAGTAAGTATTCTGACTAAGTCCTATTAGTCTCTTACTTCGTTCTCTCACTATCCTTATTCCCAAAATATAGGAAGCCTCTCCGAGGTCCTTCATAGAGAAACACTTTCCGAGCCGGGGCTTAACCTCCTGCAGAGTTGGGATGTCATTTCTCATGAGCAGTATGTCATCGACATACAAAACGAGAAAGCTTACTATACTCCCACTGGCTTTGACATATACACACGATTCATCTTTGCTTCGTACAAATCCAAACTCTTTGACTTTCTCATCAAAGCAAAGATTCCATCTGCGAGATGCTTGCTTAAGTCTATAAATAGACTTCTCAAGCTTGCACACTCTATTGGGATTCTTCTTATCGACAAAACCTTCTGGCTGAGCCATGTAGACATCCTCAGCTAGCTTCCCATTAAGGAAAGCGGTCTTGACATCCATCTGCCATATCTCATAATCATGAAATGCAGCAATGGCTAGCATCACCCTAATAGATTTTATCTTGGAAACTGGTGAAAAGGTCTCATCATAGTCAACTCCGGGAGTTTGAGTAAAGACCTTCGCCACCAATCGTGCCTTATACGTGTGTCAATTCCCATCCACGTCGGTCTTCTTCTTGAAGATCCATTTGCACCCAACCGTCTTACGTCCGGGCACATTGTCAACCAAATTCCAAACTTGGTTGTCATACATGGACTAAATCTCGTTGTCCATCGCCTCTTTTCATTTAGCAGACTCCGGACCTGCCATGGATTCCTTATACCTGTTAGGTTTATCTAGATTTACTAGTGTACTGTCACTAATATACGTGTCCCCTTCGGTAGTAATATGAAACCATACAACTGGGGTTGAACTCTAACTCTTTCGGAACGTCTAAGAGGTAAGGATTGGTCAATCAGTTCAACCGGAGATTCCTCCTCGGGTTGAGCGCCAGCAGTCGAGGTTCCTTCATCACTCGACTCTTGAATCTCATCAAGATCGATTTGCCTCCCACTATCTCCTTGGCTTATGAGTTCTCGCTCTCGGAAAACCCCTCTCCTTGCAACGAGGATGACATTGTCATTCGTTCTATAGAAGAGATATCCAAAGGATTTATGCAGGTAGCCGATGAAAATACATCGCTCACTACGAGGTTCGAGCTTGTCGTGAGTATCTCGTCTGACGAAAACTTCACAACCCCAAACCTTGATATGTGCTAATGAGGGAGCTTTCCCTGTACACATCTCGTGAGGTGTTTTGGCAAACTTCTTGGTAGGGACTCGGTTAAGGATATGGGCGGCAGTCTCTAAGGCATACCTCCAGAATGAGATAGGTAGTGAAGCACGACTCATCATAGAACGGACCATGTCTAACAAGGTTCGATTACGCCTTTTTGCTACACCATTCAATTGAGGTGTCCTAGGTGGTGTCAATTGCGAAACTATTCCGCATTCCTTGAGATAGTCATGGAATTCAAGACTTAGGTACTCTCCTCCTCGATCGGATCGAAGCATCTTGATTTTCCTGCCCAATTGATTCTCCACTTCATGCTTGAGTTCTTTGAACTTTTCAAACATTTCTGACTTGTGCTTGATTAAGTAAATATACCCATATCTAATATAATCATCGGTGAAAGTCACGTAGAAGCGGTTCCCATCCTTTCTGGTGGATCTAAAGGGCCCACATACATCGGTAAGTATGAGATCCAATAAACCCTCACCCCTCTCACAAGTGCCAGTGAAGGGTGACTTGGTCATCTTTCCAAGTAAACAAGATTCGCATGTGTCATCTTCCCTAAGGTCGAATGACTCCAACACTCCATCCTTTTAGAGTTGGGCTATGCGCTTCTTGTTGACATGTCCAAGACGACAATGCCACAAAGATGCTTTATCCATACTATTGGAAGAATCTATACACAACACATCATTTCCTAGGTTATCTACTACCATAACAGTTTCATAAATTCCACTACAAGGCATTGCTTCAAAATATAAAACACCATTTAGATAAGCATAAATCGAACCATTCTCATTATTAAACGAATATCTAAATCCTTGTCTAAATAAACCATGAAAAGAAATGATGTTTCTTGCCATATCTGGCGAGTAGCAACAATTATTTAAATCTAAATTCAATCCATTACTAAGCACTAAAGAATACACTCCAATCTTGGTGACAGGCGATGATCTTCTGTTCCCCATGATTAGATTTATTCTTCCAAGCTTCACATCCCTATTTCTTCCTAGTCCCTGCAAATCAGAACAAATGTGGTAACCACACCTTGTATCTAGAACCCAAGAAATAGCATGAGATGATTCATTAGATTTAATTGTGTATATACCTGCAAAAGATGGCTTGGTCTTCCCATCCTTGATGGCTTGCAGATATTCCAGGCAACTTCTCTTCCAATGCCCTATTTTGTGGCAATGATGGCACTCTGCCTCCTTTGGGTTAGAGTTGGGCCTAGCAGGATCAACCTTGGACCCACTAGAAGAAGAACCATCTTGGGACTTTCCCTTGCGGTGGTTCTTTGACGGAACCTTCCTCTTCTTGCCCCTTCCCTGCCCAATAACCAAAACAGGAGCAGCGGGTGGATTGGGAGTTGGTGCAACAGACTTGTCCTTGAGGTTGCTCTCAGCAGTCCTTAGGAGCCCTTGGAGTTTGCTTAGGGTGACCTCTTCCTTGTTCATGTGGTAGGTCATCTTAAAAATAGTTGTAGCATGAGGGCAAGGAGTGAAGAACAATGTCGATAGCCAAATCTTCCCCAAAGTTGACATTCAACTTGCGAAGACGATCAACATACCTTTGCATCTTTTGTAAGTGCACGGTTAGAGACTCTCCACTTCCCATTTTAGCAGTGATCATATTTGTTATGATCTCATAGCGCTCTTGCCTCGCGCTTTGGTGATATCTCTCCATCAAGTCTAGATGCATCTCATAAGGATAAATGTCCTCATAGGACTTTTGGAATTCTGAGTTCATTGTGGCTATCATGATGCAATGGACTTTCGTTGCATCACGTTCATGTGTCTCAAAGACAACCATTTCTTCGGGAGTAGCACGTTCATGGACTTTCGTTACATCACCTCTTGTCCTCGTAAGGCGCGATCGTGCGAATGTATCTTATCCATTCACTAAAGTTCGATCCATCGAAAGTGACTTTTTGACAAAGACTCATTAACGTGAATGAGTTGGTAGCAGCATTGTTTGAGTTCGACATCTACAAATAGAAAGGACAAATTTTGATTAGTATTGAATCCCTAATTAAACACCCAAGATGAAGAATTAGGGCTAGGACCCAACAACATTATTTACATATTAGAAAAAGGGATGCCGTGATCCAACATGCAAACAATTTGGAGGTAAGTGAATGACGATTCACTAATTCTTCGCCATGAAAAACATAACCTTAAGTTTTAAATGTATTGAGAATTCCTAGGTTTTCTTGGAGATTCATTTAACTTTTCAATGGCATGTTTAAATCTCGATATGCCCCTCTCGTTTGTGATTGGGATACCGAGGATCACAAAGTGGGTGTGAATAACCATGCTAATCTACATGGTGCCTCCATTGTTACAATCACCTATTCGATGTGCTGGTAAACCACACACGCTCCATCGAATTATGATAAACAATGAATCACCCTTTTCCACCTTTGCTTAGAACCAATTAGTGTGCCGGTAAACCACACACGCTACACTAACTTCTTAGCAAGGGTGCAAAGTGTAATTTCATGGGATTGCATCAATTCACTTTTACCTAAAGTAACTAGGATTGGGAATTTGGAAAAACATGTAGTTACTTTATATTTTAACATTATAATTTTAATGAGAAGAGAGAGTTGCCTTATCCTACCCGTTCGGCTAACGACCCTCCACCAGTCAAGCAAGCGGTGGGTGTGAGTGTACACCCATTAAGCGCCATTTTATAGGTAGCAACCTTATACCCACCTTATAGACTGGCTTCGTGAATGAGGCCTTCTAATGGTAAGACTAGCATTTTAATTATACTAATATATATTCATTAAGCTTTAATAATATAATAATATACGGTTGAATTTTAAACTTATAAACTCTAGGGGTTGAAATTTGAATTCTTCTAAATTAAACTTTTAATCACAAATTTTAAATCTCAAAACTTCGGGACAAATTTGAACTTTTCAAAACTAGAAGGATCAAATAACAAATAACATAATTATCTATATTTGACCTAATCCAATTTTAGTCATTAGATAATTACCAAATAATTTTAAATAGCCAATATTTATCATATAAATAACCAATATTAAAAAGATTTGAAATTATCTATTGTTATGTCAAGGATAATCATAAAACTTTGTCAAAATTCGGATTTTAACATAGCAAAACGATTTAGGTATCAAATCCAAGACAAAACAGCAACAAAATCCCGAAATATCCTCTACCTAACGCTTGGACTCGCCGAATCAGCTTTGGACTCGCCGAGTAGGGCCAACTCGTCGAGTCCAAAAACTGACTTGCCGAGTTAGGTTGGACAAAGGCCAAGAAAAACGATTTTCAGCAAGCGAAACAGTTAAGCATCATATTCAATTGAAACCAATC
This sequence comes from Lactuca saligna, assembly GCF_052625555.1. Taxonomy (NCBI): domain Eukaryota; kingdom Viridiplantae; phylum Streptophyta; class Magnoliopsida; order Asterales; family Asteraceae; genus Lactuca; species Lactuca saligna. Next base: position 192,791,781 of record NC_136418.1, on the reverse strand, counting down.
AAGGCTCTGATACCACTAATGGGTTTGAGCCATAAGAACTTTCCTATGTGCACATGCAAACCCTATTGCTTGGATCTAGGTTTCTCTAATTGAACATGCTTTGTATCCAAGACTTTGAATCATAGATCTAGTGTAAAAAAACAATTTACAACATATGAAATCAGATCTAGAATAATACCTTGAGTTACTTGCTTGAAAACTTCTTTTCCTTGGAGCTTAGAGTCATAATTGTCACTCCTCTAATGGCTTACAAACACCTACTAGCAAGAAGATGATATGAGAGAGAGAGAGAGGTGAGAAATCGGTTCTAGGGTTTCCTTGAAGCATAGAGTGGCCGATTTCTCCTTCCCTAAGGGTCTATTTATACTACAAGCTCCTAGGGTTTTACCTTAAACCCTAATTGGATAACTTAGCCTCAAAGCAATCCAAATATCCTTCTAGATAGGGCCTTGGACGATTTCTAGGATATCCATATCCTTAAAATCGTCCCTTCCCATATCCATAAGGATTCACAGCCTAAAACACAAGTATCACACATTTGACAGTTTATGCCTTTTTATTTAATTAATCTCTTTAAGTCACCAAATTAATTCCTAATTAATTTATGACTTATATCAATCAAATAATATTATTATTCTTTTAATATATTATTCTTACAACACATTAATAATAATATTCCTCCTCTCTATATAAATCACCTTGTCAAGTTGCTATGGTGAAGGCAACCTAAAAGGACCATGCACAACCGGGTCAAGTAATTACCAAATATAGTTACAGCCTTAGACACTACTCCAACAATTTTGGGGTCTACTTACTGGCTCCAGCTGATCATACAATTCACATTCTACTTTCTTATTTTGAAAACCATTAAAAATCATTTTGAAAACATTTTCCTTAGTTTGAGACTGGATTCACACGAGTGTTCCTCCAATTCACTCAAACCAAGGCTCTGATACCAACTTGTAACACCCGTAAAATTCATGCCAAATTTAAACCTTTAAATCATTTAAAACCATTCAATTATTACAATTTGTTTTCAAAATAGTTTAAACATCATAGTTCCTAGAAATCAAAATCGTCAATCGAAGAAGTGTATGGTCACGCCTTCACCTTCCCGCGGTCATTGGTTGAACCTAAAAAAATAAACTGAAACTATAAGCTTGAAGGCTTAGTGAGTTACCCCTAAAATACCCATACACACAACAATACACATACAATAACAAACAGCATACTATGGGTCTAATCATCCATCGAGATGGAATACCCCAAGCCCTCAACCATCGGGTTGGAATGCCCACACACTACGAGTCCAATCATCCTCAAGATGTAATACTCTCGGCCCACAACCATCGGGTTGGAATGCCCACACACAATACATATATAACAGATAATATGGGTCCAATCATCCATCGGGATTGACTACCCCAGGCCATCAACCATCGGGTTGGAATGCCAACATAACCAATCAAACATGTGCACCTATATCAGATAATCATGTGCACATATAACAGGTAATATCCTACCATCATACAGACAGTCAGACCAACTATAGGTCACTAAGCATGTCCACATCCAATCTACCAGGATACCGATCTAACAGATCATACTAGCATATAACCATCCAATCTACCAGAATACCGATCTATTGATCATATCAGCATATAATCATCCTATCTACCAGGATACCGATCTAACAGATCATACCAACATATAACCATCCTATCTACTAGAATATCTATCTAATAGATCATACCAGCATATAACCATCCTATCTACCAGGATACTGATCTAACAGATCATACTAGCATATAACCATCCTATCGACCAGGATACCGATCTAACAGATCATACCAGCATATAACAATCCTATCTACCAGGATACCGAGCTAACAAATCATACCAGCAACAATCCCAAATAACAAATCAAAGGGCCAGCCTTGGTGCCTTAGACCCTTGCGTACAGTGAGGATAACTCACCTCACAATGTCGATCTGGGCTGAAGAATCGAACACCTGAATCGCTGCCTCACCAACAATCCGAACTATCCAAATAATAAATACCAAGTCATTACACAACATAACAATCTTGACTAAGGGGGTCCACACAATCCATCATGTCCATTCTCTTTATTGGGCCAAGGCCCAATGTCATTCTATAACCTTGAAAGTCCTTATGCGCAGCCCAATATTGGCCCACTTTACCAAATTGGACCCAACTCCCTAATTGGGCCTAATTCAAAGATCCATTATCAAGACTTGGCCCAAAACATAATATTCATAAAGTACAACAAAGGCCCAAATCCAACTAGTACATAAACAACCCAAAACCCGAAGCCCAATTGCCAAATGCCCAACAGATGACGTACGCGGGGAGTACTCGTCAGATGTTGACCACCATCGGGGTGGTTGACCCAGTACGATGGGCGAAGTGGATTTACGTTGAGCGTACACGGGGTTTCACCAAAACCCTAATAAGTGCTTAATGACTTAAGCACTTAAGCCCAAACTCCAGATCCATCGACCAAATGTTCCATAGGACTATAAAGTCTCAAACTTTACCACTTTGGATGTCCATAAAGTTCTTAACACATGGTCTTAATCCATTAAGACCTTCCTACTTCATCCATGAGACAAATCTAGCTATTGGGACACCATTTTTATCACTTAGGACCTCTTCTAAGGTTTGAAAGGACAACTCATTTCGTCCAAATCATAGCATGCGCCATTTGATACTTTTGGGACAATAATGCTTCCAAAAAGCTAAAATGACTAGATCTAACTCATACAAGTATAATGTTCCAAGCTTTTTACCTTCTGGGGCTTCTAGGGCACAAACCAACTTCAGATCTACAAGCTTGATCTTCTTCTCCAACTCCTTGATGCAACACCCTCTTCTTAAAACACTCAATAACACTCAAGGAAATGGCTAGGGTTTGGGAAAACGACTCTAAGCAGTGGAGGATGGGATAAGGTAGGGTCTTGTGATTATAATATTGCTTATATAGGCCCCAAACCCTAAATATTAGGGTTTCCTTCTACCATGAGTATGCCCTGCGTACACAAGTGTACGCCCAACGTACTAAGGCGCACCTAGAACACTCAGTGTACCCTTATGTACGCTCAACGTACTCCTCCTGATCCTAATAATTGAAATTTAGCCCTTAGACTTTCATGGCTTCACCCTTCAATCCCCAGGGACTATAAATGACAAATCTTGGGATGTTACACGTAAAAATTTCGTTAAGGATCTTGTGAGATGCACCTTCACCGTACCTACCTTAGTGTACACCGTAATCCCTGTAGTTATAACCAGAGTCTCCTGGAGGGAGAACGGGAATTTGTGTATAGATATATACGGGGTTGACATCCCACACCTGATTTGCTCGCTATAGCTAGACAGGCCAGTCTAGGGTGAAAAATGTTTTCTCAGAAACTGATGCCTGAAGAACGTCAAGACAGGCACTCCATCATATTAGTATGGATATAACAACTCACATAGAGAATAACAAAACTATTATAAGATTTATGTTGAATATACATACCATTCAGTTTTGCAAAGTATAAACACTGTGTTGATTATTTGTACTATCCACCTCACTCCTGTCTTAGGGTTTAAGACCACAATTTCTCATGACACAGAAAATACAGGATTTTCTGGGAATCACTCTCTATACATTTTTCAAACAAGATAAAATAAGGATGCACATGCTATAATACAAGATTTCAAATAATACTCACAAACTACTTTTACAGAAAATATCGGATTTTCTGGTGTTCACGAACTAATGCAAAGTTTTCTTATAAACATGTTTATGAACTCACCAACATTTTATATGTTGACGCTTTTCAAGATAGCTTGTATTCTCGGGAACTCATTAAGCAGGTGGGCAACTAAGGAACTTGGACTTTTTTTGTATTTTGTTTTCACCATACACTTGATATTTTTTGGGATGTAACCTTATGAACAAACACAATGATGCAAACCATGTATGTTGTTATCTTATATGTATGGTGATGATGATCCCTATGTTTCATTTATATACACTTGTTATGATATTACAAGATGAAGTCACTCGCCCCCAAACATTTCCGTTGTTCCAATTCGGGGGTGTGATAATGTGTATGTTTTTATTTGATATATGTTATTGTATGTTGGGCGGGGCCCGTTTTACCTAGCTCAGCTCGATGGCCCCGCCCCGGATGGGGTCCAATGTCGGGCAGGGCCTGATGACAAGGCGAGGCCCACTATATGTTTATTGTATCGTTGTTATGTGGTATTTTGGGGGAACTCACTAAGCTTTGTGCTTAACATTTTTAGTTTATGTTTTAGGTACTTCTGGTTGTAAAGGGAAGAGCTCGGGATGACTGCATCGCACACACCATTGGGATTCCGCTTTTACTCTGATTTTATAGCAATTGATACATTGGTTTTTATTTAAATGTTTTGATGATATTGGAAAATACTATTTTATCTATTATTAAAATGAAATTTTTGGGACCCTATTTTTGGATGTTACATAATGTTTTAATTGAAATTTGTTGCGTTACATTAAAAATTATTACTATAATGCCACGATAGCAAATACCTTATGATGGTCAGAAATTATGGTTAATCCTGCTCCATTTCCCATGTTAATGTCATCAAGAAGTAGGTCTAAAAACCATTTCCAAGTTGTTTTGTTCTTAACTGCAACTACTGCCCAAGCAATGGGGTAGATATGGTTGTTAGTGTCTCTTCCAACTGCTAATACTCTAAAAAATACCCTGTAGAAAACACCCATATACACATATAACCCTCATGCACCCTTCAATCCAATCATCCTTTACACCTTTGATACAAATGTACATGTTTAAAAAAAACTATGGAATCAGGCATTATATCTTATCAATTTGCATTGTTGACCTAGGATTTTATCTCAATTTCATATCCATAACTCCACAGTTTTTCATAATGTGAGTTCAAACTGCCTTCAATCTCAGTAAGTGCAAACTTCTTTTCATTTTTGTACTGGCCCACACTTACATTGACATTGAAATTACCCCCAACCTTAGTCTTCATTTCCCTATAACTCATTTTTGCATTTTCTAAAATCTCATAAACAAAATGTTTCCCAATCCATATGTATGTTACAACTTACCCAAACTTGAAGGTTCTATCACAATTATGCTCATTAACTAAGGACTTAATTTGGAATGATTTTTCACTACTCATCCAAGTTGTCCATAGTATAAAAGGACACATTGTCTTTCCTTTACTAGTTTTACAACACCTGACTAACAGCCTTGTTTTATCATTTTTTCATACCAGAGGTTATAACCATTTGATACTGCATAGTTGGATACAAGTTGTTTGAGTTCTTGAGGATATAAAATCTCATACCAATGATGGGTTACATTGTACCTTATTTCTGATTTGGGTCATGAAAAGGATAAACTAGGACTTGTTTGGTTCCATTATTTGAATCATCTTCCTCATCAGCAACATCATCTCTAGAGATAACACTAATATAGTTGAGAAAAGGATCATCATAGAGAGTAAGTGGTATTACCTCTTTATCGGGTTCAAGATCAACAGATAGAGCATCAGAAAAGACTGAATTTGTATCTTCATCAAAGCTTTCACTATCAACACCTTTTTCTGCTTTCTCTTCCTCAATCCATTCAAATAGAGGTTCGTTCTAGTGATCAACGTATACACTAATCTTCCACCATTACCATTTGCATCATCAAGAAACCTAGTGTAATCATCATCATATGTTAGTGGTCTTAACTCATCTCTTAATGACTTATGCCCTAGATAGTAGTAGACATCAGTACACTTTCGCTTAGTGATTTTTTCAAAAACAGAAATGAACTCCTTGAATTCTATTCCACCAAAATCGACATCTCGAATTGATGCTTTTATATGTTGGAAGTAAACAAGAGGTTTGGGGGAAAATATTCCCTCGTAGTGAACATCTACTATAATAGAACTTGCTTCGTTTGCATTCAATGGACAAGCCATTATCAACTTCTCAGAGAGAAGCTTCGATTACGTGAGGAATGTTGAAGTATTTTGAGAGTGTTTGAAAACCCCTAATTTTCACTGAGCAAGAGTGTTTAAGGGGAGACGGGTGTAATAAAGCTTGTAAACAGACATACTTAGGTGTATTAGCAACGTATTCACTAATAATTTTCACATACCCATTTTATTTTTCTAGTTTTTAAAAATAAGTGTATTATCTTTTGAAACCAGTTACCAATAGGATGATATGTACAATGAAAAAACATTATTTTAGTAAAATGTATGCATGCAACATATATTAATGGTATTTTTGAATAAAAAAATAATGATATTTTTTATACGAACACCAAATTACAAGTCATTTAAAAAATAAAATAAAATAAATAAAAAGATAGTTACCTCATTTTCTTAAATTAAAAATCTCATTAATAAGTTTAATTCTTCCAATTTGATTTGATTTGATTTTGAATCTTAATTTTCCATGCACCCTTTCAATCTTATTCCCGCTATATTACTATCAATTGCACCAGATTATTAAGGTAAAAACTATATCGATTCAATGTAAGACATGCATCTTCTCTAATTTTGAAATCATGTTTTCAAATCAACCGGTTCAAATATACCATTGCATACTAACTATGTATTATATAACTGCATACTACCTCTGTATTATATAATATATCCTCAACAACGGTTGTTTCTTTTCTACCAAGCATTCTCGATTTCAAGATTTGAGGTTAGTAATGTATCATTCTTCTTCTTCCAATTTTATTTTTAACTACATACTTGATCAAAATGACATCGATTTCAAATATGACCTTTGTGCATGAAAGAGATATTTGATTTCTCATAACTAAAAAGTCCTAAGATGCATTCATGTTTGCTTAATAAAACTTTTAGCTGTTAAGTCCATTAATAATATAACTTTGATTGATGAAAGTTTTTTTTAAGTACGTAGATAAAGTGTTTGATGAAATGTCTGAATGAATAATTTTTCAAAGTATATTGGTTTTTCATTGTTTTTTCATTATGAAGGAAAACTCCATGGTTAGTAAAATAGCTGAATATATTCTACATATTAATTTTAGGGTGTCAATATAAGAGTTTAAATGTGTATCTGTATAGACAAGTTTTGTTTCATATTCTATAATCTGGTGTTGTTTGTTGCTGTTTTAAAGGAGAAATTGGGGGTTGAGTTAAAAGTAGAATGTTTGACGAAAGATATGATATTGTGAGCCTCTGTGAGTAAAACGTAAAATGGAATCTTATTGATTTATTTCATTTTTGTAGATTAATTCTTTTGTGGTTCTGAATGTAATGATCTGAGTTCCATTGTTTGTAGGAAGGTATATACAATGGAGTAATGGAGAACTTTGACATATTTTACTAAAGGTCAAGCAGAGGGATTGGGTTATATGTGTATTTGTAGGTGTATCATGTGCAAATTTTTTTTTTTTTTTTTTTTTTGAACCGGCAAATACAAATATACTAATCTACTCCTAAATTAACACCTAATTTCACCTATGTCCACGATGGGACTTGAACCCTCAACCTCAAAAAGGGAGGGTACCACCTGATACCGTTGGGCTAGAAGCCCTTTGGTATGTGCAAATATTATTTAAATACCCGAATTATTCTATAAAATAGAACTTAATTTATTTATATTGGTAATTTTGCAGGATTATAAGGTTTTAACATTCAAGTATGTTGCTCGTTGGAAAAAAAAAAAAAAAAACATTCAAGTAGTTTGTGATAGTTTATGCCAACATTGATGACTTGTTTATTTTTTTAGGATTATAAGGTTTTACCAATCAAGTGGGATCTATCATTACATGAAGTAGTAACATTAGTTAATATTTGTTCCTATATGGAGTCGGAGGTTTAACAAGTACATACATATTCGTAACATCAATTTCAATTAATTTTAATAGGCATAATTGATAAATTGAACTCATATTTACAATATATTCGTTATAAGGCTTGCAACGTTCCGTATAATATCTATTTTTCAACTAGGTCCATATTTAAATTGAACTCATTATATCTATTTGGATAGTTGTTTTATATTTCAAAGTGAGATTTGAGCTCTTTTCGCTAGATTTAATTGTCTAAGTGTAAATGAGTAAATTAATTTTTCAATTAAACATTTTTTTGGAGTTTGTAGATACATTTGTAGCCTTTACAAAAAAAAATTGAATAGGTGATTCGAGACTACGTTGATTTTGAAAGCTGGATTTGAGAAAGCGAGTCTTGGAGTTCTTAACCCACCAAAAGAGAAGGTGTAAATTGAATTGTGTACAAAAAATAACTACCGTAAAAGTTTGATGAATGATTTTATAATCTTTTTATCGACGTTCATTGAGTTTAATTAATTGTCTTATTACATGTAATGACCCTACTCGTATTCACTTATCCATGGTGCTTAATTTGGGTTACATATATTATATAATCTTCTATGTTTTGATATTTTTTTAATATATCTCATTATATATAATATTTTTTTAACTAGATTTTGTAATATATAAATATAAAATTGATATTTATGATTAATTATTACGATTTTTATAGTCTTTATTTTATTTTACTTACTATATCAACCGTGTAGCACACGGGTTGTAAACTAGTAAAAAATAAAAAATAAAAATAGAAATAGAAATAGAAAAGGGGAACCCGTTGTGTGGTTTGCTTATTTTGTATGTTTGATTCGTCTTCCCAAAAAGAATATAAAGAAAGAAACAAAGAATTCCAGCAAATCAACGATGTAAAAGAGGGAATAAGTTAACAAATACCTGCAAAATACGCGTAACCGATCATATCCTCCTCCGGCTGTCCGTTAATCGTCTTCATCCATTAATCCAGGTTCTTCCGAAACCCCAACTTCCTTTTATCTGCTTTAGGGATTCAATTGCGATCGGAATATCTCGAGCAGCAAGGCGAGCAAGATTAGCCCGCCTCCGTCACCATGCCCAACAAATCTCTCTCCCTCCCTTTTTCATCATTTTCGTGGCAGTAACCGCTTTGCCTCCCTAGCACGGCCAATCGAGATTTCCTTCGGCTACCATCCGATGACGTATCAGCCTCTCTCTGTCCCGACCCGATTACTCCCGGGTCATGCCCAGTGAAGTGCTTTAAAACAGCTCCCGTGTGTGGCGTGAATAATTTCACCTATTGGTGCGGACTGTATGTATCTACTACCTGGTCATCTTAATGAATAGGCTTAAATTTCAAACAACCTAGCCAGGACTGTATGGATTGTTACCATTCGTCCATTTAAACCTCTAGTCATTAATCATATAGACGTATGCAAGTAAGTATAGGTATATTATTAAATACGATAAAAACCTACGGAACTCCACTACTTCCAAGCATGAAAGTTGAATTCTTGATTTTGTCTTCCCAAATTCCTTTCAGTTGATATAGAGGAACCAACGGGAAAAGAATGAATGAACGATGCATCATGCATGGGCGTCAAAGAGTTGTACTAGCACAGATGAAGCTGACTTTTATAGATAGAAAAAAAAAAAAAAAAAAAAAAAATGTTCCTTGACTTGAATGGAGGTGGAATATTGGGGAAGTGTTGTTTTTTGGCTTTCGCCATGAAAATGCTTTCACAGTTGGGTTCACCTCAATCTTCATCTTCTACCAGCTTACGTGAATTGAATTTGTGATAGGGTGTTTTGACTTCTTTTTTTTTTGTAGTTAAACCATATGTTCCTTCAAGCTCATCCTATCTACCAAGCACGCCCCTGTACTCTACTCTAGAGTTTAGACTACCGTCTTTTAACAAATTTAACATCAATAATTCTTTCAACGATAATTCATAGTTCTCATTTGCAAAAAGGCTCAAGATATATATGTTTTCAGCTTCTCTTCCATTGCTGTTGGCCAATTACACAAAATTAATCAACCAGTAGCAAAACAATTCATGCTTGATTGATTCATGGAAAACAGGCAAACCTTGGGAAGTAACTCAAAGGATCAAAAGCCTTCTTTGTCTTCTCTTATTATGATGAAGCAAACAAGCAGTCAATCCAAGATAACATATTGCAAAATGATCCTTGAAGAAAAGGGTTGGGTTATTTTCAACTGTTTGTCTAGACCCATAGAAAATCACATTTGCATTTTTCAATTTTTTTTTAACTAATAAGACTAAAAAAAGTGAAACTATATGCAAAAAAAAAAAAAAAAGGGACATGACATGACATGCTGTCTTGACCAAAAACCAAATCTCATCTGACTGAGTACACAAAGTAAAATAGTAAGTTGAATGGCTATGTAGTTTATCAATGGAATGGAATTTTATTTAATTCTTCCTTTTGTCTTGAAGAGAAAAGACGGGTGATCCTCCGAGGAGGCTAGAATGAGAATGAGTGTCATGTTGAGTGCTGTTGGCTTCTGCAGCTGTTGAGTCGCTGGTATGTCCAGGACCAGGACCGATTAAGCTTTTGTATATGTTTAGAGCCTGAGCCATGATGCTGGCAGGGTTCGAAGCATTCATAGGAAGCAACAATGTCGTCCCCTGTATACAACCACAACCACAAACAAAATAAAATAAAGGTAAAAGTAGTAGTAGCAAATAGCAAATTGCAAGCAATGCATGGTGAATGCAAAAACCCACTCACCTCCTTTGCCACGTTTCCAAAAGCATTGATGTATTGTTCTGCAACTCGCAAGCTTGCTGCCTGCAAACACCCAACCACCTTTCAGCTTCAGACAGTCTAAACTGAATTTTTACAAATTCCAAAAATAAACATCATCCCAATCCCATTCCCATCCCTATCTATATAGACGAGTCATAAATCATACATCTTAAACCAATAAGCCCAAAAGACTTAAACCACACAATTACAGAACAGAGGAGCTTACCTCAACTCCTCCACTTTCTTTAAGGGCTTGAGAAACCAAAGCAATGCCTTTGTTTGTTGCTTGTGCTTTAGCCAAAATAGCCTCTGCTTCCCCTGAATTTTTAACAAAAAATAATACCAACCTTAAAAGATCTCCATTTATCACCAGTCTTACAAATACAATGCAACAGAACCCAACCCATTAACATGGTAACTTTTGTATACTTCACATGATGACAAGTAAACCAGTACCCCACCATAAAGGCATAAACCCTTCTCCATACAGATTAAGCCCAACCGTATCTATCTGCTCAATACATCTAAACTTATGCTGCTTAGTTTACATGTCCCCAACTTACCCTGAGCTTCCAACATCATCGAGCTCTTCTTTCCATCAGCAATGTTAATGTGTGCTTGTCTTTCTCCTGAAAAATACAAAATTACAGACGTCACTTACAATATAATATATGTATGTGTATGTACACACACACACACAAGAATCTGGGTTTTATTAAATCTAAGATACAAACATATCATACCTTCAGACTCAAGAATCTGGGCTCTCTTTTTACGCTCTGCTTCCGCCTGCATCTCCATAGCTGCTTTTACACCAGGTGGAGGAGATATATCCCCTATTGACAAAACACATTAGTGAAGAAAATTTGGAGATAACAAAGTTTTTCCCTAAATTACCAACTTAAATTAAGTTCAACTAAAATAATATAGGTTACTTATTTCATATCGAAGACATTGCAAACCCCAATCTCTTGCAGCTTCATTAATAGCTATCTGCAAAAAAAATACATTGTTACAGATATTAGTTCTATTCAAATTAATTTTCATACTACCAACTGTTTTTTATCATATTGATAAAGAGAGGAAGAAATTATTATTAAAATGAAATTTGATTATGTATGTACGTAAGTGTTTTAAACCATTATTCATCTTACAAAATTAAAGTGTACCAAGAAGTTTCCGAATTGTGAGAATATCTTTGCAAAGCTTAATCAATTCCACAACATAAATATGCATCCAAATGAAGGAATTATATATATATATATATATATATATATATATATATATATATATATATATATATATATATATATTGTTGCATGAAACCCTAATGGGTTTCATAATACAGTCATCTTTTAACCTAACCATGGCCTTCCACATAAATATGTTTCACCTGTCCTAGTCTCCTAGATACCACATATAATTACAATATGCAGAACACTTTTAAAGGATCATGTGTTCTGACAGTAAGTTTTCTTAAAGGTCCTACTTCCTATACAATTCTGCTTCTACGCACAGAGATATATTTCACAAAAATGAGCCTGGCACAGTACACTAAAATCATTCTAGTTAAAAAAAACGGCATATAATAAAAACACAAATGGAATGAGAAACCCACCACTATCTTTACATTCAGTGTGTCTCTTTCTTCAAATGTTTTATCAAGAGTGATCTTGCCAAGCTCACTACGCATGGTTGTCTGTGCAAGCTGAATGACAGCATATAGTGGATTCTCCACTCCATATGATGCCAACTTAGGGTCAACGATCTGTACTCAGGATATTCAAATACCCAGCAGAAATAATAATCATTAAATCAGTCAACTGGAAATTTGAAATCTTAAATCACCAATACTGCATCTGCATCACCACACCTTAACATAGAGCACCCCATCAATCAAGATGCTAACATTGTCCTTGGTAATGGCAGATTGATCTGGGACAGGAATTGCTTCTTCTTTGAGAGAATGCACATACGCAATTTTGTCGACAAAAGGAATCAACAAGTGAATCCCAGGTTCCAAGGTCTTAGCGTACTTTCCAAACCTTTCAATCACGAAAGCCTTCTTCTCAGGTACTATCCGGATGCCCCAATTAACAGGTGGCGGAGTATCATAACTAAAAGTTCAATCAATCATAATATGTCATTGAGCAACCAAATTTAAACTCATATATCCGAAAATCGTGATCATGACATGAAATTACGCGTGCCAAATTGTTTTTGTTAGCTTCACACGGAATCCACTAGCACCAGCATAGTGTGTGGCTCAAAATTAGCAAATGATTAGTATATATGTTTGTATGGATATTTATGTAAGGTGGGTTGATATTACCTGTTGATGGGATCGCGAGAGGAGCGGAAATGACGGACGTTGGAGGGGGAGGATGACAGCGGCCGAAGAGGTGACGAGTGATTAGAGGAAGTGATAGATGATTGGTTGAGAATGGAAGATGATGAAGTTGAGATTGCTCTAAACGGCGATTGTTGAGCCTTGTTGAGTGATCTGAGTGCGTGAATCGCGGTATGGGATCTCAAGAACCGATTCATGGCTATCAAATTGGTAATGGTAAGGAAAGGAAATAGGAACAGGAAGAATGGGGGTATTGAGAAAAAGCCCTAGTTAAACCCAAGAGGCAAGACGTCGCTCTTTGTGTCTTGCTCCCCAAGACTAGTCTACGCTTCGAGTAAACCGGCCCATACAAAAGCGTAAGTCAGTCCCGTCCCACTCCCGCGGTCCCGCCCCATTTAAACCCAAAAATTCACCACCACAGTTGCCACCGCCATGTGCGGTGAATGATGTAGGGTCAGTGTGGTTTGACTGGTTTCTCCGCTGGTATATGATATTGGGGTGTGGTAAACCCAAATATTCATCATTAAGACCAATCGGGCGGTGCCGCACTTCAAGTAAATGTACCGCACATTACGGTATATTAATACTGCGATGTGCGATAAACACCACACCAACCTCGTAATAGAGTGAGTTTGGAGCGGATCGGTCTTGATCTAAACCTATTAAATAATTTTAAAATGTTGATCCAAACTCGACCTGTGACTCATAAGGTTTTGAATAATTAATTCAATACCTTCACTTCACTGGATCAACGGATTTTCAACATGTTTACCCGACTCATTTACAATATTAGGATTAGACTATAATTATGCATTACAAGAAATATAACATGAATCGCTATTTATTCCAAAATAAACTTCAATTATAGTTTAATAAATAATGTTTTCAAAACAAAACAAATGTCTACCATTGCAAACATGCATGAGAAAATCAGGACATCAAAATACATCTTCAAAAAATCAAAATGCATCTTCAAAAAACCCAAAGTCCAACTGATTCACTCTGAGGAAAAAAAGTAAGTGCATATAAGTATATATTAAATTATTTCAAGTAAAATTTTAAGTGACTTGTAGAGTTAAATATTTTCTTTTGTTTCCTTGAGGGTAATCAATCTTGTATAGTCATCAACGCTTCCACAATTTCACATGTTTATTTGTATTTGGAGTCAAATGGAATTCGGCGATTAGGAACTGAGAAGTGGAAGTGGAACGATCGAACTCCTCGAGTCATGCACAAAACATGTAAACATGGATGATAAATTTATAATTTATAAATAATAAATTTACATTTTAAAACTTTAGGTGGTGTAGGTTATAAACGAATCGGATCGATAGTGAACCATACCAAGCCCTTTTATAATTAACGGGTATGTGTTTTTAATGGGTAAACGAATCATAAAATATGATCTAAACCCGTTAACAAGGATTCCAAAAATATAAAGAAATCTCAAAACCGAGTTATAACGACGAAGTTATGACTAATCGAAGATCCGTGACAAATCCGAAAAAACATTATGAGTGTAAAAATAAAGTTTTTAAATAAAATAATTTTTAGCCTTAACTATCTAAATGAAAGTCGTAGAATACATTAACCTGACAAAGTCTGTAAAAAAAAAAAGAACGCCTAAATCTGACTTCGTATGAAGAAGTTATGATTTTCTAAGTTTCGGAATAGCAGTAGACAGCTAAAAACTCGAAATAAAGATCAAGAGATTTTTAGCCGACACAACCAAAACGAGAATTGAAGGTCCCGTCAATAGTAGTACAACGGTAAAAAGACAGATGAAAATGGACTTCGGATGAAGAAGTTATTAATTTTTAACGAATTTTTGTGCCTCATTCTGTTAAAAATAATAATATTAAAAATAATGTCTAAATTAACTAACGAAGTCTAAATGAAAGTCGTAGAGTATAATATTACCTACGCGTGCATATAAAGAACGTAAAAACGAAGTTCGTATGCGAAAGTTATGAATTTCGGAAGTTTTTTACTCAAAAACCGAGAATTAATGGATAACCGGGAATTTTCGCATGAACAGTAACCGCGCTTTCTGATTCGACTGAAGTCGTAGTCCAATGGCTATCTGACACCATTCGCATGAATATGCCACCGAGCTCGGACCCGTGTCATCTTATCATTGGACCGAAGTCTCGGCCACTCCTGATCCAACGAATCTCGCACTCGGTGGCGCCCTGCGAGCCGAGCCACGTGCCTCCCTTCCCTCGCTTCCACCTCGCTTTTTGAATCTTCCCTTTGGATCCGAAACTTCAGCCTATAAAAGGCCTGCAAGATCTCTAGGTTCCAAGACTATTTTTACCCTAAATTTCACACACCTTCATATCTTTCACTCCCACAATCTCACCTACAACCCCCAAAGCCCCGGTATTATATCTAAAACCCTAAACAGGCCTCGAAGCCCTGAGATTCTCGAGAAAAACAACCTTTTCCAGTCGAAACTCTGTCCAAATAAAGCCGGTTTTTCTTCAAATAAAATCCTTTCCAGAAGACGAAACACTGTCCAAATCAACACTTATCAAGTGAATTTATACCCCTATATTTCACAATTTTTATAATGTTTTAAGGGGGGGAAATACAAGTAAAGTACAAAGATTTCTCGTATGAATAACATAAATTTGATTATTTAGTTTATGATTATTATAAACAAACTATTTTACTAGTTCATAATTTATTACAATAATAAGCAACTAAACTATAATAGGTATAGTTTAGAGAATATATTATTTGGTTTCAAGTTTCAAAGCACATAAACATAGTATAATACAAATAGAATAAACATATAAAACAATCATCATAAAACAAATGGAATATCTTACTATGCAACAAACATATAAAACAATCATCAGAAAACAAATGGAATACTTTACTATATATAAAACTATATTTTTATATAGTTTATGAAACTTGTTTATTCGTATAGCTATATAAAGTAACTTCTTACTATTCTACATATTATCAATATAGCTTTTGTGAGACTCACTTCAAGTATTTATTTAAGTATAAAACAAAAGTCCTGAAAATTATAACCAGAGTCTCCTGGAGGGGGAGCGTGACACTTGTTTATAGATCTATACGGGACTGAAAATCTTGCACCTAAGCTGCTTGCAACAGCTAGGCCGACAGGCCTGGGGTGACAACTGTCGTACCATATTACAACGTATGAAGAACATTGTGTTTCAGGCGAGGCTTAGGTCATCAAGTATGGTTATGATAACTCACAATTTGGTATTGAATAATAAGTAAACAAATTCACATATTTTTATAATAATAAAACTATAAAGGGTAAAATCTTGATATTTACCACTTTGTACAAGCAGAAAATACATGATACTATTCAAATACAGAGAAAACATATTTTTTTATAGTTTTATGAGGATTTAAAACTATACTATTTCGGAATACAAATACATATACAACAGAAGATATAGGATTTTCTGGGTGAACATATTTACATTACAGAAAAACAAATGACAGAGTATTTTCATTTTATAATTAAGAACTCACCAACTTAATTGTTGACACTCTTTTCAAAACTACTTGTATTTTTAGGAAATCGTTAAACAGGTATCGAAATGTTTTGAGGAAGACACAATATTATATTATTATGTTTGTAAATTATACTTTTTGGTGTCAAATATATAATCATTTGAACACAAATGTAAAGCTATATTTTATGAATGTAATGAATGTTGTACTTTGATTACTATTGTGCATTGTTGTGATACTACACATGACGTCCTCCACCCCCGAACGTTTCTGCCGTTCAGGTTTGGGGGTGTGACAGATTGGTATCAGAGTATTGTTTATAGTGAACTCAGTATATCAATTCATAAAAAGATATACAAACTATAAACACATTGGGGATGAGAGCTCTGATTACAAGTATACTTTTAAAAATTGTAAGTATTTTATAAAAAGGTATACTAACATGCATACATATAGAAGAAACAATGCTACAATACAAAAGTATTTGAACACTACAGTTAAACTTGGACAGTTATGTAATCATATATGGGATCGATATAGCCTGATCAACTATATTTATTTGAGATATGACCAACATGTGTTTGGGAGTGACAGTAGGGTTGCGACATGTCTAAAACTTACCAACTACATGTACAAAACAAACTCTAGAACAGAACATAAATTTAAAATACTATAGATACAATAGTTTACTATTACATGCTTTAGTGTTTGATACACTTATCATGTCATTATTTCTCATACAAGACAACAAGGTTGCATATAATTTACTCGGATACCTCTACAACCAAGAATATGAGGGCTGGATCATGAATTCATATGAAGAACTACTTGAAGTTCGTTATAGTGATTCTAGTGGTACATACATAGAGCCTCAAATACACAATCCACCTTCAACTGCTCAGAACCCCAACCCACGACAAAACTTCCAAGGCCCGACACCTCTATGGACAATAAACTTAGATAGGTGGAGTAACGAACATGGTCAGAACCATCCTTACTTGGGAGATCGAAGCTTCTACAATTTAGACAAAGGAGGCTCAGCAGACAAAGCCCTTCCAGTATTAGTTCGTCGTGTGGCACATAATGAGGAACAAGGAAGAGCTACCATCGACCGAGTCATGCAGGTTGATACTGCTACAGGAGTCAACAATGTTCACATTCACAACCTAGAAGACAACCACTATGCAACAAGAGATCGTACTAACTAGCGATATCACAAGCCAAAGTCAGAGAACTGAGAGAACAACAAGTAAAACAAGAAAGGCGTATGTATGAGGTAGAACACCAGTTAGCTAAATCCAAGGTTGGATCTAGTGGGAAGTAGATCATACTCTACACGTTCACTACTTACTCTTTTGGTTATAGTTTAAGTCTTCAGATATGTTCTAGTGTTATTTTTCATGTTTTTCAGTACGACCGCGAAAATTTCATTTTCGGTAGGTGTAACACCCAAATTTTTCACATTTAAAAACACACTTTCATTCATAAATTTTATTAAAATATCAATGTATCACATAATCAATTCATAACATCACATCCCAAGATCAAATACGTAAAAGCTCCTCAAGTGTGTACTGATCAAGTCGGCGCCTTCCCGCGATCCTCACTGGTACCTGAAACACATAATTGTTCACAGGGGTCCCCAAAACTCCTAATTGTTCACAGGG
This sequence comes from Lactuca saligna, assembly GCF_052625555.1. Taxonomy (NCBI): domain Eukaryota; kingdom Viridiplantae; phylum Streptophyta; class Magnoliopsida; order Asterales; family Asteraceae; genus Lactuca; species Lactuca saligna. Next base: position 192,773,617 of record NC_136418.1, on the reverse strand, counting down.
GTTTGTTGTATTAAGTCAAATAACCATGGTTCTAACAGAAATTTCTTCTAACATTACCTAATTCATGGCAAAATTAGAACACTAGAATTTGAGGAAACCCTAAAATCCGAATTTAAGCAAAACAGGGGCAAATCAATGATAAAGATTGAATCTTTGATGGGTTTAAAGTAAAAAGATCTTACCTTTTCCTTGGAAAGAAGAAGATTAAGTGGAAATTGAAGAAAAATCGCAGAGGAGGCTTGAAGGCTGCTGTGCACGGCGAGTGTGTGGATTAAATGGGTGAAAACCCTTTTTTTACAGATTATAAACCACCTTTGTAAATTGGCTACTCGCCGAGTAGAAGAGACCTACTTGCCGAGTAGAACTGCAAATACGTGTTTATTGGGTTAATTGGGCAGGTACTCGCCGAGTATGCGTGCCTACTCGGTGAGTAACCCTTACAGATTGAAATTTTTTTAATGTTTTGGAAAAAATTAATGCATTTTCTTATTTTTAACCATCCACCCTACACTCTAGGCATTGCTTGCCCTCAAGCAACTATATTCTTAAAAGAAGACGAATGAAAATGATAAAAATAAAAATAAAGTAAAGGAAAAGAAAATGCAAACTTGAAACTCGAGTTGCCTCTCGAGAAGCGCTTCTTTTTAAGGAGTCATTAGCTGGACTCCTCCCCTTATACGTGGTTGCAATCCCTTCCAGCAACAGCAATTCTTCCATTCCTTCATTCATGGGGACTCCTTCTTCATACTTCTTGAGTCGATGTCCATTGACTTTGAAAGGTGTGCCATCTCTTGACAATAGCTCTATAGCACCATGTGGAAACACCGTCTTCACCAGAAAAGGACCATCCCATCTTGACATGAGTTTCCCCGAGAAAAGCTTTAGCCGTGAATTAAAGAGCAACACTTTTTGGCCTTCATGGAATTCTTTATTTTCTTTAATCCTCTTGTCATGCCACATCTTGGTCTTCTCTTTATAGATCAACGAAATCGAGTATGCATCATTTCTAAGCTCCTCAAGGGCATTCATTTGCATTAACCGGTTGCTCTTGAGTTGCTCCGTGTTGAAGTCACACATCTTTAAGGCCCAAAACACCTTATGCTCTATTTCCACCGGCAAATGACATTGCTTTCCATACACTAATCTATATGGTGTAGTACCAATAGGTGTTTTGAAAGCTGTACGGAAAGCCAAAAGTGCATCATCTAGCTTATCCGACCATTCTTTGCGATTGCTCCCCACCGATTTCTCCAAGATTCGCTTCAAAGCTCGATTTGTCACTTCAGTTTGTCCACTAGTTTGTGGATGGTAGGATGTAGAAAATTTATGGGTTACCCCATATTTCCTTAGCACCTTCTCTAGTTGCTCATTGGAAAAATGCGTGCCTCGGTCACTTATAAGAGATTTCGGGACTCCAAATCGTGAAAATAATTTCTTCAAAAACCGCACCACTACCCGACCATCATTAGTTGGTAACGCTTGTGCCTCCGCCCATTTGGATACATAATCCACCGCCACCAAGATGTATTTTTTGCCTCTAGACATGGGGAATGGTCCCATGAAGTCGATCCCCCACACATAGAATACTTCGCACATTTGGATACTATGTTGTGGAATTTCATTTCGAGTTGAAATGTTTCCCACTATTTGACAAGCATCACACTCTTTTACAAATTGGGTTGCATCTTAAAAATTGTGGGCCAATAAAACCCAATGTCAAAGATCTTATTTGTCGTGTAATTGTGCTCCGTGATGTCCACCTGTGGGCCCGCTATGGCAATGCTCTAATATCTTCCGACTTTCACTCCCGAACACGCATCTTCGTATGATCTCATCCGCGCAGCTTCGGAAAAGATACGGTTCATCCCAAAAGTAATATTTTATCTCAGAAAAGAATTTCTTCTTTTGTTGACTTGTGAGATCTTTTGGGGTGTAATTGCTAGCTAAGTAATTAGTTATATTTGCAAACCATGGTTCTTCTCCGACAGCCACCATAATATACTCATCCGAAAAATCATCGCCAACTCTATCTTCGTGCAATTGCGGGTTTTCAAGTCTTGAAAAATGGTCAGCTGCTACATTCTCCATTCCCTTTTTGTCTCGTATCTCTATGTCAAATTCTTGAAGAAGTAGCAACCATCTTATCAATATTGGCTTGGCATCCTGTTTGGCAAACAAATACTTGATAGCAGAGTGGTCAGTAAAAACGGTTGTTTTTGATAAAACTAAATATGGACGGAACTTATCAAAAGCATACACCACAACTAATGGTTCTTTTTTCCGTGGTGGTGTAATTTTCTTGGGCTGGATTTAGAGTCTTGCTAGCATAATATATGGGTCGAAAGTGCTTATCAACCCTTTGACCAAGGACAACTCCTAATGCAAAATCACTAGCATCACACATAATTTCAAAGGGTAGACTCTAATTGGTGCAACAATGATCGGGGCATTAGTTAATTTTTCCTTTAAAAATTCAAATGCCTCTAAACACTCTTTATTAAAATTAAATGGTGCATCTTTTAATAATAATTGTGTTAAAGGTCTAGTTATTTTGGAAAAATCTTTTATGAAACGCCGGTAAAAACCCGCATGTCCTAGAAAACTTCTAATGCCCTTCACATTAGTTGGTGGGGGTAATTTGGCAATCGTGTCAACTCTTGCCCGATCCACTTCAATTCCCTTTTTGGAAACTTTGTGGCCCAACACTATACCCTCTTTGACCATAAAGTGACATTTCTCCTAGTTGAGGACCAAGTCGGTTTTTTCACACCGAGTAAGCATTAAGTCAAGATTTGTGAGACAATCATGGAAAGAAGATCCAAAAACAGAAAAGTCATCCATAAAGACTTCCATGAATTTTTCCACCATGTCGTGGAATATGGCTGTCATGCACATTTGAAAAGTCGCGGGTGCATTGCATAGCCCAAAGGGCATGCGCCTATAAGCAAAAGTCCCACTTGGGCAAGTAAATGTGGTCTTTTCTTGGTCCATTGGGTCTATGGGTATTTGGAAATAACCCGAGAATCCGTCTAGAAAGCAATAGTAACTACGGTCCGATAACCTTTCTAACATTTGATCAATAAAATGTAAGGGAAAATGGTCTTTATGAGTTGTTTAACTTTCGATAATCGATGCACACTCTCCAACCGGTTACCGTTCGTGTCGGAATTAGCTCGTTCTTCGCGTTGGTTATGACCGTCATTCCTCCTTTCTTGGGCACCACTTGGACCGGACTCACCCACGGACTGTCGGAAATGGAATAGATAATTCCCGCATCTAAGAGTTTAACCACTTCCTTCTTGACTACTTCTTGCATATTCGGGTTCAATCTTCTTTGGTGCTGCACAACCGGCTTTGCTCCTTCTTCCAGATTGATCTTGTGAGAGCAATAAGATGGACTTATTCCCTTCATGTCGGTGATGTTCCAAGCTATGGCACGCTTTCATTTCTTAAACACTTGCACGAGCTCTTCCTTTTCAGATTTGGATAGGTCAGAGGCTATAATAATTGGCTTTTGGTTGCCTTCTTCAAGGAAATCATACTCCAAATGTTCAGGTAATGTTTTAAGCTCATATTTGTGGTTCTAACTGCTGGACTTGCCGAGTGCAGGTAGGGTACTCGGTGAGTTGGTGGCTGCATTGACGAATTCTTCCTTTTCAAAGGAGGAACTCGGCGAGTAGATCGGCCCTACTCGGCGAGTAGGGCTCTCAGATTGTCTGATTATTTCTTCAAATTCAGCTTCTTCCAGCAGCCTTTCGATCTCCATTAAGTCATTTTTCGGCATCAAATGCTTCATCAACACTTGTGGACTCCCTGGAATCTTCACCTACGCACTCCTCCAATAGTTCGTCTAGCATGTCGATTGAGAAAGTCGTGTCGTCACTGTTCCTTGAATACTTCATGGTTTGATCAACCCCAAACGTTACAGAATCATCACCTACCCGCAAGGTAAGCTTTGAATCCCGCATATCTACTATAGCACTCGCAGTGTTGAGGAAAAGCCTTCTGAGGATGATCGGGACTTGAGGATCCGCCTCCATATCTAGAATGATAAAGTCAGCGGGAAAGACGAATTTGTCCACCTTGACCAGCAAGTCTTCGCATATGCCCCTTGGGAAAGTGACTGTCTTGTTTGCTAAATGGATTGTCATGCGAATTGGCCTTGGTTCCGGGAGATCCAGTTTCTTAAAGAACGAATATGGCATTAGGTTGACACTTGCTCCCGAATTAGCTAAGGCGTGAATTGTAGCTAAGTTGCCAAATCGTCAAGGTAGTGCTAAGCTCCCCGGGTCACCTTTCTTCTTTGGTAGCTTATTTAGCATAGCAGCTGAACGGTTTTCATTGAGGACCACCTTCTTCACTTATTCCATCTTCCTTCTATTAGTGAGAAGTTCCTTAAGGAACTTGGCATATTTGGGCATTTGGACGACAGCTTCAATGAAGGGTATGTTGATTTGAAGAGTTTTGATATGATCTAGGAACTTCTGGTACTCCTCTTCCTGCTTCTCCTTCTTAGCGCAGGTTGGGTAGGGCATTGGAGGCTAATACAACTTTCCAGGGACCTGTTCTTTCGGATTTGGCATTGTACACGCCGAGTCCATGTTTGGTACTCGACGAGTAGGGATGTCAGATTGAGAGTTTTGATCTTCTGCTTGATTTTCTGCCTCTTCCCTCTGTGATTCTTTAGGTGCTTCTCTCTGAATAGGGGCCAAAGGGGTAATTATTTTCCCACTTCTTGTTATAACTATATTTATGTGCGCGCCTCGTGGTTTATTTTCAGTTTTACTAGGGAGTTCGCCCGGTGATCTTTGGTTTATTTGTTGAGCAAGTTGCCCCAGCTGCGTTTCTTTGTGAATGGATGCTTGCTGGTTTCTAAGGATATTTCTTGTTTCTCGAATGGCAGCATCATGATCACTATGTCTCTTTTCTGAAGCAGCTACAAATTTGGTAAGCATTTCTTCCAAACTTGGTTTTCTTTCTTGTGTCGGCTCCTCCTTTTGGTAAAAACCTATTCCTTTCTGCTTGTACTTCTCCTCCTTAGCCTTCTTGTACTCTTCATACGGGAGCCACTCTTTCTTTGGTTTTCGTCAGTCTTCATCATATTGGTCTCCACTTTAGTAACATACTTGCACCTTTTTGTTGCCATTTTCATCCAAGTCGCACTCTCTAGTAAGATGAGGTCCATTCCAATTTTCACAACCCACCCGAATAGCATGCATTGTTTGATCCATTTTATCCATCCTCCTATATATGGTTTTTAGCATAGCCATGACCGCGGATAAGTCTTCAGTAGTTGCATATGCGGCTTCCCTAGTAACATCGTTTCTTGGGTTATGGTATTCTCTAGAGTGCTTAGAGAATTCTTCAATTAATTCCTTGATCACCGGGGGTGGCTTCTTTGTGAGCGGGCCTTGCGAGTCAAGTAACTGCCTAGTTGTGACATTGACTCCATCATAGAAAATGGAGACTTCTTACTGGCTGTTTAGGTCATGATGTGGGCATTTTCTTAGTAATCTCTTGTACCTCTCCCAAACTTCATATAATGACTCTCCAGCTTGTTGTTCAAAGTTAGCTATTGCTTTCTTCAGTTTGACTATCTTGGAAGGTGGGAAAAATTGATCAATGAATTCTTCTTTCATCTTGGCCCATGTGGTGACTGATCCGGGGGAAAGTGATTTGAGCCAGTCTTTTGCAGCACCTTTGAATGTCACTGGAAGCATGCGAAGTAGCTGAGTCTCGCGAGGCACATTTGGAACATTGAAGTAATCAGCTACATCATTAACTTCATCCAAATGCTTGTAGGCATCTTCGTGGTCTTTTCAATAGAAATGAATTTCCTTGAGCTGGGCGAGTATGTTGCCCTTTAGCTCAAAAGTAGCAATAGCGGGAATTGCGGGCTGCACAAGTCCTGGGCCGGTTTCATTGTAACACCCGGGTTTCGGGGCTAAGCATTTTTAGACGATGTAATAGTCTAGGTCAACTATTGTAACTCTTTTTGATGTAATAAAGATGAAATATTTTAATTCTATGTGAATTATGTGTATTTGTGTGCTTATTACTTTATTATAAATATATATTTAATAAAGAATAAAAATAAGTGTCAAAAATAAAGTGTGATATAAGCCCGATATCTCTACATAAAGTTTTAGTGGTCGAAACAAGGATTTTGAGGATATAAAGAATGCCAAAATCCGAGTTATAACGAAGATGTTATGACCCGCCGAAGTTTTACGGCAAAACCGGCACGACACAGGGAGACGTAAATAGTGAATTTACGATGAAGGGATTTTTAGCCTTAGTGATCTAAACCAAAGTTGTAGTATATGTTAAACCGAGAACATCCATAAAAAGAACGCCCAAATCTGACTTCGTATGAGGAAGTTATGATTTTTCTAAGATTCGGCTTAGTAGTGGCCCGAAACTCGAATCTGAGTTCGAGCGGTTTTTGGCTTACGCAACCTAAATGAGATTTGAAGATCTCATTAATAGGAAATCAATGGTAAAAAGATAGACGAAAACAGAGTCCGTATGTAGAAGTTATGAATTTTATGCGGACATGTAACAGTATAATCTCTTTGTACTGTTAAATTTAAGATCGGTCGAGAATTAGCCGACAGAGTCAAAATGAAAGTTGTAGATCTTATTATCACCTACTCGTGGATATAAAGAACTTCAAAAACGGAGGTCGTATGTGAAAGTAACAGATTTTAGAAGTCGGAAGTATGCTGTGCGAAAATGGGTGATGTGGCACAATCTTGGCCATTGCTTTCTCCCCAAGGCTTGCCACCAGATGGTGACATATGGCACCAAATTTAGCCACATTTCACCCTATAAATACCGCCTCTTCTACCCTCATTTTCTTCACACCTTTCCCATTCTTTCTTCTCTTTACTCTCTCTCTCTCTCTAGAACCTCTCTCTAGCCCCGAAATCCCCCGAAAAACCTAGGGAACCTCCCTAGCACGAGGCGGAAGCCCCGAGTGCTCGACGGCTCCGAGAAGAAGATTTTTTCGGCTCGGAAACGCTGCTCCAAGCAAAGTCTGGTTTTCTATAAAACCCGCTGTAAGTGAGCTACGTCTACACTATTTTTAATATAGTTTTTATTTAATTATAGTAACGTTATTAGGAACTTATAATAAATATTTGGGCTATTATTATGGGTTATATAAGTATTTTTTTAGCGCTTATATAATAGTAATAATAGCTATACTATTAATTAGTCTCGACAAATAATAGACTAAACTCTAGTGGTAATAATACTAGGTTTCGTCGAAGGAAATTGTTTTTAAGAAGCGAAGCGCTGTCTGAGTTCGGATTCACCACCTTTTCAGGTGAGTGCATAGTTACTTTAATCTCACGCATAGTTACTTTAATAGATATGAAGTATTTTATATATTATGTGCTATGTGTGCATATTATCTGTATACTTGTTATCTATGCTGGATGAATGTTTTTATACAAGTTTTAAAAAAATTTAAACTGTATATGTATTTTATATCTACAAAAATGTTGGGGTAAAACATGGGTAGATGTAATAAGACGATGTGTGATAAAATGATGAGAGGCCTCAATGTTGTTGTTGTTGTTGATCCAGTCATCTAGCGGAGTATAGATGACGGCCACAGACTCTTCTAGACAGTCTAGTGGAACGCTGGCAGGCTCGCAACCTGTAGGTGTTGTGTACGATGTGTTCACCGGTGTACTCCATCCCCCACATGGTTGCCTTTAGGACATTTACTACTGAGGAACCCCCTTAGCAGTAGTGTCCATCCCGATGATGATCCTTAGGATAGGTCCCTTATGATAGGTGTTTAGGGACGTAATGTGAGGATAACGGGAACGTGTAATCTGGTTACTGTTGATTGATGGAATTAATAAACTTATTTACTGTGGGCTGAAAACCCTATGTGCTCACCAGGCTCCCAAGCGTGACCTACTCGGTTTTATGTATTACAGGTAGTGGCGCTTGAGCATAGATATGATGTTTGGACAAGGGATTACGGATATAGGCCTGTAGATATGAAATAATGTAGTAAGGATTATATTGTACTGTTTATGCTTTTGATCTGTACGAACATGACATCCCACGTCTTTTAATGAAATACATTTCTATGGAAATGCTTTTGATAAATCTTTATTATATTTTGTTTTGGGACAAATTCCGCAATACTTTTATTTAAAATGCTACTCTGATTTTTAAACAAAGCATAAACAAAATCGGTCTTTTCTGGCCGTGATTTTGGGGATGTCACAGTTGGTATCAGAGCATTAGTTTAAGCGAACTAGGAATTTGTAGGATTTCTAGACTTAAACTTAGAATGCTAAGCGATGATCGTGAGGTGTGAGCACTAGCTTATTTTAGAAATTGTGCCTAAAATGCTTTTATGTGCTAAATGCTTTGTGCATGATATGTTGTTATTTGTTCGGATCTGTGGTCTGTTGCCAACCGGATCTGGAAACCTTATGTGTTTAGGATTCTAAACGTACGACTACGATATTAGAACTAGCATGTAAACGTTTCGGAGTAATAAGGATGATTTAAACATCTTTCCTAAATAAAGATCTAAATTCACCTTATTCGGTGTATAGATCAAGATGGCAAGGACCCGTAGCGGAAATGTGAATGCAAATGGGAACATAAACCAACCCCCAGTGATCGAGCAAATACCAGTTTTGGAAGCCGCTGCCGGGCCAATAACGATGGCCGGAGTGCAAGCAATGATCCAGGCAATGTTGGATCATCAAATGGAGGAAACCAGGCGTTTGCTCCAGCAAAATCGAGAGGAAGCGACCATACATATCGAACAGCTCGATTTGAATGAAGGGCAGACTGAGGAGGGAAACTACAGTGGGACTATTGGTCTAGCCAACCCACCGATAGTTGGGCAAAACCACCAGGATGGAGGAAATGATGGACGTGGATGCAAATACAAGGATTTCTTGGCATCCAAGCCACCGAGTCTATCTGGAAGCCCGACGCCGGTGGAAGTCATGAACTGGATCTCTGAAATGGAGACAATGTTTGAGAGTTGCGAGTGTAGCAATAGGCAGAAGACCGCTCTCGCAGTTCCTCTGTTGAAATCTGGAGTACTAAGTTGGTGGAAGCTACTAGCTGATTCGATGCCCAAAGGTGAAGCAAGCAAGATGTCGTGGGAGGATTTTTTGGTACAGTTGAAGATGCAATACTGCTCTGAGCAGGATCTTCTGGAGATCAACAACGAATTCCATAATCTGAAGAAGGGAAGAATGAGCGTTACTGAATACGCTGCAAGCTTTACTGAGAAAATGAAGCTTGTTCCTCACCTCATCCCAACTGAACTCTCCAAGGTTACCAAATTTGCCCTCAGATTACCAGCAGACTTCGGTCCAATGGTCAAGCAAACTACCACTCTGAAAGCCGCCATCTGGGCTGCTAAGAATGTGGAGACCCAGATACGAGAGAAGGGTTTGGAGAGAGCAGAGGTGGGAGAGAAAAGGAAATTTGACGGATTCTCGAGGTCCGGTAAGAATGGTAGATTCTCGAAGTCTGGTTCGAGAGGATGAGTATCAGAAGCGAAGTGGTGTGACAAGTGCAAGAAAAAGCGCTCTCGGAAGTGTGACGGAGGGGTCACTTGTTTCAAATGTGGAAATCTTGGGCACTATGCCAATGAATGCACGTTCACTAAGAAGGTTTTCTATGAGTGCAACGAGGAGGGGCACATTTTAAAGGATTGCCCGAAAAAGAAGGAGGCAGGAAGACCCAACATACCACCGAAGCCGAAGGCGAGAGCCTTCCAAATGACGCTCGAGGCTGCGAAGGAGGCAGCAGACGTCGCTTCAGGTACCTTTCTTGTAAATGGTTTGCCTGCAAATATACTATTTGATTTCGGAGCCAACTACTCCTTTGTGTCGCATAAATTTAGTGGGAAATTAGCATTACCTGTAGAAAAACTTGATAATGCCCTGATTGTAGAAGTTGCCAGTGGCAAATTCGTACCTATTAGTAATCTTATTAGGAACATCGCCATCGACCTAAACAGAAATGAAGTCCATGAAGAGCTATTACCCATAGAGTTAAACGGTTTCGACATTGTTTTGGGTATGGATTGGCTTAGCGCCAATGATGCTGAGATTCATTGCCGAAAGAAGATAGTAAGGGTGAACCCACCCGGAAGGGAATCATTTATGGTGTACGGGGACAAACGCAGAGTGAATTTTGGTATCATCTCCCTGATGAAAGCCAGGAAATGTTTGTCCAAAGGATGTGCATCATACTTGGCATTCGTAATCGATGCTAAGAAGGAGAAAAAAGAGGTGCAGAATATACTGGTTGTGTGTGATTATCCGGAAGTCTTTCCCAAAGATCTTCCCGAATTACCACCTGATAGGCAAGTGGAGTTTCGTATAGACTTGTTACCAGGAACAACACCGATAGCAAAGGCACCTTACCGATTAGCACCGAAGGAGATGAAGGAGCTCATGAAGCTACTTCAGGAGCTATTGGACAACGGTTTCATTAGACCTAGTTCATCACCCTGGGGAGCTCCGGTGTTATTCGTGAAGAAGAAGGACGGAAGCATGAGAATGTGTATAGACTACCGAGAGCTGAACAAGGCAACGGTGAAGAACAAGTATCCATTGCCGAGGATTGACGACCTATTCGATCAGCTGCAAGGTTCAAGATACTTCTCAAAGATCAATCTTAGGTCGGGATATCATCAGCTGAAGGTGAGGTAATGGGATATTGAGAAGACTGCATTCAGAACTCGATATGGGCACTACGAGTTCTTGGTTATGTCGTTTGGACTAACCAATGCTCCAGCAGCATTCTTGATTTGATGAATAGGGTTTGTAAACCATTCCTCGATAAATTTGTGATAGTATTCATCGACAACATTCTGATCTACTCGAAAAGCCAAGATGAGCATGGCAAGCATCTGCGGGAAGTGTTGGAAGTGTTAAAGAAAGAGAAGCTTTACGCCAAGTTCTCTAAGTGTGATTTTTGGATACGAGAAGTCCAATTCTTGGGTCATGTGGTTAACCAAGAAGGGATAATGGTTGACCCAACAAAAATCGAAGCTGTAACGAAGTGGGAACGTCCGAAAAGTCCCAGAAAGATTCAAAGCTTTCTAGGATTAGCCGGATATTATCGACGGTTCATCCAAGGCTTTTCTTCGATAGCTTCTCCGTTAACAGCTTTGACCAATAAAGGAGCTACGTATACGTGGAACGAGAAACACGATGAGGCATTCGAGAAACTAAAGAAGAAGTTATGTGAAGCACCGATACTTTCTCTACCCGATGGAGTCGTAGATTTCGTGGTTTATAGTGACGCTTCTGGAGTCGGGTTGGGTTGTGTTCTGACCCAAAGAGAAAAGGTGATAGCATACGCATCTCGACAATTGAAAGAGCACGAAAAGAACTACCCCACTCATGATCTGGAGTTGGCAACGGTAGTATTTGCCTTAAAGATATGGAGGCATTACCTCTACGACACGAAGTGCAAGTTGTTCACTAATCATAAGAGTCTCCAGTATCTCTTTAATCAAAAGGAGTTGAACATGAGGCAACGACGCTGGCTAGAACTACTCAAGGACTATGACTGCGAGATACTTTACCACCCCAGCAAAGCAAATGTTGTTGTTGATGTTCTCAGTCGGAATGTCAACCTTGAAAGGAAATGGCCAAGAGCGTTGAGAATTGAAGTCGTCTCGATGATTGTGGAAAGTATCAAGAAAGCTCAGGAAGAAGCTTTAGAGAAAAATGACCGAAAGGAAGAACATTTAGGCAAAACGTTAGTATTCGGTACAAACAATCGAGGACTGAAGGTATTCCAAGATCGGATTTGGGTACTTAAGACGGGAGGAATAAGAGACCTTCTGATGGAAGAAGCACACAAGACCATGTACTCGATTCATCCCGGTAGCACTAAAATGTATAGGGACCTAAAACCCTACTACTGGTGGCCGACGATGAAGCTTGATGTTGCGAAGTATGTGGCCGAGTATGTAACATGTGCGAGAGTTAAGGCACAACATCATAAACTGTATGGGAGTTTAGAACCTTTACCCGTACCCATGGGTAAATGGGAGGATATCACCATGGATTTTGTGACTAAACTGCCCAGGACGAAGAACGGTCACGACATGATTTGGGTAGTCGTGGATCGTTTCACCAAGAGTGCACACTTCATATCAGCCAACGAGAAGTGGTCTATGGATAAGCTCGCAAATGCTTACGTGAAGGAAATTGTAAGACTTCACGGTGTTCCTCTTACGATTGTATCAGATCGTGATAGTCATTTCACATCGAGGTTTTGGAGGAGTCTACAAGAGGAGTTAGGTACAAAGTTGTGTTTGAGTACTGCTTACCATCCGCAAACTAATGGCCAGAGCGAAAGAACGATTTAAACACTGGAAGATATGCTGAGAGCATGTACCCTCGAATTCCAAGGGAATTGGGATGAGCACTTACCTCTGGTAGAATTTTCCTACAACAATAGTTTCCACTCGAGCATCAAGATGGCACCTTATCAAGCCTTGTATGGATAGAAGTGGCGTACGCCATCTTGTTGGCTTGAAGCTGGAGAGAAGCAGTTTATGGGCCCCAAGATAGTCCATGAGACTGCTGAGAAGTTGAAAGTGATTAGGGAAAGGATGTTAGCAGCTCAGGATCGTCAGAAGAGCTATGCTGACAAGAAAAGATGACCAATGACTTTTGAAATTGGGGATTCCGTTTTGCTTAAAGTCTCACCGTGGAAGGGACTTATAAGATTCGGAAAACGAGGACAGTTGAGTCCAAGGTTTATTGGACCGTTCAAAGTTCTTCAGAGGATAGGGGACCAAGCTTACAAGCTCGAATTACCCGAAGAACTTGATGGTATTCATAATACCTTCCATGTGTGTTTTTTAAGGAAGTTCATAGGAGAAGTTCCTGATATAACTCCAATCTCAGAGTTAAGAATGGATAAGAATAAGAGGCTAATCGAAGAGCCCGAGGCAATTGTTGACCGTAAGACTAAGAAGCTACGACGAAAGATGATCAACTTAGTGCTAGTCTGATGGAAACATTCGAATGGGCCGAATCTCAGTTGGGAAACAGACAGTGACATGATGAGTCGCTACCCTCATATGTTTGCTGATGCATGATTCCAGGACAGAATCATCCTAAGGGGAGAGAATTGTAACGCCCGGATTTCGGGGCTAAGCATTTTAGACGATGTAATAGTCTAGGTCAACTATTGTAACTCTTTTTGATGTAATAAAGATGAAATATTTTAATTCTATGTGAATTATGTGTATTTGTGTGCTTATTACTTTATTATAAATATATTTTTAATAAAGAATAAAAATAAGCGTCAAAATTAAAGTGTGATATAAGCCCGATATCTCTACATAAAGTTTTAGTGGTCGAAACAAGGATTTCAAGGATATAAAGAACACCAAAATCCGAGTTATAATGAAGAAGTTATGGCCCGCCGAAGTTTTACAGCAAAACCGGCACGATACCAGGAAACATAAATAGTGAATTTACGATGAAGGGATTTTTAGCCTTAGTGATCTAAACCGAAGTTGTAGTATATGTTAAACCGAGAACATCCATAAAAAGAACGCCCAAATCTGACTTAGTATGAGGAAGTTATGATTTTTCTAAGATTCGGCTTAGTAGTGGCCCAAAACTCGAATTTGAGTTCGAGCGGTTTTTGGCTTACGCAACCTAAATGAGAGTTGAAGATCTCATTAATAGGAACTCAATGGTAAAAATACAGATGAAAACAGAGTCCGTATGTAGAAGTTATGAATTTTACGCGGACGTTTTAGCAGTATAATCTCTTTGTACTGTTAAATTTAAGATCGGTCGAGAATTAGCCGACAGAGTCAAAATGAAAGTTGTAGATCTTATTATTACCTACGCGTGGATATAAATAACGTCAAAAACGGAGGTCGTATGTGAAAGTAACAGATTTTAGAAGTCGGAAGTGTGGTGTGCGAAAATGGGTGATGTGGCACAATCCTGGCCATTGCTTTCTCCCGAAGGCTTGCCACCAGATGGTGACATGTGGCACCAAATTCAGCCACATTTCACCCTATAAATACCACCTCTTCCACCCTCATTTTCTTCACACCTTTCCCATTCTTTCTTCTCTTTACTCTCTCTCTCTCTCTCTCTCTCTCTTTAGAACCTCTCTCTAGCCCCGAAATCCCCCGAAAAGCCTAGGGAACCTCCCTAGCACGAGGCGGAATCCCTGGAGTGCTCGACGGCTCCGAGAAGAAGAGTTTTTCGGCTCGGAAATGCTGCTCCAAGCAAAGTCTGGTTTTCTATAAAACCCGCTGTAAGTGAGCTACGTCTACACTATTTTTAATATAGTTTTTATTTAATTATAGTAACGTTATTAGGAACTTATAATAAATACTTGGGCTATTATTATGGGTTATATAAGTATTTTTTTAGCGCTTATATAATAGTGATAATAGCTATACTATTAATTAGTCTCGACAAATAATAGACTAAACTCTAGTGGTAATAATACTAGGTTTCGTCGAAGGAAATTGTTTTTAAGAAGCGAAGCGCTGTCTGAGTTCGGAATCACCACCTTTTCAGGTGAGTGCATAGTTACTTTAATCTCACACATAAATATGAAGTATTTTATATATTACGTGCTATGTGTGCATATTATCTGTATACTTGTTATCTATGCTGGATGAATGTTTTTATACAAGTTTTAAAAAAATTTAAACTGTATATGTATTTTATATCTACAAAAATGTTGGGGTAAAACATGGGTAGATGTAATAAGACGATGTGTGATAAAATGATGAGAGGCCTCAATGTTGTTGTTGTTGATCCAGTCATCTAGCGGAGTATAGATGACGGTCACAGACTCTTCTAGACAGTCTAGTGGAACGCTGGCAGGCTCGCAACCTGTAGGTGTTGTGTACGATGTGTTCACCGGTGTACTCCATCCCCCACATGGTTGCCTTTAGGACATTTACTGCTGAGGAACCCCCTTAGCAGTAGTGTCCATCCCGATGATGATCCTTAGGATAGGTCTCTTATGATAGGTGTTTAGGGACGTAATGTGAGGATAACGGGAACGTGTAATCTGGTTACTGTTGATTGATGGAATTAATAAACTTATTTACTGTGGGCTGAAAACCCTATGTGCTCACCAGGCTCCCAAGCGTGACCTACTCAGTTTTATGTATTACAGGTAGTGGCGCTTGAGCATAGATATGATGTTTGGACAAGGGATTACGGATATAGGCCTGTAGATATGAAATAATGTAGTAAGGATTATATTGTACTGTTTATGCTTTTGATCTGTACGAACATGACATCCCACGTCTTTTAATGAAATACATTTCTATGGAAATGCTTTTGATAAATCTTTATTATATTTTGTTTTGGGACAAATTCCGCAATACTTTTATTTAAAATGCTACTCTGATTTTTAAACAAAGCATAAACAAAATCGGTCTTTTCTAGCCGTGATTTTGGGGATGTCACAGTCATTGCGGATCCTCTTCTTCCATTCTCCCATGGGGATTTCGTCAACGTTAGCCATGGTATGAGCTAACTCGTCGTCGGAATCAGAGTCGTGCCCGTACGTGGGTTCTTCTTCTTCTTCAGTATCGTACTCGGTGTCTTCCTTGATCAAGTCTTCGCTTGCTAAGGATGCGATGGATGCTCCTTAGTTGTTGCTTTTCTTCTTGATGGGTTTTTGTCATAAGAACATCATATGTGCTCATACAAACCCTAATGCTTAGATCTAGGTTTCTCTATTATACATGCAATTCATCCAAGACTATAAGTCCTAGATCTGGTATATGATAATCAATATAACATATGAATTAGGGTTTAGATCATACCTTGATTGTTATGTAGCAATAACAATCCCAAATCCTTCTTGTAATGACTTTAGAAAGCTTAGAGTCACAAATGTCACTCCTCTAATGGTTCACAAACACCAAGAGCAAGAGGATGAAGATGAGAAGAGAAGGAGACACCCAAAAGCCATCCAAAACCCTAAGGAGTTACTTGCCTACGTTTTTGGTGCTCTAGGGATCTTTAAATAGTAAAGCCATTAGGGTTATCAAACAAGGAACCCTAATTTGGATGCTTAAGCCCTAAGCAACCCATGGATTCCTTCCTTAAAGGCCCTAGGATGATTTCTAATGGGTTTCCCCATAGAATTTGTCCACCCCTTTAATATCGAGTCCATTGGCTCAATATTCAACTATCATACAATTTACAGTTCAAGTCCCTTAAGTTTAATTAATCTCTTTTAGCCATAAACTTAATTCTTATTCATTCTTGAATAATATTAATTAAACAATATGATTTCTCCTTTAATTTATTATTCTCATAATATATTAATAAATCATATTTAATCCTTTCTCTCCATAACTCATCCTATCGAGTTGCTTTGGTGAAGGCAACCTAAAAGGACCATGCACCATCG
The DNA here is from genome assembly GCF_052625555.1 of Lactuca saligna. Taxonomy (NCBI): domain Eukaryota; kingdom Viridiplantae; phylum Streptophyta; class Magnoliopsida; order Asterales; family Asteraceae; genus Lactuca; species Lactuca saligna. Next base: position 192,757,177 of record NC_136418.1, on the reverse strand, counting down.
GATCAAGTACATACCAATATAGTTATGGACTTAAACACTAATCCAACAGTCTCCCACTTGGATAAGTCTAATAACTATTCCACGTATGACTTCAGATCCTGATCTGCAATCGTAGCTTTCTAAAGCCGCTGTCAACTCTGATCTTATCAGATATGCGTGTCCTTTAGATAAGGGATCATATATTCCTCCATTCTAGACATTATCGTATAGACTAAAACATGGATCTAAATCATTCTCTCTGTCTATGTGATGTTTCCTGAATTCAGATTTATGACAAATGACAACAGACTACAATTTGAACACATCAAATTAGTCCCGGCTTGGCCAAGCGCTTAGGTGTCATCACTAAATCATCGAGGGGCCCACATATATCGCATTTGTCCTACTTTGAATAAAAGGAACGGATAAACTTTGACTCAATGCTCGCTTGCACTTACTCACCAAATCACACACAACAATATGTTTTATAACACCAAGTTGCTAGTGCGTTTACATATTATCAATGTGCAACCGACTCGCAAGATACAACTCACACATCTCGGTTTCAAGAATATAAGATGTTATCATCTCACCAATCACTCGTGATAAAATCCATGAAGTGATCCAAGTGAGCGTGGGTTTAATCCAATGCTCAAATCATATTCATAAGCACTCATGAACGTTGCAGTAAACATTTGCTTATGTCTAATACTCTTTAGACAATCCACACACTAATTCACGACAATTTTCATTCATATCTATTTCCAACATATGAACGACTGTGGTCCGTTCGAATAATTTGACTGTTCTTGACCAATTAAATTATTCAGGAAGTCAAAACATGCAAGGTGAAGCACAAGAATAATACTAATCCCATATGGCCTCAAACCTATAAGTATAAATAAAACACCTTTTATTTATCACCATATCGATTACTCATTATTTGTTGTTTCGGGTAATCAACTTCTTACTTGAATTATTACACTTGTCCCATGCTCTTAGCATGCACACAATGTTTACCTATGGTTCTTTCTTTGTGAAATAGATCAAATGAAAACAAATTCCAATCCTACTCATTCCACAACTCCCAATCCTTTTCATAAGTATAAGAATATCAAATTCTTGTCACTTATAGAATATGCAATGATCCTTTTGTAATGTCACTGCACTAAGGTCATAATGACTATTGCCAATGAATTACAAAACTCTTTATCGGAAATTGTTACAAGACGATTCCGTAGATGTGATGTCTCTCACTCAAAGTACATTCCTTTGAACATCCTTTTGCATAAAGTTTCTAATCTAGACATAGATTCTCAATATCTAACTCCCAATATGGAAACATTTCCATACTTACCATATCACAACTCATTCTTAATAGAATCTTATCTATTCATAATAGTGTCGATATGCTCCATCCAATATCATACTCCCAACTACTCACAAGCGACCAATCCTCGGCAAGTTTTGGATCGTCCTTTGATAATTGTTCACTTATCTTAGTCAAAACCAATTCTGGTCCTTTTTCCCTCTAAATGCGTTAGACATTTGGAAAATTTTAGAATTGTCAGATATTATAACATTTGCAATCGATCCTATACCCGAAGCGTATGGAGCACGATGCATAATGTCTTACATAAAGATTTGATACTTTATCAATCTTCTGCCATAATATTTTGTGTACTATGTTCTCACAATTCGAATTATGAAGAGGAATGTCGTAATCATAATCAAAATTTAAGAACACACTATGTATCCTTTGACTAAATTTATTAAAATTTCTCAATCTAAGCTTTAGATTTTGAAACGAAGCATAATATTCTCTCCCTTAATTATAGCAAAACAACTATTACCCTTACAACTTTGCAAAGTATGCCTCTTGTTTTCTATAATTAATATTGCTAACTTGCAATACTTGCCTTAATAATCATACAATCATAACATTTATGCTGCCACTATCATGATGATTATTATCATATAAGCATCACTCATATGCTCCCACTAGCATTGACATGTATTTAGAAAACAGCTTAACTTACAGAAAAACAATACATATTGAATTTCTTAAGTTCATATTTCTAATACTTAATGCTTTGATAATATTTTATCTAAGCTTCTTAATCTCATACACCTTTATCCAAAATAGCTCATATGTGTGTCTTAAACAATTCAGACTAATTGCCAAATCTCACAATTCGAATTATGGAAAGGGATACCGTAACCATAATCAAATTTGAGAATACAATTTTACAATCGCTATCTTCTTAAAATCAATCTTAGTGAAAGCAATTCCTCACATCTATCTTCATGAAGGAGGAAATCTTATGACACTTAGATTTTAACGGTGTATGTGTTCCTATCCATGTGATTTTTCATAACCAAAGTTTGCGACAAATCCAAACTCTTATGGATGGAACTTTTTCAGTCTTGATCTCTTGCCTTATGGTAACACGACTCCCCACCATGTCTTCCAAGTAGTTAAGCAGCTCACCATTTCTTATAAATGTACTTTTCATTGATCAAGGTGCTTTCCTTTTATGCGTTCAAATGAGAACTCATAGAACTTACATGCATAATTAACTCAATTGGAACGGCACAGAAACAAGATAGTGTCAACACGATAGGTTGTAAACCTCAAGTCATGTGTTAGTGATGATCGATAAGGTTTATTTTTGATTAGTTCTTGAAACTTTTCAAGATCATTAAGACTCCCACTGACTCCTTGACATATAAGATTCTTTTGTCAATGAACATTTCTTGATAAACGAATATTCAAGAGTTAGTGTAGCTTTTATCAAAACACTTCATAAAATTGGTCCTAGTTGGACTTTATCTTATCCAAGACATCACAACTTTCCACATTTGATGAATGTTATAAACCTTCTTAAGACTTTTCACTCAATGTCACAATCTTAACTTTAAGACTTGTTTTGGAACGAAGTATGATTGACTTCTTGATTTAACCATTTCTTCAATTCTTGATTCCTCTTCTTAGACATACAATTGCACTAAGACTCACTTAGAGGATCAATTGATATATGTTTCTTAATCATTAAGACCTATCATAAAACATAATAAAAGGTACTCTCACTTCTTCTTAGAATACATAAACTTTTATCTTTCTGCCTACTTGATTCTTCTTATTCGTTATGCTATTGATTTAAACCTTTTCCAATCAATTCAAAATTACACTTAATCTTATAAGTGTAATATATTTACTAAACCTTTAGTAAATCATGACGAATATCTCTTGCGGTGGACTTGACTTGATATATTTACTAAACCTAGTCCTTCACTTGAAATATGAAATTTTATAAGTGTAATATATTTACTAAACCTAGTCCTTCACTTGAATTACACTTAATCTTATAAGTGTAATATATTTACTAAACCTAGTCCTTCACTTGAAATATGAAATTTCTCTTGCGGTGGACTTGATCAACACTTTGTCAATGAATTAATCTAATTTCCAAATATGAAATTTCTCATTCATCGTGCAACCAAGTTGTATGATTCCAAGTTTCTGTCCAATTGAAACTTGGGTGATGAGAAACTCTCCCTATTTGGTAAATTCTTGAAATTTCCATAAATAACATAATTAAGAATCACAACCATTCGTTGTAGAAATATGCAAACATCAATTTTTCATAATGATTTCATTGCAAGGAAATAAATAAATGAGTCAAATCAAAATTTATTTTATTCATAAAAGCAGCGGAAAACATTTGTCCTTACAATGCAAAATCAACTGAAAACTATGTAGAAAAAATTCCTAACAACTCTATCATAACTTTCTAAGCACAAAATCTAATCTTCAAATCCATGCGATCAAGATCCATTTCTTCGTGATTAGACTTATCTTGCTTTTCCATCAAGCTTCCTCTCTTTTCACTGATCCTGCTAAACATTCAAATGCAATCTCATCACATCATGTATTAAGAATCAACGAATAGGAACTTAATGGAGTTAGATAGTGGATTTTACCTGAAGCACATCCATACTCTTTGACTCTCCCATCTTCTAGACTCTTCAGGCTCTTAGGGCAGACTTGTATCCAACGCCCTTTCTCTTGGCAACAAACGCAGGTCGGTTCTCCTAGAAAATCCTCGGAAGCATGGTTGGTTGACTTTCCCAACAAATATGCTTCATTGCTTTGCCAAATCATTTTTGATTCAGTAGCAATGAGCATGTAAGTTAGGTCAATGAGGATTTCGTCATGATCCATCATATAATACTTTCTTTTGAACTCATTATATGATTCAGGAAGTGATGGAAGAACCCAATTCACAGCCAAATTATCAGGGAATGATGCACCCAATATTATCAACCTATCGATGTGTGATTTCATTCCCAAAACGTGGGCACACACGAGTTTACCATCTTCATGTTTCATTTCCAATAGGGCTTTAGTGACATTGAATCTTTCAATTCTTTGATCTTGTGGGTTAGGGAGAACAACAGGAGGAGGAGGAGGAGGAAGTGAAGTATGATTTCTTGTTCCTCGATCGAATCGTGGAATATCATCTTCATGTCGAATGCTTGTTCCACGAGATTTGAGAAGACCATAGTTGTCGTACTTTGACATCTACAAAACGGGAGAAAACAAATTCAAGTTAGTTGATCGATTGAGTCCTTAATAAATCACCCAAATGATATATTAAGGCTAGGACCCAACACAATACGCTACAACCTAGTAGAGGGATGCCGTAATCTAGTTGCAGGATATTTGAAGGTAAGTGAATGACGATTCACTAATTTTCCACCATGAAAAATGAAAAACAGTTTAAGTTTTAAATTTATTGAAAATTCCTAGATCTTTTGAGGTTCATTGAACATTTCAATGGTATGTTTAATTCTTGATATGCCCCTCTAGTTTGTGACTGGGATGCCGAGAATCACAAAGCGGGTGTGAATAACCATGCAAATCTACATGGTGCCCTCACATGTTATAGTCACCTATTCGATGTGCCGGTAAATCACACACGCTCCAACTGCGTTTCTATGTTGTGAATGGATGCTTGCTGGTTTCTAAGGATATTTATTGTTTCTTGAATGGCAGCATCATGATCACTATGTCTCTTTTCTAAAGCAGCTACAAATTTGGTAAGCATTTCTTCGAAACTTGGTTTTCTTTCTTGTGCCGGCTCCTCCTTTTGGTAAAAACCTCTTCCTTTCAGCTTGTACTTCTCCTCCTTAGCCTTCTTGTACTCTTCATACGGGAGCCACTCTTTCTTTGGTTTTCGCCAGTCTTCATCATATCGGTCTCCACTTGAGTAACATACTTGCACCTTTTTGTTGCCATTTTCATCCAAGTCGCACTCTCTAGTAAGATGAGGTCCATTGCAATTTTCACAACCCACCCGAATAGCATGGATTGTTTGATCCATTTTATCCATACTCCTATCCATTGTTTTTAGCATAGCCATGACTGCGGATAAGTCTTCAGTAGTTGCATATGCGGCTCCCCTAGTAACATCGTTTCTTGGGTTGTGGTATTCTCTAGAGTGCTTAGAGAATTCTTCAATTAATTCCTTGATCACCGGGGGTGGCTTCTTTGTGAGCGGGCCTTGCGAGTCAAGTAACTACCTAGTTGTGATATTGACTCCATCATAGAAAATGGAGACTTCTTGTTGGCTATTTAGGTCATGATGTAGGCAGTTTCTTAGTAAGCTCCTGTACCTCTCCCAAGCTTCATATAATGACTCTCCAACTTGTTGTTCAAAGTTATCTATTGTTTTCTTCAGTTTGGCTATCTTGGAAGGTGGGAAAAAGTGATCAACGAATTCTTCTTTCATCTTGGCCCATGTGGTGACTGATCCGGGGGGAAGTGATTTGAGCCAATCTTTTGCAGCACCTTTGAATGTCACTGGAAGCATGCGAAGTAGCTGAGTCTCGCGAGGCACATTTGGAACATTGAAGTAATCAGCTACATCATTAACATCATCCAAATGCTTGTAGGCATCTTCGTGGTCTTTTCCATAGAAAGGAATTTCCTTGAGCTGGGCAAGTATGTGGCCTTTTAGCTCAAAAGTAGCAGTAGCGGGAATTGCAGGCTGCACAAGTCCTGGGCCGGTGTCATCGCGGATCCTCTTTTTCCATTCTCCCATGGGGATTTCATCAATGTTTACCATGGTATGAGCTAACTCGTCACCGGAATCGGAGTCGTGCCCGTACGTAGGTTCTTCTTCTTTTTCGGTATCGTACTCGGTGTCTTCCTTGATCGGGTCTTCGCTTGCTAAAGATGCGATGGATGCTCCTAATTTGCTGCTCTTCTTCTTCCCAAAAACAGTCTTCAAATTAAACAAAGGTGAGTTCTTAGGTGTATTCGAGCTTTCCACGTCCTTTCCTTTGTTTCTTCTCAAAGCGGATTCGGGATCTTCAAACGGGGGTACTAGCGGAGTGTTTGATCCTCTGGTCATGAAAGTCCTGAAATAAACAAGATAACAACGTAAAAAGAACAAAAAAATGTACTAAAAAAATGAAAAATAAAGGCTGAAACTCTGCTGTACTCGCCGAGTAAGTGTGAATGCACTCGGCGAGTAGCAGTGTTATTTTGAAAGAAATCTAAACTTAAAATAAAAACTAATTTAAATCCTAAAATCTAACTACTAATTACTAATCTGCAATAAATTAACTTTGTGCCAGTAAACTCACACAAAGGGTCGAAAAAAATTAGAAATTAGATAAATTATTTACAACCGTTCCCCGGCAACGGCGCCAAAAACTTAATATGTGTAAAACCAACTAGTTTTAATCCTACTTTTTATTAATAAATTAAGCACACAAAGCCAGTGAACTTGTCTTTTAGTGATATAGTTGGATAAGTAGGGTATCAAACTCAGGTAACGGAAATTGATCTAATAACTAATTTTAACTAAGCAAACAATAAAAGTAAAAGGGTTTTTCTCTAGTTTTACAAGATTAGAAACATAAACATAGCAATTAAAACAATTAATTAACTAACGATTAAAGCAAATGACAAATTCACTAAATTTATTAAAGGGTTTCTGTTTAGGTTTAATTAATTCACTCCTATGGTTATTTTAATGATAAATTAATTATTATTGGTTACCAACTATAGTGGTTAGGTTCATGTTCATTACTCCTAACTCTTAGACAACTTATCAATTCAAGCAGTGGCCAATTGTTTAAACTAACTAATTCACTAGTTCAATTATTTGGATTAAATAAGATTTGTAATTGGTTAATCAAGTTGGTATTTCAATTTACCTCTTGTTTGTTGGTTTCTCAAACAAGCTCACACATTAACTTACCTATTATCTAATTAATCTTAATTTCATATTCATTACTCTTAAGCATATGATCAAGTGTTCACATAACATATGAGGTTAATAATCAAGAGATGTTCATGCAACTTAATTACCTTCCAATTAACAGAAAATAGTTGTCATTAATGCATAAGGTTCTTTAACAAACTTAATTTAATAAAATCACCAATTAATAATCAATCAAAAAGTATATTATAACCATAGGAGCAAATTAGTCTTCCCCAACAGAAACTAAACGAATTTAGTTCATAGTCATGATAAAAAAAAACTCAATAGCAGATTTAACTAAGCTAAACATCTTAAATTCCTAAAGCTAAGTGGAATGATTAACCTAATTGCCTTGATTCTTCCAAGGATTCAATATTAGGGTTCCTTAGCTCCTCCAGGGGTTCTTTTTCGCAGGTTCAGCTCTCAAAATCGCCAAAAGTCTCTTCCAATCGGATAATGGTTTGGTATTTATAATTATCCCAAAACAGGGTGTACTCGGCGAGTAGCAGACCCAACTCGCCGAGTAGGTGCTAGTTATCCGTCTCAAATCAGGAGTCTTGACTTATCTTCTGAAATCTTCTCTTGTACTCGCCGAGTATGCTCGAGAACTCGCCGAGTAGGACTGCTTTTGTCCTTCATTCTTCACTCTTTGGTCTTTAATTGCTTCCCTTTGTTCCTTTTTACTCCCAAGCATGTCTTTTGGACTGAAAACAAAATTTAAGCATTATTAAGTACCTTTTGTACACATTATACACATAATTAGTTAAAAATGAACAAAAATGTATGCTAAATAATTAACTAATTATAGGCATATCAAAATACCCCACACTTGACTTTTGCTTACCCCTAAGCAAAACTGAATTTTAACATATTAGAACCACATATGACAACTCCAATCTAACCCACCCATTATGCCAATACCGCAACGCATGCATTTGTGTCTAAAATTGTCCTAAATACCCCCATACTCCAAATACTCACAATCCTCATAAACATTCGCCCACTCACCCCGAACTATGCTCATTTTATGCATCCCTCCAAATCCATCCTCAGAAAACCTCCTAACCTCAAGGTATTTTTGGTTGAGCAACCCAATTATACATAATCTAGAAATTTACAACTTTTCGATACCACTACAAAGCTCTTTGGAATTCTTCACTTTCTTTGACATTTGATCTTTAATTTCTTTGAATTCACCACCTTGTTGTTTGATTTTTGGTATCTTCACTTTTGGAATTTTTGATCTTCTAATTTGATTTTTGACTTTAATGCTCCAAAAATTCTTCAATGTTTCTTGTAATTCTCTCTCTTTTTTTACATGTTCCTCAGTTTTTTCACTCAAATCCCTACATGCTTAAGCAGAGATGCTCAACTTTAACCTTTATTGGTTAAAGATTATAATTTTCTTGGATACATTTCTGGTTCACGATGTTAAACATATTGCATCCCTCAGGCTGAGCGAGGTTGTGTTTTTGTCCCATGATTTCAATGGAATAAAGAAGCCACAAATGCACTAGAACGTATATAGGCTCAACTAAACATTTGGGTTTTCATGCAATTATCAACACAATTCTAACATGGAACCCTAATTGCTTTTACCAAAATTTTCTAAATTAATTCCTAAGAAAATTTTCTTTTTGGCATGCAACAATTTTTAAAATTAGCCTAAATTAAGATTCTAAATTTTCTAAAATGTGACCAAACCCATACCCCACACTTATTTTATGCAATGCCCTCGTTGTATAATAAATATGCAAATATAGAGAGAATTGGAACAAACTCCCCTAGGATAGCAGTCGATAGGGTTGAAACTCTTCTTTTTAGCTCCATCTTCAATGGACTTTAGACATGTGAACAGCTCATCCATGTCTTGGGTGTCAAACGTCTTATGTGGTTGACAGCTTCAAAATGTCGCGGAACAAGCTTCTTAGAGAATTCCCAGTAAAAACTCTTCACAAAAAGTGGATAAATGCTGCAGTGAAAGTGCTCAAAACAGCTCTGGAACTTGAAAATTGCAAGTCTACTCGGCGAGTAGCTCTCAGCTTGGAACTATACGTGTAATACCCTCATGTACTTGCCGAGTAGAGTTTGTGCACTCGGCGAGTAGCCACTGCATTTCCAAAACTAATCCAACTCTTTTTCCTTTGGACTCAGGTTTTGAAATTGGACATTTCACTGACCCTTTCTCTAAATCCTTTAGCAGCAACACTCTTCATGACTCTCGATTCTAACGGACTCAATCCTAAGGACAAGACTTCGCATATTTTTCTTGATCTTCACTCATTCCTGACTTGACCCTCAACAATTTAGTATGCTTCCTAATCTTCCATCCTTGAAAATAAACAACTAAAAGTGAAAGTAATAACCATCCCAACAAAAATAAAAATCATCCAAGTTTACAATTGTTCAAAACAAACACCACAAAACATAAAAAAAAACAAAGTCTTCATTCTTCTTCTTCTTCCATACACCTCCGCCAGCCTCTCTGCGGAAGAGCTCTCACTGATAACAAGAAAATGAGCGCTCTTTGTCAGCCGGTCGACGATCACCCAGATTGGTACACCATGTCGCGATACCACCTCCCTCACAGACACTGGTGCTCGGCCTTAACCCTGCGACATGTCAAGCACCTCTCTACAAACCATGCCACGTCCCTCTTCATACAGGGCCACCAATAGTCTCTTTTCAAGTCCAAATACATCTTAGTGGTCCGAGGATGGATTGAAAACCTCGACCTGTGCGCCTCCTCCATCAAAATGGCGTGTGCCTCGCCCTCAAATGGCACCCAAATCCGCCCCTGGAAGGTCGTAAGCCCCGACTATCATCAATGAACTCAGATATCTATTCGATCACCCGCTCTCGCTTGTGGTTTTTCGGTCTCATGGCCTCTACTTGGGCCTCCCGAATGGTGTCCAACACTGGAGTCATCACTGTCAACCTCAAACAAACATCTCGTAATGGGGAACCCTCTGTCCTATGACTCAAGGCATCGGTGATGGGAATGTCAATCCCACCAAGCAAATTACACCCTTTGATTGCTAAATAAACGTAATATAACGGTAAAAGGGGTATCGATCCTCGGGGAAATTGTTGTATTCAATCACCAATGCAATTCAATAGAACTAATGAAATTAAACTAACTAACTACAATTAAACTAAAATGGGTGTGTTTGATTACTTGAAAATTAAAATACTTGAATAACTAAAAACCTTGCAATTAAGCAATTTGATGAGATGCTCAAAGGTTAGGAATAATTGGTTAACTAAGGCAATTCAACACAATAAACATATGTGTGTTTATCATTAGGATCTAATACAAAGCTTATCCTTCATCCCAAAATGGTTATAGCAATCATGAAGCATGATATGCCAAGATTCCTCATAGGTAGTATGGAGGTTAGGGAAGCCCACAACACACCTTCTTAATCAAGATCAAGGGTCAACTGAAGCAATTAATCCCAAGAATTCAATTAGCCTTAAGAATGAAGGAATCCCCAATTCCTAGAGGATGTCAAATGCTTACACATCCATAAAGGAGCTATGATTCATAAGCTAGAGATGATTTCTACCATCATAAAGCCTTTTTTCTAGATAAATTCAATGATCCAATGCAAAATCAATGAAACAAATCAACCATTGCTGAATCAAATACTAAGCACATGATCAAAGCATCAAATAAGCATAAGAATTGTAAACTAGAATCATAAACATGGAATAAATTGATAATCAACATAAATCCTTCAAAACCTACAAACATTCATTGGTTTTCAGCCAAAGTCAACCAAATAAGAGTATTAGCCACTCATGGCAACAAAGTAACAAGAACAATAATCTAATTGCATAAAGAAACTACCTAAGATTTGGAAAGATGAAAGGAAATGGTTTCTAGCTCCCAAAATCGCATCTTGCGGGTCTCCAATGGTGGAAAATCGTGAATGAGCCTCTAAATCTGATCCCCTAAGGTTATAGTGTGCCAAATGACCAAAATGCCCAAACTGGGCAGTTGCGCGGGTACCCGCGCAGCGAAAATTCCACCCGCGCAAATGTTGTTGTAATGCTATTGGTCCTTCATTCCACCACTCCATTCTTCCACTACGAAAGATTCCTTTGGTCCCTCCCCCCCCCCCCCCCCCTTTGGCCAGGTAATTTGAATCCACCAATCATCATTTAGCCACCAAATGGATGCTCCAAGCCCAAAATTAGAAATTTATGATCCATCTTCACAAGCCCAAATAATCCAAGCCATCAACTTTCAAAGCCCAATTCTTCCTCTTTGATTCCGCCAAGCCCAATAATGCCTTGGAATCCCACTAAGCATGTCTCCAATCAACCCGCAACTGCAACAAGCACCGAAAAACCTACAAAATCTCATGCAACATAATAAGCACCAGGAATGATCCATAATAAAGAAAAATAAATAAAATACAATGCATTAATGATAAAAAGATCTAAAAAAACTAAAATAAACTAATAAAAATAAGCAAATAAAATAAGCTATCAATCGGCTACCACATTAGCCTTGCCCGGGTGGTACATGATCTCACACTCATAATCCTTTACCACATCTAACCATCTCCTCTGGCGCATATTCAGATTGGGCTGATCCATCAAATACTTCAAGCTCTTGTGGTCCGTGTATATAGTACACCGAACCCCATACAAATAGTGATGCCAGATGCTGAGGGCGAACACTACTGCCTCCAACTCCAGATCGTGGGTGGGATACCTCGTCTCATGAGGTTTCAGCTGCCTCGAAGCGTATGCTATCACATGCCCTCTCTGCATTAGCACCACACCCAGTCCCGATATTGATGCGTCACAATAAACCACAAGGTCACCCATTCCCTCCGGAAGGGCTAACACTGGGGCTTTGCACAATTTCTGGCGAAGTGTCTCAAACGAGGTCTGTTGCTCTGGACCCCAATTGAATGCTACGCCCTTTCGGGTCAACTTGGTGAGAGGAGTTGCAATCTTGGAGAAATCTTTGATAAATCTTCAATAATAGCTGGCCAGCCCCAGAAAACTCCTGATCTCCGAGGGGGATCTCGGCACCTCCCAACTCATCACCACCTCGATCTTGGCCGGATCTACCAATATCCTGTTCTGGTTGATGAGGTGTCCTAGAAACTGAACCTCTCGTAACCACAAATCACACTTGGAGAATTTGGCATAAAGCCTCTCCGATCTCAGAACTCCAAGGATCTCCTTCAAATGCTCCTCGTGTTGCTCTCTAGATCTCGAATACACCAATATATCATCAATGAACACGATTACCAAAAAATCCAACATCGGCCTGCACACCCTGTTCATGAGGTCCATGAATGTTGTCGGTGCATTAGTGAGCCCGAAAGGCATCACCACGAACTCATAATGCCCATAACGAGTCCTAAATGTTGTCTTCTGGATATCCTCATCACACACCCTCATCTGATTATATCCAGACCTCAAATCAATCTTGGAGAACCAAGACACCCCCTCAACTGATCGAACAAATCGTCGATCCTCGGTAAGGGGTAACGGTTCTTGACCGTCAGCTTGTTCAACTTCTGGTAATCAATGAACATCTGGTGTGAACCATCCTTTTTCTTGACAAAAAGGATCAGCGCTCCCCACGGTGAGCTACTCGTCCGTATAAACCCCTTTCCCAGCAGCTCCTGAAGCTGCGAGGATAACTCCTGCATCTCTGGAGGTGCAAGGTGATAGGGCATCTTGGCGATAGGTGCTCCCCTCGGAACCATATCGATACGAAACTCCACCTGCCTCTCGGGAGGCACACCCGACAACTCCTCGGGGAAAACATCTGGGAACTCACGCACTATCGGGACCTCATCGACCGACCTCAGTCTCGCTGCACCTACTCTCGTATCCACCACATACGCCATAAACCCACTACAACCCTGCTCTAGACTCTGTCTCGCTCTTGCGGCTGAAAAAAATGCTAACCCAGAATGGGTACCCTCGCCATAAACCGTAAGAACTCCCCCACTAGGGTCTCGTATGGTTACCAGCTGTCGCTCGCAGTCCATAACCACTCCAAATCCACTCAACCAGTCCATGCCCACAATGACACAGACATCTCCCATAGCAATCGGGACCAAATCAATCGGAAACTCAACGCCGAAGATCTCGAGTACACCTCCTCGAATCACATCCGTGGCATACACTGCTCTCTCGTCAGCTATGGAAACTCACAAAGGTCGACTCAATGCCTCTCGATGGATACTGATGTGCTGACTAAAGGCTAACGATACAAAAGACCGACTCGCACCCAAGTCAAATAACACCAAAGTAGGCACAGAACACACAAGGAAAGTACCTATGCATAACATAATACAAACTCCATATAATAAACATCATAGCAAATATGTGAAAGAATACATACCAGCCAGAACATAGGGTGCCGTGTGGACCTCCTCTGCGGTCAACTGAAAATCTCTCCCTCATGCCTTTGGTTCCTCGGCCTTCACCGGCCGACTCTCTGTAGCTCGAACAGCAGCAGGGGCAGATCCCTACAGCTGCGAACACTCGACCTTCTGGTGTCCGGTTTGGTTGCAGTGAAAACATACTGCGAATCCGTTGGGGCAATCCTTAGCCATATGCCCCTCCTTGCCACACTTGTAGCAAGACCCTGCTCTACACACTCCCTCATGACCCTTACCGCACTTTCCAAAAGTACGGCCCTTCTGGTTCCCTGATCTCGAATCGGTGGGCTTGGCCCGCTTGGTTGCCAGCTGGGACTGAGCCGGTCGCCGATCCCTCCCATGAGACTCCGCCTCCTCCCTAACCTAAGTCTCCAACTCTATCTCCCTCTTCCGAGCGTTTTCCTGAAGCTCGGAAAATGTCCGGTATGATGAGTTCGCCACGAACTTTTGTATGTCCCTCCTCAGAATACTCAAATACCGACTCATACGTGCCTGCTCGGTAGACACGTGCTCAGGGCAGAACAACGCCCTTTCATGGAACATCTTGGTGATCACAGTAACAGACTCAGTACCCTGCTTGAGGGTCAAAAACTCCTGGGCCAAACGCTCCCTCTCCACCGAGGGAACGTACTCATCATGAAACATAGTGGTGAACGTCTCCTGGGTCACCGTGGCAAGCTCAGCAGACAAAAAATGTGCCGTCACAAACTTCCACCAGTCCTTAGCTCCGAAGCGAAGTTGGTTCAGTGCGAACCGGACCCTCAGATGCTCTGGACATGAACACGTATAGAATCATCCCTCAATATCAGAAACCCATCTCATCACAACAGTCGGATCCTGCATCCGTCAAACTCTGGTGGCTTCGTATTGCTGAACTCCCAGAATAGCAACGAATTGCCTCCCTGAGGACTGGCAGCAACAACAACTACGGTAGCTACAGTGGCTGCAACCTCAGTAACCGCCGCATATCTCTCATCAAAAGTCTCCATCAGAGTGGTCTTGATAGACCCAAACATCTCTGGAATCTCTGCACAGATGGCCACAACCACCTCCTCATGATTCATCTGGCGGAGCTCCTCATCGCTCACCCTGCTGGTCCCCAGTCTGTGGCGTGTCCTAACCATGATGTCCCTGAAATACAACATAAAACATATCAGAGACCCGCTCAAACATACACGCACTCGATAACTTGACCCTACTCGTTCCCTGGTACCCCAAGGATTCTTACTTGGGTTGCGCACTGCTCCGATGTCTTCAGTAGTATGGGCCTAATACTATCGTCCACACCGCATCAATATTCATCCCAAGTCCTCCTCCTAGGATCCCAAGTCCCAAGTACTCTACTCTCACTATACACAGTCTACCCTCTATTAGATCTCTCATATGCTCCTCGCTGCCATCTATTCGCTCTCAAGCATCTCTTAGCAGCAAAATCTCTAGGCTAAGGCATCACAAATCAGGCCACTCTATCCCTAATAAGAATACCTAGCCTACTCTAGCATGCATATCATATCATAACATATCGCATAACTCATAACGTAAGGGTATTTTGGTAAATCACTGTTCGGGCGCTGGCTGATAGTGCACACTACTCTACTCTGCTCTTTCAAAAACCTTTTTACTCTTGAGAAATTTTTTGTGAAATTTAATTTGAAAACCTCTCAAATCCTCAGTTTGAGTTCAGATACGCCCGAAGGTGCATCCGAATACCTCAAACCAAGGCTCTGATACCAACTTGTAACACCCAAAATTTTCAAATAATTGTTTACATTTAAAAACACACTTTCATGCATAATTGTTATAAAAATATCAATGTATCACATAATCAATTCATAACATGACATCCCAAGATCAAATATGTAAAAGCTCCTCAGGTGTGTGCTGATCAAGCCGACGCCTTCCCGCGATCCTTGCTGGTACCTGAAACACATAACATAACACTCTAAACATAAATGCTTAGTGAGTTCCCCAAAATACCACATATAACACATATTAGGCTATAACTCTGTGGACCCTCTGGTCCTAACTCTGTGGACCCTTAGGTCCTAACTCTGTGAACGTTTCGGTTCTAACTCTGTAAACTCTGGAACATTTACAACATAAATCACATAGAAATAATGCAATGCATCACAATCACATAAACAACATACAAGATACTCTGTCCTATAACTCTAATTACCACTCTAGGTAAAGTATAATGAGAAGACTCACCTCAAGTAACTTGGTAATCTCGAACTCTGTAAAATCTGATCTATCCTCTGCCTAATCATATGAAATAAACACTCTAAATCAATACATCTCTCAAGGCTAGACTATTCCCTCTCTTAGTGTTGGATTTTGAGCATTCTAACACTCCTAAGTGTACATGCAACCCTAAATACCTTGAATATATGTTTTCTCTATTATACATGAAAATATGAACTTTCCAAGGTATTCATCCTAACTAGCATAATAACATTGATTCAAATGAATATATCAAGTTAGAATTACATACCTCTTTGATGTAGATTGTCTTCATGAAGCTTAAGTGCCTAGTACCCCAAGTGTGACACCTCAAATGGTTCACACAACACCAAATACACATGGAATGACTTGAGAGAACTTCACGCTTCATGAAAATCGACTAGCCCTTCCTATCCCTCATAGTGGTTGATTTTTCCCAAGAATATGATCTTTATATAGTGTTACAATTAGGGTAAACCTTATTTGTCATGGATTTCCATTTCCCTGGATCCATGGGTTCAAATACACCATGGATCATCCATGGAGCATCCTATGGGTTTTAGCCCAACTTGATAATCCATGGAGTCTTAGCCCACTATACAAGTATGGATGATTTACACAATCAACCCATATATTTAATTAGTCTTCTTTTGATCACTTAATTAATCCTAGATTAATTCTTGATCAATACTAATTAAATAATCTTATTAATATATTAGAACTTATAATATATTAACAAACCTTATGTGTTATTTCTCTCATTATAGTCTATCCAAATGCATGATGCCATGCAACCCAACTGGACCATATCGGGTTGGATCAAGTCTTACCAGTTATAGTTATGGACTTAGACATTAATCCAACAGTCTCCCACTTGGATAAGTCTAAAACTATTATT
Source organism: Lactuca saligna (assembly GCF_052625555.1). NCBI lineage: Eukaryota > Viridiplantae > Streptophyta > Magnoliopsida > Asterales > Asteraceae > Lactuca > Lactuca saligna. The sequence goes on along the minus strand of NC_136418.1, from coordinate 192,740,378 downwards.
GCGTATGACTTCAAGAACCGATTGGCAATCGTAGCTCTCAAAAGCTTATGTCGAACTCTGACCTTGTAGATGAACTCTGATATTTGTCAATGACTTGTCCATCAGATAAGGGATCATATATTCCTCCATTCTAGATATCATATGGATTGAGATATGGATTATAATCATTCTCTCTGTCCATTTTTTGTTTCCTGATTTCCGATTTATGAAGACTGACTAATCGAACAAATCAAATCATGTATGGCCCGGCCGATCACTTACATTTGTCATCACTAAATCATTAAGGGGCTCATAGATATCACTTTTATCCTGAAGGTAAAAGGAATGGATAACCTTATACTTATATGGCTTGTTCTACTACTTGTTGAATCATAAACAAAGGCACGTTTTATAACATCGAGTTACCGAATGCGTTTTCGTGCAATCAATGTACAACCAACTCATAGTAACAACTCATATCTCTAGGTTTGAAGAATATAAGATATTATCGTCTCATGATCACTCATGATAAAATCTATGAAGTGATTCCAATGAGCGCGGGTTATATCCAATACTCAGAACTTATGAGCACACATGAGTGTTATAGCCCTTTGTCCAACATCTTAGACCTCTACAAGCTAACCCATGACAGTCTTAATTCATATCAACTTCCAACATATGACCGAATGTGGATGGTTTGAATAACTTAGTCATCCAGAACAATAACATGGTTATTCTGGAAGTTAAAACATGCAAAGTGAAATACAATAATAATTTAATCCAATATGGTATCAAAACCTATGAACATAAATAAAGCACCTTTTATTTATCACCATGTGGTTACACATTATTCATTGTCTACTGTTTCATCTATCAACTTTATTATTGAATTAAAACACTAGTTGTCCCACGCTCCGAGCATGTACACTATGTTTTCTAAACACTAGTCATGACACACACCAAGTATGCATACTATGTTTGTATATGATCTTTACTTTGTGAAAGAGATCGATTGAACATAATTCCAATGATTCTCATTTCACAGTCCCAAATCCTTACTGCAAATGCAAGAATTCCAAATTCATGCCATTTACTAAAATCTGTTAGATTCTAAACTTATATGAATTGATCCACTTGTAATGATTATGCACAAAGTCAGAAAGACTTGACAACAACCATTACAGAGCATTCCAAAGGAGATCAGCTCCTTGGAAACATCCTTCTTGCATTAATTTTCCTAATCTTACACAGATTGAATAATATCTAATTTTGAAACATTTCCATATTCCATTTTGACTATCACTTCTGAACAAGAGTTGCCTCCTTACAGATTTTGTCAATATGGTCCATCTAGAATTAACACTATACTTCCAATTGTCCTTGAGCAACCAATCTTTGGTAAAACTTAGATTATCCTCAACAATTGCTTAATCATTTTAGTCATATCCAATTCTAGACCTTTTCCTTTCTTAATGCCCCAGGAATTTGGAAAATTTTAGAAAGGATGAATATAACACATGTAATTGATCCTATATCCGAAGCATATGGGACACGATTCATGATGTCTCGCATAAATACTAAACCAGCCTTTTGCTATTTGCCAAGTTCTCATAATTCAGATTATGAAAAGGGATGCCGTAATCATAATCGAATTTTAGAACGCAAATAATGGACCCATATATAGAATTTCCTTATGTTGAGCCATTCCAACATGAAATTCATATATATATCCTTGACTAAATACGATTAAAACCTCAATCTAAGATTTTAGATTTGAGATGAAGTATAATTTCCTCTCCCTTAATTATAGCAAAACAACTTTTTCCCAATTGAGACCTTTTGATTTCTATAATTAACATTGCTAAACTGCAATACTTATCATAATTATCATGCTCCCACTAGCATGATGATTACTAGCATAACACTTATGCTCCCACTAGCTTTGACATGTACTCAGAAATCAGTTGGACTTCTAGAAATCAATACTTTATTAACTTTCTTACCAAAGTTCAGATTTCCGATACTAGATTGCTTTGATAAAACTTTATCATAATCATACACCTTATCTTAGATAGCTTATAGGTGTGTCTAAACAATTTTAAGAACTATGAAAAGGGATGTCGTAATCATAGTCTCGATTGTTTAGACCTTTTCCACTTCTCACAAGTCCATGTTAGTGTGTCGGTTAACCACACATGCTCCACTAACGACTTTGAGAATACAAATATCATACTTGCTATCTAGCTAAAATCTACTTAGTGAAAGTGTTCCCTCACCATCATTTTCATGAATCGGAGAGAAACTTTATGACACTTAGATTTAATGGTGTATGTGTTCTTATCCACGTGAATTTGTCAAACCATAATCACAAGACTAGGATAATGACAAATCCAAACTCATATGGATTGAACTCAATCTTAATTTCTTGTCATCTAACAGCTCAAGGGTCTGTCATTACTTCCAAGTTGTTGCGCAACCAATTGAGAACTCTAAGAACTCATTGTTGGATTAGTGTCTAAGTCGATAACTATTTTGGTATGTACTTGACCCGATGGTGCATGGTCCTTTTGGGTTGCCTTCACCAAAGCAACTTGATAAGATGAATTATGGAGAGAAAGGATTAAATATGATTTATTAATATATTATGAGAATAATATATTAAAGGAGAAATCATATTGTTTAATTAATATTAGTCAACAATTAATAAGAATTAAGTTTGTGGCTAAAAGACATTAATTAAACTTAACGGACTAGAACTGTCAATTGTGTGATAGTTGAATATTGGGATAATGGACACCATATTAAAGGGGTGGACGAATTCTATGGGGAAACCCATTAGAAATCGTCCAAAGGCCTTTAAGAAAGGGGTTCATGGGTTGCTTAGGGCCTAAGCATCCAAATTAGGGTTTCCTTGTTAGATAACCCTAATAGCCTCACTATTTACGGAACCCTTAAGCCCCAAAAACGTGGTGAACTTGTTCTCTAGGGTTTTCAAACATTTTAGGCAGCCTCCTTCTCTTCTCTTCTTCATCCTCTTGATCTTGGTGTTTGCGAACCATTAGAGGAGTGACATTTGTGACTCTAAGCTTTCTAAAGTCAATACAAGGAGGATTTGAGATTGTTATTGCTACATAACAATCAAGGTATGATCTAAACCCTAATTCATATGTTATATTGATTATCATATATTAGATCTAGGGTTTGAAGTCTTGTATGAATTGCATGTACAATAGAGAAACCTAGATCCAAGCATTAGGGTTTGTATGAGCACATACGATGTTCTTATAGCTAAAACCCATCAATGGTATCAGAGCCTTGATTGGTTTCTATTGTATTGATGCCTTGTATGTTTGTTCAAGTTGAAAAATCGTTTTTTTTTTTTTTTTGCCTCCTTCCTGATGTACTCGGCGAGTCCATAAGGGGACTCGGCGAGTTTAGCTGTCAAACAGGCGGATTTTCGGGATTTTTACCTATTTTGACTTACGATAGTTGCTATAATTGTTTAAAATTAATAAAATTCGAATTTTGTTAATCCCTTATGATTATCCTTGTCACAATAAAAAGATTTTGGTCATCTAATTAGATAATTGTTACCTTATTTGATAAATGTTAAATTATGGAAATTATTTGATCATTATCTTGCAAGAATTTGAAGTAGATCTAATTAGAAAACCACCAATTAATAGTTAATTGCCTTATTTGAATTATGTGATCTAGAATATTCTTGACAAAGTTTCAAAATTTTCAATTTTTCCCCTTTAGATTTTACAGTTTAAGTTAGAACTCAAAAGTTTTGGTTTTGAAATTTAAATAAGTTAAACCCTAATGCTTTGAAGTGTTTCAAAACTTGCCCTCAAGTTTTGGAATTTAAAAGTTGATTAAAAGTTTAATTTAGGAATGTTAAATTCTAAAACCCTAGTATTGTTTTGAATAGTTCAAATCACATCTTTTTGGTTTTATTAATTAATTAAAGTGTATAATTAAAAGAGATTTAGTAAATCCATAGAGTTTTGGTGTACGATTTAATTAAATTAAAAGTATAATTATTAAATTAGACCACTTAGTATTTTAAAAGTGTAAAATACACCCTATACTATATAACATTAAAAGTCTAACATTATATATGATGGGTTTTGGTCATAAGACACCCTATGTGCTCATACAAACCCTAATGCTTAGATCTAGGTTTCTCTATTGTACATGCAAGTTATCCAAGACTATAAACCCTAATTCTAGCATTCAAGTAATCATATTAATATGTAATTAGGTTTAAGATCATACCTTGATTGTTATGCAGCAATAACAATCCTAATTCCTCCTTGAATTGACTTTGGAAGGCTCAGAGTCACAAGTGTCACTCCTCTAATGGCTTACAAACACCAAGAGCAAATGGAGAAGGTACAAAGAGAGAAGAGAGAGGTAGGAATTCGTCCTTAGGACTTCTTGGGAACAACTACACGAATTCTAAGGACTTAGGGTCTTTATATAGGTGTAGAGATAGGGTTTCAGTCATTATCCTTATCTAGTTGCTTATCCACAAAGCAACCATAAGATAAGCCTTGAAAACCCTTATCCTTTATCCTTTGGACGATTTCAAGGATCCTTATCTCCTTGAATTCGTTCAACCCATATTTAGGATAACCATTACCATATTTTGTAACTATCACATAATTACAATTCAGCCCCTCTAGTTTAATTAATTACACTTGATCACAAAATTAATTCCTAATTAATTATTGACCAATATTTATTAAGCAAATATGATTTCTCCTTTAATATATTATTCTTATAACATATTAATAAATCATAATAACCTCTCTCTCTTTATTTATTTCTCCAATCAAGTTGCTTTGGTGAAGGCAACCCAAAAGGACCATGCACCATCGGGTCAAGTACATACCAAAATAGTTATGGACTTAGACACTAATCCAACAATATATATGTATGAGTAAAAGTCAGTCTTACCGTTAGTAGGCCTCATTCACGAAGCTGGTCTATAAGGGGTGTTTAAGGAAATTGCCTATAAAATGGCGATTGAATGGGTATTCACTCTTACCCACCGCACTCTTGACTAGTAGAGGATCGTTAGCCGAACGAGTAGGATAGGACAAAAACCTTCCATTATAAGTATAATGAAGTATAAAAGTAACTAAATGCTTTCATAAAATTCCCAATCTTAGTTACTTTAGGCAAAAGTGAATTGATGCAATTCCATGAAATTACACTTTGTGCCCTCGCAAAGATGTTAGTGGAGCGTGTGTGGTTAACCGGCACACTAAATGGTTCTAAGAAAAGGTAGCAAAGGGTGACTCAATGTTTGTTATAGTTCGATGGAGCGTGTGTGGTTAACCAACACATCGAATAGGTGACTGTAACATGTGAGGGCACCATGTAAGTTTGCATGGTTATTCACACCCGCTTTGTGATCCTCGGCATCCCAGTCACAAACTAGAGGGGCATATCGAGATTTAAACATGCCATTGAAATGTTAAATGAATCTCAAAGGATCTAGGAGTTTTCATAGATTTAAAACTTAAATTTCTTTTTCGTTTTTAATGGTGGAAATTAGTGAATTGTCATTCACTTACCTTCAAATATTAGGCAACTAGATTACGGCATCCCTTTTCTAGGTTGTAGAATATTGTGTTGGGTCCTAGCCTTAATATCTCATTTGGGTGATGTATTAAGGACTCAATCAATCAACTAACTTGAATTTATTTTCTCCCGTTTTGTAGATGTCAAAGTACGACAACTATGGTCTTCTCAAATCCCGTGGAACAAGCATTCCACATAAAGATGATATTCCACGATTCGATCGAGGAACAAGAAATCATGTTTCACTTCCTCCACCTCCTCCTGTTATTCTCCCTAACCCACAAGATCGAAGAATTGAAAGGTTCAATATCACTAAAGCCCTATTGGCAATGAAACACGAAGATGGTAAGCCCATGTGTGCCCACGTTCTAGGAATGAAATCACACATTGATAGGTTGATAATGTTGGGTGCATCATTCCCTGATAAGTTGGCTGTGGACTGGGTTCTGCAGTCACTCCCTGAATCATATAATGAGTTCAAAAGAAAGTATTATATGATGGATCATGATGCAAACCTCATTGACCTAACTTACATGCTCATTGTTGCTGAGTCAGAAATGATTTGGCAAATCAATGGAGCATATTTGTTGGGAAAGTCAACCAACCATGCTTCCGAGGACGTTGCAGGAGAACCGACCTGCGTTTGCTGCCAAGAGAAAGGGCGTTGGATACAAGTTTGTCCTAAGAGCCTGAAGAGTCCAGAAGATGGGAGAGTCAAAGAGTATGGTTGTGCTTCAGGTAAAATCCACTATCTAACTCCATTAAGTTCCTATTCATTGTTTCTTAATACATAATATGATAAGACTGCATTTGAATTTTTTGCAGGATCAGTGAAAAGAGAGGAGGCTTGATGGAAAAGCAAGATGAGTCTAATCACAAAGAAATGGATATCGATCGCATGAACTTGAAGATTAGATTTTGAGCTTAGAAAGTCATGATAGAGTTGTTAGGAATATTTGATTACATAGTTTTTCAGTTGATTTTGCATTGTAAGGACAAATGTTTTCCGCTGCTTTTATGAATAAAATACATTTTGATTTGACTCATTTATTAATTTATTAATTTCCTTGCAATGAAATCGTTATAAAAAATTGATGTTTGCATATTTCTACAACAAATGGATGTGATTCTTAATTATGTTAATTGTGGAAATGTCAAGAATTTACCAAATAGGGAAAGTTTCTCATCCCCCAAGATTCAATTGGACAGAAACTTGGAATCATGCAACTTGGTTGCACGATGAATGAGAAATTTCATATTTGGAAATTAGACCGCCATTGACAAAGTGTCAAGTGAAGGACTAGGAGATCGAGTACACAAAGTTGTGTGTTGATCAAGTCCACCATAAGAGTAACAAAGATATTCGTCATGATTCACTAAAGGTTTAGTAAGTATGATTATACTTATAAGATTAAGTGTAATTCTGAATGATTGAAAATGTGTAAATCAATAGCAGAATAAATAAGAAGAATCAAGTAGGCAGAAAGATAAAAGTTTCTCTATTCTAAGAAGAAGAGAGAGTACCTTTTATTATGTTTTATGATAGGTCTTAATGATTAAGAACCATATCTCAATTAATCCTCTGTGTAAGTCTTAGTACAATTGTATGTCTGAGAAGAGGAATCAAGAATTGAAGAAATGGTTAAATCAAGAAGTCAATCATACTTCATTCCAAAACAAGTCTTAGAGTTAAGATTATGACATTGAGTGACAAGTCTTAAGAAGGTTTATAACATTCATCAAATGTAGAATTTGGAAAAAGGTTTTCTTATTCTTGCATCTTTGAAATTGGAAAGTTGAGATGTCTTGGATAAGACAAAGACCAACTAGGACCAATTTATGAAGTGTTTTACCTTGATAAAAGCTACACTAACTCTTGAATATTTGTTTGTCACGAAATGCTTATTGACAAGAGAATCTTATATGTCAAGGAGTCAGCGGGAGTCTTAATGGTCTTGAAAAGTTTCAAGAACTAACCAAGAATAAACCTTATCGATCATCACTAGCACATGACTTGAGGTTTGCTGCCTATCGTGTTGACATTATCTTGTTTATGTGACGTTCCAATTGAGTTAATTATGCATGCGAGCCCTATGAGTTCTCATTTGAATGCATAAAAGGCAAGGACCTTGATCAATGAAAAGTACATTGATTGGAAAGGGTGAGCTGCTTAACTACTTAGAAGACATGGTGGGCAGCCGTGAATCAAGATTGACCTTGGTTTTAACAAATTCACATGGATAGGAACACATACACCATTAAAATCAAAGTGTCATAAGATTTCCTCCTTCATTAAAATGACTGTGAGGAAATGCTTTCACTAAGAAAGATTTTAAGAAGATGGTGATTGTGAAATTGTGTTCTCGAATTTGATTATGGTTACGGTATCCCTTTCCATGATTCGAATTGTGAGATCTGGCAATTAGTCTGAATTGTTTAAGACACACACATGAACTATCTAAGGCAAAGGTGTATAAGTTTATAAAGTCTTGATAAAAGATTATCAACGCATTAGGTATTAGAAATATGAACTTAAAGAAATTCAATAGGCATTGTTTTTCTGAAAGTTAAGTTGTTTCTGAATACGTGTCAAAGCTAGTGGGGGCATAAGTGTTATGTTTATAATAATCATCGTGATAGTGGGAGCATAAATGTTATGATTGCATGATTATTAAGACAAGTATTGCAAGTTAGCAATATTAATTATAGAAAACAAGAGTCATACTTTGCAAAGTTGTAAGGGTTGAATAGTTGTTTTTCTATAATTAAGGGAGAGAATATTGTACTTCATTTCAAAACTAAAGGCTTAGGTTATGGAATGTTAATAAACTTAGTCAAGGATACATAGTGAGTTCTCAAATTTTGATTATGATTACGACATTCCTCTTCTTAATTCGATTCATAAGAACGTGACACATAAGATATTATGGCAGAAGATTGATAAAGTATCAAATCTTTATGTAAGACATTATGCATCGTGTCCCATACGCTTCGGGTATAGGATAGATTGCAAATGCTATACCATTCTAAAATTTTCAAAATGTCTAGCGCATTTAGAGGGAAAAAGGACTAGAATCGGTTTTGACTAAGATAATTAAACGACTATCAAAGGACGATCCAAAGCTTGCTAAGGATTGGTCGCTTGTGAGTAGTTGGAAGTATGATATTGGATGGAGCATATCAACATTATTATGAATAGATAAGATTATATTAAGAATGAGTTGTCATATGGTAAGTATGGAAAGGTTTTCATATTGGGAGTTGGATATTAAGAATCTATATCTAGATTAGAAACTTTTTTGCAAGAAGGATGTTCAAAGGAATGTACTTTGAGTGAGAGACATCACATCTATGGAATTGTCTTGTAACAATTTCCGATAGAGAGCTTTGTAATTCATTGGCAATAGTCATCGTGACCTTAGTGTAGTGACATTACAAAAGAATCATTGCATAAAATGTTAGAATCTAACATATTCTATAAGTAGCAAGCATTTGATAATCTTACACTTGTGATAAGGATTGGGAGTTGTGAAATGAGTGTGATTGGAAATGTGTTCATTTGATATATTTCACAAAGTAAGGACCATATGTAAACATTGTGTGCATGCTAAGAGCATGCGACAAGTGTGGTAATAATTCAAATAAGATGTTGATTACCCGAAACAACAAATAATCAGTAATCGATATGGTGATAAATAAAAGGTGTTTTATTTATACTCAAAGGTTTGAGGCCATATGGGATTAGTATTATGCTTGTGTTTCACTTTGCATGTTTTGACTTCCTGAATAATTTAATTGGTTAAGAACAGTCAAATTATTCGAACGGGCCACAATCGTTCATATGTTGGAAGTAGGTATGAATGAAGATTGTCGTGAATTGGTGTGTGGATTGTCTAAAGAGTATTAGACATAAGCAAATGTTTGTTGCAACGTTCATGAATGCTTATGAATATGATTTGAGCATTGGATTAAACCCACGCTCACATGGATCACTTCATGGATTTTATCACGAGTGATTAGTGAGACGATAACATCTTATATTCTTGAAACCGAGATGTGTGAGTTGTATCTTGCGATTCGGTTGCACATTGATAATATGTAAACGCACCAGTAACTTGGTGTTATAAAACATATTGTTGTGTGTGATTTGGTGATTGAGTGCAAGCGAGCATTGAGTCAAAGTTTATCCATTACTTTTATCCAAAGTAGGATAAAAGCGATATTTGTGGGCCCCTCGATGATTTAGTGATGACACCTAAGCGCTTGGCCAAGCCGGGACTGAATTGATGTGTTCAATTGTAGTATGTTGTCAGTCGTCATAAATCTGAATTCGGGAAACAGCACATAGACAGATAGAATGATTTAGATCCATGTCTCAGTCTATACGATATCTAGAATGGAGGAATGTATGATCCCTTATCTAAAGGACACGCGTATCTGATAAGATCAGAGTTGACAGCGGCTTTAGAAAGCTACGATTGCAGATCAGGATCTGAAGTCATACGCGGAATAGTTATTAGACTTATCCAAGTGGGAGACTGTTGGATTAGTGTCTAAGTCCATAACTATTTTGGTATGTACTTGACCCGATGGTGCATGGTCCTTTTGGGTTGCCCTCACCAAAGCAACTTGATAGGATGAATTATGGAGAGAAAGGATTAAATATGATTTATTAATATATTATGAGAATAATATATTAAAGGAGAAATCATATTGTTTAATTAATATTAGTCAAGAATTAATAATAATTAAGTTTGTGGCTAAAAGACATTAACTAAACTTAAGGGACTAGAACTGTCAATTGTGTGATAGTTGAATATTGGGCTAATGGACACCATATTAAAGGGGTGGACGAATTCTATGGGGAAACCCATTAGAAATCGTCCAAAGGATTTTAAGAAAGGGGTTCATGGGTTGCTTAGGGCCTAAGCATCCAAATTAGGGTTTCCTTGTTAGATAACCCTAATAGCCTCACTATTTAAGGAACCCTTAATCCCCAAAAACGTGATGAACTTGTTCTCTAGGGTTTTCACACGTTTTAGGCAGCCTCCTTCTCTTCTCTTCTTCATCCTCTTGATCTTGGTGTATGTGAACCATTAGAGGAGTGACATTTGTGACTCTAAGCTTTCTAAAGTCAATACAAGGAGGAATTGAGATCGTTATTGCTACATAACAATCAAGGTATGATCTAAACCCTAAATCATATGTTATATTGATTATCATATATTAGATCTAGGGTTTGAAGTCTTGTATGAATTGCATGTACAATAGAGAAACCTAGATCCAAGCATTAGGGTTTGTATGAGCACATAGGATGTTCTTATGGCTAAAACCCATCACTCATATGCAAAGCCAACTTTAATTGGAATGGGCACATAATATTTCAACACGATAGGTTATAAACCTCAAGTCATGTGCTAGTGAGGAACTTCAGGTTTTATTCTTGATTAGTTCTTGAGACTTTCAAGACCTTTAAAACTCTCACTGTCCTCTTGACATATAAGACTATCTTGCCAAATATTCAAGGGATAGTATGAATTATAATGAAGACAAACACTTCAGACAATTGGCCTTAGTTGGTCTTTGTTTAATCCAAAACATCACAACTTACCAATCTCAAACGCACAAGAGTAGAAAACTTTGACTCTTACATTTGACAAGTGTTTTAAACCTTCCTTTAAGAAATGTCACTCAACTTACATTCTAGGAGTATGACTCTAAGACTTGTATTTGAACGAAATACGACTCATCTTCTTGATTTGACCACTTCAACAATTCATAGATCCTCTTCTTAGCTATCAGAATGCACTTAGAGGATGAATTGTGTTAAGGTCTCTTAATCATTAAGATGATCATATAACATAATACTAAAGTACTCTCCCATCTTTTCAGATTTGAGAAAATTTTATCCTTCTGCCTAATTTGATTCTTCTCATTCGTTCTGCCATACACTGGAAAAAAAATTTCCAATGCTTCAAAATTATACTTAAGCATGTAGTTATAACCATATATACTAAACTTTAGTAAATCATGACGAATAGTCTTATTGATCTTTTGTGGTGGACTTAATCAGTGCACACGAATGTGTACTCGATCCATTAGTCCTTTACTTGACTCACACATCCATGTAAACAAGTAGTTAGTCTTAATTTTTCCAATGCTTGAAAGTTCTCATTCATCATGCTATACAACTTGCATGATTCCAAGTTCCGGTTCAATTGAAACTTGGGTGATGAGGATCTTTCCTTATTTGGTAAATTTAGACATTACCACAAATGAAAGAATCAAATTCACTTTCCAATATTGCTATCAGTGGAATCTTATAAGGAACAATTTTTTCCACAAACGCCATTGTAAGGATACATAAAATAAATAAAATCAAAAATTTCCTTTTATTTTAAAACTTTACGGAAAAACTTATCCTTACAATCCATATGAAAACTTGGTGTTATCTATTCCTAAGCAATATCTCTTAACTCCTAAGAAGTAGCTCAAGAATCCGATCTTCAAACTATGCGATAGAAATCCATTTACGCGATCAGATTCAACATATTCTTTCTTTAAGTTCCTTCACTTTTCTTTGATTCTTAACCACCAACATGTGACCCAGTCACATCATGTAATAAGAATCTCGGAATAGAAACTTAGCAGAGTTAGATAGTGGACTTTACCTGAAGTAGAGTCAACCTTATTGACTTTAACATCATTAGGTAAAATTGGTAGCTTTGCAACCAATGCCCCTTCCTTTGGCAACTTAACATATGGAAACTTTGGTAATGGAACATGGGACTATCACAGACTTAGCATTTCTCTTTACCATTTGGTCAACTGAGTTGACTATGGATGATCCCTTTCCATTGGGAAGAATGAGCTTTACTGGATATCCAATGTTATTATTGTCAATGTACACAAGTTTTAGGAAGTTGATCTTAGCAAATAGATAAGATCATTAAGGGTCTTGTCATTTTCTATTTCATAGGAGTCCCAAAGTAACTCACTATGTGACTTAGAAAGTAGTTGGGCCACCAATTTTCTCAAGACTTTGATACCTAACTCTCCCGGCTTTTCAATATGTGATCACACCTAGACCTAGCCTTGCCAATAGGGCTTGAGTGACCTTGAACTTTTCAAGAACTTGTGGGTTAGGGAGAATAATTGGAGGAGGTGAAAGAAGTATGATTTCCATGGGACATCATCTTCATTTAGGAAAGCTTGTTTCAAGAGATTTGGGAAGAACACCTTTTCGGAGATATTCAAGATAGTTGATTTAAAGTCCTTAATATGACACCCAATATGAAATTTTAAGGCTAGGACCAAACACAATACTTTTATAACTTGTAAGAGGGATGCCGTAATCCAAGCTATAAAATATTTGAAGGTAGGCGAATGACGATTCACCAATTTCCACCAAGATAAACAAAATGTATTATTAGATTTTAATTGGATTTGAAACTCCTAGATCTTTTGAGATTCATTGAACTTTTCAATGGCATGTTTCAATCTCGAGTGTGCCCTTCAGGTTTTGTGACTGGGATGTCGAGGATCACAAAACAAGGGGTGAAGTAACCATGCAAATTACTTGGTACCCTTAAGTGTTTACCTCTTAATCGATGTGTCGGTTAACCACACACGCTCCATCGATACTATGATAAACATTAAGTTACCCTTTGCCTACCTTGTTAAATATGAGTTAGTGTTCCGGTTAACCACACACGCTCCACTAACCGACTTAAACAAAGTGCAAAGTGTAATTTCAAGGATTAGCACCTTATTCACATTTTCCTAAGTAACTAAGACTGGGTATTTATAAAAGGTTTAGTTACTTAGTATCTATCATTAATACTTTTAATGAGGGAGAATTTATAGTCTTTGTCCTACCCGTTCGGCTAACGACCCTCCACCAGTCAAGGAAGCGGTGGGTGAGAGTGGACACCCATTAAACTGCCATTTTATAGGCAGTAACCTTATACCCCCCTTATAGACCGACTTCGTGAATGAGGCCTACTAACGGTAAGACTGACTTTACTCTTATACATACATACATACATATATATATATATATATATATATATATATATATATATATATATATATATATATATTATTAACTTATAATATTATAAAGTATAAGGGTTGAATTTTAACTTTTAAAATTCTAAGGGATAACTTGGAGTTAAAGTATTCACAAGTGAAAACTTTTCAAATTCCAAAACTTAAGGGCAAGTTTTGAAAATATTCAAAACTAATTAATTCCGTAACTTATGTGTTTAAAGTAGTTTTAATCCAAAAACTCTTCAAGTTCCATAACTTGAGGACAAGTTATGGAAGACTTTAAACTAATAAAAGAATGTAACTTTTCTTTATTTGTAACATATGGAAGTAATTAAGGTTACACATTTTATTACTTAATGAAGTGACTCTTGAACCTCCATAACTTTGACGACAAGACTCTTCATTTTGTAACCATTGCCAAATTTTATGATTTTTATGAAACTTAAATGTGATTTTTCATATAACTTGAGGACAAGTTACAAAAACACATTTTAGAATCAACTCTTAGATTAAAATGGATTGAAAATCAATTAACTTTTCTATTACTCTAAGCAACTCAAAAGAACAAGATAATTCAAATCAAACTTTTTCATGTAATTAGTCTAAACCTTAAACTAATACAAAACATGAATCTATTGACAATTATCTTTAAAATTGGATTAGCATGAACATCACCACATCAAAAACAAGTTTATAAGTTCAAAAACAGCGTAGGGTAATGTTTATAGTCCAATTCCAGCCAAAACAACAAGCTACCAGCATCCAAAACTCGTCGAGTTCCTTGAGAAACTCGTCGAGTTCATGCCCAACATGAAGAACTCGTCGAGTTTTTGGCATAAACTCGTCAATTTTTATGTTCTGGACATATTCAACTTTGAAAAAACACATTTGCATCAAGTATAAGAGAAAACAAGCCTAAGCTCTGATACCACTATTGGGTTTTGAGCATTCTAACACTCCTAAGTGTACATGCAACCCTAAATACCTTGGATCTATCTTTTATCTATTATACATGAAAATATGAACTTTCCAAGGTATTGATCCTAACTAGCATAATTACATTGATTCAAATGAATATATCAAGTTTGAATTACATACCTCTTTGATGTAGATTGTCTTCATGAAGCTTGTGTTGGATTAATGTCTAAGTCCATAACTATATTTGGTATGTACTTGACCCGACCCGGCATGGTCCATTTGGGTTGCACTTCACCAACACAATTTATATGGATAGTCTTTTGAGAATAGTATATTTATGATTAATATTAATATATTACAAGTTCTAATATATTAATATGGAATCATATTATTTAATTAGTATTGATCAAGAATTAATTTAGAACTAATTAAGTGATCAAAATGAACTAATTAAATATGGACTCTTATATATATGGAATGGGCCAAGTTCATTTAGGTTGGGCTAAGCTTTCATGGATAGTCCATGGAATGTTTAACCCATGGATCATATGAAATGAAAGGTTATGGGTTTAACCCTAGTCTCCATGTTATAGAAAGATGTCATTGGTTGGTGAAATTGGCACTAGTGTGGTACACTAAGAAGGGCTAGATGATTTCACTAGAGAGAACCAAGTATCCATATTCTCTAAAGTCTTTCAAGGTGTTTTGGTGATTTGTGATTCCACTTGAGGCTTCCACACTATTGGGGCTAAGCTCTTAAAACTTGAAGACATCAAGCTACATCAAAAGGTATGTCATCTAACTAGTACTTTGTAGTATAATAACTTCATAATATGCTAGTTAGGATTAAAGCCTTGGAAAGTTCTTATTTGCATGTATAATAGAGAAAACATAGATCCAAGGTTTATAGGGTTGCATGTACACCATAGGAGTGTTAGAATGCTCATAACCCAACAGTGGTATCAGATCCTGGTTGTTTTCTGTTATATTAATGCAAATGTTTTATTTTCAAAGTTGAAAAAAAAGGAAAAAAAAAACATGACGTTTGTCAAATATTAAGATAATTACTTGTTTTTGTGAAAAACTAATTATTTGTAAAATTTGAATCATTTTCTATATGAGTTGGATTAGGTCAGATTTAGTAAAAGGTAAAATTATATAAATTATTTTATTAGTTTTAAAAGTTTGATCTAAAGAGTTTTTTGAAACCTATGGATATGAAAAGGTTTTAAAAAAAATGATTCAAAGTTTTTTATGGAGTTACAAAACTTGGTCTTACTGTTTTAAAGAATTCCATAACTTGTTCTTAAGTTATGAAACATGAAAAGTTTCACAATAAAAGAAACATTAAACTCCATAAGTTATGGAATCCAAAAGTTTTTTATGTGTTACCTTGTTTTATGAGTTATTTTTTAGATTAATGAAAAATATGTGTTAATAGTTTTCAATCCAAATTAATCTAAAAGTTGTTCATAAAATGTGTTTTTGAAACTTGTCCTCAAGTTATATGAAAAGTCACATTTATGAATCTTAAAAACTCATAAAAAATGCCTTAGGTTACAAAAAAAAAAAATGAAGAGTCTTTCCTTATTAAATGGTTTTATGACTCTATAACTTGTCCTCAAGTTATGGAGACCCAAGAGTCTCTTCATAAACTAATAATAAAAAAAATGTGTAACCTTAATTCCATAATTTACAAAATAAAAAAAAGTTACATTCTTTTATTAGTTTAAAGTCTTCCATAACTGTCCTCAAGTTATGGAACTTGAAGAGTCTTTTAATTAAAACTACTTTAAACACATAAGTTATGGAATTAATTAGTTTTGAATAGTTTCAAAACTTGCCCTCAAGTTTTGGAATTTGAAAAGTGTTCTCTTATGAATACTTTAATTCCAAGTTAGCCCTTAGAATTTTAAAAGTTAAAATTCAACCCTTATACTTTATAATATTATAAGTTAATAATATTTATATATATGTATAAGAGTAAAGTCAGTCTTACCGTTAGTAGGCCTCATTCACGAAGCCGGTCTATAAGGGGGGTATAAGGTTACTGCCTATAAAATGACAGTTTAATGGGTGTCCACTCTCACCCACTGCTTCCTTGACCGATGGAGGGTCGTTAGCCGAACGGGTTTGACAGGACTATAATTCTCACTTCATTAAAAGTATTAATGATAAATACTAAGTAACTAAACTCTTAATAATACCCAATCTTAGTTACTTAGGAAAATGTGAATAAGGTGCTAATCCATGAAATTACACTTTACACTTTGTTTAAGTCGGTTAGTGGAGCGTGTGTGGTTAACCGGCACACTAACTCGTATTTAACAAGGTAGGCAAAGGGTAACTTAATGTTTATCATAGTATCGATGGAGCATGTGTGGTTAACCGGCACATCGAATGAGGGGTAAACACTTAAGGGTACCAAGTAATTTGCATGGTCACTTCACACCTTGTTTTGTGATCCTCGGCATCCCAATCAAAAAACCTGAAGGGCACACTCGAGATTGAAACATGCCATTGAACAGTTCAATGAATCTCAAAGATCTAGGAGTTTCAAATCCAATTAAAAACCTAATCATACATTTCGTTTATCTTGGCGGAAATTGGTGAATCGTCATTCACCTACCTTCAAATATTTTATAGCTTGGATTACGGCATCCCTCTTCTAAGTTATAAAATAGTTTGTTGGGTCCTAGCCTTAATATTTCATATTGGGTGTCATATTAAGGACTTAAGATCAACTATCTTGAATATCTCCCAAAAAGATGTCTGGTCTAGATATCTATGATCTTCCCAAATCTCTTGAAACAAACTTTCCTAAATGAAGATGATGTCCTTTGGAAATCATACTTCTTTAACCTCCTCCAATTATTCTTCCTAACCCACAAGTTCAAGGTCACTCAAGCCCTATTGGCAAGGCAAGGTCTAGGTGTGATCACATCTTGGAGATGAAGTCACATGCTGACAAGCCGGGAGAGTTGGGTGTCAAAGTCTTAAGAAAGTTAGTGGTTCAATCACTTTCTAAGTCACATAGTGAGTGTCTTTGGAACTCTTATGAAACAGACTATGACAAGACCCTTAATGATCTTATCTATTTGCTAAGATCATATTCCTAAAACTTTATGGACATTGACACTGATGACATTGGATAACCAGTAAAGCTCTCTCTTAACAGTGGAAAGGGATCAACCATAGTCAACTAGGTTAACCAAATGGTAAAGAGAAAAGCTAAGTCTGTGATAGTCCCGTGTACCATTACCAAAGGGTCCATATGGTTATATTGCCAAAGGAAGGGGCATTGGTTGTGAATCTGCCAATTTACTTAAGGGTGTTAAAGTCAATAAGTTTGACTCTACTTCAGGTAAAGTCTACTATCTAACTCTACTAAGTTTCTATTCTGAAATTCTTGATACATGATGGACTGGGTCACATGGTGATGTTTTAAGAATCAAAGAAAAGTAAAGAAACTTAAGGAAAGAATATGCTGAATCTGATCGCGTAAATGGATTTCTATCGCATAGTTTGAAGATTGGATTCTTGAGCTACTTCTTAGGAGTTATGAGATATTTCTTAGGAATAGATAACAGCAAGTTTTCATATTGATTGTAAGGATAGTTTTTCCACAAAGTTTTTAAAATAAAAGGAAAAATGATGATTTTATTTATTTTAAAAATGTCCTTACAATGGCATTTGAGGAAAAATTTGTTGCTTATATGATTCCATTAATAGCAAGAGTGGAAATATGAAATTGATTCTTTCATTTGTGGTAATGTCTAAATTTACCAAATAAGGAAAGATTCTCATCACCCAAGTTTCAATTGGACCGGAACTTGGAATCATGCAAGTTGTATAGCATGATGAATGAGAACTTTCAAGTATTGGAAAATTAAGACTAATTACTTGTTCACATGGATGTGTGAGTCAAGTGAAGGACTAAGGTATCGAGTACACATTCTGGTGCACTGGTCAAGTCCACCACAAAAGATCGATAAGATTATTCGTCATAATTTACTAAAGCTCAGTAAATATGGTTATACTTACAAGCTTAAGTGTAATTCTGAGACATTAGAAAAGGTTCCAATGTAAGGCAGAGCGAATAAGAAGAATCAAATTAGGCAGAAGGATAAAAGTTTCTCAAATCTAAAAAGATGGGAGAGTACTTTAGTATCAGTTTTTATGATCATCTTATTGATTTAGAGACCTTATCACAATTCATCCTCTAAGTGCCTTCTTATAGCTAATAAGAGGAGCTATGAAATGTTGAAGTGGTTAAATAAAGAAGATGATTCATACTGCGTTCCAAAAAACAATTCTTAGAGTCATACTCCAAGATTGTAACTTGAGTGACATGTCTTAAAGAAGGTTTAAAACACTTGTCAAATGTAAGAGTAAAAGTTTGACATGTCTTAAAGAAGGTTTAAAACACTTGTCAAATGTAAGAGTAAAAGTTTTCTACTCTTGTACATTTGAAATTGGTAAGTTGTGATGTTTTGGATAAAACAAAGACCAACTAAGGCAAATTATGTGAAGTGTCTGTCTTGATTAGAATCCACACTATCTCTTGAATATTTGACAACAAAGTCTTATAAGTCAAGGAGGCAGTGGGAGTCTAAAAGATCCTGAATGGGTTTCAAGAAGTAATCAAGAACAAAAAAAAACTTGTATTTCATCACTAGCACACAACTAGAGGTTTATAACCTATCGTGTTGACATTTCTGTGCCCATTCCAGTTAAAGTTGGCTCTGCATATGAGTTCTTAGAGTTCTCAATTGGTTGCAAAAAAACTTGGAAGCAATGGCAGGCCCTTGAGCTGCCAGGTGGCAAGAAGTTAAGATTGCACAAGTTCAATCCATATGAGTTAGGATTTGTCACCAACCTAGTCCTGTGATTATGGTTTTGACAAATTCACATGGATAGGAACACTTACACCATAAAATCTAAGTGTCATAAGGTTTCTCTTCGATTTATGAAAATGATGGTAAGGAAACTCTTTCACTAAGTAGATTTTAAGTCGATAAGAGTTGTGATATTTGCAGTTCTCAAAGTCGTTCATGGAGCGTGCATGGTTAACCGACACACTAACATTTACTTATGAGAAATGGCAAAACGTCTAAACAATTTAGACTATGATTACGGCATCCCTTTTCATAGTTCTAAAATTGTTTAGACACACTTGTGAGTTATCTAAGAGAGGTGTATGATTTTTATAAAGTCTTATCAGGGCAATCTAGTATCAGAAATCTGAACTTTGGTAACAAAGTCAATAAAGTATTGATTTCTAGAAGTCCAGTAGATTTTTGGGTACATGTCGAAGCTAGTGGGAGCATAAGTGTTATGCTATTAATCATCATGTTAGTGGGAGCATGATAATTATGATAAAGATTGCAAGTTAGCAATGTTAATTATAGAAAACAAAAGGTTTCAATTGGGAAAAAGTTGTTTTGTTGTAATTAAGGGAGAGGAAATTATACTTCATCTCAAATCGTGAGGTTTTAATCATTTAGTCAAGGATATATATATATATATATATATATATATATATATATATATATATATATATATCTGAATTTTATGTTGGAATGACTCAACATAAGGAAATTCTCTATATGGGTCCATTAATCGTGTCCCATATGCTTCGGATATATGATCGATTACATGTGTTATATTCATCCTTTCTAAAATTTTCCAAATGTCTAGGGCATTAAGAAGGGAAAAGGTCTAGAATTGGATATGACTAAAATGATTAAGCAATTGTCGAGGACAATCTAAGGTTTACCAAAGATTGGTTGCTCAAGGACAACTGGAAGTATAGTGTTAATTCTGGAAGGACCATACTGACATAATCTGTAAGGAGGCAACTCCTGTTCAGAAGTGATAGTCAAAATGGAATATGGAAATGTTTCAAAGTTAGAAAGTATTCAATCTGTAAGATTAGGAAAATTAATGCAAGAAGGATGTTTCCAAGGAGTTGATCTCCTTTGGAATACTCTGTAATGATTGTTGCCAAGTCTTTGCGAATTTGTGCATAATCATTACAAGAGGATAAATGCATATAAGTTTAGAATCTAACAGATTTCAGTAAATCGCATGAAGTTGGAATTCTTGCATTTGCAGTAAGGAATTGGGACTGTGAAATGAGAATCATTGGAGTTATGTTCAATTGATCGAGTTCACAAAGTAAGGATCATAGACAAACATAGTATGCATATTTGGTGTATGGCATGACTAGTGTTTAGAAAACATAGTGTGCATGCTTGGAGCATGGTACAACTAGTTTTTTAATTCAAGTATAAAGTTGATAAAACCGAAACAATGAATAATGAGTAATCAATATGGTGATAAATAAAAGTGTTTATTTATATTCATTGGGTTTGATACCATATCTGGTTCATTTATTCTTGTGTTTCAATTTGCATATTTTGACTTCCAGAATAAACTAGGTTATTCTTCCGGAATGACTAAGTTATTCAAACCATCCACAGTCGCTTATATGTTGGAAGTAGATATGAATGTCATGGGTTGGCTTGTAGAGGTCTAAGATGTTGGACAAAGGGCTACAACACTCATGAGTGCTCATAAGTTATGAGTATTGGATTTAACCCGCGCTCATTGGAATCACCTAATGGATTTTATCACGAGTGATCATGAGATGATAATATCTTATATTCTTCAAACCTAGAGATACGAGTTGTTACTATGAGTTGGTTGTACATTGATTGCACGAAAACGCATCCGGTAACTCGGTGTTATAAAACGTGCCTTTGTGTATGATTCAACAAGTAACAGAACAAGCCATATGAGTCGAACTTTATCCATTCCTTTTTACCTTTGGGATAAAAGCGATATCAGTGGGCCCCTCGATGATTTAATGATGACACATGTGAGTGCTTGGCCAAGCCAGGACTGATTTGATTTGTTCAATTAGTCAGTCATCATGAATCGAAATCGGGAAACAAAAAATGGACAGAGAGAATGATTATAATCCATGTCTCAATCCATATGATATCTAGAATGGAGGAATATATGATCTCTTATCTAATGGACAAGTTCGTTGACAAGATCAGAGTTCGACAACGGCTTTAAGAGCTACGATTGCCAGTTAGGTTTTGAAGTCATACTCAATAATAGTTTTAGACTTATCAAAGTGGGAGACTGTTGGATTAATGTCTAAGTCCATAACTATATTTGGTATGTACTTGACCCGACCCGGCATGGTCCATTTGGGTTGCACTTCACCAAAACAATTTATATGGATAGTCTTTTAAGAATAGTATATTTATGATTAATATTAATAGATTACAAGTTCTAATATATTAATATGGAATCATATTATTTAATTAGTATTGATCAAGAATTAATTTAGAATTAATTTAGAATTAACTAAGTGATCAAAATGAACTAATTAAATATGGACTCTTATATATATGGAATGGGCCAAGTTCATTTAGGTTGGGATAAGCTTTCATGGATAGTCCATGGAGTGTTTAACCCATGGATCATATGAAATGAAAGGTCATGGGTTTAACCCTAGTCTCCATGCTATATAAAGATGTCATTGGTTGGTGAAATTGGCACTAGTGTGGTACATTAAGAAGGGCTAGATGATTTCACTAGAGAGAACCAAGTATCCATATTCTCTAAAGTCTTCCAAGGTGTTTTGGTGATTTGTGATTCCACTTGAGGGTTCCACACTATTGGGGCTAAGCTCTCAAAGCTTGAAGACATCAAGCTACATCAAAAGGTATGTCCTCTAACTAGTACTTTGTAGTATAATAACTTCATAATATGCTAGTTAGGATTAAAGCCTTGGAAAGTTCTTATTTGCATGTATAATAGAGAAAACATAGATCCAAGGTTTATAGGGTTGCATGTACACCATAAGAGTGTTAGAATGCTCATAACCCAAAAACTTGAGTGCCTAGTGCCCCAAGTGTGACACCTCAAATGGTTCACACAACACCAAATACACATGGAATGACTTGAGAGAACTTCACACTTCATGAAAATCGGCTAGCCCTTCCTATCCCTCATAGTGGACGATTTTTCCCAAGAAAATGATCTTTATATAGTGTCACAATTGGGGTAAACCTTAATTGTCATGGCTTTACATTTCCATGGATCCATGGGTTCAAATACACCATGGAGCATCCTATGGATTTTAGCCCAACTTGATAATCCATGGAGTCTTAGCCCACTATACAAGTATGGATGATTTACACAATCAACCCATATATTTAATTAGTCTTCTTTTGATCACTTAATTAGTCCTAGATTAATTCTTGATCAATACTAATTAAATAATCTTATTAATATATTAGAACTTATAATACATTAACAAACCTTAAGTGTTATTTCTCTTATTATAGTCTATCGAAATCCATGATGCCATGCAACCCAAATGGACCATGTCGGGTCGGGTTAAGTCTTACCAATTATAGTTATGGACTTAGACATTAATCCAAAACTTAGTACTCTCAAAAGGGTAAAAGACCATTTTACCCCTCTCATGGCTCCAAGACCCTAAAGTTGACCAAACCCTAAAAGTCAACAAAAGTCAACTCTCCACGTTATGCTGCGCGTACCAAACATGTATGCTGGGAGTACCCGGTGTCTTCAAAGAAACGGGGTGCGCGACCCCTTACGCCGCGTGTACTGAGATTACTCCCTGCGTAAGTCCCAGTTTCAGACTCTAAGATTTTGGGGTCTTAAACAGTTAAGACCCACGTCCAACTTCTAGATCTGACCACTTCTAAGCCTCTTAATCCATAAAGTTGGTGACTTTAAGCCTTTGCATGGATGGACAAGTCACTATCACCCATAATATTCCATTTCCCAACTCTAGAGAGCTCATAACTCAAGCATGACCTCATATCAACGACCAAGATGGAAACTTTATGGATCTATAACACAAATACTACTAAAATGGGACAGATCTAGGTCCATGGAGCACATTACATTCATAAAGTCTCCACCTTTGGGACTTTTAACCCTAGAAATGGTTCATGCAACGTCAAACCAAATAAGGAGAAAAGTTTTGAACTTTATACCTCTAGATGAAACTCCTTTCTCTGAAGATCTCAGATCCAACCTTGCACTTCAATCCCTGGCCTCCACAAGCTATTCTCATTCTTTTTCACTAACACACCAAAGCCCTTTTAGCTCCAAAACACACACACTCAAGCTATGGACGATGGAAGGCTCTCTCTTAGGGTTTCACTCTCTGATATGGAGGCTAAGAAATGAGCCTTAGCATCCTTTAAATAGTGCACAAGCCAAACATTTAGGGTTTGCATCTGGACCCATTACGCCCAGCATACCCAGGCGAGTCTGCGTCCAAATTAAGAGCATGAGTACGCGCAACGTACTCCCCAGTACGCCCAGTGTACTCATTTGCTACAAAAACTCTCTCAAGGGACCACTCTTGACAACTTGACAAAATGGAAGGGTTTAATGGCTTTACCTAGATTTCAGGATGTTACAGTAGGTCAGTTTGATGTCGATGTTTTCCCAGTATTGCGGTATATTGTAGACCCGCTTTAAGGTCAAATTTTCCGAACTCTATATGCCAATACAATCGACATGTTTTTTCATGCTCTTTGAAAAATAACCACTCAAAATCATAATATACGATTGCAAGTTGTACTTGTAGTAGATTTCTATTTCCAATTCTTTACAAGATCCATATTAAACTAAATAATTTAGTTTTGAGATATCAAATTCATATTCATTCTTGATATCTAATTGTCTTTTTCATCTTTTAATTTCAATATTAAATGATTGAAATATATATATGGAGGCTATCACCTCAGATTCAAAGTAGTGTTATCACCTCTAGGTCTGTTATCTTTGACAGTGACAAAGAGCTAGTACAAATCACCTATTGACCATGGAACCTATCTAAACTCTATGGTTCCTGCCTCAAAACAACTCAAGGGAAACAACAACAACAACAACAAGAAAGGCTAGAATAATAGAAAGGGATACTCTTCTCAAAGAACCCTAAAAGAAGCAACAGATAGTGGCAGTCCATGCTACTACTATACCTACTACCGTAACTACTGCTATTCATGCTAAGCATGCACCAGCTAAGCCTTATGCTGGTAATCTCCCCAAATAGAACAAGTGCAATTTTCACCACAACAGAAATTGACGAGAAATGTAGTGTTGTAATTGCAACAGAAAAGGGCATACTGCCCAACTGTAAAGCATCAGCACAATTAATATCTCAAGTCTCCACCACGGGAGTTAGTCAAGCTAGTTATGAATGTGGTGAAATTGGGAATTTCAAGAGAAACGACCCAAAAACGAAGAATGTTGGACGTGCAAGAAGAGTTTTAGCAATTGGCCACGAAGAAGCGATGACATATCCTACAGTGGTGACCGGTACTTTTCTTCTCAACAATTTTTACACACACATTCTTTTTAACAGTGGTGCAGAGAGAAGTTCTGTGACCTATGAACTTAAACACCTACTAAAACAAAATCCCCAATCCTTAAAAGACATATTTACTGTAGAGATGGCTAATGGAGAGACTGAGAGCACAAACGATATATACATAGGGTGTACACTCACTTTAAACATTTATTCCTTTCAAATAGATCTTATGTCAGTCTCCATAAAAAGCTTTGACATCATTATCGGCATGGACTGGTTAAGTCCTCATCTTGCCAATATTCTATGTTTCAAAAAGGCCATTCGCCTCAACTTACAAAATGGTGAATCTCTTCTTATCTATGGCGATAAACTTAGTACAAATCTTTAAATCATTTCTTGCATCAAGGCTAAGAAGTATCTTCGCAAAAATTACTATGCCTTCTTAGCTCACATAGTCGATAAAACACAAGAAGTGAAAAACAGCAAGGATATTCCTGAAGTCTGTGATTTTCCTGATATATTTCCTGAAGATCTCTCAGGAGTTCCTCATGAATGCCAAGTCAAATTCTGAATCGACATAATTCCTAGAGCTACCCCCGTAGCTACATCTCTGTATCACCTTGCATCTTCGAAAATGTAGGAACTATCCAGTCAATTGAACCAACTTCTCAAAAAGGGCTTTATCAGAACGAGCTTCTCACCCTTGGGAGCACCGGTTTTATTCGTGAAAAAGAAGGATCGATCGTTTCGCATGTATATAGACTACAGATAGCTAAACAAACTTACAATTAAGAACTGATACCCTTTCCCCCGAATTGACGACCTCTTTGATCAACTCCTAGGAGCGAGTTTCTTCTCTAAAATTAACCTGAGATCGGGATACCATCACCTATGAGTCCAGGAAGCCGACATTCCAAAAACTACTTTCAGAACTCGCTACGGTCATTACAAATTTGCAGTAATGCCCTTTGGTCTAATGAATGCTCCTACAGTATTCATGGATCTGATGAATCGAGTGTGTCGACCTTACTTAGACAAATTTGTTATAGTATTCATTGATGATATACTAGTATATTCGAAAAGTAAGGAAGAACACAGCCAACACTTGCATCAAATATTAGAAACCTTAAGGTCGAGAAATTGTATGCAAAGTTCTTAAAATGTGAATTCTGGATTCGAAAGGTGGAATTCTTGGGTCATATGGTCTGCAAGGATGGAATACATGTTGACCCCTCCAAGATCAAAGCTATTGAAAGTTGGGAGACCCCACAAACCCCAATAGAAATTCGTCAGTTTCTAGGTCTCGCTGGATACTACAGAAGATTCATTCAGAACTTTTCAAAGATAACAAATCCACTCACCACTTGACTCAAAAAGGTGTAATATTCAAGTGGGAGGCAAAAAAAGAAACTGCTTTCCAGACATTAAAAAAAGACCTTTGCAGCGCACCGGTTTTGTCCCTCCCAGAAGGGACATAATATTTTGTAGTTTATTGTGATTCGTCAAAACAAGGGCTAGGCTGCGTGCTGATGCAACGAGGAAAAGTTATATCATATGCCTCGAGGCAGCTCAAAAACATGAAGTCAACTATACTACACACGATCTAGAACTGGGAGCAATGATTTTTTTCTTGAAGATTTGGAGGCATTATCTTTATGGTACCAAAAGTACAGTTTTTACTGATCACAAAAGCCTCCAACACATTTTTGACCAGAAAGAACTTAATATGAGACAAAGACGATGGGTAGAACTATTAAGTGATACGCAACTAGGCTGAAGTAGGCGATACGCAACTAGCCAAAAATCAAGTAACCTACAATACTCTAACTAGTCCTAACATCATACTAGAAACCACATAAAATATTGTACAAATTCGGGAACGATTGAAAGCTTGTCGTGATAGATAGAATAGTTATGCGGATAAACGATGAAAACCCTTGGAATTCCATGTTGGTGATCGCGTTCTATTAAAGGTCTCACTCTAGAAAGGAATGATACGTTTTGGCAAAAGTGGAAAACTAAGTCCAAGGTACATCAGACCGTTTGAGATTTTTGCTAGGATTGGTCCAGTTGCTTATAAACTCAAACTACCGCAGGAACTCAATAACATTTATCCCACTTTTCACATCTCAAATATCAAGAAGTGTTTGTCTGACGAGACTCTTGTAATTCCACTCAATGAAATTGAATTAAAAAAGAGTCTACAATTCATAGAAGAACCAGTGGAGGTCCTGGATAAGGAAGTAAAAGAACAAAACAAAGTCGTATACCAATAGTGAAGATTCGTTGGAATGCTAAGCGAGGATCTGAATTCACTTGGGAAGGGGAAGATCAGATTAAAAAGAAATATCCACATATTTTTCCTAATCCATGAGTACCACTTTAGAAATAATTTCGGGACAAAATTCACTCTAACGGATGGATAATGCGATAACTAGAGAAATTCTATAGTTATTGGATTCTAAACTCTACCTAGATACTTATAAATTCACAATGTAATAGTATAGGTTAATTGTTGTAATTTATGTTGAAATAATAAAAATAGAAATTTATGGAAATGAAAAATAAGGTAAAAAATGAAGTATTAAATAAACTCATTCGGGATGAACCAAGTGATAAATATTTTAACAAGGATTCCAAAAATATAAAGAAATCCCAAAATCGACTTATAACGAAGAAGTTATGACCAATCAAAGATCCGCGATAAATCTGGCAAAACATTGTAAGTGTAAAAATAAATTTTTTAAATAAAATACTTTTTAGCCTTAACTATCTAAATGAAATTCGTAGAATATATTAACCCGACAAAGTCTGTAAAAAGAACACCCAAATCTGACTTCGTATGAAGAATTTATTATTTTTCTAAGTTTCGGAATATCAGTAGACAGCTAAAAACTTAAAATAAAGACCGAGTGATTTTTATCCGACACAACCAAAATGAGAATCGAAGGTCTCGTCAATAGTAGTACAATGGTAAAAAACAAACGAAAACGAACTTCGGACGAAGAAGTTATGAATTTTTAACGGATTTTCCTGTCCCAGTCTGTTAAAAATAATAATATTAAAAAAAAACTTAAAATTAGCTGACGAAGTCTAAACGAAAGTCGTAAAGAATAATTTACCTAAGCGTTCATATAAAGAATGTCAAAAATAGAGTTCGTACACGAAAGTTATGAATTTCGGAAGTTTTTGACTCAAAAACCGAGAATTAATGGATAACCAGGAATTTTCGCATGAATAATAACCGCCCAACACACGTCGCCTTCTGATTCGACCGAAGCTGCGGTCGAGTGGCTATCCGACACCATTCGCAGGAAGATGCCACCGAGCTCGGACCCGTGTCATCTTTTCATTGGACCGAAGTCTCGGCCACTCCTGATTCGACGAATCTCACACCCGGTGGCGCCCTGCGAGTCGAGCCATGTGCCTCCCTTCCCTCGCTGCCACCTCGCCTGCTGACTCTTCCCTCCGGATCCGAACTTCGGCATATAAAAGGCTTGCGAGATCTCTCGGTTCCTAGACTATTTTCACCCCAAATTTCACACACCTTCATATCTTTCACTCCCACAACCTCACCTACACCCCCCATATCCCTGGTATCATATCTTAAACCCTAAGTAAGCCTCGAAGCCCCGAGATTCTCGAGAAAAACAACCTTTTCCAGTCGAAACTCTATTCAAATAAAGCCGGTTTTTCCTCAAATAAACTCCTTTCCAGAAGACGAAACGCTATCCAAATCACCACTATCAAGTGAGTTCATACCCCTATATTTTTCACTATTTTTATAATGTTTTAAGAGGGGGGGGGGGGGAATACAAGTAAAATACAAAGATTTCTCGTATGAATAACATAAATTTGATTATTTAGTTTATGATTAATATAAACAAACTATTTTACCGGCTCATAATTTATTACAATAAATGGCAACTAAACTATAATAGGTATAGTTTAGAGAGCACATTCTTTGGTTTCAAGTTTCAAAACACATAAACATAGTATAAAATACAAATATAATAAATATATAAACAAACATCAGAAAAACAAATGGAATACTTTACTACATATAAAACTATATTTTATATAGTTTATGAAACTTATTTATTCGTATAGTTATATTAAAGTAACTTCTTACTATTCTACATATTATCAATATAGCTTTTGTGAGATTCACTTCAAGTACTTATTTAAGTATATAAAAAGAGTCCTGAAAATTATAACTAACATCTTCTGGAGGGAGAGCATGACACTTGTGTATAGATCCATACGGAAGTGACAATCCCACACCTAAGCTGCTTACAACAGCTAGGCCGACAGGCCTAGGGTGATAATTGTCGTACCATTTTACAACGCCTGAAGAATGTTGTGTTTCAGGCGAGGCTTTGGTCATCAAGTATGGTTATGATAACTCACAATTTTGTATTGAATAATAAGTAAATAACTTCACATAGTTTTATAATAATAAAGCTATAAAGGGTAAAATCTTGATATCTACAACTTTGTACAAGTAGAAATACAAGATACTATTCAAATATAGAGAAAATATACTTTTTATAGTTTTATGAGGATTTAAAAATATACTATTTCGGAATATAAATACATATACAACAGAAGATATAGGATTTTCTAGGTGAACAGATTTACATTACAGAAAAAAAAAATGACAGAATATTTTCATTTCATACTTATGAACTCACCAACTTAATTGTTGACGCTCTTTTCAAAACTACTTGTATTTTCAGGAAATCGTTAAACAAGTATCAGAAGGTTTTGAGGAAGACATAATATTATATTATTATGTTTGTAAATTATAATTTTTGGTGTCAAATAGATAATCATTTGAACACATATGTAAAGCTATATTTTATGAATGTAATGAATGTTGTACTTTGATTACTATTGTGCATTGTTGTGATACTACACATGACATCCTCCGCCCCGAACGTTTCCGCCGTTCAGGTTTGGGGTGTGACACCTGGAAATAACCTGAAAGGGACCAATGTATCGGGTACCTAACTTTCCACTCTTCCTGAAGTGGATCACACCCTTCCAGGGTTATACCTTCAATAATACCATGTCGCCGACCTGTAACTTCAACTCGGATCGGTGTCGGTCGGCATAACTCTTCTACCGAATCTGAGCAGTTTGCAACCACTGCCTAATTTGCTAAATATTCTCGCTACTCTGCAGAACTACCTAGGTCCGACCCATAACTCTATGGCCAACCTAGCCCCAACATATCGAAGTACGACATCTCCGCCCATACAACAACTGGAAAGGTGGAGCACTAATGTTAGAATGATAACTGTTGTTGTAGGCAAACTCTGCAAGGGGTAGTTGGGAATCCCAAATCCTATTGAAGTCAATGACGTAGGCCCTCAACATGTCCTCGAGGGTCTGTATGGTCCGCTTACTATGACCATCAGTCTGCGGATGATAAGTTATATTAAAATGCAGCCGCGTGCCCAGCTCCTCGTGGAAAAACAAGAAACTGCTTTCTAGCTCCTACAGAAGATTCATTAAGAACTTTTCAAAGATAGAAAAGCCACTCACAACCTTGACTCAAAAAAGTGTAATATTCAAGTGGGAGGAAAAACAAGAAACTACTTTCCAGACATTAAAAGAAGTCCTTTGCAGCGTATTGATTTTGTCCCTCCCAGAAGGGACAAAAGATTTTGTAGTTTACTGTGATGTGTCCAAACAAGGGCTAAGTTGCGTGCTGATGCAACGAGGAAAAGTTATATCATATGCCTCGAGGTAGCTCAAAAACCATGAAGTCAATTATACTACACACGATCTAGTGATTTTTGCCTTGAAGATCTGGAGGCATTATCTTTATGGTACGAAAAGTACAATTTTTACTGATCACAAAAGCCTCCAACACATTTTTGATAAGAAAGAACTTAATATGAGACAAAGACGATGGGTAGAACTATTAAGTGATTATAAATGTGAAATTCGCTATCACCCCGACAAGGCCAATGTGGTAGCAGATGCCCTTAGTCGAAAAGAATACTCGGGTCGCCGAGTAAAATCTCTTACTCTGACCATCCATTCCTACCTATCTACACAGATCAATGAAGCTCAACGGGAAGCCTTGAAGCATAAGAACATGAAAGGTGAAGTTTTAAGGGGAATGGAAAAGAACTTGGAAATCAAGGATGATGGAGTACGTTATTTCATGAATCGAATATGGACACTAACCATCCATTCCCACCTATCTACACAGATCAAGGAAGCTCAACGGGAAGCCTTGAAGCCTAAGAACATGAAAGGTGAAGTTTTAAGGGGAATGGAAAAGAACTTGGATATCTAGGATGATGGAGTACGTTATTTCACGAATCGAATCTGGACACCGAAGTTTGACTTCAAGAATAATTAACTTCTAATTAGTTTAAGTTTATTCAAAAATTGGATAAAGGTTTTTCTCATTTCAACTTCAAATTTATCGACTATCACCACCACCTCTAGAAACCTTATGCCTACCAATCGCCTCACTGCTCCTCTATAAAACTGTAGATACCACATAAAAGAACACACACATAAATGTATCAAACATATGATTTTAAACCCTTAAATTGATATATGTATAAAGTTTGTCAAAATATATTGATCAATATTTAAGTTCTTAGAAGTGTATATTATTTGTTATTAATCAAACTACAGGTGGATGAAATGCTTAGAAGTGTACATTCTTTGTTTGTGATCTAAGTACCAAGTCGATCGATGTAATGGACATGATTTTATCAACACTTCTTTAAGTCTTGAAATAAAAAAAAAAGTGTGTTATAAATGTGTCATGTTCTGATTTTTGGATTTGATTTGGCATATTGGTTTTGTAAACGACTATGAATAACATACTTCTATTTTGTTAGTTTCAGTTAGTTTAGCACATTAGTCAGTTATTCGACACCACTTGTGTATGTGGCTTTGAGAGTCAAACCAATTACTTTTTCTAAAGTAAAGTT
Organism: Lactuca saligna; assembly: GCF_052625555.1. Taxonomy (NCBI): domain Eukaryota; kingdom Viridiplantae; phylum Streptophyta; class Magnoliopsida; order Asterales; family Asteraceae; genus Lactuca; species Lactuca saligna. Next base: position 192,708,491 of record NC_136418.1, on the reverse strand, counting down.
TTATAAAATTTAGCCTTATTACTGTTTATAATTCCTTTTATATTGATTTTCTAGGGGAACAATTATCAAATGATTGGATTCAAGGATGATGATGATACACTAGACCTTTTGATGGTGCACAAGATAGAAATAATTATCTAGATATCCATGTGTCTTTATATTATAAAAAGAACTTAAAAATATATGTTTTGTGGGTATTGTGTTTCCGTAGGCAATTATAATTTACATCACAAGGAAATTTTGAATGTAAATTTAACATCACAAGTCACACATATACCACGCTAGTATAATCTAAATGTATATTATTATTATTTGGTATCATAAGAAAACATGGCAAGTACTATTTCTATGAAATAAAGTAAATATATAATTAAGTATTGTGTTCTAAGTAAAATAAAAAACTACAAATTTCTCAGATAAAGATAACATACTTTTTCTTATTTACTATAACCAACTCCTAAAAATTCAACTAGGTTTGTTTCAAATCATTTTGGCATTATGGTTAATATAATTAATCGTTTGAGTTCCTAATAAAAGTGAGCAATATACCAATGTTAAAAATAATGTTGTAATATAAGTAATGTGTATTTTGATGGCATTCTAAAAATCAAAACTGAAATTGTTTTAAATATTACAGATAAATATCGAATTGTTTAATAAAGATGGAAATAATGTTTAAAATGTACATAAAACCTTACAAAATACAAATAATATAACACGTTTTCATATAATATCGTAATCTTCGGTTAAAAAGACATATTTTATATTTTAAAAATGTATCAACTATAAGTACATGCCAAATTTACTAAAAGGAAAATTATAGTTGGTTTTATTGAATGTGTATATTAATTATAACTCAAAATAATAATATACTTATATTTTAAATCAAAACAATAATTCATAAGCAAATATAAATGAATTTATCAGCGTTTAAGATCGTACGAATAGAAGAATTATCAATATTTTAACTTGGTTAATACATAATGGTTTTATGGTTTGATTTGATATCCAAAACTAAACTGTTCCCCTAAATTAATTAATCACTGTTCGGAAACTAATTGCCGAAAAAAAACTATTCAACACCTCCCTCTCTCATTTTTTTGCAGCAGCTCAAGGTTATGACAAATGATAGAGTTTGAGGCACATGATGATTAAACATTTTATACACGAGTCGAATTCTCAGGTTGAAACAGAAGCACAAATCAAAGCCCAAAGAATTAGAATTTCAATATTTTCATTTAAGAACTCTCAGTGCTCACCTATCTTATTGTTGCTATTCCACAGTTCAATTAATCGGAAATCTTTTCTACTTATATACATGACCCAATTTCTTTTAGCTTTGTTTCAAATTTCCTATTTGTTCACATGACTCTTACTGACAATTGTTTAAATTACAGAAAACTATTTGCGCAATAAAAAAATTAATCACCTCTAGAAACTAATTTTTGATAAAATTGTTCACACTCATTGCTTGGCGCGGTAAACATAATATATATATATATATATATATATATATATATATATATATATATATATATATAGAGAGAGAGAGAGAGAGAGAGAGAGGAAGGAAGGATCATTTGAAAACTCAAAATTTACCGAGAACCCGAGAATTAAATGTGGAGCGTTGGACCAAAAAAAAGGATGGTCAAGATGCAAGGTGGCATTCTTGTAAATAATCATAAAACTAAAAAGGCGGTGGCATGCTAATCAAATGAGATCAAGGGTATTATTGGAACAAATATATATGATTTACTAAAAGAGAAAACAAAATATCACAATCGAGACAATGTCGACTGCGTTCGTCCCCACGCGATCCTCACCTTCTTCGATTCTGGTGCCAACGATTCCTCCTCCTCCTATATCAGATCATCCACAAAAATTGAACGAGATCTCTCCTTCCTTCATGTTGTCATCACATCGCCTCCATGTGTAGCCTTTTCGCTCATGTTCTTCCTGGACGTTAGGTGATTTTCGATGATTCACTTTTGATCCACCATCAGACGGCTTCCCCTGATATCCTTGTTGTTATGATTTGGCACAACAAAAATCAAACTCACTGTTGATCAACCACAATCACTGTCTATTTAAAAAAAATAAATATAGATCTTCATTAAAAGTGATTGATACAAGTGCATCTAAATCCTCTGACATTTACAATCAATTTTTTAGCTCTTGTGACATTGTAATCGTCGGGATTAGTCATTGGTGTATGGTTAGATTGGCTTTCCCTTTCTTCGAATTTATTCATCTATGATTAAATGACTTCCCTCAAATATCAACGTTATAAGTAGATGTCATGTAGCAGCTTACTGTATTGGATTTGAATCACGATTAATGTTCTTAGAAGGTATATTCATTTCTATGGAAGAAACGTGGTGTTCCTGAAACTTTGAATCTATTCATGCTTATGAACAAGGAAATAAAAGTTTATAGCTGCATTATTTTATCCTTGTTGTGAATTAGAACTGGAATAAGCTAATTGCTTTAATTTACATGTGAATCATATGTGATTTACATGTGAATCAAATGTGATTAGTATGTCAATTACATATGATTTTCATGTGAATAACATATGAATATGTACATATATACGTAATTCACATATAATTCACTTGTGATTTACATGTGAATCACATATTATTCATATATGATTTACATGTGATTAATATGTAACTCACATGTGATTTACATGTGAATCACATATGATTTACATGTGAATCATATGTGATTTACATGTGACTCACATGTAAATATATGAATCACATATCTCATCAATTGATCGTTGATAGTTATTTAAAGCCTTATTCATATCAATCGTTTGAAGGTTATTCTTGATATTCTAGAAATGCTAAAAAAGCCTAATGTCAATGCAATGCTTCATTAATTTGGATTCCAGGTGTGTAGTCTCAATCATTTTCAGTTTTCTTAGTTTTTTTTAATGATTTTAATGAACAAGTTTTATGTTCCCCTGCAGTTGCTTTATGAATTGTATTTGGATCCCCTCACATTACATTGGATTCCATGTGTGTAGTCTTAATTATTATCCTTTTTGCCTTATATAATATCCATTGTATTAATTTGGATGTGATTTATATATTTACATGTGAGTCACATGTAAATCACATATGATTCACATGTAAATCATATGTGATTCACATGTAAATCACATGTGAGTTACATATTAATCACATGTAAATCATATATGAATAATATGTGATTCACATGTAAATCACAAGTGAATTATATATGAATTACATATATATGTACATATTCATATGTTATTCACATGAAAATCATATGTAATTGACATACTAATCACATTTGATTCACATGTAAATCACATATGATTCACATGTAAATCAAATGCGATTCACATGTAAATTATATGTGATTCACATGTGATTTACATATTAATCACATGTAAATCATATATGAATAATATTTGATTCACATGTAAATCACAAGTGAATTATATATGAATTACGTACATGTGTACACATTCATATGCTATTCACATGAAAATCATATGTACTTCACATACTAATCACATTTGATTCACATGTAAATCACATGTGAATCTCATGTGATTCATATGTGAATCACATGTGATTTACATATGATGTCATATGTAAATGTGATTCATATGTTGTGACGACCCGATATTTTAGAATCAGTGTAATGACCTAAAAAGTCAAGAATTTGTAATCTCTTTTAATGTAATGAAATTTGCATCAAAATTTTGAATGTTCAAAAGTCTCTATTGGGATACATAAAATGATAAACATCGTATTAAGGGTTTCAGAAATATAAAGAACACTAAAAACCGAGTTATAACGAAGAAGTTATGACCAATCTAAGAGTCATAGTAAAAACCGACAATACTGATAAACGTAAAACGCGAAGTTTCAATACAATTATATTTATCCTTAAGTATCTAAATGAAAATTGTAGATATCATTAAACCGTATGCGTATATAAAAAGAACGTCCAAATCTGATTTCGTATGAGAAAGTTATGATTTTTGCAAATTCCGAATATAGCAGCAAACAACTAAAATACTCGAAATAGAGATCGAGAGATTTTTAGCCAATACAACCTAAATAAGAATCAAATATCACAACAATAGTAGCACAACGGTATAAAGTCCGACGAGAACGAACCTCACATGAAGAAGTTATGGATTTTTAACGGACTTTTCATGTCCTGGCCCGTTAAAAATAATTAAAAATAAAAATGAATCAAAATTTTCCAACGGAGTCTAAATGAGAGTTGTAGATCATAATCTACGGAGCTCGTACGTGAAAGTTACGAATTTTACAAGTTTTCGACACAAAATCTGAGGCTGTCAGGCCTACCACGACGTGGTGACAAAGCCCACAACGTGGTATTGTGACTGATGGGTGCCAGGTTCGTTAGCAAACGTCTCATCAACGGAAGAGGATAGAATCCCTCACCACGACGTGGTGAGGTGTACCATGACGTGGCGCCCAATATAGGGCTATAAATAGCAGCCGAAGGTGTTGGGTTCCATTGCTCATTTCTTCTCTCTCTCTCTCTCTCATGCCAAAGCTTTGCGTTTAAAACCCCCGAAGCCATCCTGAAGCCTCGGTCTTCATACCCAAGTTCCGAAGGAAGGTTTTTTCACTCCCGAGATTCACAAGATTCCTGAGAATCCTGAGAAATTCAACTTTCCCTAGTCGAAATTTTGCTCAGTTTTCGTTTCACCTTCTTCTATCTATCAAGTGAGTTCATACCCCTACAACTATGTTTTCAAATACTTTATAAATGTTTTTATACACTTTCAAAGCGGGGGGGGGGGGGGGGGGAGGGGGAATACAAGTAAACACACGGTTACTCTCGTGTGGAAAACATTAAGGTTTTACTACACTTATCTTTATATAACAAATAATATGTGATTCATAACTATCATATGAAAACGTTCGCATGCAACACCTATTCAATAACATTTTGTCCTCTAAGAGTAAAAACATGTTGTTATTACAAATGTTATACTTACATACCAAGCTGATATTGCACTAGGGTTTATCATACAACAAATCATACATTTGAGAAAAACTATAATATGTATAGTTTACTAGATATTTAGGAGACTTTACATACTATAAGTACTATATTAAGGAAATACTTTCATTTACAAGAAAAAATGAACTTTTCATACATAAATCTATTTGATACTAAGTTTTGTGAGACATTCAACTTCGCGTACTTTCAAGTATGCAGTTAAAGTCCTGTATTATTATATACCCTAATCTCTTGTAGGGAGAGCGTGATATTTGTGTATAGATCTATACGAGATTAACAATCCTGCACCTAAACTGTTAGCTACAGTTAGACCGGAAGGTCTGGGGTGACAAACGTCATAACATTCCAACGCCTGAAGAACGTTGTTACAGGCAGTCTAGATCAATAGCATGGAAATAAAACTCACATGGAGTATTAAAAAAACGATGATTTACGGGTTTATCAAATGTCTTAGTAATTTTATACATACTTAAATCTGTTATTCTAGACATGAAAAACTACAAATGCATTACAATTTTGGAACTTTTAAACTACCACACACTCATGGAAAAATATTGGATTTTTCGGAAATAAACTCAGTGATTTTATACCAAACTTACAAATTTTATACATAAATGCTTATGAACTCACCAACTTAATTGTTGACACTCTTTCAAAAGTACTTGTATTTCTCAGGGATTCAGTAATACAGGTAAACCCCAACTTTTGGAGAAGGGACGCTAAGGCGTTAGTTTAAAAACTCATTTTTATCATCATATTGTAATTTATTTTGAACAAGTATCATTCAACAATGTAGCTTTTAAATTATATATATGATGATTGTTTTACTTTTTCTACTATGTATTCAACTGTTGCGATACTACATGAAGTCATCCGCCCTCGAACGATTCCGCCATTCTGGTTTGGGGGTGTGACATATGTGAATTGCATGTGATTCATATGTTAATCACATGAAAATCACACATGTATTTTTGTAAGTGTTTTTGCATCAATTATTATTATTTTTAATTTTCTTGTAGATTTGAAAGAAATTGTGGTGAATATTGAAGAGGTGAAAAATGATAATTGAAGAAAATAAGGAGATATTGATACGAAGACATGAAAACGCTTTGAAATTCGTAGCATTTTTTTTATATATTTTATTTTATATTGAATAAAATACTTGTACTATTATGTTTATAGATTAATTAATAAAAATGAGATTTTTTGTGATTTACTTATGAATATTATAGTATAAAAAATATACATATGTGCATTTGAAAAAATATGCATATATGCATCTATTTTTTTTTATTAAAAAAATGCATTTTTTTTTGAAAAAAATGTAATTTTCTTTAAAATCTTGCATTTTTTATTTTTTTAAAAAAATTAAAGTTGTTTTTGAAAAAAATGCAATTTTCTTTTAAAAAATTGCAGTTTTTTTTTTTTTTTTTTTTTTTTTTTAAATTGCAGTTTTTTTAAAAAAAAATTATAGTTTAAAAAAAAAATTCATTTTTTTCAAAAATTATTGTTTTCTATAAAAAAATTGCATTTTCTTTAAAAAAGAACGAAAAATACCGTATTTAAAAAAATGTGAAAATTTGATTTATGATGCAAATTTTTAGAATTTATATTAATATATATTAAATAACACAAAAGTATTAAACATTAAATGATATTGGTAAGATGACGATCATATCCTTAATAAATTACTTTTGATTCAACGTTCCACTTTTAGTTTTTGGATTTTCGAGAAAATATGAGTTTTCAACCGATCTTTTATATATATATATATATATATATATATATATATATATATATATATATATATATATATATATATATATATATATATATATATATATATAGTCAATATGCAATTTTATAATTATAACAACTAACAATATTTTGATAAAAAAAATGATAGGTACCCGCAGGAGACTTTGACTTTATTTATAAATGCAACTAAATTAATAAAAAAGCAAAATATAAATACAAGAAATACAATGAATGAACCGGACGTTAGAAATTACTTATTTAATAGTATGATTTAAAGTGTTTATAGCGGTACAATTTTTTATCTGTTTGCCTTCTCATTTGTTGTATGATGATAACTAAAACGGTTAATAGTATAACTTAAAGTGTTTATTTATTTAAATCCATAAACACTTTTATTTGGAAAGTGATCTAAGTTACTTGATAAGATTAAAAAAAATCGATAAACACTTTTAGATAAATTTTTTTGATAGTAACTTCATTATTAATTTTATTTAATAAATTTGCAATAAGTTGTTTCATTATTACATATAAAATAAGAGTTTGTTAATATTAAAAATAATTTATCAATTTATTGTGTTTTGATACTAAATAAATTAATTTAGATATTTTTTTTATAAACTTTATTTTAACATCAAAAGCTCTATTATCTGTCCTCATATGACTCTCATAAGACACCTCTGTTCTATAGAAATTAAATTAGAAACTATAAATATAAAATAATTTATTCCCAAAACAAATTACATAATAACCAGAAATTCAAGATAAAATATAAAACAAAGGTTCCGCCAATTGCCACCGCACCACACGCATTCGCCTTTCTCCATCAAGTACAACACACCCCGTTGTCTTCCTCGATAAACAACACACTTGGATGTTCAGATATCTTTCTTGATTTTTTTTTCAATCCTCTCTGTGTTAATATTCTCCATCCACCCCAAATTAAAATCACTTATCATCCACAGATTATTGTTTTAAACAAAAATTGGAAGGAAGAAGAACGCCGGAATGGTCAAGAAAAGGGTACCAAGAGTCGGCAGCTATGCCATTTCGTCCGCCATTGCAGACCCTAACTGTTTTTCATGCTCAACCTTTAACATCCTTGCCCCCATCTATAAACGCCTAATTCACGAGGTAAAACCTAGACATGTGTTGTTTTGTAAAGTATTTTGCAAAATCGATCGGGTTTTGCGTATTTACATTTATTTTTAATTAAAGAAAGTTGTCTATGGTATCATATTACTTGGGTTTGTTCGTTGGAGGATTTTGCATTATCTTTAATTTTGTTGGGGTTTTGATTGTCTCTGGTTTCTTGTGGTGGTAAAACAGGATCATGCTTGCAGAGAAAGTGAAATCAGAGCGTATTGGTTGAATAGGAATAAAGGGATTTTGGATCTGCTATTGTGCGAAAAATCTTCCATAATCTGTCTTCAGGTTCCAATAAATCTGATGTTGTTTGAAAATATATTTGTTTGTATGTATGAGATTATTTATTGATGTTATTCGGTTGATACAGGAGTTTTGGGTTGGAAACGAAGAACTTGTCAACATGTATGACACGAGGCTTGGTGATGCAGGATATATCAATTTCAAGCTTGCACGCACCAACAATCGTGGTGATGGTAAGTTATTAGTCTTATTATCATCAAGCAATTAGTAGTTTATGTTTCTTAATGATAGCAGTATCAGTATCACTATGTTGATTAAAGGTAACTCACTTTGATATCTTTGGAGACATGGAATCTATTGCAGTCTCTCTCTCTCTCTCTCTCTCTCCAATCATACAGTTTGTTTGTCCAATTGCAATTTGTTTATGATTATGTTTGTAAGTGGGAAAAAAAAGATTCTGGTACATGAATAGCGCCAAGGAGGAGAGGCTGTTTCTTTTTGGAAAACAGAAAACTTGTCTGCACTGCAGAACAACATAAACTAATCAGATCTTGTCTGCAAAATAAGTTTGGGTTAAAGTAGATGATGGTGTGATTGTTATCTCTTGTGTTACTGTTAAAATAAAGGCGATTTTTCCCCTACCAGTAAGAAGTAAGAAGTAAGAAGTAAGAAGTTTGTGTTGTATAAAAATTATAACAGGTCTATTGACAGCTGTGCATAAAGACTACTTCCGGGTGATAGACCATCGGGAGTTCCTGTTCAACGATTTCGGAGACCGTGTTGCTCAGCTTTTACATGTTGAAGTAATTGCAGCCTTCACCGGGACCCAGTGCAGAAACAGTCAAGAAATTCTCATAGTTAACACCCACCTGTTGTTCCCACATGATTCAAGCATGTGTTTGGAGAGACTGCGTCAGGTAAACCTATCTATGATACATATGTTATGTTTCTGTTGATGCTGATAGTGAGTGATATTGGGTGTGTAATGTAATTAAACATATTAATAGGTATACAAGATCCTGCAGTCTGTGGAGGCTTATCAGAAAGAAAACAGTCTTAGTCCTTTGCCCATCATTCTGTGTGGGTAAGCATAAGTTGTTTAAGTGTTTTAACTTTTTTTAGTATGGTAATCTTGATGTGTTTGTTTGTAAAGTGATTGGAATGGGAGCAAGCGAGGTCATGTTTACAAGTTCCTAAGGTCACAGGGATTCGTATCATCATATGATACTGCTCATCAATACACTGATGCTGATGCACACAAGGTCGGTCCACTTCCACTTCCACTCATATTTTATTTTTACTAGCAAATAAATAAATGCTCATGGATGGCATTTCTGCGCAGTGGGTCAGCCACAGAAATCATCGAGGAAACATATGTGGTGTGGATTTCATTTGGCTTCTAAATCCAAACAAGTCTAGGAAAGTGCTCAAAACAAGTTGGAGGGATGCGGCTTTTGGGCTGTTGAAGGTTTTCTATTTATTTTATTTTGTTTTTGTTTTCAAAGTTTCTTGTAGCTTTCACTTTGTGATTGTTTTGACATATGAAAGAAAGTCGGTAACTCATAGATGTGAATGTGATGTGGGGATTCAGTATCAGTATATATATATATGATGCGTGCCTCATCATCGCTTTCTGATGCTGGCTGCCAGTGTTAACTTATTAAGCAGCGACTGTGAGTGACTTATCTCTAATCTTTCTGATGCTTGGAAGACATTACTATCATATGATATGTTAATAATAATAATAATAATAATAATAATAATAATAATAATAATAATAATAATATGCTGATATCATTCATGCACGACTCGTCTCTAATGAAGAAGCCTCTTTCTGTTTTCAGTATCATGTGCGACGAGCAAGAGCCTCCCTGACTGAAGCAGATGATGCCTTTGCATTTCTCAAGGCTGAGCCTGAGGCTGATTATATTACTTATTCGGGTTTCTGTGAGGCTTTGCGCAAGGTACATTTTCTACATGTTTTCCATCGGGAAATGGGAATCTTTACAGCTGCTTTGCTTTGCTTTGCTTTGTTTTTTGTTTGCAGCTTAATTTTATTGGTCATCCGTATGGCCTGAGTGAGGAGGAGACAAAAGAGCTTTGGGTTCAAGCAGACCCTGATGGCAATGGTGCTGTTGATTATAAAGAATTCCAGGTAGGTACAGGAATTTGGTCTCTGTGAAGCTGTTATTTTCATCTATTAATTTATAATCTCTCTCTCTCTCTCTCTCTCTCTCTATATATATATATATATATATATATATATATATATATATATATATATATATATATATAATTAATTAATAAATTGGGGGTTTGGCAATAATCTGCAAAGCAGCAGAGAGTATGGAATCCTACAAGTACAAGGTGTGAGGAGGAAGAGGAAGAAGCTGTGTTATTAGGGTACAGCGTGAAGAATGCAGTACTTTACCCAACTGAAGCAGAAAAAGGAATGTGGCCGGATGATTACTCACTCTCTGATCATGCCCGTCTCACTGTCGCCTTTTCACCTGTTTATACAAATATAACTTCTTCTTGATTCATTCTATATTCTATATTCTATATTCTTCCACATCCACTTTAACTTTTCAACCCAACCCAACCCAACCATTGGTTTGGTGGTTGATCCAGTCCTGATGAGCATACACATTATGGTGATGGATTTTTATAGTCACCACCAATTGCTGCTAATATATATATTACATAATATGTATATATGATTTCTTTGTTAAATTCTCTCATTTGTATAAACTGTAATATTACCTTGGCAAGTTGGCATGGCATATCCTAATACTTTGAGTAAGTATACTAGGAAAACGTAGATCCAAAACATGTATGCCAATATGCAATGCACAGGTTGATAGGAGTATTAGTTTTATGAATTTATCGACTGCTAAAACTAATTTTCAAACTATTGATCAAAATCATTATATTTAATAATGGTGAATAAATACAAACACAGCACACGGCACATAAGTTTATGGTATTTTAAAATTGTTTTATTTCGTGTTCAGAATGATAAAACTATTTTGCCATATAAACTTTAATCATATATCAAATATCAAATGCTAAATCAAATTGGGAGATGTAGTTCGATCACATCCTTAAGTAGGCGTGGTTCCTGGAATACACGTTTAAGAACCTTTATATATATATATATATATATATATATATATATATATATATATATATATATATATATATATATATATATATATATATATATATATATATATATATATATATATATATATATATATATATATATAAATAAAGGTTCAAATAAAAACAAAAAAAAGTTAAGAACCGTAAGAATATCTAATTTTAGATGTTTATAAAGGGTATAGGGTTTAAGGTGTTTATAAAGGGTTTAGGGTTTAGAGGTTAGGGTTAACGGTTTAGAGTGTTTATAAAGGGTTTAGGGTGTTTATAAAGGGTTTAGGGGTTAGGGTTTAAGGTTTAGGGTTACCCTAAATCTTTTATAAACATTTAAAGTTAGAGGTTCTTACGGTTCTTAATCTTTTTTGGTTCTCATTTGAACCACTCCCTATATATATATATATATATATATATATATATATATATATATATATATATATATATATATATATATATATATATATATATATCATGTGCAATATTAGGGATGAGCAAAAGGACCGAACCGGCCCGGCGGTTCCGGTTCTACAGGTTCCCGGTTCCTACCGGTTCTTATCGTGTCTTCAAATGTTGGAACCGGTCCTTGAAAAATAGCATCATACGGTTCTGGTTTTTACCGGTTCTATCGGTTTTTACCGGTTCCATCGGGTTCCGGTTCCGGTACCGGTTCCGGCCGGTTCCCCGGTCCATTTGCTCATCCTTATGTGCAATTGTTTGGGGAACATGAACATCCATTCCACAAATACGCTTCGTCTTAGAGAGATAAAGACACACACATACACATGTTAGAGGATGATATTGTAGTAGTTGTATTTCCGTGTAATTATTCTGTAACTGTCTATCTTTTGTTTGTGATCTGTAATCTTAGATCTAGAAGACTGTAATCGTTGTGTTTGTTCCATTTGTTTTCTTTTATGTTTTACATTTCAGTTTCTGAAATTTGCATGCTCATTTGATGGATGTTCATATCGCATGTTCTTAATTGATTAATGTTGACATGCTCGCAAAAGAAATTGTCTTACACTTCTTTGTGGAAAATTTAGAATCAATTTGATCTTAAAATTGATTAGTTCTTGATTCTCTAATTTCTAGTTATAACAATTTGATCTTACATCCAACATGTTTAAACTATGTTATGTCAATAATTGTTATTAATTGATTTTAGTCTTTTGTTGGATATTGAGTTTTTTGTTTAACTCTAATTGTAAACATTAAACTACTTATCTTCCATAGATAAAAATCGTTTTATATAAGTTTTGCAGAAAGTTCTAGTACGTCTTAAATCCAACAAATAGAAAATCTTCTACAAAGTATGAGGTGGAAAAGCTCACTCATAAAAATGACTTTGGCCTTTGGATGATGAAGATAAAAGTGTTGCTCAAACAACCATCTTTCTTATTTAATATTTGTCATTTTGAAAACTTCTTTTGCGAAAAATACGGTCCCGTAGTTTTTATAATTTAAAAGTACATAATTCAAGTTTAAAGTCAGAGGGTTTTCAATATAACATTATCACATAAAATTTAAGAGACACCACAATCATCATGGCGTTCTAAAGTCCAAGTTTTCTCTAATTATATGTTTTTTACATTCTAAAGTTGAATGCATATCAAAATAAGTAGCTTAGACATTGGAAATACCTAATAAGTAATACCACAATTCAACATTCTAAAAGTTAAAGGAATTGACACATTCCTTAAACGAATGTGAATCCTCAAAATTATTTGGAGAATCATAATAATACTTCTTAATCTTAGGATTAAATAGTTTGACACATTATCATACACACGTAGTGATTCATCATCATTTTCCATATAGTTACTCATCACCATTCGTCATTTAGTTATTCATCGTTTTTGTCATATATTTGATCATCTTCATTCTTTATTTAGTCTTTCATCATTATTTGTCATTATTCATTCATCATTTAGTCATTTGTATCACTAATCTTAAGACATTTAAGGTCATTTACAATTCAAGAATTATCATGATAATATAGTTGCTATTGTAGTCTTTCCGGTTAGTTGGTCAAATCATTTCAAGCAAAAAATCCCCTAAAGTGCTTTTAGTTGATTCAACCTGAGGAAAGATAAGTCCCAGATGCACTGCGTTGCAATCTTGATGTCATGGGTTTAGCATCGATTAGATGTTGTTGCTAGTTTTTGATTTAGGCAGTTTTGGCTCATGGTTTCAGTGTCGGAGCAAGAAATTTTTATATGGAGGTACAAACATTATCAATAATATTCTGTGTAGTTATCATATCGTGGACATTAAAAAACATGATATAATCTCTTTAGCTGAGGGTAATAACATAGAACATGTTTACAAATAATTTTTTTTATATACATAAAACAATTTTTTTTAGGATGCTATAGTACCTCCAACGCCCGATGTAGCTCCGTTACTGCATGGTTTTGTGTGTTTGTTGACGATGACCTAAGGTGGAGAATTGTTGGGTTATAGTCCAATCATCAATTTCACATCAGGTAAAAGGAAGATGATGTATATGGGTTGACTTTTGTTGGTCAACAAAACAGAGATAATGGTGGAGTACAAGTCTTACGTTATTGATCGATTAATGTTGATGTTCTGTTCTTAATTTGATGTCTTATGTTCTTGATCGATTAATGTTGAGATGCTCACAAGAGAAACTGTTCATGCTTATGGTTTGTGGACAGATGTTGAATCAATTTGATCTTAAAATGGATTAGTTCTTGATTCTTTAATGTCTAGTTATGATAGTTTGATCGTAACATGTTAGATACCACACAACATAAAACTGGAACGGGAATAATATTTTAGATACCACACAACATAAAAATGGAACGGGAATAATAATTTGGTCAATATCTTTCTAACTTATTTGAAGTTTGAATATTAAACAAAATGTAAGAGATTTGGTGATGCTATGGGTTTAGCTAGGGTTTGTATTTTTTTATTTTTTATTTATTTATTTATTTATTTTTTTTACCTCCGATGAGTCATGAGCGAGCAATTACTACACGGGACAACGTACATCGGCAATCAACTTCATTGCCTTCCTTTCCATTCTGAACCGATCCGGTTTCCGTCTTTCTCGCCTCCTATCCATTTCTCCATACAAACCAAGCAAAAACGCATATAGTATATACTCTTTACCTTTTTGGCATTTATGCATCTTCTATTCTTAATTCACAATGGTCCTTTGCTCATCTTCAACGTCCTTATCACCCTTGTATCTTTTAAAGGTCTGCAAAAATGTTAATGTTCGATACCTTGAGCAAGTCCACGCCAAAATCATTCGCCAGGGCTCCGAACAAGACCATTTCCTCGTAGCACAATTCATCTCTGTCTGTACCTCCATCTCTCCTAATCACCTCACTTACGTCTCAACCATTTTTGACCGCCTTCTTCAACCCAATATTTATCTTTGGAACACTCTCATTAAATGCCACTGCACACACTCGTCCCTGGCCACGTCCATCAATTTTTTTCGGCGCATGAAACAAAATTGTTATGTTGCTGCGGACAAATACACATTCCCTTCGTTGGTCAAAGCTTGTTCTGGTGCTTTGGCGTTGAGGGAAGGACAGGTTATTCACGGGTTGATAGTGAAGTATGGTACAGAAGGTGATGTGTTTGTGGGGTCTAGTTTGATAGATCTGTATGGGAAATGTGGTGAGATGATAGATGCTCGCAAGGTGTTTGATGGAATGCCTGTGAGAAACGAGGTTACTTGGACTAGTATGATAGTTGGGTATTCAACAAATGGGAGTTCTTTAGAGGCCAAAAAGCTGTTTGATGAAATGCCCCAAAGGAATCATGCCTCATGGAATGCCATGATAAATGGGTTTGCAAAGTCGGGTGATCTGGCAAGCGCCAGGATTTTGTTTGATGAAATGCCTGAAAAGAATTTGGTGTCATTCACGACTATGATTGATGGGTATGCAAAGTCAGGGGATATGGCATCAGCGAGATGTTTGTTTGATGAATCACCTGGTGAGAAAGATATTGTTTGTTGGTCTGCAATGATAGCTGGGTATGCCCAGAACGGTCAAGCTAAAGAAGCCAGAAAATTATTCATTGACATGTGTTGTAAGAATGTTAAGCCTGATGAGTATGTGATGGTGAGCCTAATTTCAGCATGTTCACAAGCTGGTGATTGGGAGTTTGCTGAGTGGGTTGACATGTATATGAGTGAAAATAAAATTGAGGTTACCCAAAATCATGTGGCTGCAGCGCTGGTGAACATGCATGCAAAGTGTGGGAATTTGGAGAGGGCAGAGGCCTTGTTTGGAAACATGCCTAAACGGGACTTATTTTCTTACTGTTCTATGATCCAGGGATTCTCTGTTCATGGGGACGGGGTGAAAGCGGTTGCCCTTTTCCGCAGGATGCTTGAAGGAGGAGGTCTGATTCCAGATGACGTGGCCTTCACTGTCATCTTGACTGCTTGTAGTCACGCTGATCTTGTTGAAGACGGCTGCCACTTTTTTCATTCTATGGTCAATGAATACGCGCTGTCTCCTTCACCTGATCACTACGCATGTATAGTGAATCTTCTTGGTCGTGCGGGAAAGTTAAGAGAGGCATATGATATTCTTAAACAAATGTCAGTGCCACCTCAACCCGCTGCTTGGGGTGCTCTTCTTTTTGCTTGTAGAACACATGGTGACGTGTCATTGGGTAAAGAGGTTGCAGCCCAGCTTTTCAAGAATGAACCTCAAAATGCTGCTAATTATGTGTTGCTATCCGACATGTATGCAGCTTCAGATCAGTGGTCTCATGTTGACCATGTAAGGAACCAAATGAGCGACAAGGGAATCAGAAAACTTCCTGGCTGTAGTTGGATACAACAACACTACCAATAGGATTAAAAATCTTATTTCCTACTTAACTTGCAAACTTGTTCGTCATATGTTTTGTAATTATAGGATTTTCAGTTTCTATTTTTGGTGATTTTTTTGTGTCCGAGTAGGCAAATCTGTCTAGGCAGCCAACACAGAAACAAACAAGCCAAACAAATCAAATATGTCTGCGAAACAAGTTATTTCATCAATATTCTAAACTAGATGCATGATATCTGCATCTCTGTAAAAGAAGAGGTTGAACACTTTTTTTTTAGTATACAAATTTAAGGGCTTTGTGTGGTCGTCGAAAGTTGTTTTCATTTTTCTAGAAAATGTTTTTGGAAAATAGAGTTGAATTTTCATTTTCAGTTTTCAATGAACTATTTAGAAAATGCGTTTGGATTTTCATTTTCCATCTCTAGAAATTTTAAATATTTTGAAAAACTATAAAAAATCATTTTTTTTTTTTAATTTACATACAATTTGAAAAACAGAAAATTTTCATTTTGTTGGAAATTTTTGAACACAAAATCATCCAAATGAGTTTTAAAATTTACATGGAAAACTAGAAAAAATTTCACAACCAAACACACTCTAAAATTTTCCTTTTTGTAACATGATAGGCTTGTTGATAAGAGTGCGGAAAGACTACTTTGAAGAGTGGAGTTCCTCTTCAATGTGGAAATAATTAATTTCATCCCAACCCGCTCTTCACTCAGTGATGGTGATACAACAAGGTTTGTCGAGAAATTCTTATATAAATAACACCCACACTCACACCATACATATTAATTGTTTCCTCACCATTAAAGCATGTGTTTGTTGTGGTAAACCAAGATGATACGGTCTACGTCTAGCATGCACGCAATGCATGTACATGGTGTTATATTTTGTTGTTGCATGCATTTGATATATCAATCATTTAATCTTTGGTTTAACAAAATAACATCCTACATCCTGTAATATGTTGAATTTAGCATATACGAAAGAGAACAATCAATAGGTGTCCCTTGCAAAGAAAAGAAATGGATTGGAAACACTCATACTACTCATCTTCCTAACTCATTGTTTTCTATTTTCATAGCAGTACAATACCAAAGTTTTTCTTACGCCTAAGGTGTACTTACCTTTTACCCTTTTAATTTTGTGTCACGTCAACTTTCTCATCACTCTCATTTTCTCTCTTCAAAACCCAAAAAATAGTCACATTTTATTTCCTTTCACTTTATTCTTCACAATAAAATTATTTTGGTTTTAAAAACTATAATTTTAAAAATAAATATAATTAATTAAAAAAATAACTAATAAACAAAAAGATAATAAAAATAATAAATATTTCAATAGTTAAAAAGTAAAAAGTAAATAATAAAACAAAGTAAACATAATTAAAAATCACATAATAATTATAATAGAACATTATTAAAAAACTACATCGCTCTGAATCGTCGTCCTCATTATCCGAATCCTCTTCTAAATCCTTGCCCGAGTCATCGACAGACATATCTGAATCTTTATCTGATTCGTCAACAAATCATTGTGCTAGTACTCGACCTTGGACTATATGACCTTGGACTATATGTTAGCAATGTAAATATGTTCCACCAAATCTGCACGAAGTGAGTGATGATTGACACAATCACGTACTTCTCTTCAATTTTCCCTATAGTCTTGCGTACCAACATCTACTCCTTCGACATTTGGCAAAACGTCGTTTTTGTCGAAGCGGCATATCGTTTTTCCACCATATTCTAGAATCATATTATGCAATAAGATGCATCATACTTATATTGCTTAAATTAGTCATTTAATTTGGGTTTGTATCTTAATAATTAATTAATTAATTAAGAATATTGTAATTTAAGGATAAATATTGTAACATTCTTAGTTGTAACATCCCTAAATTATAAGGTAAAAATTTCTTTTTTTTTAATTCCACCAAAACATTAATTATATTTTAAGTCAACATTACACATTATTTTTCTAAATACTCAATAGTACTTTATAAGAAAACAGTTATCAGAGTAAAATTTGAAAATCATCATAATACGGAAACATGAGTGGATGCGATGCGATCAAGCATGACCCTTTTCCTTTCAAACTGGAAGTATCTAAAACATAAACTGAAAACTTTAAGCATGAAACTTAGTGAGTTACCCAAACTACCACATACCAATCTAGGAGTATAGGGACGTAAAGTGAGCATAATGGGAATGGATAATCAGAGATATTTTTGGTTGATGAAATTAATAAATATATTGTTGGTTGATGAACTTAATAAATTTATTTATTGTGGGTTGAAAACCCTATATGCTCACCACGCTCCCAAGCCTGACCCACTCAACTTTTTATATTACAGGTAGTGGACCCAGAACATAGTTGGATGATGAAGAGAGATTTTTGGATTATATGCCATTAGATGTAAATATCTGTTTTAAGGTCTGTAATATATTGTTTATGCTTTTGGTCTGTATCGATTTTGTAATGAAATGAAAAATACATTTCTTTAAGAAATGTTTTGATAAAATTTTATCATATTTTGTTTTAGGACAAATTCTGCATATTTTTATTGGAGAGATTATTCTGATATTATTTTAAAAGCATAAACTAAATCGGTCTTTTCTGGCCGAGCAATTGGGGGATGTCACAGTTGGTATCAGAGCATTAGTTTAAACGAACTAGAAATTTATATGATTTCTGTTCAGGAATTTAAGCGTACTACTACAATATTAGAACTAGCATGTAAACTTTCGGAGTGATAAGGAGAATTTAAATATCTATCGTGAATGAAGATCTAAATTCGCCTAATTTGGTTTATAGATCAAAATGACAATAACTTGAAGTGGAGCTGGAAATGCAAACAGAAATCAGCAACCTCAACCCCAAGTGATGGAGCAGGTGCCAATAGCAGAAGCTGCACCAGAACCAATCATAATGGTTGAAGTGCAAGTGTGATGATTGAACAAAGGTAGGAAATGAGGCAACTGTTGCTGAACAACAGGAGTGAACCTTCAATACTTGTTGAACAACCGGAATTAAATGACGGTCAGTTAGAGGAAGGAAATTATAGTAGATCTGTTGGTCAAACTTGAAACGACCAAAAATACGACCCAAAAATTTTTGTTTTTAATATAATCAAAACTATAATCAGAGTATCATATAAATAAACCATGCGTGATATGTCCCAAAATATAATAAAGTACTGTGCGGAAACTGTATCATACTACATCAAATCAACAACTAAATCAATCCCAGACTAAAGCTGAGGCGGTGGTGTGTGCAATGCCGTCACCCCGAGCTCTTCCCTTTGCTTGCGGAAGTACTTGAAACCAAAACTGAAACTGTAAGCACGAAGCTTAGTGAGCTCCCCCAAATTACCACATACCATACAAAACATATAAACACATATTGGGCCTTGCCCACTGCATCGGGCCGGGGCCCGAAAACTGCATCGGACCGAAGTCCGGAACTGACTGGGACCTTGTCCCCTGCATCGGACCAAAGTCCGGAACTAACTGCATCGGACCAGAGTCCGGAACTGACTGCATCGGACCGAAGTCCGGAACTGACTGGGACCGTGTCCCCTGCATCGGACCGAGGTCCGGAACTGACTGAGCATAGTATAGCATATCATAACAATTATACTGCATACTGCATTGGGCCGTAGCCCGGAACCTAAACACATACACATAGCGCATAAATTATGTCTGAACCACGAAGGCATCAAACATACTAACTACTACATGGACCGAAGTCCGGAACTACTACTAACTGAACGGGCCGGCATTGTGGCCTTAGACCCGTCCCTACTGGAAGGAAACTCACCTCGTAAGCTAGCGGATGAGTGTGTGGCTCGGAAAGCTAACGGCTGCTGCTCCTGAATCTCCTCGGCTACAAATCCATAAACACATTCAATCAATCACTAACACTACACTCGGGGTAAATGACTCTTTTACCCTTGGTCAAAGTCAACTTACTCAGGGCTGACTCGCCGAGTCGGGATACCCAACTCGCCGAGTCCTAGACTTTCCTCTCAACTCTTACACGCTGGTACTCGTCGAGTGTGGCATCGACTCGACGAGTACCCTCTGGATCCAAGAACTCAGATGATCTTCATCCGACTCGCCGAGTCGGATGAACAGACTCGACGAGTTGTTCTTGATCCCCAAGAAGATTGCCTTGGACTCGCCGAGTTGTATGAACAAACTCGCCGAGTCCCTCCATTACTGAGTCTACTCTCAACCCGCTGAGTCCACTCCCTAACTCGCCTCGTCCACTCGACACTGATAAAACTGAAGAACTCAGGACTCGCGACCTGACTCGTCGAGTCGTTCTTCCGACTCGCCGAGTCGCCGCCATGCAACATATTTTTACTCGATTTCTCTTGAATCCAACACATGCAAATGATAGATCTAGGTCCAATAAGCTGTGTTACCACGTAAAGTTTCCAACTTTACGTACACAACCTCATGAATAAGGGAAATAAGACTAAAAGATGCACAACAAGAGTAGATCCATGGCTAATATGCAATGTAGCTCCAAAAAGACAGTAGATCTGGGCTCTACAACACCCCAACACTCAGATCCAAAGGTATTTCGACTTATTAACACATTCATGCAAACATAAGGCTTGGAACAACATCAAATAGCCCTTAAAAGAGCTCTAATGGAAGTTTAAGCATGTAACCAGAAGGGAACTCCGAAAATACCTCAATAAGCTCAGATTTGACCTTGGATCTTTGCACTACAACTCGTTTCCTTGCTTCCTTCTTCTTCTCCTTCTTCACACCTTCACAAAATGGAACTAAATCACTTATAAGCTCTCAAATGGAAGGGTTAGGGTTTCTCACAGAGCTCTCAGGGTGAAAGTGGCGAGAATGAGGCTATAATGGGGTTTAAATAGTGAGCAAACCCGGGGATTTAGGGTTTCACCCAGACGGACGGACTCGCCGAGTCGCCGGCTCCCGCGTGCACAAAATGCGCGACCCAACTCGGCGAGTCAGGCTAGAACTCGCCGAGTCCCTCTTGAAGACTTATACCATTAACAATTAATTAACATACCGGAAACGAGTCGTTACAAAACTGAACTGCTAGTGGATAGAAGGAATAACCAATAGGAAGGAGTCGAGAGAAATGGATGCAAGTATAAAGATTTTATGACTTGCAAGCCACCGACTTTCACCGAAAAAGAAGATACCGTCGGAGTAATGTATTGGATCTCGGAGATGGAATTAGCCTTTATGACATGTGGTTGTAAAGGCAAGCTACAAACCATATTTGCAGTGCGTCAGTTTAGAGGTGACGTTGTTCGTTGGTGGAACACTCTGGGGAAGACTGTAACATCCGGATTTCCAGGTATATTATCTATTCATTTAATTTTTGGAGTTTGCGGAGGAACTCGGCGAGTTGGTGCCAAAACTCGCCGAGTAGGCACACGGATGTTCACTCTAGTTCATGTTTGGACTCGGCGAGTCCACGTTGTTTAGTGAAGCCCTAATTCCCAGGGCTTGGAACCTATTTAAAGGCCCTTATGGCCGTTCATTGTGGCTACTACCCCCAGAGAGAGAGAGAGAGAGAGAGAGAGTCTCAAATCGTTTGAGAAGCAAGGAGTGACCATTGTTGATCTTTGTGGTGTCATTTAGTAAGAAGAAGGAGGTTCTAGCCAAGGGAAAGCAAAGGAGGTTGCTATTCTATGGACTAAAAGCTAAGATCATTCATTTGAGGTATTATTTCGACTCTTCTTCTGTTTTGGGAAGGATATGTGGTTTTAGGGTTTCTTGTACCCTTGACTAAGTTGCTTTGAGGTCCAAATAGTCCCTTCTGGAGATGAGGCTTTGTACATAAACCCATAGAGGTCTAGAGAGCCTTATTCTTCAAACTTTATGTAGAACAATGGAGGTCATAACCTTGGGTTAAGGTAGTTGGGACAAAATCACCATTTGATGCCTATTGGTTGAGTTATAAGCATCAAGATTCAGACTTTACGTGACATTTATGCTTGGGAAGGCCAGATCTATGGATTAGGGGCACAGATCTGACCACAGGAGATCAATAGAGTCTGTGCATGGCATGAACTCGCCGAGTTGTTCTTGAGACTCGGCGAGTGGGGTTAAGGTCTACGTAAATCATTCAATGAGTAGACTTGCCGAGTTGGGGGATAACTCAGTAAGTCAGAAGGGGGTTAAAAGACTGAAGTTCAAGGCAGTACTCGCCGAGTTGTTCTTAAGACTTGACGAGTTGGGTCGGGGTAGCCCCGTGATTCATGCCAGGAGTGACTCGTCGAGCATAGGGTAGGACTCGACGTACCAAGCGAGACAAAGAGTTAGTGGACATGTGTGTACTCGCTGAGTCACCGGAGTGCACTCGGCGAGTTGGGTCACAGTTGACCGTTGACTTTTGTTGACTTTTAGGGTTTGGTCAACAATGGGGTCCTTGAGTCAAGAAGGGGGTAAAATAGTCTTTTACCCTTCTGAGAGTGACAATAGAGGGTCGAGTCTAGCCTCGAGTGTTATGTTTATGAGGATATTTACTTTGTGTGAATAGGCGGAGGCTAGGCAATACTTCTACCGAGTCAGAGATTTACGAGACGTCTGAGGTGAGTCTTCTCACTATGCCTTACCCGATGGGGTAATTATATGTGACCGAAGGGTCTTATGTGTATGATGTATATGTGATGTAAGTTATATGTGATATGTTATGTGATATGAGCATGATGTGGGCCGGAAGGTCAAGATGATACGGACCGGAAGGTCAACAGAGTTTGGGATGGAAATCCCCTAAGACACTTGGATCAGAAGGTCCTGTGGCCTGGAAAGGCGTATGTGTTATATGTGGTATTTTGGGGAACTCACTAAGCATTTATGCTTACAGTGTTATGTAAGATGTGTTTCAGGTACTAGCGATGATCGCGGGAAGGCGCCAACATGACTCGTACACACGCATTTTGGAGTTTAAACATTTTGATCTTGGGGTTTTGTACTGATACAATGTTGATACAATGTTTTTTAATTATGAATGCAAACTATATTTCATGGTTTTTCAAAAGTGAAAAATTGTTCAAATTTTTACGGTGTTACAAAGACCCTAAGCCCTGACGCGCCACTGCAACTAACTTGTGTAGAGTTTTTGGTGCAACTTAAGGGCAAGTACTGCTCGACCCAATATCTGCTTGAGCTAGAAAATCAATTTCTGACACTGAAGAAGGGATGTATGTCCATTGATGAATACACTAATAACTTCACAGATAAAATGGAGTTTGCTTTGCGTATTTTCCCATATGAACTGACAAAAATTGATAGATACGAAAAAGGTCTTCCATGGGAGTATGCAGTGCTAGTGCGCCAGCCACTTACTCTGGAGGCAGCTATCTAGGCTGCCAAGTTTGTTGAAGATATGATGAAGGGAAGAGCCGCCAACAAGGTTGAAGTTGGCGAAAATAGAAAGCTTGAAGGAACTTTAGGTTCCAACAAGAAGGGCAAGTTCTCGAAATCAGGTTCGAGGAAATTTGGAGGAGGAGCCGAAGTGAAGTGGTGTGAGAAGTGCAAGAAGATGAACTCTTAGAAATATGATAGAGAAGTCACTTGTTATAAATGTGGAAAGTCAGGTCACTATGCCAACGAGTACACTTCCAACAACAAGGTGTGTTATGGATGCAACGAAGAAGGGCACATTTTGAAGGATTGTCCGAAGAAGAAGGAGGCAGCAATACCTAATCTCCCACCAAAACCAAAAGCCAGAGCTTTCCAGATGACATTAGAAGCTGCAAAGGAGGCAACAAATGTCGATTCAGGTACCTTTCTTGTAAATAGATTGCCTGCCAACTTATTGTTTGATTCCAGAGCAAATTACTCCTTTATATCACATAAATTTAGTGAAAGACTAGCATTGCCTATAGAAAAGCTATATGATGCCTCTAATTGTAGAAGTTGCTAGTGGCAAATGCATAGCTGTTAACGATTGTATTAAGAACATTGTCATCGACTTAAACGGAAATGAATTCCACGAGGAGGTGTTACCATTTGATTTGAATGGTTTCGACATCGTTCTGGGGATGGATTGGCTTAGCACCAATGATGTCGAAATAGTGTGCAAGAAAACGATAGTAATGGTAAACCCACCTGGAAAAGAGTCATTTATGGTGTACGGAGACAAGCACAGAGTGAATTCTGGAATCATTTCCCCGATGAAGACCAGAAAATGTTTGTCAAAAGGATGCACATCATACTTGGCATTCGTGGTCGATGCTAATAAAGAGAAAAATGAGATGCAAAGCATACCAGTGGTGTGTGACTATCCGAAAGTCTTTCCTGAAAATCTTCCTGGATTTCCCCCTGATTGACAAGTGGAGTTTCGAATAGACTTGTTACCAGGAACAACACCAATAGAAAAATCACCATATTGATTAGCACCGACGGAGATGAAGGACCTTTTTGCAACGTCAGGAGTTGTTGGACACAGTTTCATTAGACCTAGTTCATCACCCTGAGGAGCTCTGGTGTTATTCGTAAAGAAGAAAGATGGGAGCATGAGAATGTGCATGGATTACAGAGAGCTGAACAAGACAACAATAAAGAACAAGTACCCGTTGCCAAGGATTGATGACCTAGTCGATCAGTTGCAAGGTTCAAGTTATTTCTTGAAGATCGATCTTAGGTCAGGATATCATCAACTAAAGGTAAGATAGCAGGATATTGAGAAGACCGTATTCATAACAAGATATGGACACTACGAGTTTTTGGTTATGTCATTTGGACTAACTAATG
Source organism: Lactuca saligna (assembly GCF_052625555.1). Lineage (NCBI taxonomy): Eukaryota > Viridiplantae > Streptophyta > Magnoliopsida > Asterales > Asteraceae > Lactuca > Lactuca saligna. The sequence continues at coordinate 192,683,554 of NC_136418.1, read as the reverse complement.
CTCCAACAACATTCATGGATTTGAGGAATAGGGTTTGTAAACCATTACTCGATAAATCCATGATAGTGTTCATAGATGATATTTTGATTTACTCGAAAATCTAGGAGGAGCATGGCAGACACTTGCGAGAAGTGTTAGAAGTTTTGAAGAAGGAGAATTTGTATGCAAAGTTCTCCAAATGTGATTTTTGGATTCTAGAAGTCTAATTTTTGGGTCATGTGGTTAACGAAGAAGGGATTATAGTTGACCTAACTAAGATTAAAGCTATAATAAAGTGGGAACAACCAAAGAGTCCTACGGAGATCCGAAGCTATTTGGGATTAGCCAGATATTACCAAAGGTTTATCCAAGACTTTTCTTCGATAGCTGCTTCATTGACAGCTTTGACCCACAAATGAGCTACTTATACTTGGAGTGAAAAGCATAAGGAAGCCTTTGAGAAATTAAAGAAGAAATAATGTGAAGCATCAATTCTTTCTTTACTTGAAGGAGTTGAAGACTTCGCAGTTTATAGTGATGCATCTGGAGTTGGGTTAGATTGTGTTCTGACCCAAAGGGATAAGGTGATAGCATATGCATCGAGGCATTTGAAAGAACATGAAAAGAACTACCCCACTCATGATATGAAGTTGGCAGCGGTAGTATTTTCCCTAATGATATGGAGGCGTTATCTTTATGGTACAAAATGCAAACTTGTCACTAATCATAAGAGTCTTCAACATCTCTTTAAATCAGAAGGAATTGAACATGTTACAACGACGTTGGCTAGAGTTGCTTAAGGATTACGACTGTGAAATACTTTACCACCCTGGTAAAGAAAATTTTGTAGCTGATGCTTTAAGCAGAAAAGTGAACCTTGAAAAGAAAAGGCCAAGAGCATTAAGAATCGAAGCTGTCTCAACGATTGTAGAAAACATCAAGAAGGCTCAGATAGAAGCTTTAGAGAAGAATGACCGAAAAGAAGAATGTTTGGGCAAATCGTTAGTGCTCGATACAAACGGTCAAGGATCGAAGGTATTCCAAGATAGGATTTAGGTACCTAAGACGGGAGGAATAAGAGATCTTCTGATGGAGGTAGCTCACAAGACCATGTACTCAATTAATCCCGGCAGCACAAAAATGTATAGGGATCTGAAACCCTACTATTAGTGACCAACAATGAAGCTCGATGTTGCAAAGTATATGGTCGAGTGTGTGACACGTGCGAGGGTTAAGGCACAACATCAGAAACCGTATGAGAGTTTAGCACCTTTACCTATACCCATGGTTAAATGAGAAGACATCGCCATGGATTTTGTGACTAAACTGCCCAAAACGAAGAACAGTCACGACATGATTTGGGTGGTCGTTGATCGATTTACTAAAAGTGCACACTTCATAGCAGCCAATGAAAAATGGTCTATGGATAAACTTGCTAATGCTTATGTGAAGGAGATAGTAAGACTTCACAGTTTTCCTTTAATGATTGTATCGGATCATGATAGTCGTTTCACATCAAGGTTTTTGAGAAGTCTACAAGAGGAATTGGGTACGAAATTGTGTTTAAGTACAACTTACCATCCGCAAACCGATGGTCAGAGCGAACAAACGATTCAAACATTGGAGCATATGTTGAGAGCATGTACCCTGAAATTCCAAGGTAATTGGGATAAACATTTACCTTTGGTAGAATTTTCCTACAATAATAGTTTCCACTCGAGCATCAAGATGACACCTTATCAAACTTTATATGGACAAAAGTGTGGAACACCGTCATGTTGGCTTAAAGCCGGAGAAAAGCAATTTATCGGACTTGAGATAGTTCATCAGACTGCTGAAAATATGAAAGTGATTAAGGAAAAGATGTTAGCAGCTCAGGATCGTCAAAAGAGCTATGCTGACCAGAAAAGACAATTGATAACATTCGAAGTTGGAGATTCGATTTTACTTAAAGTCTCATCGTGGAAGGGACTTATAAGATTTGGTAAAAGAGGAAAGTTAAGTACAAGGTTTATTGGATCGTTTAAAGTTCTTCAGAAGATTGAGAATCAAGCTTACAAGCTAGAACTACCAGAAGAACTAGATGGTATTCATAACACTTTCCATGTGTGTTATTTGAGGAAGTTCACGGGAGAAGTTCTGGACATAATTCCAATTTCTGAATTAAGGTTGGATGAAAGTAAGAGGTTAATTGAAGAACCTGAGGTAATTGTTGACCGTAAGACTAAGAAGTTGCGATGCAATATGGTTGATTTAGTGCTTGTGCGATGGAAACATACGAATAAGTCAAATCTCACCTAGTAAACGGAGAGTGACATGATGAGTCGCTATCCGCATTTGTTTGTTGATGGATGATTTTGGGAACGAAATCATACTAAGGGGGAGAGATTTGTAACGCCTGTGTTTCTAGGCTATGCATTAATGATAATGTAATAGTCTAGGTCAACCTTTGTACTTAATTTGAAATAATAAAGATGTATTATTTGAGTATTATGTGCTTATACTTAATTATTATGATTTAATAAATTAAGGATAAACATAAGCATCTAAAATACATGTTAGATAAACCTAATATCTATGAAGGAATTTGTAGTGGTTGAAACAATGATTCTGGAGATATAAAGAATACCAAAATCCGAGTTAAAACGAAGAAGTTATGACCTGTCGAAGTTTCGTAACAGAACCGGCACGACGCTGTATGACGTAAAAAATGAATTTACGATAAAGTGATTTTTAGCCTAAGCGATCTAAATGAAATTCGTTGTATACGTTAAACTGAGAGCGTGCATAAAAAGAATGTCCAAATCTGACTCCGTATGAGGAAGTTATGAATTTTCTAAGATTTAGCATAGCAGTATGCAGTCCGAAACTTGAATTTTAGATCGAGCGATTTTTAGCCAACACAATCTAAACGAGAATCGAAGATCTTGTCGATTATAGTTTAACGGTAAAAAGACAGACGAAATCGGACGTCGGATGAAAAAGTTATGAATTTTTAACGGACTTTTCCTGTCCCGGCCTGTTAAAATATAACTTTAAAAATAAATTCAGAATTAGCCGACGGGTTCTAAATGAAAGATGTAGAGCATAATTTCACCTACGCGTGGATATAAAGAATGTCAAAAACGGAGAAAATATGCGAAAGATATGAATGTTTGAAGTTCAGGAACAAACTTCGAGGCTAGAAGAACGCTTAGCGTACCAAGTGGTACACTTAGCGTATAAATATGTACGCCCATGGTACAAGATATGTACGCCCAACATATTTTTGTGTTCACGGTCCAAGGTTGGCCACGTAGCCTACTCCATTGCATGGTGGACACGTGTTCATAGCGTTAACGCGTCCGGGATGATCCTTTAGTACGCCCCACGTACCATGACGTACGCCCAACATATTGGTTGAAGAAGCAGTACGCCCCGCGTACCATAGAGTTACGCCCATCATAACGCGATTGTTTAGCCACTATAAATAGTGATCAAAGCCAGCCGCATTTATGTTGCAAACCTTACATCCTCTCACCCTCTACTTTCCTTTTTTGTTACACTAAATACCCCTAAACCTTAGATACTATCCTAGCATCATAAGCAAGTCCTAAAGAACTCGAAGATCCCGAGAAAAAGAGTTTTCGAGTTGAAACTCTATCCATATGAAGCTCGGTTTTTGAGAAAACATCCCGGTTTTATCGGAAACGATCGTTTTAAGAGACGAAATGATGCCTAATTATCGTTAAATCAAGCGAGTGTGTGATCACTTTTATCTTACACATAGATATGAAGTATTTTCTATAAAATACATGCTATGTGTATAAATATTGTTTGTATATTTGAGATGGATGTTGAATGATGTGTTTATACATGTTTAGGTTGTTACTCTTCTAGATTCATGATTCTTGGAATGTATGGGAGGCTTAGCTTGTGGTATCTTGAGTTTGAAGAATAGATCTGAGGTTGCTACCTCAGATCTGGAGTGGAGAAGGTCTTAAGTGCATCAAAGTCCCTATTCTTGAGTGATTGGTGAAGCCATCATATCCCAAACCCTAGCCTTAAGGGTAAAATGCCTAGATCTCTTTGGATTTACGTAAAGTTTGCCACTTTACATGATGGATGGCCTTAGTAGGGGTAGACCTATGGTTTGGATCATCTGCATGGCTTGGAAAGCCTCTGTATGGATTCAGACCCGGTGGTACTCGGCGAGTCACATGGGTGGACTCGACGAGTTGGAAGAACAACTCGGCGAGTAGGTTGAAGATAGTCGTAGACTCGGCGAGTTTGTTCTTGGACTCGGCGAGTCTGGTCGTAGGGTCCAAGTTTCTTTTGGGAAGGCTGTGACTCTGTGAGTCAAGGAATGACTCAGCGAGTCATCGGGTTGACTTGGCGAGTAGAGTCAGTCAGGGGTAGACTTTGACTTTGACCAAGGGTTGACCAGTTGACTTCCAGGGGTAATTTGGTAATTATTGGTATTTATTGGATTCAGTCTTTTGGGTATTGACAGTGTTGGAGTTCGGGTCGGAGGTTGCAGCAACGTGATCTTATCCTTTCAGTCAGCAGTTGCGAGGTGAGTTATCCTCACTATATCGACAAGGTCTAAGGCACCAAGGCCGACCCTTTATTGGATTGAGATTCGGATATGGTTGTTATGTTATTGCTTTGATATGTCTGCATCTTGGTAGCTAGGATGGTATATGCTAGAGACCTGGTTAAGGTCGATTTCCCGATATGTGGAGTGATGCTATGCTAGTGACCGGTTAGGTCGGTATCCCGGTTAGGGTAATGACATGTTATGTGATCTGTTTGATCGGTTTGTGGACTATGAACTGTTATATGATTGTATGTTATGTGCACATGGTTGTTTGGACTGGAGTTGGGTTGAGGCGGGTCCTGCTTTGTGTTGTAGGCCAAGATACCCAGGGCGGACCGGTTCTTCCGAAGGCCCAGCGAGCGGTTCGGATAAGCTATAGGCCCCACGAGGGCGGACCAGACGTGCCGAGGCTCGGAGAGTGGACCAGGCCGACTGAAGGCCCAATGCGGGTGGACCAGTCATACTGTAGACTCAGAGAGTGGACCAGGTGGGTTGAAGGCCCGGCACGGGCCGACCAACCACACTGCGGACTCGAGGGACATGATTGGACTCGGAGGGTGGACCAGGTGGACTGAAGGCCGACACGGTGGACCAGTCCCACAGTAGACCCGATATGCATGGCTGTTCTGCGATTCGTTATGATATGGCATGTTATGTGTATGGTATATGTGGTTGGTATTTTGGGGGTATCTCACTAAGCTTTCGGGCTTACAGTTGTGGTTTAATGTTTTTCAGGTTCTTCAGGAGACCGTGGCAAGGCGAAGGCGTGATCGTACCGCTCCTCGCATTTATGTTTTATGATATGGACCTGGGAATGCTCTGATAATAAATGTATTGAAAACCTTTTTGTAATAACTTAATGAATTGGCATGTTTTTGAAAAGTTTAAATTTTATTGAAATTTTGGTCGTTACACCATTAACTAAGGAAGACCTTTTGGGTCATTAGGAAAGGACTTGGAGTTTGGGTATTTCAATTGGATTTTGTTTAGCCCTAACCTTGGGTAATGTTATCATCGTTTAGCACGGGAGGTTACAGACAGTTAGGAGAGTAGCTTTTGGATTCTTTGGACAGTGGCGAAGTCTTCTCACCATACCAATAGGTCTAAGGCACCAAGTGTTGGATTAATGTCTAAGTCAATAACTATATTTGGTATGTACTTGACCCGACCTGGCATGGTCCATTTGGGTTGCACTTCACCGGCACAATTTATATGGATAGCCTTTTGAGAATCGTATATTTATGATTTATATTAATATATTATAAGTTCTAATATATTAATATATAATCATATTATTTAATTAGTATTGATCAAGATTTAATTTATAAATAATTAAGTGATCAGAATGAACTAATTAAATAGGGACTCTTATATATATGGAATGGGCCAAGTTCATTTAGGTTGGGCTAAGCTGTCATGGATAGTCCATGGAGTGTTTAACCCATGAATCATATGAAATGAAAGGTCATAGGTTTAACTCTAGTCTCCATACTATATAAAGATGTCATTGGTTGGTGAAATTGGCACTAGTGTGGGTACACTAAGAGGGCTAGCCGATTTCACTAGAGAGAACCAAAGTATTCTTATTCTCAAAGTCTTTCAAGGTGTTTTGGTGATTTTTGATTCCACTTGAGGCTTCCACACTATTGGGGCTAAGCTCTTAAAGCTTGAAGACATCAAGCTACATCAAAAGGTATTTCATCTAACTAGAACTTTGTAGTATAGGTGCTTCATAATATGCTAGTTAGGATGGAACCTTGGAATATTTAATATTTGCATGTATAATAGAGAAAACATTGATCCAAGGTTTATATGGTTGCATTTACACCATAGGAATGTTAGAATGCTCAAAACCCAATAGTGGTATCAAAGCCTAGGCTTGTTTTCTTGTTATACTTGCTTAAATTGCTTAAAAATCGAATTTTGGTGATGTCTGCACAACATACTCGCCAAGTCCACTGATGGACTCGCCGAGTCCAAGGCAAAAAGCATCCAACTCGCCGAGTTTGTTCGTGCACTCGACGAGTTGGACCCCAGACAACATATATTCGACTTTTTTGGCTGAAATTGGACTACGAACATTACCCTAAGATGTTTTTGCACTTATAAAGTTTTTTTTTTGATGTGGTAATGTTCATGGTAATCCAATTTCAACGATAATTGTCAATAGATTCATGTTTTGTATTAGTTTAAAAGTTATGCTAATTACATGAAAAAATTTGATGTGTATTATCTTTGTTCATATGAGTTGCTTAGATTAATAGACAAGTTAATTGATTATGTGTTTTCAATCAATTTTAATCTAAGAGATGATTCTAAAATGTGTTTGTGTAACTTGTTCTCAAGTTACATGAAAGGTCACATTTAAGTTTCTTAAAACTCATAAAAGATGGCAAAGGTTACAAAAAATGAAGAGTCTTGTTCTCATTAAATGGTTTTATGACTCCATAACTTGTCCTCAAGTTATGGAGGTTCAAGAGCCACTTCATTAAATCATTAAAAATGTGTAACCTTAGTTAAACTCATAAAGTTTCCCTAAGTTATGAATTATGAAAAGTCACTTTTTAATTAGTTTAAAGTCTTCCATAACTAGTCCTCAAGTTATGGAAATTGAAGAGTTTTTTAATTAAAACTACTTTAAACACATAAGTTATGGAATAGAAAAGTTTTGAAAGTTACAAAACTTGCCCTCAAGTTTTGAAATTTGAAAATTTTTCTCTTATGAATACTTTAATTCCAAGTTTAGCCCTTAGAATTTTAAAAGTTAAAATTCAACTCTTATACTTTATAATATTACAAGTTAATAATATATATATATATATATATATATATATATATATATATATATGTATGTATGTATGTATAAGAGCAAGTCAGTCTTACCGTTAGTAAGCCTCATTCACGAAGCCGGTCTATAAGGGGGGTATAAGGTTACTGCCTATAAAATGACAGTTTAATGGGTGTCCACTCTCACCCACCACTTCCTTGACTGGTGGAGGGTCGTTAGCCGAACGGGTAGGACAAAGACTATAAATTCTCCCTTCATTAAAAGTACTAATGATAAATACTAAGTAACTAAACCTTTTATAAATACCCAATCTTAATTACTTAGGGAAATGTGAATAAGGTGCTAATCCATGAAATTACACTTTGCACTTTGTTTAAGTCGGTTAGTGGAGCGTGTGTGGTTAACCGGCACACTAACTCGTATTTAACAAGGTAGGAAAAAGGTAACTTAATGTTTATCATAGTATCGATGGAGCGTGTGTGGTTAACCGACACATCGATTGAGGGGTAAGCACTTAAGGGTACCAAGTAATTTTCATGGTTACTTCACACCTTGTTTTGTGATCCTCGACATCCTAGTCACAAAACCTAAAGGGCACACTCGAGATTGAAACATGCCATTGTACAGTTCAATGAATCTCAAAAGATCTAGGAGTTTCAAATCCAAGTAAAACCTAATTAAATTATTTCGTTTTCATGGTGGAAATTGGTGAATCGTCATTCACCTACCTTCAAATATTCTATAGCTTGGATTACGGCATCCCTCTTCCAAGTTATAAAATATTGTGTTGGGTCCTAGCCTTAATATTTCATATTGGGTGTTATATTAAGGATTTTAAATCACCTATCTTGAATATCTCCCCAAAAGATGTCTAGTTCAGACATCTATGATCTACCCAAATCTCTTGGAACTTCACTTCCTCCACCTCCTCTAATTATTCTCCCTATCCCACAAGTTCAAGGTCACTCAATCCCTATTGGCAAGCGAGGTCTATGTGTGATCACATCTTGGAGATGAAGTCACATATTGACAAACCGGGAGAGTTGGGTGTCAAAGTCTTGAGAAAGTTAGTGGTTCAATCACGTTCTAAGTCACATAGTAAGTTCCTTTAGGACTCCTATGAAACAGACTATGACAAGACCCTTAATGATGTTATCTATTTTCTTTGTGCTGCTGAATCAGAAATGATTTAGAAGGCTAGTAAAGCAAATTTGATTAGAAGATCGACTTCCTAAAACTTTATGGACATTGAAAATGGTGACACTGGAAATCCAGAAAAAGCATTCTCTTCCAATTGAAAGGGATTGGCCATAGTCAACTCGGTTGACCAAATGGTAAAGAGAAAGGCTAAGTCTGAGATTGTCCCATGTACCATTCCCAAAGGGTCCATATGGTTTTATTGCCAAAAGGAAAGGGCATTGGCTGCGAAGCTACCAAATTTACCTGAAAGATCATAAGGTTGGTAAAGTCAATGAGTTTGACTCTACTTCAGGTAAAGTCCACTATCTAACTATGTTAAGTTTCTACTCTGAGATTCTTATTACATGATGTGACTGGGTCACATAATGATGTTTTAAGAATCAAAGAAAAGTGAAGAAATTTAAAGAAAAAATATGCTGAATCTGATCGCGTAGATAGATTTCTATCGCATAGTTTGAAGATCGGATCCTTGAGCTACTTCTTAGGAGTTATGATATATTGCTTAGGAATAGTTAGCAACAAAGTTTTCATGTGCTTTTGCATTGTAATGATAGTTTTTCCGCAAAGCTTTTAAAATAAAAAGGAAAAAGTTTTGATTTTATTTATTTTAAAATATCCTTACAATGGCATTTTTGAAAATTTTTGTTGCTTATAAGATTCCATTAATAACAAGACTGGAAATATGAATTTGATTCTTTCATTTCTGGTAGTGTCTTAATTTACCAAATAAGGAAAGCTTCTCATCACCCAAGTTTTCAGTTGGATAGAAACCTGGAATCATACAAGTTGTACAATATGATGAATGAAAATTTTCAACTTTGGAAAATTGAGACTAGTTCCTTGTTCACATGTATATGTGAGTCAAGTGAAAGGACCAAGGGATAGAGTACACATTCTTGTGTATTGGTCAAGTCCACCACAAAAGATAGATAAGACTATTCGTCATAATTTACTAAAGCTCAGTAAATATGATTATACTTACAAACTTAAGTATAATTCTGAAACATAGGAAAAATTTCAATGGATGACAGAACGAATAAGAATAATCAAATTAGGTAGAAGGATAAAAGTTTCTCAAATATGAAAAGATGGGAGAGTACTTTAGTATCATGTGATATGATCATCTTAATGATTAAGAGACTTTATCACAATTCATCCTCTAAGTGCATTCTGATAGTTAAGAAGAGGAGTTATGAATTGTTGAAGTGGTTAAATCAAGAAGATGATTCATACTTCATTCCAAAACAATTCTTAGAGTCATACTCCAAGATTGTAACTTGAGTGACATATCTTAAAGGAAAGTTTCTTAACACTAGTCAATGTAAGAGTAAAAGTATCCTACTCTTGTACATTTGAAATTGGTAAGTTGTGATGTTTTGGATAAAACAAAGACCAACTAAGATCAATTGTGTTTAGTGTCTGTCTTGATTAGAATCCACACTATCTCTTAAATATTTGGCAAGAAAGTCTTATAGGTCAAGGAGACAGTGGGAGTCTAAAAGATCCTGAAAGGGTTTCAAGAAGTAATCAAGAATAAAAACATGTATTTCATCACTAGCACACAACTAGAGGTTTATAACCTATTGTGTTGACATTTCTGTGCCCATTCCAATTATGTTGGCTATACATTTGAGTTCTACATGTTCTCATTTGTTTGCATAGCTACTTGGAAGCAATGATAGGTCCTTGAGCTACCAGGTGGAAAGAAGTTAGGATTGCATAAGTTCAATCCATATAAGTTAGGATTTGTCACTAAACTAGTCTTGTGATTGTGGTTTTGACAAATTCACATGGATTGGAACACTTACACCATAAACTCTATGTGTCATAACGTTTCTCTTCGATTCATGAAAGTGATGGTAAGAAACTCTTTCACTAAGTAGATTTTGAGTAGATTGCAATTGTGGGAATGACAAAAGGTCTAAACATTATGATTACGACATCCCTCTTCATAATTGTTTAGACACACTTGTGAGCTATCTAAGAGAGGTGTATAATTTTGATAAAGTCTTATCACGGCAATCTAGTATCAGAAATCTGAACTTTGGTAAGAAAGTCAGTAAAGTATTGATTTATAAAAGTCCAGTTGATTTCTGGATACGTGTCAAAGCTAGTGGGAGCATAAGTGTTATGCTAATAATCATCATGTTAGTGGGAGCATGATAATTATGGTAAGTATTGCAAGGTAGTAATGTTAATTATAGAAAACAAAAGTTTCAATTCGTGAGGTTGCAGGGGTTGAAAAAGTTGTTTTGCTATAATTAAGGGAGAGGAAATTATACTTCATTTCAATTATGAAAAGCTTAGATTGATTTTATAATCATTCTAAAGAGCTTATATTGAGGTTTTAATCACCTTTAGTCCAGAATATATATATATATATATATATATATATATATATATATATATATATATATATATAAATTTCATGTTGGATTGGTTCAACTTAAGAAAATTCTATATATTGCGTTCTCAAAATTCGATTATGATTACGACATCCCTTTTCCTAGTCAAAATTTAAGAATATGGCAAACAAAAATTATTATGGCAAAAGACTGGTCTAGAACCATGTCTTTATATGAAACATCATGAATCGTGTCCCATTTACTTTGGGTATAAGACCGATTACATGTGCTATAATGTTTATCCTTTCTGAATTTTCCAAATGCCTTGGGGAATTAAGGAGCAAAATGTTTAGAATTGGATATGACTAAAGTGATTAAGCAATTGTCGAGGACAATCTAAGGTTTACCAAAGATTGGTTGCTTAAGAACAGTTGGAAGTATATTGTTAATATTGGAAGGACCATATTGACATAGTCTGAAAAGAGACAACTCTTGTTCAGAAGTGGTAGTGAAAATGAGAATATAAAGTTATCTCCATAGATGGAAGCAATCTGTGTAAGATTAGAAAAAACTTAGTGCAAGAAGCATGTTCAAAGCAATGCATACTTTGAACACAAGGCTTTGTGTCCATTGAGTAGGTCTTCATTGGAATACACTGTAATGGTTGTTGACAAGTCTTTGTGACTTTGTACACATTCATTGCAAGAGGGTAGTGCATTTAAATTTAAAAATCTAACAGATTTCGATTTGGGAGTATGAAATTAGAATCATTGAAGGTTTAGTTAATTGGTTTATTTCACAAACGTAAGGATCATAGACAAACATAGAATGCATACTTGGTGTATGGCAAAACTATTGTTTAGAAAAACATAGTGTGCATGCTTGGAGCATGGGATAACTAGTGTTTTAATTCAAGTATAAAGTTGATAAAACCGAAACAATGAATGGCGATAAATAGAAAGTGCTTTATTTATATTCATAGGTTTTGATACCATATTAGATTCATTTATTCTTGTGTTTCACTTTGCATGTTTTGACTTCCATAATAACTAGGTTATTCTTCCGGAATGACTAAGTTATTCAATCCATCCACAGTCGGTCATATGTTAGAAGTAGATATGAATCAAGATTATCATGGGTTGGCTTGTAGGGGTCCAAGTTGGTGGACAAAGTAGTGCTACAACACTCATGAGTGCTCATAAGTTATGAGTATTGGATTCAGCCCACGCTCATTTGAATCACTTCATGGATTTTATCACGAGTGATCATGAGACGATAATATCTTATATTCTTCAAACCTAGAGATATGAGTTGTTACTATGAGTTGATAGTACATTGATTGCACGAAAATGAATTGGTAACTCGATGTTATAAAACGTGCCTTTGTGTATGATTCAACAAGTAGTAGAACAAGTCATATGAGTCGAAGTTTATCCATTCCTTTTACCTTCGGGATAAAAGCGATATATGTGGGCCCCTAGATGATTTAATGATGACACATGTGAGTGCTTGGCCAAGCCAGGACTGATTTGATTTGTTAAATCAATCAGTCGTCATGAATCGGAAATCGGGAAACAACAAATAAACAAAGAGAACGATTATAATCCATGTCTCAGTCCATATGATATCAAGAATGGAGGAATATATGATCCCTTATCTAATTACAAGTTATTGACAAAGGTTAGAGTTTGTTGACAAGATCAGAGTTCGACAGTGACTTTAAGAGCTACGATTACCAGTTAGGTATTGAAGTCATACTTAATAATAGTTTTAGACTTATCCAAGTGGGAGACTGTTGGATTAATGTCTAAGTCAATAACTATATTTGGTATGTACTTGACCCGACCTGGCATGGTCCATTTGGGTTGCACTTCACCGGCACAATTTATATGGATAGCCTTTTGAGAATCGTATATTTATGATTTATATTAATATATTATAAGCTCTAATATATTAATATATAATCATATTATTTAATTAGTATTGATCAAGATTTAATTTATAAATAATTAAGTGATCCTGATGAACTAATTAAATATGGACTCTTATATATATGGAATGGGCCAAGTTCATTTAGGTTGGGCTAAGCTCTCATGGATAGTCCATGGAGTGTTTAACCCATGAATCATATGAAATGAAAGGTCATAGGTTTAACTCTAGTCTCCATACTATATAAAGATGTCATTGGTTGGTGAAATTGGCACTAGTGTGGGTACACTAAGAGGGCTGACCGATTTTACTAGAGAGAACCAAAGTATTCTTATTCTCAAAGTCTTCCAAGGTGTTTTGGTGATTTGTGATTCCACTTGAGGTTTCACACTATTGGGGATAAGCTCTTAAAGCTTGAAGACATCAAACTACATCAAAAAGTATGTCATCTAACTAGAACTTTGTAGTATAGGTGCTTCATAATATGCTAGTTAGGATGAAACCTTGGAATATTTAATATTTGCATGTATAATAGAGAAAACATAGATCCAAGGTTTATAGGGTTGCATGTACACCATAGGAGTGTTAGAATGCTCAAAACCCAACAGCCAAGGCCGGCCCATGTTATGTTAAGTGGTACACTAGCTATTGTAGATATATGTGGTATGATAGTTAGCTTTATGCTAATTGGTATGCTAGTGATTATATGATATTTTCTTGGAAGACCTCAGGAGGAGCCCGTGGCAATTGGATATAAGACCATGTAGGGGCCCATGACATTCATAGGTAAAGACCAGGTGGGGTAGCCCATGACACGATGGTATAAGACCCTGTAGGTGGGGGGGGGGGGGGAGCCTACAACATCCTTATATGTTTATATATGTGTTATGTAGTATGATAAATACTTCTGTGATATATGATATGCTAGTTGATTATGTATGTTATTGCATGGAAGACCTCGTGGCAGTTGAATATAAGACCATGTGGGGGAGCCCATGACATTCATAGGTAAAGACCATGTGGGGTAGCTTATGGCATGAATGTGTAAGACCCGGCGGGGAGCCACGACATCCTTACATGTTTATGTATGCATGACTTATGTGGTATATGTAGCTTTTATAACTCATATGATATGTCTTATGTGGATTGTGTGTGGGGTATGCTCTAAGGGTGACTCACTAAGCATTAGCTTATAGGTTGTGGATTTGTTTCCAGTACATCCGAGCCTAAGGGCAAGGGTAAGGCTTGATGACGCGACGTGCACTCTCTCACAAACGTTTTATGGGACACTTTGAAGTTTTTAAATAATAGTTGTAACTGACATGAGTTTGAAAACAATTATATATGGATTTTGTAATTTATGAAAATGTGTTTGGGTAATAAAAAATGAAAATTTTCCTTTGAAAAATTAGGTTGTTACAATATCTTATTTAATATAATGCCATATAAGCAATACAACCTGTTGTTCCATTTAGTCGGTATTTCCTAACATTAAGGACCAATTAAGCACAAAAAAAAAAAAACTTGAGTGACTAAATGTGAAAAGTGGCCAAACTTGGTTGTGCTATAATGCAAAAAGCCTTAATTTTATGATCATTAAGATTAGTTATTTGATTGATGCATAAGTAATTCGATTAATTAAATTTGTTATTAGGTTGCTAGTTTTATAAGCATTGAATTAGTTGCTTATTAATCACTAGTATTAGTAATTAAATCTTAATTGCTAATAATCTTATCTATCAGTAATCACTTTATAAAGTCATTGCACTATCAACAAATCATCATAGGAAAAAGGGATTTAAAATCTAAGTAGAAGTGCTTCAAAATTATTGTTTTCAATCAAAGTCTTTGCTTGTTCGAAAATTCGAAGTAATAGTTTAAAAGTAAAGTTTAAACAAACCCCCCTTAATTTTTATTTTTCGTTTAAGTTAATTTAATCTTTTGCTAGTCATACATGTTCCCCGAGAGTGCGACACTCTTATTTGACACATTTACATTATACCCGATTAAGTTCACTATCTGTATGTTTATTAATTAAGTAGTGATAGATTATGGATCTATAAATTTAAATCCGATATTTTTAGTATAAAAATAAACACATCACGTACATTATGTGTTGCAACCTTTTGACTTCATGTGATCGTACCCCAACTTTTCGTACTTGCAATTAATGCGATTAAACATCCTAATGATGGTAAAAGATAAGAACCCATACAAAAATATTAATTATTTGGAATTAGTAATAGGTGTTGTAAAATGTTAAATGGTAAGGTTCATCAGAGTACCTCCACTATGTGGTGCGATGGAGTGACATGACACTAAGGTATGAGGAAAACACCACACCTTTAGGTAAGGGGTAGTGCGTTGAACCAACACCCCCCTCCCCCCCCCCCCCCCCCCCCCACCCCCACCCAAAGAGATTATTATACCACAATTTATTCCCTTATTTTTTATTTTTTTAACTATTTATTAAATCATATATATTAAAAAAATATAAAAAATTATAATTTTTAATTCTTTACAAATAGAATATATTATTTACAAATATTTAAATTAAAAAAAACGAGAGTGTGAAAAATAATGAAAGTGACCATTTTCTATCAATTAAATGGGATGAAGGGAAGACGAGGAAAATAATAGGGATAATGACTTGAAAGAGTAACAAACTTTTGATTTTGTTCACATTTAGTCACTAAACTTTTTTTGTTATCTATTTGCCACTAAACTATTGAATCTGTTACCGGTCATAAGGGTAAAATATGAACAATTTCAATAGTTCAGTGACAAATAGATAACGAAAAAAAGTTTAGTAACTAAATGTGAATAAAATCGAAAGTTCGTTTCCCTCTAAAAAAGTTCAATGACTAAATATGAACAAACTTCATCTTGTATTGTGTTTTAGCAAATTATTTGTTTTTATTAAATTCTAGCAACATTTGTTGATAAAGAAATCTATGAAAAAAAAAAAAAAAACCCCGAAAAATATATTTAAAAAAAACGAAAAATCGACACCGAAATAAAAAACCAATGGTTTGATATTTTCCAAAATAAAAAATCAAAATTTCCAATCTGATTTTGTTTTACAAAAAACCAACTTTCAAATTTCCATATCTAAATCTCCCCCCTTTTTTATAATCGAAAAATGATTATAAAACTAAAAAGGGAATGAGAAAACGTTCAATTCGAAATTTTTCTATCCAAAACTCCCAATTAACACATAACATAAACATTTTGCTTCAATCCGGAAAATCCAAAAATTTGGGTAGAAATTGTCAATTTCAAAATTCCGTCAAAGGCGGTCCGTGAATGAAACTAAAAATTGAAGATTTTTTTGGATTTTCTGGATTGAAACAAAATGTTTATGCCATGTATTATGAGGGAGTTTTGGATAGAAAATTTTCGAATTGAGCGCATTCTCATTTCCTTTTTGGTATTATAATCATTTTTCGATTATAAAAAGGGGAAGGGATTTAGATATGGAAATTCGAAAGTTGAATTTTTGTAAAATCAAAATCAGATTGGAAATTTTGATTTTTTATTTTGGAAAATATCAAACCATTGGTTTTTTATTTCGGTTTTGGTTTTTCGTTTTTTAATATATTTTTCGGGGTTTTGTTTTTTTATTATTTATTTCATAGATTTCTTCATCAACAAATGTTGTTAAAATTTAACAAAAATAAATAATTTGCTAAAACATAATACAAGAGGAAGTTTGTTTACATTTAGTCATTGAACTTTTTAAGAGGGAAACGAACTTTCGATTTTGTACACATTTAGTCATTAAACTTTGGGTAAAATGTGAACAATTTTAATAGTTCAGTGACAAAATAAATAACGAAAAAAAATTAATAATTAAATATGAACAAAATTGAAAATTAATTACCCTTTTAAATCATTATTCCAAAAGAATACAATAAAAAAAATATGGTAACACGAGGTAGTAAACAAATATATTTGCACATATCGTGCACGTTCGTCCAAGAGCAAAATGTTGAAGGACCCGTACGCAATTAAATACAAGTCAAACACCAATAAGAAGGAAAAAAGAAGAAAGGATGTGAATGTGATAACTAACCACACAACACTTTCACTTTGAATTGGAATAGGAAAAGGGGAAAGGGAAAGAGGAAAAGCCCACCGTCGACTCGCCAGCCTCCGGTCTCCTCGATTTTCTCACTGGTATGTTCCAACACTCAACCTTTAAAAAAAAAATCTTTCCCTTTTACTTGCCGATTTATCGTATTCTTTCCCTTTTGATTTATGGTTTATCTTGTTGATTTTCATAAGTAGTGAAACTCGATTCTTGTTTCGGTTTGATTGTCCAGAAAAGAAGAAGAAGAAGAAAAGATGATGGGTTTAGGGTATTTGGGATCATCGTCGTCATCTTCGTCGTCCTCAAATTTGTCACCTTTAGCTCCACCTTTTACTGTTGATCGATCTAACCACAACAAACCTGCCCTAAATTCAAACTCAATTTCCCATTTCAATGATCCATCATATGGAGTACCCTTCACCTCCTCTTGGCACTCCTCAACTGGTAGACAAGATTTTTTGGCCGATTCGGGAAGGACAACTACTCTCCCTTTAAACGATTCCAGATACATGATTCCGGA
Source organism: Lactuca saligna (assembly GCF_052625555.1). Classification (NCBI taxonomy): domain Eukaryota; kingdom Viridiplantae; phylum Streptophyta; class Magnoliopsida; order Asterales; family Asteraceae; genus Lactuca; species Lactuca saligna. The sequence continues at coordinate 192,666,121 of NC_136418.1, read as the reverse complement.
GCCCGTTAATCTTCCAACCGCTGGTAATTGGTCTGGTTTGAACTCTAATGGTAAACATGGATTGGAGCAGATAACTCCGGGTCGGCCCCATTGGTCTGCTGTATACCCTAGTCCAACAAAGCGTGTCGCTGATTCCTTCTCTTATAATCTCAGCGAAGCAAAACCATTCTATCCTCCTTATGCTTCTTCTTCTTCGGTGAACAATGATGATATTCCTTTGGTGACCTTTAGTGAGCCCGGCTACGATTTGCTGTCTAGTTCTGGGATTGGGCTTGCTCACGGGCATGGTGATGAAACCTCCCAAGTTGATTATACCCGAAGCTTGTCTGGATTGGAGTATAACCCGCAGCAGGACAGTGTTTGGAGTACTGGACTGCCCGAGGGAAAGCAAGTGAAAAAAATTGAAAGAGATGACAGTTTTTTTTCAGAGGAGGCCAACCTTGCTGCTTATAATAACTATTTTAATCAAGGTATTGTTTCTTCTCTCTTCTCTTCTTGTTAGGTGTTCTTTGTTGTGGTTACTGATATTATATGGATTTCTAATTTCTGTACTTTTGCATCATTATTGCTTGTTTGAGAAATCGACAAGGTTACTCCTTTCTCAACAACAGTCGACCCTCATAAATCTAGGAAATGTAGAGCCCATTTATTCTTTTGTACAGACTTTGAGTAGGAGTATTGGAGGACTTATTTGAGACTGAATAGCACTCATGTATGAATTATGAAAATAAGCAGTTTTACTAAAATCAAAAGCTACTGCAAAGAGGTTTTATTTCTAGAGCGACTCAAAAACCTCCAGTGAAGTTGTTTTCATTGTTACAACAACAAGTTTACAAGTCTGTTTCGCATGGGCTTTGTTTGATTTCCAGGCTATCCTTTTTGCTTTAAATAATTTTTTCTTGCTAGAATTGGAAGTCAGCCACCCTGACCCTGTTTGAGAGTTGATATGAAATTCCCTTTGATGATGCAGGAGCTTATGGTAACAAGAGCTCAAGCAAAAGCAAAGATGATCCTAGCCTATTCTATTATGCTGATATTATAAGAAGAGCAAACAACAGTGGGCATGGAAAGTCAGATGCTGCATCATTTTCTGCAAATGCAACTAATCACAGCCTTGATCCTAATGACTTGTCAAAAGGAGGATCAACGTTTAGAGCCTTTCCTATGTTTTCTGAATCTCATCCATTAATACAATCACCTGAACCTCCTGAAGATCTCTGGAACAGCCAAAACTCATACAACCCCAACCCATATGAGAAGAGATACCATATGTTTGATGATCACACAACAAAATCATCTGCCCTTGTGATCAAGCCTCCTGCTCCTGCAGTTTCATCAAAAGGTTTGGAGATTGGCAATCTTTCAGCTCTGAACATCAATGATGTTTTGAAAGAAAAGGAGCAATCCTTATCGGGTGGGAGTTTCTTGGCTCCAAACCAGCTGAGCTTTCAAATAGGAAGACCTTCCTCAACAACAAAAGAAGACATGTCTGCGAGTGATCAACTGAAATTTGAGTTTAAAGCTCAAGTTCCTGATATCAATACCACCGGAAATGTAAAAATCAGTGCAAATTCTTTTGAACAATTTGATCATCATAACCCTGCTGAGGATTCTCCTTGCTGGAAAGGAGCTCCTGCCTCTCAGTCTCAGTTTCTACCATTTGAATCCCAATCACCTCAACCTCCTATGAAGAAGCTACAAACAGGGAATGGTGTGGACGAAACAAATGAGAGGAAAGAAGACTCTGTTGAGGTGGTTGTGGTGAATTCTTCCGAACCTAGCAACGGAGGAGGAGTTGTTGATAACAACATTAAACCAAAGAAGGAGTCAAGTAAACTGAAGTTACCAACACCTCCAGAGATGGATGTTATTTTATCGCCTAAAAATGTGAATGCAAGTGGTGTTGTGAAATCGCTGTATGATCTGTCGGATTTGCTTTTACTTCACTGTTCAAATGATGAATTTGCACTGAAGGAGCATGATCGCGAGGCCCTTGATCGTGTGATTCACAATCTTGGTGTCTGCATGTCAAAAGCGACCTCACCAACTCAGCAGCAGAAGACATGCACATCAAATATGTCTCAAGAGGTACAGTACAATACAATACATAGTCATACATGCTTCTCATATCTGTTTATATGGTTTATAATTAAGGGAAGGGAAAGTAGTTGCAGATGAGGAATGAAACCATATTGCATGATGATGGTTTTGGTAAAAATGTGGAGAAATTGCTGCCAGAGCATGCTTCTCAGGATGTGGATCGGCCAAAAGATCATAAAATGGTCAAGGTAGTAGTGTCTCTCTCAACTCTGGCTATATTATTATAAATTATTATATAAGCTGAAGCTGAACTCCAACAGGCCATACAAAAGGTACTTGCTGAGAATGTGGAATGCGAGGTGAAGGTGACGGAGACCCTGTCGTTGTATAAAAATCTGTGGCTTGAAGCCGAAGCAGAGCTCTGCTCCTTAAGCTTTAGATCCCGCTTTGAGCGTTTGAAGACACAGACACACAAATCAACAGGTAGGTTAAGTAGTAGTATCAAAACCCTGTCTGTCTGTGTTGCTTCTTGATATGATAAAAGAGTTTTTCATCATCAGATGCTGCTGCCTCTCCCATAAAAAAGGAAATCACAGTCATTGATGATGATGTTGAAGCTGGTGTGATGGCCCGTTTCAATATCCTCAAGCGCCGTGAAGACCCAAATCCTGTTGCAGGTGGCCCCCAAGGCACTGTAATTTATTACATACCTGACAGCAGAATAAATCATAAATCTGATATATGATTATTTTTATTTATATGAACGATGCAGATATTATTGACCCTTGGGTCATGGACCGATTGAGCATTCTCAAACTCAGAGGGGAGTTGAATGCTAATAATAACGATTCACTTCAAGTAACAGATTGTGTCCACGATGATGAAGGTAACGAAAGCAAGCAACCAACTTTTTATCAAAGTCTGAAAGGCTCGTTTAATTTCTTGCTTGTGTGATTTTTTTTTTTAGAAGAAGACGAACAAGAAGAAGAAGAAGAAGAAGCAGTGGGGAGTGGGGGCTCAGATTGGGAACACATACTCAAAGATGACTTTAGTTGGCGCCTAAGTTAACAACCGCCACTTCCTAAGCAGCCATGTACTATGTACATACATAAATAAGTATCGTACCATGATACCCACCTGTTAATAGTTAATACTTTATGTCTTAATAATACATCTCTAAACCAAAAATATGTATAAAGTTTCAAATTTAATTTTCAACTTGGGTCGGGTTGCTGTATTGTGTCATTTGCTATGTTTTGTTTGCATTAACTATTGTATAATATTATTCTTTTGGGACGTATAAAACCAAACCCCTTGTAGTCTGTAGTGTAGTAGCTACCCGTTGGAAATACTTGTTACTTTCCTTTTCCATTTTTATTTATGCTTTTCGGAAATGATGCGTGTCGATCAATTTTTATTTTTTAAAAGACATGACATAAGTGTTTGTTTTATAAAAAAGATGACATTTTTAATCAATCTAAACGTATTTTCCGTAAGTTGAAATATTAGAAAAAGTTATAAAAAAATTGTATAAAATAAAAGAAAATTTAAAAAACTTGGGACACAAGTAAATATAAAAGAAAGTTGAAAAGAAACATTTTAATTGGTTAAAAAGAAAAGCACCATTTTGAATAACTAGTCTAGCCAGTTTCCGAGGACTCCTCTAGTTGGTTAAAGACTCGATACGGTAAGAAACTATGTACACGATTTACAATTAAGCTGGAGATAATCTATCTTCTTCAACCATCCAACTCTCTTGCATCCTATGCCCAAATTGTTGTTTTTTATTCTAATTTTTTTTAATTTATTATTTTATTTTATTTAGTTACTTCTATATTTTTCAACTTTCAACACAAGTAATCTATTACAACCCATATTAACTTTCAGCTGTGTAGTTACAACCCATATAACTTCAGTTGTTTAGTTACTTTTATTATAACCCATATAACACAAGTAATCTATTACAACCCGTATAACACAAATAATCTATTACTTCTATATTTATTATTTTATTTTATTTAGTTACTTTTATATTTTTCTGTTGTTGAACACAAGCAATCTATTACAACCCATATAACTTTCTATTTGCAAAATATTAAAAAAATATACTAACTTAAAATTAAATAAATAAACCGAAAGTTAAAAAATAACCTGTAATTAAAAAAAACACACTACTACAAATGAAAATTTAAAACCTAAAAACAATTATCGAAATCATAATGCGATAAATAAAAAAACCATAGTTATCTAGCGAATGTATGTAGGATGCTCGATGCAATCAACAAGATTCATTCGAAGTTAGTGGTGAGTTTTTGAGTCGCACAATTCCAAAATCATATATGTATATACTTCTTCTTCGGTGGGGGAGATTAGTATCATGTACCGGACATATAACAACACTTTCATGTTTTAGTATCATATTGTATAATATAACATCAAACATTTTAAGTGTGAATCTAGGTTGAATGTCTTGGATATATGAATAAGAAGCAAGTTCCTGACTTGTTTTTTTGCTTCCCTCATAAAAGAGACCCCTTAGAACCTCCTAAGGGAATATGCCCCTTGTGCAGGATTCGACAATCAAGTTAGTGTATAAATGAAGATGATTTCTAGGTTAGAGAGAACCCCCTCTATGAGAGGTGTATGTGATAATCAGAGTTCAATGTGAAAATCTCTGATTTGTATCACGAGCCTCTAATTATATGGCTACAGAAGGAACATTGATAGGAGACGAAAGGAGATAGGGGAGACACGAAAAGAAGTGTTGGAGCATGAAAATGCTCTACAAATAATGAGTGATAGTTAGGTTGTATTTTTTTCTTATTGTATTGTTATTGTATTTTCTCTCCCTCATATATAAAGGGAGAGGTGGTCGCTTTTCATGCATGCATCTTTTTCACAATGTAATCCTAGAAAGAGAATTGGTGAGATCTCTCCCCACCTAGGAAGAATCTTCTCTCACATGTTCTTGTCATGTTCTTTATTTTTATATCTCATTTCTTTCTTAATTTCTAAGAATTCTCATCATATGTTCTTCATGGTTATATTTTTACACATGATAAATTTCGAGATATTATTTCTTCCGCATCCACCATTCATATAAAAAATGGGTTCTATCAATTGGTATCAGAGTTGTACCTTGAAGGTTCAAACAACTAGTTTAAGGGAACGACTCCCGTTCGGTGATTATCTTGAAGTTTTTCGTGTTTTTGCAAGAATTTTTGGGTCCAAACCGACAATTTTTTTGATGAGTTTTTTCTATTTTTTCGGGTTGATTCAAGCTTAAAAGAATAATTATGTTGCTGTTGCTCATTCAAATTTTCTACTAGAATTTATGTTCTTAAAGTTCTTATTTTTCTGTTGAAGAAATGAATAAAATTGGAGAAGAAATTGATTTTGTGGTCTCTTAAAAGGTTAAAGATGTGCTTCAGGAGTTTTTTTTATTCTTGGAAGAAAAGACATAACTATGGGCTTATTTTTTCTTGAAGTGATGTATTTTTTACCCAACAACTCTTCTTCACAAAGGTATGAAGTTCTTATTCTTCATACTTTTCTTGCTGTGGATCTTTAATTTGAAGGGATTTAGACGTAATATGTGTTTTCATAAATCACTTTGTTCTTTTTTTTGCTCTTTTGGGTAAATTGTATTCCACTCATATTTGTCTTCACAAGATAAAACCATGTGACATTGTCTATTCCTATCACCTTTTATCCTTTAAAACCCACCTGCTCACTCTTTTTTCCTTTGACCAAAACCTTTTTTCCCTCTTTTATTATAAAATATAAACAAAAAAAGACCGAGGTTTGCTAAGCAGACCGTAGCCTCGGTCTGTGCTGATATCCGCAACCTTCTTGCTGAGCTATCGAAGTCAGACCGCAATCCACAATTTTTGCCCTCGGTTCGGGTCATTGCCTTGGTTTGGACCGCAACCTTCCTTTTGTAACACCCGGTTTCCCAGGTATATATTGATTTATGTTGTATTTCTTTAATTATGTAAGGTGACTCGACGAGTTGGTGCTTAGACTCGTCGAGTCTGGTCGCGACTGGATGACGTGGTTAATGAAGGGACTCAACGAGTTAGGGGAGTGACTCGCCGAGTCAGAGCTGACGAAAGAAACCCTAATTTCTTGGGTTTGGGACCTATTTAAAGGCCCTTATGGCCTTCATTTACGATTACCAGTCCATAGAGAGAAACCCTAGAGTGCTTGAGCGTTTTGAGAGAGAAAGGAAGCCATTCTTGACCTTTGTGGTATTGTCTAGAAAGAAGAAGGAGGTCCTAGCCAAGAGGAAGAAAAGGAGGTTGCTATTCCATGGATTTGAAGCTAAGATCATCGCATTGAGGTAGTAATTCGGCCCTTTTTCTGTTTTATGATGAATATATGGACTTAGGGTTTCTTGGAACCTTTGTTAGGTTGATTTGATGTCCAAATAGTCCCTTTCTGGTGATGAGGCTTTGGATCTGGCTCATAGAGGTCCAGAGAGCCTTACTCATCAAGCTTTATGAAGAACAATGGAGGTTATGACCTTGGGTTATGGTACTTGGGGCTAAATCATCATATATGGTCATATAGATGTTGCATGTGCATCAAGATAGAGACTTTACATGATAAATGAGATTGGGAAGGTTAGATCTAAGGATTAGAGGAATAGATCTGACCTCAGAAGGTTGTTTGAGGTTGTGCATGAAATGAACTCGCCGAGTCCATGAGCAGACTCGACGAGTCGGAGAGGGTTGTCCCGTGACTCAGATCGGTGGATGAATCGCCGATTTGGGTAAGTGACTCGGTGAGTCAGAAAGGATTCAAAGGACTCGAGTTCACGTATGGACTCGACGAGTCTATGCAAGACTCGATGAGTTGGGTCAAAGGTTGACCGTTGACCAACGTTGACTAGTGTTGACTTAATAGTGTTAGTCAAACTAAGTCAGGAAAGTATTAATTAGAGATGTACTTATGATATAGGAGGACGATAGGTCAGGGAATCGAGCTCGAGTGATTATCCGACATCAGCGAGGTGAGTCTTCTCACTATGTCGTACCCGATGGGGTAATTATGTGTGACCGAAAGGTCTTATGTGTATGATGTTTATGTGATGCATGTTATATATGTGATATGTTATGATATGAGTATGATGACATGGACCAGAAGGTCAACAGAGTATGGGCCGGAAGGTCAACAGAGTTATGGGATGGAAATCCCCTGAGACACTTGGATCGGAAGATCCTATAGAGTTATGGCCTGGAAAGGCGTATGTGTTATATGTGGTATTTTGGGGAACTCACTAAGCATTTATGCTTACCGTTTGTGTTTGATGTGTTTCAGCTACCAGTGATGATCGCGGGAAGGCGCCGACATGATCAGTACACACTTGTAGATGTTATGTTTTTGAGATCTTGGGATATGGATTATGTATTGTGTTTTGTGGAAATATTGGATACATGATTTTGGAAATGATTTGGAAATGAAATGTTTTTTTTAAAAATTAAATGAAAAATTGTTTGAAATTTAACGGTGTTACAAATTGGTATCAGAGCCTTGGTTTGAGGGATTTGGATTCACCTTCGGGTGTATTTGAACTCAAACTGAGGATTTGAGAAATATTTTCATAAAATAAACATTTTTTCTAAAGAGTAAAAGAATTTGGAAGGTACGCAAGGAAACAGTGTGTACGATCAGCCAACGCCCGAACGGTGATTTCCCAAATTACCCTTACATTATGTTTTATGAGATATATTGAAATGTGTTATGCATGCTAGAGTAGGCTAGGTATTCATATTAGGACTAGAGTGGCCTGATTTGTGATGCCTTAGCCTAGGAAGATTTCTGCTGCCATGGGATGCTTTAGAATGAGTAGGTAGCAGTGATGTGCTATGAGAGTCTACCGAAGGGTAGTTTATGTGTGGAAAGGGATAGAGTACGTGTGACTTGGGATCCTTGGAGGATGACTTGGGATGAATACTGGTGTGGTGTGGAAGGTAGTATTGGGCCCGTACTACTAGAAACACCGGATCAGTGTGCAGTCCAAGTAGGAATCCTTAGGGTAATAGGAATCAAGTAGGGTTGGGTTATCGAGTGTGAGTATACTCGAGCGAGTCCCTGATATTTTTATGTTGTATTTCAGAGACATCATGGTTGGGACGCGCCACAGACCAGAGACCAGTGAGGGAGGTGTGAGCGATGAGGCGCTCCACTAGATGATTCATGAGGAGGTGGTTGTTGCCGTCTGAGCTGAGATTCCAGAGATGTTCGGGTCTATTAAGACCACACTAATTGAGACCTTTGATGAGCGGTATGCTGCTCTTACTGATGCTGCTGTTGCTGCGGCAACTGCAGCAGTCGCTGCCGCCAGACCACAAGGGGGTGACTCGTTGTTGTACCGGGAGTTCAGCAACACGAAGCCACCAGAGTTTGACGAAACACAGGACCCGATTGCTGCGATGAGATGAATATATGACATTGAGGGATGCTTCTACACCTGTTCGTGTACAGAGCATCTGAGGGTTTGGTTTGCGCTGAACCAGCTTCGCTTGGGAGCCAAGAACTGGTGGAAGTTTGTGACTACGGATCTTAGTTCTGCGGGGATTTCAACGATGACCTGGGAGAGGTTCACCACCCTGTTCAGAGACGAGTACGTTCCCTCGGTGGAAAGGGAACGGTTGGCTCAGGAGTTCTTGACCCTCAAGCAGGGTACTGAGTCAGTTACTATGATTACGAGGATGTTTCATGAGAGGGCGATGTTCTGCCCTGAGCACGTGTGAGCCGATATCTGAGCGTTCTGAGGAGAGACATTCGGGAGTTCGTGGCGAACTTGTCATACCGGACATTTACTGAGCTCCAGGAAAATGCACGGAAGAGGGAGATAGAGGTGGAGACTCAGGACAGGGAGGAGGCCGAGTCTTAGAGCAGGGATCACCGACTGGCACAGTCTCAGCCGGCGGCCAAGCGGGGAAAGCCCGCCGATTCGAGATCTGGGGGCAGAAGGGCCGCACTTGCGGGAAGTGCGGCAAGGGTCATGATGGGGTTTGTAGATCTGGTGCTTGATACAAGTGTGGTAAGGAGGGGCGTATCGCCAAGGATTGCCCCAAGGGGTTCATGGTTTGCTTTCATTGCAACCAGACCGGACATCGGAAGGCCGAGTGTCCGTAGTTGAGGGGGACATCACAGGGGACGCTGCGGGGATCTGCCCCTGCTGCTACACGAGCTATTAAGGGTCGGCCGGTGAAGGCCGAGGCGCCGAAGGCGCGAGGGAGAGTGTTCCAGCTGACAGCGGAGGAGGACCGTGCAACACCCGACGTTGTGGCTGGTATATATTATTTTCATATTTATTTATGCTGTAATAAGATCTTGTGTTTATAATATGTTATGCATAGGTACTTTTCTTGTGAATTTTGTACCTGCTTTGGTGTTATTTGACTCGGGTGCGAGTCGGTCTTTTGTGTCATTAGCATTCAGTAGGTACATCTGTATCCAGCGAGAGGATGATTCGACCTTTGCGTGTTTCTATAGCTGATGAGCGAGCGGTGTATGCCACAGAGGTGATTCGGGGGTGTGTACTTGAGATCTTTTGTGTTGGGTTTCCGATAGATCTGGTCCCGATTGCGATGGGGGACGTATGTGATATTGTGAGCATGGATTGGTTGAGCCGATTTGGGGCAGTAATAGACTGCGAGCAGCAGCTGGTGATGATCCGAGATCCTAGTGGGGGAGTACGAATAGTTTATAGTGAGGGGACTCGTAGTGGGTCAACATTCTGTTCGGCTGCCATGGCGAGGCAGAGTTTGCAGTAGGGCTCCAAGGGGTTCGTAGCCTATGTGATGGATACACGGGAGGCCTCAGGGAGGCCAAGTTTGTTTGGTGAGGTCCCGATAGTGTGTGAGTTCCTAGGCATATTTCCCGAGGAGTTGTCGGGTGTGCCTCCCGAGAGGCAGGTGGAGTTTTGCATCGATTTGATTCCCAGGGCCGCGCCTATCGCTAAGTTGCCTTATCGCCTAGCACCGCCGGAGATGCATGAGTTATCCTCATAGCTACAGGAGCTGTTGGGGAAGGGGTTTATTCGTCCGAGCAGCTCTCCTTGGGGAGCGTCGATCCTCTTCGTTAAGAAGAAGGATGGTTCACACCAGATGTGTATTGATTACCGGGAGTTGAACAATATAACGATTAAGAACTGTTATCCGTTGTTGAGGATTGATGACTTATTTAATCAGCTGCAGGGGGCATCTTAGTTCTCCAAGATTGATCTGAGGTCTGGATATCATCAGATGAGGGTGCGTGATGAGAATATCTAGAAGACGACGTTCAAGAGGCGTTATGGGCACTATGAGTTTGTGGTGATTCCTTTCAGACTCACCAATACACCAGCAGCATTCATGGATCTCATGAACAGAGTATGTAGGCTGATGCTGGATCGATCGGTGATCGTGTTCATTGATGACATTTTGGTGTATTCTAGATCCCAGGAGCAGCATGAGGAGCACTTGAGAGAGGTTCTTGAGGTGTTGAGATCGGAGAGGCTTTATGCCAAATTCTCCAAGTGTGATATCTGGTTACGGGAGGTCCAGTTCCTTGGGCATCTCGTTAATCAGGATGGGATATTGGTTGATCCAGCCAATATTGAGGCATTGATGAGTTGGGAAGTGACAAATTCTGCTACCGAGATCAGGAGTTTTCTGGGGTTGACCGGTTATTATCTGAGATTCATTCAGGATTTCTCCAAGGTTGCAGTGCCACTCTCTAGGTTGACCCGGAAGAGTGTTGCATTCTCATGGGGTCCAGAGCAGCAGACCTTGTCTGAGACTGTTCACCAGAAGTTGTGCGAAGCCCCGGTGTTATCCCTCCATGGCAGGCCCGAAGTCTGCTAAATGGAAAGAGGCGATGGACAGCGAGATTCAGTCCATGTAGGAAACCAAGTTTAGAATTTGGTTGATAATGTATCGGGTCGTAAGACAGTCGGGTGCAAGTGGATCTTCAAGAAGAAGACGGACATGGACGGGAATGTGCACACTTATAAAGCGCTATTGGTTTCGAAGGGCTTTACTCAAACTCCCGGAGTTGACTATGATGAGATCTTCTCCCAAGTTGCGAAGATAAAGTCTACTAGGGTAATGCTTGCAATAGTTGTGTTTCATTAATCTGGCAGATGGACGTGAAAACTACTTTCCTTAATGGGAAGTTGGCTAAGGATGTGTACATGAATCATCAATAGGGTTTTGTCGATGCGAAGCATCCAAATAGAGTGAGTAAGCTTGAGAAATCCATTTATGGATTGAAACAAGCGTCTCGCTGATGGAACCTTTGTTTTGATGAGAAAGTTAAAGAGTTTGGCTTTCTGCGAAGCGAAGATGAATCTTGTGTATATGTCAAAGCCAGTGGGAGTGTAGTGAGCTTCCTCGTATTATATGCTGATGACATACTACTCATAGGAAACGATGTCCCAACCTTGCAGGAAGTCAAGTCCTGGCTTGGGAAATGTTTCGCTATGAAGGACCTCGGAGAGGCTGTTTATGTTCTGGGAATAAGGATAGAAAGAAACATGGAAAAGAGACTGATAGGACTCAGTCAGGATACATACTTGGAAGGTACTAAAGCGTTTTAGTATGGAAAATTCCAAGAAAGGGGAGTTGCCAATCCAAAGCAATACCAAGTTGAGTAAGACTCAAAGCCCGAGTATAGAGGCAGAGATAGCAGATATGAGTTGAGTACCTTACGCTTCCGCAGTAGGCTCTATCATGAACGCTATGACTTGTACTCGCCCTGATGTGGCCTTCGCTTTGAGCATGATCAGTAGATATCAAGGGAATCCTGGTAGAGCTCATTGGATTGCAGTTAAGAATATTCTTAAGTACCTACGAAGGACCAAGGAATGGTTCCTATTCCTCGGTGGGAGTGATGACTTAAGGGTACGAGGGTATAGTGACGCTAGTTTTCAGACGGATCAGGATAGTTACCGATCGCAGTTAGGTTGGATTTTTACCCTAAACGGAGGAGCAGTGACATGGAAAAGTTCCAAGCAGGAGACCCTGGCTGATTTAACGTGTGAATCAGAGTACATTGCGGCAAGTGAAGCATCGAAGGAGGCTATATGGTTGAAGAACTTCATTGGAGACCTTGGAGTTATGCCATCCATAAAGGAGTCGGTGGAAATTTCCTGTGATAATGAAGGAGTGGTTGCCTTAACCAAGGAACCAATAGATCATGGTAGATCTTGACATATCGATAGAAAATACCATTTTATCATACATCGGGTAGAAGAGGGACTCCTCGTTGTGAAGAGTGTATCGTCAGAAGAAAATCCAGCAGATCCCCTTACGAAGGGACTGAGTAGGGTCAAACATTTGCAGCACGCTAGGAGCATTGGGCTGAAGGATGATATAAGTTTGGATTAGATAGATACGAAACGTGTAATAGATATTTTGTACTTGACATTTTGATGAATAAATAAAGTTGTGTTATGAGTAAAGCTACTATCTTGTGTTGGTTATTTATCTATTGTTTCTATTTTGCATGTTTTGACGTCCTGAATAATAAGATTATTCAAACAATCCACAGTCGTTCATATTTTGGAAGTAGGTGTGAATGAAGATTGTCATGAATTGTTTGTAGAATGTCTAAAAGGTTTTGGGCATAACAAAGGTTTGCTGCAAAGTTCATGAGTGCTTATGAATATGATTTGAGCATTGGGATAAACCCGCGGTTGCTGGTATCACTTCTTGGTGTTTACCTAAAGTGATAGCAAAGCGATAATATCATATAGTCTTAAAACTTAGAGATATGGTTGTTTTTTGCTTGTTGATTATGCATTGATGATGTGTAAACGCATCAGTAACTTGATGTTATAAAACACATTGTTGTGCATGATTCAATTAGAATATAATAGATGCATATGAGTCGAAGTTGATCTGTTCCTTTTATTCTACGAGAATAAAGGTGATATCTTGGCCACTTGATGATTTGGTTTGACTTATGTGTCGGGCCCGGTCAGAATGAAGTTGATGTGTTCAACTAAATTCTATGTCAAACAAATCGGAGATTAAGAAACAAGTGCTGGACAATAAGCATTGTCAGCATGATATCTAGAATAGAGGATTATACGATCCCTTATCTGAAGGACAAGTTGCTGATCAGAGTTGACAGCGAAGTATAAGAGCTACGATTGCTAATCGGATTCTGAAGTCATATGTGAGATATAGTTACTAGACTTATCCAAGTGGGAGACTGTTGGATTAGTGTCTAAGCACGTAACTATATTTGGTATGTACTTGACCCGGTTGTGCATGGTCCTTTTGAGTTGCCTTCACCAAAGCAACTTGACAAGGTAATTTAAGGAGAGAGAGAGAGGGAGATAGAATATTATGGTTTATTAGTATATTATAAGAATAATATATTAAAGGAGAAATCATATTTATCTAATTAATATTGGTCATAAATTAATTAGGAATTAATTTGGTGACTAAAATAGATTAATTAAATAAATGGGTATAAACTGTCAAATGTATGATAGTTGAGTTTTGGGCTGGGAAACCTAATGGACTATAGGGGGGACAAAATTATGATGTGGATCCATTGTATTTTCATCCAAGGCCTTATTCCAGAAGGTTCCTTGGGCTGCTTGGTGGTTAAGTTGTCCATTAGGGTTTAGACTGAAACCCTAGCAGCCTGCAGTATAAATAAGACCCCTAGGCTATGAAAATCAGCTACACTTGATTCCAAGAGAAACCTAAGGCCAATTTTAGCATCTCTCACCCTCTCTCATATTGCCTTCTTGATTGTGGGGTTTGTGAACCATTAGATGAGTTATAATTGTGACTCTAAGCTCAAGATCAAGAAGACTACAAGGATTTCAAGCCACTTGAAAGAGGTAAAGCACTTAGATCTATTTTCATGATGTCAATTTCGAATTATATATGATAGATCTAGGGTTGCAAGTCTTGGATTCAAAGCATGTACAATAGAGAAACCTATATCCAATCATTAGGGTTTGTATGAGCACATAGGATTGTTCTTATGCATAAAACTCATCAGAATGAGCTTCACCCGACACCTTTATTTATAGGATACCTAGGGAATCACCACATTGTGGTGCCTCTCACCATGTCGTGGTGTTGCATAGGCTCCAAGGTTTCGTCTGGTGCTGACACGTGACATCGCACACAGGGTGGAAATCAGCCGATTTTCAAAAAGTCATAACTTTTGCATAAGAGCTCTGTTTTCGACGTTCTTTATATCCACACATAAGTAAAAATAAGATCTACAAATTTCATATAGACTCCATCGGCTAATTCTTGACCGATCTTAAATTTAACAGTAGGAGGAGATTAAACTGTTAAATGATCGCGAAGAATTTGTAACTCCTTCATACGAACTCCTTTCCGTCTGTCCTTTTATTGTTGAGTTCCTATTAATGAGATATTCAACTCTAATTTAGGTCGTGTAGGTCAAAAACCTCTAGAACTAAAATTCAAGTTTCTTGTCGTACACTGCTAAGCTGAAACTTCGAAAAATCATAACTTCTTCATACGAAGTCAGATTTGGACGTTCTTTTTACGGATGCTCTCAGGTTAACATATTCTATGACTTTCATTTAGATTACTAAGGCTAAAATTCGGTCTATCATAAACTCACTATTTACGTCTTCCCGGTGTCGTACCGGTTCCGTCGCGAAACTTCGACGGGTCATAACTTCTTCGTTATAACTCGGATTTCGGCGCTTTTTATATGTACGGAACCCTTGATACATATTATACAACTTGGTTAAGATTATTTATTCTAAATAATCTGTTGTCGAAAAGTCATTTTCGACCCCTATTATCTCTAAATTGACTAGCCCGGGTCTACAGGCGTTACGCTATTTGAGTCCCTAAGGCAGAAAGTTGCCATCTTGATGGTCTTAATGGATTCATTCTTGAGTTAGGGTCACTTTTATGGAAGTAAAATGCCATTTTTGGAGTTTAGGTTTGTTTGGGTCATGCAAAGTCACCAAGTTAGTGACTTTATGGGTTTGGACGTTAAGTATAGCTCAGATATGTGATTTGGACTTAATGGATCAAGTATTAAGCACTTAATGGATGTTGTGCATGAGTCGTTTGTATGTTGGGCGTACAATGTTGTACGCTGCACATACAACCCTTTTTCCCTATACGCTAAGCGTACAAAATAGGTACACTGGGCGTACGCTCTCGGGAGGTCTTGGGCTTTAGTGAACTTTAGACCTTTTGGGCCCAAATGGTTTTGGGCCAAGACTTACGGTTTGTCAGATCTGAATGTATCTTGGGCTAATATTGGTATAGTTGGGCCTATTGGGCCTTGTGGCCCAATATAGAAATGGATTTCACATTTTTGGGCCTAGGATTGGGCCAATTCTTGGACTAGGTTGTTATGGGCCTCGTGGGCCATTTGGGTCACAATTATTGACTAAGGAGAATATTGGGTTTTAGTATAAGGTCCACTAGAAAGGTCTGGGCCCAATTTTGAAAATTGGGCCATTGACTGGATTATGGACATTATAGTGTTGGGCTTTTATTTGGGTTATGGCCTTAGTTCTGGATCATATTGTGCCATGGGTAGAATGGTCATTTTACCCCATGCATGGATTAATGATTTTGGTATGGGAACCAATTGCTAATTGGGTATATTGTTTGGTATTGACACCTCGGGAAGTGGACGGGGCAGCAACCAGGATTTCTTCGGGAAGCTTCTACATTCGAGGTGAGTTACCTTCTAGTAGCGGTGGGCCTAAGGCCACAATGTCGGCCCACCAGTAGGAGTTGTGTGTTAGATGATTGTCTTTGTGATATTCATCTAGGTGTGTTGCTACCTGAAATGTTTATGTACTAGTTTGGTATGCTTTATGTGGTAGTAGTAGTAAGAGGGGAATAATCCCCAAGTTCGGTTGTTAGGACCGAGGGGTAGGTCGGACACCCCAGTATGTCTGACAGGGGTAGGTTGAGCACCTCGGTATGCTCAGCGGGTAGGTTGGACACCCTAGTATGCCTGGTATGGGGTAGGTCGGGCACCCCGCTATACCTGACAATATGTGTTATTGTATGTGTGGTATGATGGGGGAACTCAGTAAGCTTCGTGCGTACAGTTTTTAGTTTTGGTTTCAGGTACTCCGTTTTCAATGGAAAGGAGCTGGCTTGGTTTTCCGCACATGAGATCTTTGAGATTACACTCTGATATTGTTTTATGATAACATTTTTGATTATTTCTACTTTGGTTTTGACATGACATGCTATTATGGATGTTTTATTATACTGATGGTTTTATAATAACGTATTTAAAAATGAAATTTTTGGCCTGTATTTTTTTGGATGTCACAATTTGAAAGCAAATACTAAAATTCTAAAATTGTAATACTTAAGTTTATTCCGAAAGGTGGAACTTGTTGGAAATTTGGGGTTTTATAAACAAGAGTAGTTTAGCGGTATGGAATAATCAAAACTTGGATATCAAGTTTGTATAATATACTCAATTTCTTTAAACAAAATTCTAACCATGAAATTTGTTTAAGGATAATCCAAACGAATGTAGCAAGTATAAATGCTCTATCGGTAGCCACAGTTACATCCAAAGTGGATAATTATCACAAATGGCAATTAAAGCAAGGTGATGGTTTGCGAACAGTTGCATCAATAGATATTGATTTCTTCCACATCAGTATTCAATAGTCACTGTATACTGACCAACCAACAAGAATAGGAACTTATATCACTTGTGCCCAAGTCTTACTACTAAATTTGTATTCCATGGAGTCTTAAAATATTTTAAGGTTTTGGGTAAAGTTGAAATTGCATGTAATATAAACGCCTAATAATTGCTTCAAGATTAGACACAAATGGGAGGGAGGGAGGGAGACAGCGGCTTCTGTTTTGTCAAAAATAACAAATCAACACTTATTAGACTCAAGGGAGTGATGCGGTTTTTACCGCACTTTTTGCCACACAGGCAGGGGAACACCCCCTCCTCCTATGCGGTCTTGGGTGTGGTTAGGCCGCACCTCTCCCGTTTTTGGCCGCGTGTTTTGATTGGCTAATGGAAAAAGTGACCGTTGAACGGTCAAAAATGTATAGATCTATTTATTTTCTTTCCTATAAATTAAACCTTCTACTTCATTTGTTCAAAGCAAAACCAAACTTTTACATTTCTCTATTGGTTTCTCTCTAAAATTAATAGAAAATGTCATCTTCTTCATTTCTGAAGAATTTAAAGTTATTTTTGATGTTGCTATTGCTTTTGCTCGTATGACGTTTTATGCAATAACGAAGCCGAAAGTTCTCAACGGAGAACATAAAGATATATTTGCAGAAATCGTGAAGAAGCCAACCAACGTTTGATACAAGACTACTTTCAAAAGAATGCCACTTATCAAGGGTACTATTTTCGTAGGCGCTTCAAAATGTTCAAACGTTTATACGAACGTATAGTATAGTTAAAGATGTAACGAGGGAGTGCAATTTTTTCCAACAACGTTTCGATGCTAGAGGTACGCTCGATTTCACTCCTTTACAAAAATACATGGCCGCACTTCGTCAATTAGCATATGACATTACGCCTGATGCATGAGACTTTTAGTATTCTGCTAGGACTGCACGAGATAGTCTCCACTATTTTTGCAAAATTGTGATTCAGTTTTATGGTCTAAAATATTTATGTAAGCCTACACGTAATGATATCTTACAATTGCAAGTTCATCATGCTAGTGTACATGGGTTTCCTGGAATGATAGGAAGTTTAGATTGTCTCCGTTGGGCATGAGGAAATTGTCCTACCTCACACCATGGTCAATTTACCTGATGCGATCATGGTCATTCGACGGTCATACTTGAAGCAGTTACATCACATGATTTGTGGATTTGGCATGCTTTTTTGGTTCTACCGGTTCGATTAACGACATCAACATTGTTAATCGTTCACTTATATTTAATAACATATACAACGAATCTGCATCAGATTCTTCTTTTGAAGTGCATGGAACGCCATATAATTATGATTATTATCTTGTTGGTGTGATCTATCATGAATATGTTGTGTTTGTTAAATCGTTTACATGTCCACATGGTTCTAGATGAAAAAAAAAAAATTCAAGAGAGCTCAAGAAAGAGCTAGGAAAGATGTTGAGTGTGCATTTAGAGCTCTCAAGAAACGTTGGTTCTTATTGAAAAAACCAACAATTTATTTCGGCAAGGAAAAACTTCAAGAGATCATGCATAAATATCTCATATTGCATAATATGATTATTGAAAACGAATGAAGAACGATATGTGCGTATGACGAGAAATAAACCATACCTAAGATACAACCAATAAAAATTGATGGCAACGAGTATATGAACAGGAGATCAGAAATACGTTACACTAAAATATTTCACTCTTAGCACGGACTTGGTGGAACACATTTATGGAATTCAACACGTTAATCTTAATTTAGATTCACCGGATGATTCGAAGACAAATTCTCGAATAACAACTTTATGTAGTATGACTTAGTTATTTTTTTATTTGTGTTTTTTAAAATTATTTTAATCGTTTGATGTTTGTTTTTTAAATTTGTAGGATTTTTTTTTTTATGTCATGTGTTTTTTTACTAATACAATGTAATATTTTTTTATTTTGAAGTAACAAAAAATTATGTTTTTTTAATTAAAAAGTTATATTAAATTAAATTACTAAAAAAACACAAAGAAAAATATAACACCACTCCTTTGTTCTAATAACAAACCACACATGTGTAGTAAAAAGTGATCTAACGCATATATAACAATAAAAGGAGTACGGTTTTCGGTGGCACCACTCCCTCCAGCCTTATAATTTATATCCACCCAAAACAGCTCTCCAATCATTTGTTAGGAAAAGCAGATTCAGACAAAGAAAACAAAAACATGACAAGACAATATTAACCATTAGTTCTTATGAAACCACTTTAAGTTGAAAATATCATCTCCTAATGAGGGTGAAAAAAATAATAATAATTTAAGACACAAGAGATTGTTGTGTTGTGTGGGGCTAGGTGGTGAGCTCCATGATGGCACTGACTATGTCTCCATTGTGTGTCTTGAGAGCTTTCACAGCCTTTGGTTTTGACACGCCTGCCTGTGTCATGACCAAGTCAATGTCACGAGCCTCAACACCAGTCTCGTCCACCTCCTCTTCCTCTTCCTCTTCCTCTGCTGCAGAGGCGGCAGAAACATCTGGTTTTGCCATAACAGAGCCCATTTCAGGCATTCTAAATTGCTGAGCCGCCTGTGTCTGGAGTTGTGAGCTAAGATCCTCAATCTTTGCCTCCCCAAATATCACATATGTTTCAGAGTTGGGGCTCTTAAACACATCTGGCTTTGAAATAAAAAACATCACCTGCAACATCCATAAATCATAAATCATAAATCAAAAATCACAAAAGCAAGCAACTCTTATAATTAAGGTGAAAAGGTGCAGCCAGCTGCCTTACACTTTTTGTTCTTTTAATGGTTACCCTGCTAACACCAACAACAGGTTTCATCCCCAGCTTCAACATTGCCTTTCGACTCTTCTTCTCACTTCTGCTTTGTTTTGCACTGTCACCCCCACCTGCATATATCTTATTGTAATCACGAACATTTACTTCCAAATCTCAAATGTCGGCTGCATCAATTCCAAAAAATGCAACAACTAGAAACTAGAAACTATAAACAGAACCAAACGTCTCCAAAAATCAATGTAACTCAAGGCATGGAGATGGAATATCGGGTGTTTCAGTTTCCACGAAGATTTTGCAATATCATATAGCATATTACTCAACAGGCATCCAAGACAATGATAAAGATTTATAACGACCAATCCTACTATGTTATTTTGGGTTTTTGACTTTTTTTCAAAACCCTAATGAACCGACTGAAAGAAACAGGTCAAAAGCAGCCTTTTTTTTTCTTTTTACAGAATGCATAATAATAATAATAATAATAATAATAATAATAATAATAATAATAATAAAAGAGCATATCTAAATAGGCGTATGCAGGGGTAACAAAGAACTAAAAATTCGAGAGATGTAACGACCTTGTGCACCGTCTTCATCGTCGTCGTCGGAATCCGCATCAACGTCGTTGTGGTCATCTTCCTCGTTAACGTCCTCGATCACTGGGTGTTCGTCGTGCTATACAATTAGTTAAGGGAGTTACAGAGCTGAAGAATACGCATAAAAAACCAAATGAACAACAAGTGGATATACATAAACAAAGTACCTGGACATCCTTCTCGGTCTGGATATCTTCGACGATAGGGCCCGGCATGCTTAATCAATGACTGCTGCTATTGTAGTGACGCCTGTATTGTCTGAGAGATGCAGCGATATCGGCGTGGTTAGAGGTAGATTATATCATATTGAAAAATATTTTTATTTATTATAGGGTTCCTTTGCCCTCTGCTTTATGGGACCTAGCCCAATTCCGTTATTTTAAAATGTCCATCAACCAGTTAGCCCAAACCATCAAAGCATATTTATATGATTAATGTGATATTAGCCCAACCAATCCAATTAGCATCTCTCACTAACAAATAATACATAAACAGTAACTTCTTACTGATCGTTCATATATTTTGTATGCCACATTTTGAATTTACAATTCATTTATGCATGACTTGTTACCTATGAGAAAAGTAATTTCCTTAATAATTCTCATTATATATATATATATATATATATATATATATATATATATATATATATATATATGATACAAAGATTATAACAACTAGCCTAAGATAAATGGATTTAAAATAATACAAGATATATGTCTATCTATTGTCATATTTATCTCTAATACTCCCTCTCAAGCTAAGTGGTGGTGGTTGTTAGGGCTAGGATCCTCAAAATATTCAGAAACCTCAAATGTCCAGGATCCTCAGCCACTTCAGGATCCCGATTATCACCGTTGTTATTTTTATTCATATTTGTAACGGTCATATTTTATCCATAACTAAATGTGTGTAGAAGTAGTCAAAGGAAAACCAATTATCAACGAAGAATCATCTCAACTATATAAAAGATCCGGAATACCTGCTCAAATAACGTTCGTGAAGCTAGTCATAGATGATCCCGAAAATATCGGACATCTTGTTGGCTAGTTTAAACTATAAATTAAAACTTGTATTCTGCACACAGCACACTGTTTTTTCACTAGAAGTTTACTCTACGAAATTAATCACTTGTTTATACTCAAATATTCTTTGTAAACATCATTTTACATTAATAAAATCATCAAGGCAGGTGATCGTTATCACCTCCCAAGGTTTTGTGTCGGAGATCCTAGCAAGGATCAAGGGCTTTCCTTGTAAACCATCATGTCGCTTTCTTTTTTCATTTGCTATTACACAATTTGAACATCACAACCTCTCATTCAATTTGGTTGATTATTACTTGCGTAATTTTTGACCAAAAACAATTTGGCGCCCACCGTAGGGTCGTAGTGTTCAAAATCCTAACAAAAATCATGTCTACACAACTGATCTTGTCTTCGTCCTCTGCTCCTTCCATTCCAACCAAAAGCCTACCACCTTCTCCGAGTGGGTCCCTACTCAAAGGAAAACGCCTAACACTTCCAAGAAAAGCACCCCCTCTATCGCTAATCTAGGAAGTTTAGGATCCTCAGGGCTCCAGGATCCGACTGCCTCAGTCACTACTGTAGAGCTTTTCGCTATGATGAGGAAAATAACGCAACATGTGACCCAACAATAGGAGGAAAATAGAGCACTACTTAAAGAAGTGGAGAGCATGAAGGCAGAATTTCAGAAATCCCAAGAAACAACGCCTACAATTGTGCAACCAAGGATCCTGAACTTTGATAATGCATGATCCTCAGAAAATCACTAGAAGAACACTGTGGCATCACCCTGGGGACAACTATGGATAACAGAGCATCTATGATCAATGATCTCAATGGGCCTTTCAACACTCCTAGAAACCTTTATTCTGGTAACTTTTTAAACAGTAATACTATTAATTCTAACTATGCTAACGTTGATGCAAGAATAAACCTAAACATACCCAAGGAACTTCAATAGCTGAGACAAATGATCTCAAGCGTACCCAAGGTGGTCCAACCCATACCAGAAGCATCCCCAACAAGTCACAGGATCTTGAGATTTGCTCCCGCAATAGCCGATACCGAAGTTCCTAAACACTTCCAAACTCCTAGCATGAAGTTGTATGATGGGACTACGGATCCCGAGGAGCACATAGTGCAATATCGAGAAAGGATGGAGATCATTCCCATCCCAGGGCACTTGAAGGAAGATTGCCTATGTAAAGTTTTTGGCTCAACCCTTATAGGATCAGCTCTCAAATGGTTGCCAAATGTTCCCCCATAATCTATTACTTCTTTTGCACACTTAGTCAATATTTTCAATAGACATTTTTCTTGCAGCAGAACCTTTGAGAAGATCACTAGTGATCTCTATCGAGTGGTCCATGATCCTAAAGAAAGACTTGGGGATTTCGTTAACAGGTTTGGCAAGGAAGCTTTGAGTATCCCCCAACATCGACATGACTACTGTTGTAGAGTCCTTCAAGATGGGACTAATGAAGGACTCACACTTCTACGAAGACCTTGTGATGACCCCGTGCTAAAGATTGGACGAAGTCAGGTGTCGAGCGTTAAAGTTCATAAGGTTTGAATAGGACAATGAAATACAAAAGAGAAGCAACCCCTCAAGTCAATATGAGAACCCTAACAGGAAGGCTGAATCCTCGACCCAAAGATCCTACAAATCGAAGCCCTATTCCAAACCGGATCATCATAAGGTTAATGCTCTTGAAGATGAAGGAGAAGAAGAGGAGCTTCCTAAGATCATTGGCTGTTGTTTTTCTGTGAATGTTTCAGGTGTAATTCATGTTATGCAGGATCTTGGAGACAAAACGAGATGGCCAAAGAGGGATAACAAGTCCACCACTTGGAAAGACAAGTCCAAATGGTGTGCTTACCATGAAGACTTTGGCCACACGATAGAGGACTGCATAGCCCTAAGAAAAAAAAATCAGTTACCTCCTTAGTAAGGGACACCTCAAAGAGATCCTTGGGAGAAAAAGAGAAAAATCCAAAGAGAACAGCTAGGATGGTCACAAGATCTCAGAGAAACCCGTATCTCCACCCTTTGACGCTAAGATAATTAACGTTATCTTGGGTGTACCTAACATCTGTGGTACTTCTTATTCTTAGGGTAAAAGACATGTCAAGGTCTCTAAAATAGAAAACGAAGATAAACCACGAAAGAATACCATGATTAGCAGTTAAAAAGAAATCACATTTGACGAGATGGGGATGAAAGGAATTCAGGATCCTCACCATGACGAACTTGTAATAACACTGTACATGGCCAACCATTTCGTCAGAAGGATCCTAGTTAACGGGGGATCTTCAATCAATATCGTAATCCTAGACGCACTAAAAAGGATGAACATCCCAGAATCAGAAATAATTAAGAGATCCTCAGTCCTCATAGGATTTAGTGGGGAAACAAAACACACGATTAGGGGAATAAAGCTACCAATATACATAGAAGGGGTAAACTCTATACAAAATTTATGTGTTATTGACACATTATCTTCTTATAATGTGATACTAAGTAGACCATGGATCCACGAGATGAAAGCGGTTCCATCAACATACCATCAGTGTGTAAAATTGCCTACTCCATGGGGAATAGTGAAGATCATGGGAGATCAACAAGAATCAAAAGAATGTTATAAGACCTCTATGAAATCTACGACCAAACCTCAACAAGCATAGCAATTAAGGCAGGGGCACGACACATCCTGGAAACGAAGGAACAAGATGTGAAGGAAGTGCCTCTGGGCATCGAGGTACCTAAAGCTAAAATCCTTATAGGATCCTTAATGCCTGAGCATATCAAGCAAGATCTATTAAATTTCCTAAGAACCAGAAGCAAGACATTCACATGGAAACACGAAGATATGACAAGTATAGACAAGAGTATTATCACCACAAACTTAATATTGATCCTTGTTTCAGACCAATACATCAAAAGAGAAGGAAGTTTGCACTTGAAAGGAATCAGATCATCCAAGAAGAAGTATAGAAGCTCCTCAAGACATGAATGATCAAGGAAGTGAGGTTCCTAAGGTGGCTAGCTAACGTGGCTGTTGTACAAAAGAAAAATGCCAAATGGCGAGTGTATGTAGACTACATGAATCTTAACAAGGCTTATCCTAAGGATCCTTTCCCTTTACCGCATATTGACTCCATGATAGATGCGACAACTGGCCATAAACTCCTGACCTTCATGGATGCTTCAACAAGATTTCGACAAATCCAGATGGAACCATCGGACCAAGAAGATACGACTTTCATAAAACCAACATGTATATATTATTACACCATAATGCCTTTTGGTCTTAAAAATGCGGGTGAAACATATCAAAGATTGGTGAATCAGATGTTTAAAGACAATATGGGGGACACTATGGAAGTCTATATAGATGGCATGGTGGTAAAGTCAATGAAAGCTGAAGATTATCTCAGGGATCTTAAAGAAGCATTTAACATTCTGGACAAATACAATATGAAGTTAAACCCACTCAAATGCCACTTTGGGATGAAGTCGGGCAAGTTCCTCGGATATATGGTAACCATGAGAGGAATCAAAGCAAGCCCAGAACAGATTAAAGCAATTATCAAGCTGAAATCCCCATCCTCAACAAAAGACATCTAAAGACTAATCAAAAGGGTAGTGGCACTCAACAGGTTTATTTCAAGATCCTCAGAAAGATGTAAACCCTTCTACGCAATTTTAAAGAAAAACAAAAGGTTCGAATGGGATGAAGATCACGAAAAAGCCTTTCAGGAGCTCAAAAAATACTTAATTTTCGAACCGTTACTGGTAAAGCCCATAGATGGGGAACCACTCCTCCTATACCTCTCAGTATCCTCAAACACAGTAAGTGATGTCTTGGCCAAGGATCTTAATGGAGACCAACATCCTATCTACTATGTAAGTAAAAGTCTCCTGGATCCTCAAACCATGTACTCTCACCTCAAAAAATTAATTCTTGCCTTAGTAACTGCTTCTACTAAATTAAGACATTATTTCGAAACATACACTATATATGTAAAAATTAATTATCCTATTAAGAATGTCATGAGAAAACTAGAAATGTCAAGAAGGATGGAAAAATGGTCGGTGAAGTTAAGCACATTTGACATCAGATAAGAACCAAGATCCGCCATAAAATCACAAGCATTAGCAGACTTTTGGCTGACTTTAGTGATGATATGCAAAACGAAGTAGACATAGAAGTCAAACAACTCCTAGAAGATGAACACTTGGGAAAGTGGACATTGTTCATAGATGGAGCTTCAAATAAAAAAGGAACAAGGGATCATACTAAAGTCACCACAGGGGGACATCATTCCCCATGTAGATAGTTGTGAATTCAACACTACCAACAACGAAGCAGAATACAAAGCACTCATCATGGGATTACAATTGGCTAAGGATCTTCAAATCAAGGATCTTTAGGTATTTATTCTTTGTTTATTACTAACCAATCACTTCAATGGATCTTATGCAATAAAAAGTGAAAGATTAACATTATACCTAGAGATCCTCAAAAAAGTAGCTTCTGATTTCGAAAACTTTAGCCTAACCCAAGTTCCGAGAGAATAAAACACAAAAGCAGGTGTATTAGCCAATTTAGGATCCTTACTTAGGATCCCACGAGAGACAAAGATTCCTAAACCCATATAATAACCTCAACCATAAAACCCTCCCTGAAAAATCAGAAGATCCTAAACATCCAAAAAGCATAGCAACTATTGAAGATCCTAACCCTAGGATCCCTCCTCAAAGGGACCCCAACGAACATGATCCTCGAAGAAGTTCGCGATCATGGACCCAACCCATTATGGAATATCTCCAAAATGGCATGATTCTGACAAAGGAAAAAAGTTAAAGAGCATTCAGGACAAGAGTCTCAAGATTCGTGTTAATCCAAGGTAAAGTCTATAAAACATCTATGGCAAGTTCATACCTTAAATGCTTGGAAGATCCTGAAGCGGCAGAATTCTTAAAGATATACACGAAGGAGATTGTGGCAATCACACTGGGGGCAGATCCTTATGCTCCAAAATACTAAGAACATGATACTACTGGCCAACCATAAAGAAAGACTCCTTTCTACATGCTCAAAAGTGTGATGCTTTCCAAAGATACAGCAACATCCTACATCAACCGGCAGAACCTCTACATCCTATTATCTCCCCATGGCCGTTCATGAAATGGGGAATGGATATAGTAGGAAAATTACCAGTGGCCCCAGGAGGAAAAGTCTTCTTGCTAGTGATGATTAGTTACTTCTCCAAATGGATCGAGCTGAAGCCTTCATTCAGGTAAGAGACAAAGGAGGTAGTATCATTTATTAAACGTAATATCTTGACCAGGTTCGGGATCCCAACTGAAATCATATGCGACAATGGATCACAATTTATAAGCAAAAGGACAAGAGAATTTTGCACAAGCTGGGGAATCAAAATAATAATGTCCACTCTTGTTCATCCCCAAGATAATGGTCAAGCGGAATCTAGCAATAAAATCGTAGTAAACAATTTGAAGAAAGGCTGGACAAAAAGAAGGGAAGATGGGCAGACGAGCTTCCTTTCGTTTTATGGGAAAATAGGACCACTTCCAAAGTGGCCACAGGTCAGACCCCCTATTCTTGGGTGTTTGGGACAGAAGCAGTAATCCCTACTGAAGTAGTGATCCCAACGACAAGATACTTACTACAAGACTAAGAGAATAATGATAGGATCCTAGCACAGGATCTTGACACTATTCACGAGCTTAGGGATCTTTCCAAAATACGCATTATTGCTCATTAACAAAGGATCATGAAGGCTTACAATAGGAACATATGATTCAAAAGGTTTCAAATAGGAGACATGGTATTAAGGAAAACATTCCAGAACACCAAGGGTCCTAGTGCAAGAAAATTAGCTCCTAAATGTAAGGGCCATATCTTATAGATGTTGAAGCAGGAAAAGTTTCATATTGGCTAGCAACACTCAAAGGAGACGTTATGCCAAGATCCCCGAATGCTATACACGTCAAAACATACTACATGTAAGCAGGGTCGACTAATTCACAAAAACACCAAGGTACACATGTTCTTTACCTTAAAATTTTCATCGTTACTTATTTTCTCATCGAATACATTACTAACTTAAGCATTGGAGGGGTGTTAGCTAGTCTAACGCCCACCCCTAGCTAACGTTTGCTATGTAGGAAAATGTACAATTAAGGATCCCCAAGATGGAAGATCCTGAAACTTAATGATCCTCAAGATTGAAGACCCTGAAACACAAGGATCTTGACACATGAAGATCTTAACGCCATAATACTTGATAAACTCCATTATATTTAAAAATGTAGTCTTTAAACTATCATATACACAAGCTAGAGACTGATCATCTCTCCTACGCTTAAGGGTACTTAATCCCATCTAAGGTTTTAAGAGTTGATTACCTCTTTCACTGGAACTAAGGTTTATACATCTCACGTGGATGCATGATATTTGACTGTGGGATACGGGTAAGGGGATCATTTCACGATTCAGTGGCTTAGCAACCCTCTTATCTTTGAGCATAAGTTGAGATCCTCAAGGTTTATAACATTTTCATGTTATCCAAAAATCGGGATCCTACCCCGATGATTACTTAAGGTTTATAAAAATTTCATGTTATCGAAGATTGGGATCTTGCCCCAGAAACTATGGAAGCTCTATAACATCTTCATGTTATTACACATTGGGAATTTTCCCTAAAAATACACTCAAATGATAACATTTTCATGTTATCATAAGTAAGGATCTTTCTCCTAAATTATATCAGAAGTTGGGATCGACCCCAATATATAACATTAACATGTTATCTATTGAACTTATGGTGTTGCACGATAATTTTGTCAAAATCTAACCATGTTATCCTAAGGAAAAATTTCCCATATGTCATCTGAGATCCTCATCTTTAAGGATCTCCGATAGTAAGGATCCTTGCCGTTAAGGATCCTCATCGATCCTCATTGGTAAAAAGCCTCATTATCAGCAGTGAACCAAAGTTCTCTCCTAAGCTAAGATTTATCCTCAGCAATTTTCAAAGCTTAAGAAAAAACTTGGAGATAATCAGGTTCCATCTATCCTTATTCTCAAAGAGCTTTAGATAAAGTTTAAGGATCATGAACTTTCCAAGATCC
This sequence comes from Lactuca saligna, assembly GCF_052625555.1. Taxonomy (NCBI): domain Eukaryota; kingdom Viridiplantae; phylum Streptophyta; class Magnoliopsida; order Asterales; family Asteraceae; genus Lactuca; species Lactuca saligna. The sequence continues at coordinate 192,637,850 of NC_136418.1, read as the reverse complement.
TAAACTAGGTGATGATTTATGAACTTTCATCACTTTGGAGTTATTCGTTATTTTAAATTAATATCCTTAAAGAAATTTCAAAACATATTAAAAAATCTTAAAAAAAAACTTTTAGATTACTTAAGAAAGTCGGTTCTTGTTATTTCTAGTTGTTCAACCCTTATCAAACCATTTTATTTTAAAAAAAATTACTCACTGTTTTTAGCATCCTAACTACGCAAAGATCTTAGTATCATTTTATGCAGGAAGCGTAGAGAGATAAAGGAAAGATCAACCATTATATTCGAAATAAAAAAAGCCTACAACCTTACAAGAGTCATGTGTTTGTTGGGTTATGAGCAAAACATCAATCCTATGGTGCACATGCAAACCTTAAAGCTTTGGATCTAGGTTTTCTAATTGTACATGAAATAATCATCCAAAGCTTATAAACCCTAAAACTAGCATACCAAAATCGAAATTACATCTAATAAACAAGTTATAATGTTACCTTTCAATTGGAGCTTTAAGATCCTTGAGATTTTGAGAACCTAGCACCTCAAATGCGATGCCTCTAATGAATCACACACACCAAAGCAATTGGAGAACCTTAGAGGGAGAGAGGGGAAGGCTAAATTTCAGCTCTAGGAATCCTTCTAGGGTTATGGTAGCCGAAATTGTGAAGCCAACGGGTTCTTTATATAGGTGAGGGATTAGGGTTTCAGTCAAAATTTAAAATTTGGTTGCTTAAGCCCTAAGCAGCCCATAGGAACATTCCAGAACCCTAGCCTTGGATGAATTCTTATGGGCTATCCATAAGATTTCGTCCACCCTTATCTTTAGGGATCCTCAACCCATATTGCAACTATCTCATAATTACAACTTCGGTCACCTTAATTGAGTTAATCTCTTTCGACCACAAAATTAATTCTAAATTAATTCTTGACCAATATTAACTAAATAATATGATTTCTCTTTTAATATACTATTCATATAATATATTAATAAACCATAATAACCTCTTTCTCCATTATCCATCCAGTCAAGTTACTTTGGTGAAGGCAACCCAAAAGGACCATGCTACAACCGGGTCAAGTACATACCAAATATAGTTATGGCTTAGACACCTAGTCCAATAGTGTTGACATCAAAAGATTATACTACCCTAATCACCTAAAAGGCCTAGAACTTAGCCCACTCATCATCGAACTTCTTCTCTCCCCCCCCCCCCCCCCACCACCACCCGGTCAGCCGCAACACAGGATCCTGGTTGGCAGTAGCAAGCTTGCCAGTGCCTCGCGCCAATCGACCACATCCCAGGAACCTGTATTTTTAAGATCCTCCATAAGATGGATCTTGGCCTCCCAAACAGACACCATAACGCTAACCTTCGCGTTAGAGATCACCTCTTTCATCTTGTGTATGTGCTCCTCCTCTCTCTCGGCCTTCTCCTTGATAAGCAGCTCCACCCTCCTCAAAAGATCTGTATTGGTTACCTTCCACATTTTATCTATCCTTAAAGGGCTTGTTCAACCCTCTCAGCCCGGATCCTTAGATCAGCGGAAACATGATTAGAGACCTGTGACAAAGATATAGTAAGTCAACAAAAAACAAAATAAAAATGAATCGAGATTGAAGTCGGAACTTACAACCTCAGAGAAAGAGACCAACTTCTGGAGCGCTTCCTCAGCTCCAAGGCTCTCCAAAGATAAACCTGTGGATTCAACAGTTTTCCTTTTCCAGGATCCCAGAGTCTTCACTGTCAAGTCCACAGTTGATCTTTTAGGAGGAAGAGAAGACGAACTCTTCTCCTTCTTCACTGCCAACTGATCTCTCGACATGGCGGTATCAAGATCAGAAAGAGTGAAGCGAGCATTGGAGTGTGTGACTTTGGATCCTAGATATAGCAAAAGATTATTAAGGATCTTTATCATAAGACAAAAGAACTAAGGATCCTTGCCTATCGACATGAGGTCAGTGGCAGAAGAGCTTTCCAACAAGGTGTTTTGATCGAACCGGAAGGATCTTTCGACTTCAGACAAGACCAAGAACTTCTTAATCTTCTCTTTAGAATCCTCAGGAACGGGAACAAGCTCCTCGAATTTGAAAGCTACGAGGAAACAAACAAAATAAGAATAAGATTTTAGGATCACGAGGAAAAAGCATTGAAATCCTACCATTCTTAACCCAATTTTTGGGTAAGAGATCCCCATTGGGAACAGAGTCACGTCTCACAAAGAGGTATCTTCCTTTCTAAGATCCATCATTGTTCTTGGTTTTCAAGACTAGAGGGGATCTGAGGGTTTTGACCTTGAGGAGGAAACGAGAATTCCCAAAGGTTGTGAGGTCGTACACGCAGGCCAGTTCAGAAAGGCTTATATCGAGGCCTTTTGAATGGTTTGCCTGGTCGGTCCAATATAGGATCCTCCAGACAATTGGCATGGCCTGGATGTATGAAATCCCGATCATCCTAAAGAACTCAGAGACGGTCCCAGGGAAAGGATATCTTAAACCTAAGGAAATAGGATACTCAGGAAAACACACTCAAGTAGGAGAAACGAAGTCATGTTGAATGAGAGGACCGAAGGGCCTGAAAACAACTTCGGGAGGAAAGGCTCCATTGAGACTTAGAGACTCGATATCATCATTACCAAAAGAACATGTCTCCTCATAAGAGAGGATCCCTTGCTCGATAAAATCCCTTGTTAGAAGAAAAAATATAATTACCGTCTAAGTCGCAAGATAGCACGAGAAAAGAAGAATGGGTAGAAGATTGTGGGACTGATCTCCTCTATTTATACCGAGAAATTAAGGTTGATTTGACTGTTAACGGCTAGTTATCCACTCGTTGGATTTCAAAATTACCCAGCTATTAAGGGTTAATTCTGAAAATTACTCTTCCCTCCTTTTGTCTCTTTAATTTAATTTAAGTTATTCCTTTAATATTTAAAAAAATAACCTTAAATTTTCAAGAATAACTTGTGGTCAATTGTTAGGGCCAGGATCCTCAAAATATTCAGGATCCTCAAATGTCCAGGATCCTCAGCTACCTCAGGATCCCGACTATCACCATTTATATTTTTATTCATATTTATAACAGTCATATTTTGTCCATAACCAACACATGTGAAGAAGTAGTCAAGGGAAGACTGTGACATCCCCATTTTCTCGGCCAGAAAAGATCGATTTTTGTTTCTGCTTTATAAAAATGAGAGTACCTCTTTTAATAAAAATGTTGTGGAATTTGTTCCCAGTAAAACATGATAAATATGTTATCAAAACATTTCTGAAGAAAAGTATTTTTATTCATTTTAAAACATTTGGGATGTCATCGTTAATACAAAAACACAAGCATAAACAGAACCTACATTCATTATCACTACTGATTTATATCTCCTTAATCTTTCAGTGTAATGTGACTTCATATCAACATCTGTGATATAAATAAACTGAGTGGGTCAAGTTGGGAAACCTGGTGAGTACATAGGGTTTTCAACCCACAATAATATAATTATTATGTTTAATCATCAAACAGTTAACCCACTTACTATGACAACCCGATATTTTGACTGTATGTAATGACCTAAAAAGTCAGGTATTGTAACCACTTTTGAAATAATGAAATTAGCATCGAAAATAAAATGTTCAAAAGTCTCTATTGGATTGCCAAAAATGATAGTTATCATGTCAAGATTTTCAGAAATATAAAGAACACTGAAAACCGAGTCATAACGAAGAAGTTATGACCAACCAAAGATTCACAAAAAAATAAATAATAAATAAAAATAAAAATAAAAAAGCGTCATTACGGTTAAACGTAAAACGAGAAATTTCAATAAAATACTTATTAGCCTTAGGTATTTAAATAAAAGTCGTAGTTATCATTAAACCATGAACATACATAAAAAGAACGCTCAAATCTGACCTTGTATGTGGAAGTTGTAAATTTCCGAAGTTCGGTATAGCGCTAGACAGCTAAAAACTCAAAACAGAGATCAAACGACTTTTAGCCGGAAAGACCTAAATGAGAATCAAAGGTCTCGACAATGGTATTTCAACGGTAAAAAGTATGACACAAACAAACATCGGATGAAGAAGTTATGGATTTTTAACGGATTTTTCCTACCTCGGCCTTTTAAAAATAAATAATAAATATAATTTCAAAACATGCCGATGGAGTCTAAATGAAAGTTGTAGAGCGTAGTCTCACCTATGCGTGGATATAAAGAACGTTGAAAACGGAGTTCGTATGAAAAAGATATGAATTTTTGAAGTTTATTAAATAATTAAAATATAAAATTTAATTCAAAACCCGGTATTATCCGAAGGAGGAGTCACCGGACCGATCCGAGTTACGCCCAGCGTACCCAGGTGCTAGGCCTCGGAACATCCACGTCGCCCCTCTACGCCTCTACGTCCTGTCCTATCCGAAGTCCGGCAAACGAGGATGAGGTAAGCCATGATGTATGTGTACGCCCTGCGTAACCTCGTATGCCCAACGTACCGAGGGTCTTCAGCCCCCTATAAAAGGGATGCGAGGGTTTTGAATAAAATTGCTCAATTCCTCTCTTTCTCTTGCGTTTTTACTCCGTTTTGCGTGGAAGTAACATCCCGAAGCCCCGGTTTTCATACCTAAGCCCCGAAGGAAGTTTACGCTCTCGAGATTCCCGAGAATTCTGAGACAATCCGCTTTCTCGAGTCAAGGTTCTGCTCGGTTTTCATCTCACCTTCTTCAAGCTATCAGGTGAGTTCATACCCCCATAAACTACACTTTCAAATGTTTTATCAATGCTTTTATTTACTTTTAAAGGGGGGGGGGGGGGGAATACAAGTAAACACACGGTTATTATCGTGTCTAACATAAAGTTTCACTATATACTCTTTTTATCAAGTAAATCATATGTGATTAATAACTACGACATGAGAACTTTTGTATGCCACATATATTCTCGATAACATCTTGTCTGTTGGAAATAAAACATGTTTATATATATATATATATATATATATATATATATATATATATATATATATATATACACGAATCAAACACTTTATTTATACTTTAAGTATATGTGATCACTTATGTCACAATAACTACTATACTTTACATAACAAGTGAGCATTACATTAGGGTTTACTATACGAACAAAACACACACTTTGAAAAACTATAATAAGTATAGTTTAAGAGAAAATAATGAAAATTTACATACTAGAAACACTATATCAAAGAGATATTTTCATACACAAGAACAAATGGACATTTTCGTACGTAAATCTGTTTTATACTAAGTTTTGTGAGACATTTCACGTACTTTCGAGTATGCATTTTAAGTATTGTTTTATATACCAAAATCCCTTGTAGGGGGAGCGTGATACTTGTGTATAGATCTATAGAGGATTGATAATCCCACACCTAAGCTGTTAGCTACAGCTAGGCCGGCAGGCCTGGGGTGACAAACGTCATAACTTTCCAACGCTTGAAGAGCGTTGTAATACGCATCCTGGTCAAATATCATGGTTATCAGACTCACATGGAGTGTTAAAAACACATTGATTTACGGGGCTCTTCAAATGCCTTAGCGATTTATACATAAACCTACTATATTAGACATGAAAAAGCACTATTGCATTACAAGTTTTGGAGCAATTAAACTACCATCTACTATAGTAGAAAATATGGGATTTTCTAGGAAAATTCAAACATGTACAAACCATTTCATTCTATTTCATACAAATATTGTTACTAAATACTTACGAACTCACCAGCTTAAATGCTGATCTACTCTTTCAAAACTACTTGTATTTCTCAGGAATTTAGTAAAACAGGTAAACAAACAACTTTTGAAGAAGGGACGCTGTGGCGTCAGTTTAGTTTCATTTCATACAAATGTTGTAGTACTTTCTTTACTATGTATTCAATTGTTACGATACTACATGAAGTCATCCGCCCTCGAACGATTCCGCCGTTCTGGTTTGGGGGTGTGACACTTACCCATCCCTATTATCTTCTTTACTCTTAATGATCTACCCTAAGAATCAGCTATTTCTCATTCATTCATTCTTAAAGATTATCCTAAGGGATAGGTACGAAGTCCATCGTTTTCAATGACACGGCTGTCAAGCACAATTGCTAGTTCTATCACTTAGGTGCAGCTACCAGAATTGTGACATTCTCTATGAGGCGGAACTGTTGTAACGCCCGTGTTTCTGGGCTAAAAGCATTAATAAAGTTGTAATAGTCTAGGTCAACATTTGTAACTCATTTTGAAGTAATAAAGAGGAATTATGTGAATATTATGTGAATTATATGCTTATTTGCTTAATTATTATGATTTAATTAATTAATAATGAAAATAAGCATTTAAAATAAATATTATAAAAAGCAAATATCTTTTAAGAAAGTTGTAGTGGCCGAAACAAGTATTCCAGAGATATAAAGAACGCCGAACTCCGAGTTATAACGAAGAAGTTATGACCTATCGAAGTTTCGCGACGAAACTGACACGACACCGGGAAGCGTAAAAAGTAAATATTGCGATAAAGTGCTTTTTAGCCTTAACAATCTAAACGAAAGTCATAGTATTCATTAAACCGAGAATTTTGATAAAAAGAACGTCCAAATCTGACTTCGTATGAGGAAGTTATGATTTTTCTAAGTTTTAGCTTAGCAGTAGACAACTAAATAATCGAATTTAAAATCGAGCGATATTTAGCCGACACAACCTAAACGACAATCGAAGGTATCGTCAATAGTAGTACAACGATAAAAAGACTAACGAAAATGAACGTCGGATGAAGAAGTTATGAATTTTGAACGAATTTTCCAATCCCGGTCTGTTAAAAATAATAATATTAAAATTAAATTCAAAATTATCCGACGAAGTCTAAGCGAAAGTTATAGAGTGTAATTTTAGCTACGCGTGCATATAAAGAACGTCAAAAACGGAGCTCGTATGCGAAAGTTATGAATTTTAGAAGTTTTGGGTGTAAAATCTAAGGAATTTCGCATGCATGGCTCGGATTTGGCCACGTACGAGCCTCGCATGCATGACGTGCGTCACATCCGTGAAAGAATCCGAAGCAGCCACATCTCACCGACCAACCTCCGACGCGCCCTTCGCATCCGAACCTCGCACGAGCAGCGTAGCCGCCTCCGTGTCTCGTTTCGCTCCTTCGCTGCCACGTCTTCCTTTCATGACTGATCCTCGCAGCGTGGAGCATTCTCAGCCATGAAGCCCTCGGTCTCGCACCCTATAAATAGGGGGGCTGCGAGATCTCCCGACTAGAATTAGAAAAATGTCATTTTTCACCCCTAAACTTATATTTTGACTATTTTGACTTCCCCGGAAGCCCGATATCGTTTTTAAAGCCCGGAATACGTCCTGAAGTGCCCGAGAACCCGAAATTTTTTATCTTTTCGGTTTTGAAGCTCCAACTCTCGCAGAGCCCGGTTTCTCAACAAAACTCCCGATTTTATCAGAAACGATCATTTTAAGGAACGAATTGTTGCCCGATTATCATCAAATCAAGTGAGTGTATAGTCACTTTAATCTTACACATAGATATGAAGTATTTTCTATAAAATACGTGTTATGTGTAATTATATTGATTGTTTATTTTAGATGATTGTTGAATACAATGTTTTATACAAGTTATAAACTGTATATGTATTTTATCTACAAATATATTGGGTAAAACATGGGTAGATGTAATAAGACGATGTGTGATAAAATGATGAGAGGCCTCAATGTTGTTGTTGTTGATCCAGTCATCTAGCGAAGTATAGATGAGGACCACGGACTCTTCTAGACAGTCCAGTGGAATGCTGGCAGGCTCGCAACCTGTAGTTGTTGTGAACGATGTGTTCACCGGTGTACTCCATCTCCCACATGGTTGCCTTTAGGACATTTATTGCTGAGGAACCCCCTTAGCAGTAGTGTCCATCCCGATGATAAAATCCTTAGACTAGGTCCCTTGTATAGGTGTTGAGGGACGTAAAGTGAGGATAACGCGAATGGGTAATCAGGGTTATTGTTGGTTGATGAAATTAATAAATTTATTGTTGATCGATGAAATTAATAAATTTCTTATTATTTGTGGGTTGAAAACCCTATATGCTCACCAGGCTCCCAAGCCTGACCCACTCAACTTTTTGTTTTACAGGTAGTGGACTCAGAGCATAATTATGATGATGATGAGGGGCTTTTGGATTATAGGCCATTAGTTGTAAATAACTGTTGTAAGGCTTATAATGTACTGTTTATACTTATGTACTGTATCGAACATGACATCCCGAGTCTTTTAATGAAATACATTTCTAAGGAAATGCTTTTGATAAATCTTTATTATATTATTGTTTTGGGACAAATTCCGCAATTCTTTTATTAAAAGGTTACTTTGATTTTGAAATAAAGTATAAACAAAATCGGTCTTTTCTGGCCGTGAAATTGGGGATGTCACAACTGTCAGTGTTGTCCTTCAAGCACAACTGCTTGGGTTATCTCGTTTATTCACAGTATCATTTGTGAGAGTCCACTCGCAATACATGTCAAATGGGTTTTTAGAGTACACTAGTGAACACATTGTTCACAACACCTACAGGTTGCGAGCCTGCTAGTATTCCACTGGACTGTCTAGAATAGTCTGTGGTTGTCATCCATACTCTGCTAGATGACGGGGCCAACATTTGGGAACAAGGTTTCTCACATATTCCACCTCTCACCCTTACCTCATGTTCTATATCACCTCTCGAATCATCATCCAACTCATATTTCATCTACCCATGTTTTACCCAACATATTATGTCGATATAAATACATATACAGTTTAAATCATATAAAACTTGTATAATATCGTTCATCCAGCATAGATAATAAGTATACATATAATATGCAGACATAGCAAGTAGTTTATATAAAATACTTCATATCTATGTGTAAGATGAAAGGGACCATGCACTCACTTGAAAAGGTGGTGATTCCGAACTTAGACAGCGCTTCGCTTCTTAAAAATAATTTCCTTCGACGAAACCTAGTATTATTACCACTAGAGTTTAGTCTATTATTCGTCGAGACTAATTAATAGTCCAACTATTATTACTATTATATAAGAGTTAGAAAATACTTATATAACCCATAATAATAGCCCAAGTACTTATTATAATTTCCTAATAACGTTACTATAATCAAATAAAAGCTATATTAAAAATAGTGTAGGCGTAGCTCACTTACAACGGGTTTTATAGAAAATTGGGTTTTGGTTGGAGCAGCGTTTCCGAGCTGAAAATCTCTTCTTCTCGGAGTCGTCAAGCACCCCGGGGCTTCCGCCTCGTGCTAATGAGGTTCCCTAGGCTTTTCATGGGGTTTCGGGGCTAGAGATAGGTTCTAGAGAGAGTAAAGAGAAGAAAGAATGGGAAAGGTGTGAAGAAAATGAGGGTGAGAGAGGTTCTATTTATAGGGTGAAATATGGCTGAACTTGGTGTCACATGTCACCATCTGGTGGCAAGACTTGGGGAGAAAGCAATGACCAAGATTGTGCCACGTCACCCATTTTCGCACAACACACTTCCGACTTCTAAAATCCGTAACTTTCACATATGATCTCCGTTTTTGAAGTTATTTATATCCACACGTAGGTAAAAATAAGATCTACAACTTTCATTTTGACTCCGTCGGCTAATTCTCGACCGATCTTAAATTTAACAGTACGAGGAGATTATATTGTTAAATATCCGCGTAAAATTCATAACTTCTACATACGGACTCTGTTTTTGTCTGTCTATTTACCATTGAGTTTCTATTAATGAGATCGTCAATTCTCATTTAGGTAGCGTAGGCCAAAAATTGCTCAATCTAAAACTCGAGTTTCGGGTTGTGCACTGCTAAGCCAAATCTTAGAACATTCATAACTTCCTCAAACAAAGTCAGATTTGGGCGTTCTTTTTTTGTATGTTCTCGGTTTAACGTATGCTACAACTTTTGATTAGATTTCTAAGGCTAAAAATTCCTCCATCGTAAATTCAATATTTACATCTCCCGATGTCGTGCCGGTTTTGTCGTAAAACTTCGACGAACCATAACTTCTTCGTTATAACTCGGATTTTAGCGTTCTTTATATGAACATAACCCTTGAGACGTATTCTAAAACTTGGTTAAGGTTATTTATGCTTATTATCTCTAAATTGACTAGCCCGGATCTACGGGCGTTACAATTATCTCCCCCTTAGGATGATTACGTCTCGGAATCATCAACAAAACAGGGCTCACATGATGACTCCATACGTTATCTCTTCATACTAAGTAATAATTGTAAGTATGATGTTTCTTCGAACGAGTATCTAACTCTAAGACTTCCTGATTGCAGGCGGTGCTCGATCTTGCACTTGGTACCTATCTCACGTTAGGCTCCAAATTATGACCTTCAAGTCACAATCTCGATCCTTACTGGAGACTCATTCTTCTTCTTAACAAACTTAAGATAAGTTATTCTGTTACTACAATGTACTGATGTCTCATATTCTAATGACTTATCATTGTATGTTCCCATGCTTAGACTCAGGTCTCTTAGAGTCTTCCAGAACAGACTATACATTTCTTCATGTTCTAATCACATCTTAAAAGGTAGAATTTCTAGCTACAAGCAACTATCGTGATACCTCTACCGATCGATTTGATTATCTTTTATTTCAATCTTCCGGCTTAAGTAAGATGTTACATCAAACTTGGTTCTCTGAACCACTTAACATACTTATCGTAGTCGGACTCAATTTGATATGACCACTAGGGTCGGAATAAAAACCATCCTCTTAATCATTAACAAAACGATGGTAACAACATATTTGAATAAAACAGTATCAATTACTAGCTTCTTGGTAACCTTGTGACTTTCCCTGATCCAAGCGTGAGTCGTGTGCTTCCGGTAGTATAGGCCTCTTCTACCTTTCACAACTACTCAAACACGTCCCAAGTATTGTCTCACAGTCTCCAAGTTATTATCACAAAAATAATTTTAACCCATACAAATGTGTCCAAACAATCATATAATTCTCCCTAGACTCTACTAGGACTTCTTCCATGCGTATCTTCAATCATTAATTCTACTTCATTCGGTTGGTGATGGAAACGTCAGACGATCGGATAACTTCATGGATTATACCAAAAATCTTTATTTCTACTAATCGAACATGTACTTCTCCCGTACTAGACGTATTATTTATTAGACGCATTCTAAAGGCATGATATCACTCTTACGATATCTTCCTATAGGTACCATTCAGTATTGTAAGCCTTCTCATTTCCTCCATCCACTCAATTCACTACGAGTCTTCACCATGATGTTCTGCACACCAAAGCAGTCGTTCAAGACGATAATATAGATAGAGGAAGATTTAGACGTGTATTCCTCCTTATTACTCCGAAAAGTTACATGTCAGTTCTAACACCGTGATTAAACGTTTAGAAATCTGAACACATACAATTTCCAGATACGTTCGGAAACAGACCATAGATCCGATCAAACAATAGCATAAAGCATCACAAATCATTTAGCACATAAAAACATTTTAGACATTTTCCTTAATTAAGCTAGTGATTGTGTCTATTCAGGTGTACTACCTAAAATATATTGGACACACTAATCATGATGATCGCTTAGCATTCTAAGTTTAAGTAAGGAAATAAATCCTTATTCCTAGTTTGCTTAAACTAATGCATAGATACCAACTGTGACATCCCATTTTCTCGGCCAGAAAAGACCGATTTTTTTTATGTTTTATAAAAATCAGAGTACCTCTTTTAATAAAAATGTTGCGGAATTTGTTCCCAGTAATACATGATAAATATGTTGTCAAAACTTTTCCGAATAAAAGTGTTTTTATTCATTTTAAAACATTTGGGATGTTATCGTTAATACAGAAACACAAGCATAAACTGAACTTACATTCATTATCACTAGTGATTTATATCTCCTTAATCTCGAGTGTAATGTGACTTCATATCAACACCTATGATATAAATAAACTGAGTGGGCCAGGTTGGGAAACCTGGTGAGTACATAGGGTTTTCAACCCAAAATAATATAATTATTATGTTTAATCATCAAACAGTTAACCCAATTACACATCCCCATTATCTTCTTGACTCTTAAGGATCTACCCTAAGAATCAGCTACTTCTCATACGTTCATTCCTAAAGATTATCCTAAGGATTAGGTAGGAAATCCATCGTTTTCAATGACACAACAGTCAAGCACAGCTGCTAGTTCTATCACTTAGGCGCAACTGCCAGAATTGTGACATTCTCTATGAGAAGCAACTGCCAATTTTGTCCTTTGAGCACATCTGCTTGGGTTATCTCGTTTATTCACAATATCATTTGCGAGAGTCCACTCGCAATACATGTCAATGAGTTTTTAAAGTGCATCGGTGAACACATCGTTCACAACACCTACAGGTTGCGAGCCTACTAGTTTTCCGCTGGAGTGTCTAGAATAGTCTGTGGTTGTCATCCATACTCTGCTAGATGACGGGGCCAACACTTGGGAACAAGGCTTCTCACATCGTCCACCTCTCACCCTTACCTCATGGTCTATATCACATCTCGACTCATCATCCTTACCTCATGGTCTATATCACATCTCGACTCATCATCCAACTCTTATATGGCTTCTTCTTCCACAAGTTTGAGTGATATGTGTCTATGCCCGTTCAGAAGCTTCCATTGTTTCCTAAACGGTGAATTTGGAAGTAAAGGGATTGGCCGTATGATTTCACACATCAAAAGACATCATTTACATACCGAAGATCGTAAAAGTGTGTTACGTGAAGCTCTTTCTAGGGATGTTGGTCTATTTATGGCAGTGGAAGAAACTTTGAAGGCATTTGGTCAATGGATGTGTGGGGAGTGTATGACTTTGCAGGCTCTTAGCCGTTATTGTCATCACCTGGATGGTCATGTGAGGTTTGTTACAGGGAATGATGGTTCGAGTCGTTATATATTCGGTATTTCAAAGCCGTCAAAAAAAGAGTCGGTGACAAATGCTCTTGGAGGTTTGGTTTTTGATGTTGCGCTCCTTGATCGTGTTTTTAAAGAGCTTATCACTACTGTCAAGAGTATCCACCATAGTTGTCGTCTTGCTTTCTCTCAGGATTTGAAGACCGCTCTTTACAAGGTGATTGCCCAACCTGGCTCGGTTGAGGCATGGATGTGTTTGTTACTTCTCCCTCGATGCAAACTGTAGGTGTTTAGACCCAAAAATAGACAAGAATGTAGGTCTGAGAATAGAAAATCTTTACAGCAAAGCTCCATCCTGAAATCCTTGGATACATGGGGGAAAGAGGGTGGTATCACGAAGTTAGTTTAAAATATGTTAGACAATCCTAAGGTTAGAGCTATGAGACAGGGTGGAGGCATCCTTCAGAAGGAGGCTACATCAAGTAACACCAACATCAGACAATGCCTCCGTAAGGTTGCAGATGGTCATTTAAACGCAGCAGTGAAAGTGTTATGCTCATTGGGTGTTGCACCACAATGGTGATACTATTAAAGCTTTGGAGGACAAACACCCTTTCAGACCACCTCCATCCATGCCGAACCCTATAATTTCTGAACCTCCCCTTGTAGCAGACTTTGATTATGTATTTAGTTGCATCAAATCCTTCCCGAAAGGAACTTTGTAACACCGTAAATTTCAAGACAAAATTTTCATTTAAAATAATCATTTTATTCTTAGAAACACTTGTTCAAAATCTCATTCATAGTCGAATTACAAAACATAACTCCATTTTCATTTGCATAGAAAACCAGGATCCTCCAAAATATGACTCTTTCTCTGGTGTGTACAATCAAGCCGGTGCCGTCCTGTGATACTAAAAGAAACCTGAAAAAAAAACATCACACAAAACACTGTAAGCACGAAGCTTAGTGAGTTCCCCAAAATACCACACATAACACATATTAGCCACTCGAGGCTATAACTCTATGGGTCCGTGCACCCAAACTCTGTGAACCCTCAGGTTCTAACTCTGGGAACCTTCCGGTTCCAACTCTATAAACATGCACAACATAAATCACATAGAAGTAATGCAGTACAACACATCACGTACATATAGCATACAAATACTCTGATCACATAACTCTGGTTACCTACTCGAGGTAAAGTATAGTGAGAAGACTCACCTGGAAAGCAGAAAGCAAATATCCCCACACTTAAATCTCGAACTCGCCACCGCCTAACACGTAAGGCAAATACTCTCATGAATATAACTCTCGAGACTAGAATCAATCCTCTCATGACACCCTCTTAAGGGTAAAAGACTATTTTACCCCTCTCTTGGGCCAAAGGCCACATCGCTGACCAAACCCTAAAAGTCAACGGCCAACCCTTGGTCAAAATCAAATTCCTCAGTCAAAGTCAACCCCTGACTGACCCTACTCGCCGAGTCAACCCTGTGACTCGTCGAGTTCCCATAATCAGAACTTCACTCAATCCGCGACCTAACTCGCCGAGTCACCCCGAGACTCGCCGAGTCCCACAACTCTGAGTCCACTTGCACACAACTCACCGAGTCATCCCTCGACTCACTGATTCTCGACTCAACCATAGAATATCGGGATCCTTCGACAAGACTCGCCGAGTCCAAGAACAGACTCGCCGAGTCTAAGGCTATCATCAACCTACTCGCCGAGTTGTTCATACAACTCGCCGCGTTCCAGGCCATCTTCATCCAACTCGCCAAGTTGTTCTTCCAACTCGCCGAGTCCCAACTCATCTTCAAGCAACTCGTCGAGTACACCCATGTGACTCGTCGAGTACCACCGGTCTGAATCCATTCAGAAGCATTCCATGCCATGCAACTGCTCCAAAACATAGATCTAGCCTCCTACCACTCATCCATCACGTAAAGTGGCAAACTTTACGTGAATCCAAAGAGATCTAGGCCGTTTGCACATTGGGCTAGGGTTTGGGACATGTAAGCTTCACTAAACACTCTAACACAGGGACTTTCATGCTCTCTGATTCTTCTCCCTTCCAGATCTGAGGTAGCAACCTCAGATCTAACCTCTAGACTTCCCATTACATCCATAGACAAATTCCCACAAACCCCAAAATGAAGAAATAACATAACAACAATCCAATAATGAGGTATTACCTCTAAGAGATGCCCCAACAGTCCAATATAGGAGGGTTCAATTGAGAAAAAAAAAGGTTGGGAATGGGGGAATCATCCTCATCCAATCATTTAATTAGCATCTTAACTTAAAATATACGGTGACAAACTTGTAAATATGATATGATATCCTTCAATCACCGATATGTAACTGTGGATAATTTGATAACAATTCAAATTCATTATACTCGATCGTTCATCATCCAAATTTCTTCTCCAACGTTCAACGATCATCCAGATTTCTTCAATTAAATCATCGATCAACATCATCTAGTATTAATCAATCATCCATCTTCGTCAAAAACACGTTCATCAACATCATTCAACAGTAGATAAAAAAAAAAAAATCTTTTTTGGTTCTTTCAATCCAACCTTCAACTATGCTTGAATACGAGAATATCTTCAACATCTACGATTAATTTTACTCCCGGTGTCATTAGATCAATATCATGATAATCAACAGCAGTTTCACTTCATATCATTCATTCAACATCGATCATCAAACAAAACTTCGAAATTAAGGTTAGAAAAACATCAAATCATTTTTTTTGAAAATTTTCATATAATTCTCTATCAATCTACTATTTTGTAAGTTTTAAATAGTCAAAGTATCATGTTTTTCGCATTTTTAAGAAAGTTTACTTGTATGCACTCCAACTGTTTGATGAAATGCATAAACTAAATGACCACATTATATTCACGTATGAATATGTTTTCGCACCTTAATCAATATATGATTATTAAAACACAAAAAATATACAATTTTATATGTTATTCATATGTGAATAACATATAAAAATTATATATATTTGTGAATATATCTTGTAATATGGATATGTTAATATCCTGTGTAATATTCATATGTGAATAAACTGTGTAATATTCACATATGAATATATCATCTAATATTCATAAGTGAATATATCATCTAATACCTACAAGTGAAAATATTATGTAATATTCACAAGTGAATGCATCGTTTAATATTTAAATATGAATATCCTATATCATATTCACAAGTGTATATATTATATATTATTCATATATGAATATACTGTGTAATATTCATGAATGAATATATATCATGCAATATTTAGATGTGACTAGAATGTGTAATATTCACAAGTAAATATACCATATAATATTCACATATGAATCTACTATATAATATTCATATGTGAATATACTATGCAATATTCATTTGTGAATATACCATGTAATATCACATGTAAATATAAAATATAAACAACATATATCATATAATATTCACATATGATTATACATTCATATGTGAATTTACCATGTGATAATTAGAATATGATAAATCACCATTATTATGAACTAAAAGTATATTTTTAATATTTTTTATGTGTATTCACATGTTTTTCAGGCATCGTTATAACTCAATAAAAGAATAATATTTCAATCAATGGTTGGTTCATATATCGGTGGTTGACGATTGGTTGACGTAATTGAGAAGATATCATTGACGAAGACAATATATTTTTTATATTCACGTGTAAATGCTATACAATTTAATATATTCTTCATTTTGATCGTATTAAATTCAAATGCAAATGATATTCATTAACCAATACAATGTTGTTTGTCTTAGTATAATGTTGATTTATATGTAAAATAATATTGTTACATTATACAAAAAAAACTATGCACAAACCAATTCTTATAGTGTATTATTTATTTTTATATATAAAGGTTGTATTCACAAAATAAATAAATCAACATGTATAGTTTATTCACATAAATAAAAATAAAAGATTACAATAACGATGTTTTTACTAGTAGGATTAAAGTTAGTAACATCATCAGTAAATATGTCGTCATGATTTCTAAACTTTATTCATATATGAATAATGATGATGTCATCACTAGTAGGAATGAAAATTTAGTGACATCATCAAAACAATTTGCCGCAATGAAGTTTAGTCTTGGAATTGGACGAAATTCGCATATTTGATGTAAAATGGTGCGATTTACAAAACTCACCGCTTCGCCATGATGTACGGTGTTTTTCGGCCATTCGAGGCTGTTTAGGGCCTCAAAATGACGTTTTTCTATTTTTATAATTTTCTGAAAAAAAAAAGTTATCATTTATTCACAAATGAATATAACATTAATAAAAATATATATGCTTATATAATTATTTTATTAACCTAAAAAGATTAGTTGTATGTGAATAAATATATATTCTTATCAAATATGTTTTTTATCTTTAATTTTATATATTTTATAGTCCTCGGTTTTATTGATAATTTTATTCATTTGTGAATAATACATATATATTCACATTTAATTATTACATATATATTCATTTGTGAATATTACATATATTTATATGCGGATATAATTCTTATATGTTATTTACATATGAATTACAAACTTACTTAGGATCTTAAAATGACGTATTACCTGTATTCATTTATGAATATTACTTGTATTCATTTGTGAATATTACATGCATTCGCATGTGAATATATTTTTTTATATATTATTCACATATCAATTACATACTTGCTCCGTGTTTTTAAAAGATATACATTGATTGTCGTATAAAGACATATTTACTTGTGAATATTACGTGATATATTTAGTTTATGCATTTCATCGAACAGTTGGCGTGCAAATAAATTAACTTATATAACTATGGTAAAAAAAATTCACGATTGAAGCCAATAATTACAAAACAAATCAAATCCTATCAAAATCGATTAATAATCAATAGGTTTATATAAAAAATTGTGAAAAAATGTATAAAAAACGAAGTTTTTCAAACTTGAAAAACGATTTTTAAGAAAATCTTCAAATATATGGTTATGTTGATGAACTTTCGATTGCTACCTGTTGTTTGATATTGGCGAAGGTTCCTTTGATGAAGTTTCGATGATTTGTGATCACTAAATGATGTGACATCGATAAATATGGATTATTTTAACGATTTTGCTTGATGTCAATGAAACTGGACAATATTAAATCACGAGTTACACTTAGTAGTACAAATAAATGTTTTTAATGACGAATCACAACATTTTGATGAATAAACGAAGATTTTTGATGAAGAATTGATGTTTTTATGAAGTGTTGATGTCTTTTTTTATGAAGAACATGTGATTTTGATAGCGAACAAGTAGTAGAATGTATGATGTTGATGAAGAACATATGATGTTGTATGATGTTGATGAAGAACACAGAGGAAGAATCGAGATGAATGAATAACAGATGGTGTTGATGAAGAATAGATAAACGATCCAGAATAAATGATATATGTGATTGAAGGTTAATATATCATATTTACAAATTTGCCACCGTGTATTTTATACTAATATGCTAATTAAATGATTGGCTGAGAATGATTCCCCAATTCTCAATCTTTTTTATTTTCTCAATTGAAATTACCTCTCTCTCTCTCTCTCTCTCTCTATATATATATATATATATATATATATATATATATATATATATATATATATATATATATATATATATATATATATATATATATATAATGTCAATACCTACCTAGCTTAGAAAAAGTCCACGAAACAGACATACGCGTACACATGGTTAACAACTTATCCAAATTCTATTTCAAAGTTGTAGTTGGTGAACGTGATAATCATAAAAAGAAAAACAAGAACAAAAACATTAGAGTTATTTTTAGTCTAAATAAAAGTTATTTGTCTTTTCTTCGGATTATCAACTTTATCTCACCGCTATAAAAAAGAAAGCCAAAACTCTAACATATTTTATAAATAATATTACATATGTTATTCTTTTATATATATATATATATATATATATATATATATATATATATATATATATATATATTAAAATTGGACGGTTCATATGCTTTTTGGCAAAACTGGTCCCTTGTTTTTGGATATGTGTTCTCTTCTATCTGTTTTGCCGCTGATTTTTATGTCGGGCATTTTATGTCATTTTTTCAATTATTTATGGCCACATGGCAACACGTATTTGTTCACGGTTATCTTCACCGTTTATTCCCCCAATCACTTGCATTTGCTTCCATCGCCTTCTTCTATTATTTTCTCTCCACCGATCCACCCCCTTAAAATTCTGGATAACTTTAACATCTTCTTGATTCTTCTTCATCGCTTTCTTCCACCGCCTTTCCTTATCCTTTACCACCACTACTTTAACTCCACTAGGTTAGTTTAATTACTCCACCTACCCTTCTTCTACGAAACAATTTTCCATTTCTAGTTCCATCCATCGTTCTTCCAAACCACTAAGACTCTAATAATCTATGGGCTTCTCTTTCACAGAAAAACTTCGCCACCGAATGCCTCTCTCCATCGGCCTTCCAAAATGTCCGTCACCAAAAGTTTCTCACGCACCACTACTAACAGTCTCTCACGGAAGGATACCTGCCTCCCCTGCACCTAATGCTCAACGATTGTGCCCAATAACTCCCTGATTTCAACCCAGAAAGTCTAGCAGAAACTCTGTTGTAGCCTCGGTATGTTTCTTACAAATTTTCCCTTTCATTTCTTTAATTTGGCATCATTCTCTCTGAATAATTTTTGAACACCAAGATTAAAATTAATTCACATTTGTTTTATTCATTTTTTGATGTTCTTAGGTGACAAGCACAAGGTAAGAAACTGCTCTAATGGACTCTAAAATTGGCAAGTACTGTCAGCTTCTTTCTCTATCTCTGTATGCCCTGCATCTCCTCCAGTTTTGAAACTTCCCTAATTTTCTGTTTAATTTTGTCCAGAGCTTAAAGAGAAGTGGCGTACAGGTTAGGGAAATGGAAAGGCTTAACAAAGTTATTGATTTTAGATGAGAAAGATGCATCTAAGGTGTTCGATGAAATGCCTTAGCCAATTAAGGTATTCATTTCATCTTACACAATTCATTTTATGTATTTGACCTGATTTCTAATACTCCTTGCTAAAAAATCAGTTAAAAGAATTGGTTTGACTGAATCCTAAAGGTGATGGTCATTGGCCACCATCACAACGCCACCAGTACCATTGTCCACATGTACTTTTGTAGCTTTGGTAAGTCTAAAATGTTGTGAATTGTTTTGCAGATTGTAGGGGTAAAAGTTACATCACCCATTAGTGTTTCTTTAATGTTTTCTACTTCAAGTGTGATATCATCCATTGTTTCTTAGGTAACATCATCCATTGTACCCATTAGCTCCTCAATTTCTTGGGAAATGTATCCAGACTCCATCAAATCAGCCTCTTTCTAGCATCAACAATCATCACATTGAAGCTTTCACTAATACCATTCTCAAAAGCCTCACATGCTCTATCTGTTAAAAAATAAAGATACTTGTTTTTCAGATTTATGTTTTTCAGATTTCAAAATGCTGTTTCGGATTTCAGATTTTCAGATTGCTGTTTTTAGATTTCATATTTTCAAATTGCTGTTTTCAGATTTATATTTTCAGAATTCTGTTTTTCAGATTTCTATTTTTCATATTTTTGCTTTCAGATTTCTAATTTTCATATTTTTGTTTTCAAAATTCTGTTTTCAGCTTTACTTAAATCACAACAACCTTATCCACTTTGATTTACAAATTCATCCACTTTGGTTGCATTGGAATTGCTCATTCCTTTGTTCAATCTAGAACAATCTAGCACATAAATAAGGGCAAAAACGTCCAAACCACAAATGTTAAGTGCAAACACCAAATGTTAAGTGTTATATTAAAGTATAAAGAACAAATTTAAGTAAAAAGGAAAATGTGATACTTACCTTGAAAAAAGTAAGCACGACTCCATGAGCTCGGATTATGGGACATTAAGTATTCATATGCACCCACATCTATAGCCTTTAATCTCTCCATCACATATGTGAATTCAGGTTCGACAGTGCAACCAGTAGTAGCCCAAAACAAATCTTTGTACTCTTCTCCTTTATATGACTTGTTAAAGTTTGTGTATATATGGCGAGCACATTGTCTATGCTCCGTATTTGGCAAGACCTCCTTTACTGCTTCAAGTAGCCCCTAAAAGAATAACAATGTTATTTGACACCTTTTTTTTATGCAAAAATGGACAAGAAAAACTTTGAAATTTATGACATAAGGGACAAGAATAGCAATATACCTTATGTTGATCTGATATAACTGTAAGACCTCCACCTTCTTGTACTCCAACATCCTCACTAAGAAGCTCTAAGAACCATTTTTGGTTTTGCTTGTTCTCAGTGTCTACCACAACCCAACATATAGGATATACTTGGTTATTGGCATCCCTTCCTATAGTTGTTAGGAGTTGACCCTTTACTTGCCCTTTCAAAAAGCACCAATCTAATCCTATCACTCTTCTACATCCAACAATCCATCCTGTTTCCAATGCATGAAAGCATACATTGAATCTATGGAAGTAATGTTTTCCATCAGGATTAAGGTTTACACCCACTTGCACAGTACTACCAGGGTTGGATCTTTGCATTTCTGCAGCATAGTCCCAAATTTTAGCATAATGATCACTAACATTCCCCTCAATCATCACCATTGCCTTATGTTTAGCTCTGTTACATTTACTGATAGATAGGGTGATCTTGATTTTTATCTTAATGAGTTCCCTCAATTCTTTAAGTTTAATAGATGGGTTGAAAACAATCTCCTTCACAAGATGAGAAGCAACCACTGAGGGGATACAAGGTGTCCAAAAGTAAACTTTCTTGAACATGAGTGCTTCTTTTTCATTGACTTTACTTGGACTATTCTTTCTGTGTTCATCCATGATGCATACAAACGAAAATCACATTTTATTTTGTCTGTATCTCTACCACATCTAGATACAAACCTAGTACTTTCAAGTTTCTTAAACCTTAGGGGGTACCCATGGGCCACAACGTAGTTAATAAGACAATTTTTCAATTGAGAATTTTTTTGATATTTCTCTCCAACCTTTGGTTCCATGAGATTCCACTCCACGGTGGGATCATGGATAGAATTGGAACCACCAATGTCATTCTCGTCATCTTCTAGATGAACTAAATCATCTACATATTCATCTTTTTCACCAAAATACTCAGATTAATCTTCAAAAAGTTTGGTAAGAAAAGGATCGTTAACAGATTTGAATGAAACAACTATTTCCTTTTCCCTCTCATAGTCCATGGGCATGTCTGACACGAGAATTTCATATTCGGGATCTGCATAATCAACATATTTTTTCTTGTGTTTCTTAGTTTTCTTCTTGGCATCGTTGTTGGATGCCATGGCTTTCTTGTTGTGCGATTTTAGAAAAAGCCCTAGCTTTGTATATCGACAAGTGTAGAAGAAAATGAACACATGTATAATGGAGGGATATGTGCATATACCGGCTATTGACTTAGTCAACCGGTTATCCCTTATAAATAAAAAGGATTCTAAAAAATGTGGTATTTTTTAGAAAAAAGTAAATTTTTTGGTTTAAATAGAAAAAAAACTGTAAATATAAGGTCTATTTTGGAAAAAACCCGGAGAAATATCTGTTAATGGGGGAGAAACCATCTCATCACCATCATCAGCCTTGCTCCACCATCTCACCAAAGAGAACATTGGCCTTTGGTTGGACAAGTAATCAAGGGTTTTAGATGCTTCGTTGGTTCTCAAATCTGAAGATGTAAAAATAGGATGGAAAGGGAAATGAGAGGATGTGGGTTGGGGTCTAGGAGAGAGAGAGAGAGAGAGAGAGAGAGAGAGAGAGAGAGAGAGAGAGAGACTTTTATTTTTTAATTCGTTAAATAAATAAATAAGTATTAGATTTGAAAAAATGAAAGAAAAATAGAAAATAAATATCCAAGGGTATCAAAATCATTTCAGTTTACCGAGGGAACAAATCCGCAATGAAACTAGCTTAAATGGACCACGACGTCAAAAAATTCGGACTTTGAGCCAAAACTCGAAAAAAATACGTACGATAGAGACCGTTTTTGTATTTTTGTCAAAAAAAGAAAACCAGAAGGACCAATTTTATAGTTATGTCTTATAATTATTTATCCAGTAAGTGATAGAGTAAAATACAGTTTTTGTTTCTATGGTTTATCTAAATTCCCACTTTTTGTCTTAGTATTGATTTTTTTGTCAAGGTTGGTCCATGTAGAGGGTTTTCATATCTCTGTTGGTACCTACCCCTAACAAAAATAAAACCTTGGTTGTTATATTTATAATGATAACAATTTTGCCCTTCAATAAAACTCGTACACATAGTATAAGGACCATTTATGTAAAAGAATCCAAACTATATCACCACAACATCACCAATACAAACATGACCGAGGACCATCCCACAACTGCCACATCATCCCACTACCACTAGACCGTCCCACAACTGCGACATCATCCCACTACCACCACCCACCAAATGTAGCTGAAAAACCGACCACCAATCACAATATGCCCCAACCATCACCACCATCACCCACTTACCACGACACCACTTGCCACAACAACCATCATCACCATCACCAACACCAATCAACATCACCACTATTGTCGATCACCATTAACCCTTTTTTTGCTTCTAAAAAATAAATGATATAATCACAACAATGGAGAAAATATCAATTATTCCATAAACTTTCACGTTTATTTTCAAAAAATGATCAAAGAACCAAGCCATTCAACATTACAAAAGTAAAATTAACCATTACATCTATCATATAAACATTTAAACATTCATAACAACATGAGCCAAATTCCAATATTGTCTTAGTAATCAATGAAATGGTTGTTCTTGAGCAACCTACCTGAACTATTTCTATTTTTAGAAACACTTCAATGTGATCTTTAAATTCTTTTCTCACACTTCAATGTGATCCTTAAACTCTTTTCTCACTGCTTCTAACCTTGATTCTCCATATTGATCACATCATTTTCAAAATTCCATCAAAATTAGCAAACTTAGATAAAGATAACGAAATTTTTGAAGATGTTTGATATTTGTTTACTTGTGGAACAATTTTTTTTTTCAAAAGTTTATGGGAAGCTTAGTTGAAATGACTTCAGTTTGTTTGATCATCGAAAGATTTTGGATCAATGGTCATGTAAAAAATCATAGAAATTATATTAAGATTGATATTGATTACAAAAACTAAAGTTATGCGCTGTTTTTTAGCAAATCCTCGATTTTATCTCCTAAAACTTGAGGAAATGATTTCCTAAAAAGAATAGAAGAACCCATAAGGGATAGTTTCTTTTTCTTTTCATAAACACATTATTAAGTCACAAGAGGAAAGCAATGATCGATGGAAGCGAGATGCAGAGACACAAGGGCGTTGATTGGGACACCAACTGTTGTGTTCCAGCCTCCAAAGCTACAGTAGCCACCTTTGTTGACAAAATGAGACCTAGGGTGGCAAAGTCTTTCAACCCTATGATGAACACAGTTAATGAAGTCAACTACAATGGTAGCTGCCAAGACTATAAATAGAGACTTCATTCTTCAGTCGTAATCATCCCAAACACAGAGAAAGATATAATATAGCACTTAGTGAGAGAGTATTAGAGAGATGGTTGGTTTTTTGTAACAGTTGAGTGTGAGAGTTGCTCCTCCTATTGTAATTCTATTTTAGTGTTTAATAGAAGAGTTTTCCAACCCCAACAACTGGTATCAAAGCCCCGTTTGGTGTCCAGGGAATTCTTTACGAATTTCTCTGTTTTTCGTCAAATTTTTTTTGTCTCAAAATCCATTTTTGAGTACACCGTTGGAAAGGGCTTGTTTCAAGGATTCCGAAAATATATTTTTCATATTTTTTTGACCACAGGAAGACCTTCAAAACGTCGGTCAAAGTTTGGTCAAAGTCGCCGAAAAAACCAGTCATCGGAAAGCCTTGCCGAAGAAGGAGTGACGTCGTCAGTGACGTCACCATTGACCAGAGTTTCAGAAATTTGCAGTTTAGCCCCTGATGCTTCAGAAAATTTCAAACAGGTCCCTCTGTTTCTGAAACACTGCAGTTCGGTCCCTGTTTGTTCCGAAAGTAACCTGTTTGCTCCCTAGACTTTAGAAAAGTTTTAGAAAGGTCCCTGGTTTGCAGAAAAGTTTCAGATTGGCCCCTGTAAGTTCCGATAATCAATTCAAAAATAGCACTGGGAAGTTGATGTACAAGGATATGATAATCAATTCAAAAATAGCACTTGGAAGTTGTTAAAAAGTGCTACGGTTGTTGCAAGTGGACAACTTGATGGTACTCTTTATAAAAGTCATGCAAAGCTACTTCAGCCAAGTCTCAATGCTGTTGAAGAAGAGACATCACCAAAATTGTGGCATAGAAGACTAAGCCACATGAACGAGAAGGGATTGATGACTCTTGAAAAGAAGGAGTCCATTTCAATGCAAAGGATGTTGCCCTGGATCCTTGTGAATACTGCCTATTTGGGAAACAACATAGAGTTTCCTTTAGCTCCACAAGAAAGAACCGCTCTGATTTGCTGAGCCTTGTCCACTCCGACGTATGTGGACCGATTGAAGTAGAATCTCTTGGTGGAAGCCGGTATTTTGTGACATTTATTAACGATGCATCATGAAAGGTATGGGCATACTGTATGAGGACGAAGGACCAAGTATTGGACCACTTTAAAGCTTTTCATGCAATGGTGGAAAGACAATCAGGCAACCAGTTAAAATGTCTCAGATCAGATAATGGAGGCGAGTACTATTCCCGTGAGTTCTCTACATATTGCATGGAACATGGTATCAGACATGAAAAGACTGTCCCACGAACCCCACAACACAATGGTGTAGCAGAATGGATGAATCGCACCAGTGTTGAGAAAGTTCGATGCATGCTCAACATGACTAAACTCCCAAAGTCATTCTGGGGTGAAGCTGTATTGATAACTTGCTATCTAATAAACAGGTCGCCTTCCGTTCCAGTAAATTTTATAGTTCCAGAGAAAATATGGACGGGTAAAGACATATCATATTCTCACTTGATAGTATTTGGGTGCAAGGCATTCGCACATGTATCATGTGAATTGCAGAAGAAGTTAGACCTCAAATCTACTCCACGCATCTTTATTGGATATGGAGATGAAGAGTTCGGGTACAGGCTATGGGACCCAGAACTAAAGAAGGTTATTCGAAGTAGAGATGTCGTTTTCTATGAAAACCAATATTATGATTTCAAGGCACCTGTTAACAAGCAACAAAGCTCCAAAGTTTCAGGTATAATATCTGAAAATAAAGATGATGTTTCCACTTAAGAAGAGGATGAAGAAGTTGATGATGCAAATCTAGAAGGTGTTGAGCAGGGGGAGCTTCCACCCCTGGATAATTCAGATCCATTGTCAAAAGCTGAAAATGAAGGAACTCAAGTTCGACGATCCGAACGAGTTCATGCTCCATCAAGAAGATATCCGACTTCAAACTACATCCTTCTTACCAGTGAGGGGGAGCCAGAGAGCTTTAAAGAAGCTCAATCTCATATTGACAAAGCAAACTGGCAGAAGGCCATGGAAGAAGAAATGAATTCTTTGCAAAAGAATCAAACATATGGATTGGTGAAACTCCCCAAAGGAAAGAAAGCCTTGAAAAACAAGTGGGTTTTCAAGCTGAAGAAAAACGGCAAGGGAAATACTATGAAGTATAAGGCGAGACTCGTTGTCAAAGGTTTCCAACAAAAAGAAGGAATCGACTTTGATGAATTTTTTTCGCCGGTTGTGAAGATGATGTCTATTCGAGTTGTACTCGGATTAGTTGCCAGTCTAGATCTTGAACTTGAGCAGATGGATGTGAAAATAGCCTTTCTCCATGGTGATTTGGATGAAGAAATATACATGGAGCAGCCCGATGGCTTTAAAGTCCCAAAGAAAGAGCATCTCGTCTGCAAATTAAATAAGAGCCTTTATGGTCTTAAGCAACCCCCAAGGCAATGGTACAAGAAGTTTGATTCATTTATGATGAATCATGAGTACAAGAGAACCGTTGTAGACCACTGTGTCTATCTGAAGAAGTTTCCAGATGGGAAATTTGTCATTCTTTTGCTCTATGTGGATGATATGTTGATAGTGGGTCAAGATGCAAAGATGATCGACAACTTGAAGAAGGATTTGTCTAAGTTCTTTGATATGAAAGACTTAGGCCCAACACAACAGATACTGGGCATGAAAATTATCCGTGATAGAAAATCAAGAAAATTGTTCTTATCATAGGAGGATTATGTTGAACGTGTGATCAAAAGGTTCAACATGGAAAGTGCCAAGCTCGTTGGCACACCCTTGGCTAATCACATCAAGTTGAGTAAGAAAAATTGTCCTTCTTCTCAAAAAAAAAAAAAGAGATGAAAGCAGTCCCTTATTCCTCAGTCGTAGGAAGTCTTATGTATGCGATGGTATGTACAAGACCAGATATTGCTCATGTTGTTGGTGTTGTGAGTAGATATCTAGCTAATCCGGGAAAGCAACATTGGGAAGCAGTCAAATGGATACTTCGATACCTAAAGGGTAGTTCAAAACTATGTTTATGCTACGGGGGAGCAAAGCCAATCGTGGAAGGTTATACAGATGCTGATATGGCAGGAGATCTTGATAATAGAAAATCTACATCAAGTTACATTTTCACTTTGGCAGGGGGAGCTATCTCGTGGCAATCCAAGCTACAGAAGGGTGTTGCACTGTCAACAACAGAAGCTGAGTATATTGCTGCCGTTGAAGCTGGGAAGGAGCTTATATGGATGAAACGGTTTCTTCAAGAATTAGGCTTTCCACAAGAAGAGTACATCATTCATTGCGATAGTCAGAGTGCTATGGACCTGAGTAAGAACTCGATGTACCATTGCCGCACAAAACATATTAATATACGTTATCACTGGCTTAGAGAAGCAATTGAAGGACGGGAATTGAAGTTGTTAAAGATCAACACCAACAACAATCCTGCAGACATGCTAACAAAGGTGGTGACACAAGAGAAACACAAACTATGTGCTGACATAGTTGGGATGAGGATTGTTGGACGGAGACTGGAGGGGGGGATTTGTTGTGTTCCAGCCTCCAAAGCTACAGTAGCCACCTTTGTTGACAAAATGAGACCTAGGGTGGCAAAGTTTTTCAACCCCATGATGAACACAGTTAATGAAGGCAACTATAATCGTGGCTGCCAAGACTATCAATATATACTTCATTCTTCAGTTGTAATCATCCAAAACACAGAGAAAGATATAGTATAACACTTAGTGAGATGGTTGGTTTTTTGTAATAGTTGAGTGTGAGAGTTGCTCATCCTATTGTAATTCTATTTTAGTGTTTAATAGAAGAGTTTTCCAACCCCAACACCAACAACGATAGGAGGATAAAATTGTATTAGTTTTATCATGGTTATTGGAGGAGATGAAGGATGACGAATAGAAGATGAAACAGTGATGATACTTATCGTTGATGGTTGAAGCGTGGAGCTTTAATAGTGAGAGGGAGAAAGTGTGAAACACTAATAGAGCTTTTAGGCCTTTAATGCATTTTCTTTAAAGTTTACCGATGTTAATCCCATTAAGTTTAAAAAATGACAAAATATACAAAATCAAAAAAAAAAAAAAAAAAAAAAAAAAAAAGATTTGCATCATTTTACACCCATTTAAAGTCTATTTAACGGTAAGTGGTATAAGGACCAACCATCGTTACCGAAACCCCCCACACCAATAATAAAACTCAATATTAAGATCAAAAATAAGAATTTAATAAACAACATGGATCAAAACTGTATTTTACTCAAATTGATATTTGATTATTGGACATATAATATTGCGTTCTAAGATGTCAAAGAAACATCAATCATAACCTCAACACCTAATCGATTAAAGCCCACCATCTAACCTTATTTTATTAATTAATTTCAAAGCAACGATAATTAATCATACCGTCCTTTTCTTTTTTGAGATTTTAAATGACTATAGTGAATTAACAAGTGAAAAATGCAAACTATAAAATGAAAAATATAGCAAGAGAATACAAAAGAAAAAAGAAAAACAAAAAGTAGTAAAACCGAGAAGGCAGTGGGGTCCATAGCACTGTGTTTGGTGAAAGAACAAGTGTGTGTATATATATAGACAAATGGCGAGCATCATTCTCATCCCAAATCCAACTCTCAACCCTCAACTTTCCTGTTTGCATCCATTGAATTAAGCAGATAGAAGATACAAGAAGATGGGTTCAATCGTGGAAGCAAAACAGGAGGAAGAAGCATTCCTATTTGCGATGCAGCTGGCAAGCGCATCCGTGTTACCGATGGTCTTGAAATCGGCGGTGGAGCTGGATTTGCTGGAGACGATTGCCAAAGCCGGACCAGGTGCTTATGTGTCGCCTGCGGAGCTGGCGGCTCAGCTACCCAAGGTAGAAAACCCGGAGGCAGCCGTGATGCTGGACAGGATCTGCCGCCTATTGGCTAGCTACTCCGTCCTCACTTGTACCCTCAAGGATGTAGCCGGCGATGGTGTTGTTCAACGCCTCTATGGTCTGGCCCCGGTCTGCAAATTTTTGGTAAAGAACGAAGATGGTGTTTCCATGGCGCCTCTCCTGCTCATGAACCAGGATAAGATTCTTATGGAGAGCTGGTAAGAAACGTATTCCTTTATCATTTCTGATTGCTAAAAAAAAAAAAAAAGTAAAGTACGTTTTATTTATTTCAAGACCATGGGTAACACCAATTGCTAATTATACGCATCAAACTGAAAAATAGCACATATTTTTAGGGGAATGTTGCATTGCAAGTTAATCTGTTTTCATTTACAATAATCATATTGATTGGAGAGAGTATTTTTTTTTTTTTTTTTCTTTTATATTTATAATTAAAGGCCTCACTTGTATTCAAATCATTTTTTTTTTGCTGGAAAATACGGACATATAATAAACTTTGTAGTTGTTCAAGTGTCATTTTTTTGAACGGCTGTTCAAGTGTCATTTAGGAAACCTTTTAACAGATACCAGTTGATGTTAATTAAACATAGATATGAGAAAGACATAAACCTAATCAGCTTCAACCACCACCAAAGAGGTTGGTCAATGACTATGTGAATTTAAAATTTTAAACCTAATGAGAAGATAAAAAATAAATCACGTTGACCACATGATTAATGGTTGCTTATAATATTTTAATTAGGTACCATTTGAAAGATGCGGTGTTGGATGGTGGAATTCCATTCAACAAGGCGTATGGCATGACAGCTTTTGAGTACCATGGAAAAGATGCCAGATTTAACAAGGTCTTCAACAGCGGTATGTTTAATCACTCCACCATGACCATGAAAAAGATCCTTGACATGTATGATGGGTTCAATGGCCTCACCACCCTCGTGGACGTTGGTGGCGGCACCGGTGCCAGCCTTAGCATGATCGTCTCTAAACACCCTTCTGTCAAGGGTATCAATTTCGATTTGCCCCATGTCATCCAAGATGCCACCAGTATTCCTGGTATGTGTGTATTTATATGATCAATCCTATTGAAGATAATATATATATATATATATATATATATATATATATATATATATTAATTAGAAAAGGTATGCAGGTATTGAACATGTTGGTGGGGACATGTTTGAAAGCGTGCCAGAAGGAGATGCCATTTTCATGAAGGTGGGCTTCTCCACTAGGACTCTTTCTTTCTTTATTATAATTATTATTTTATTTTGATTTTGATTAAAAAAAAAACAAAAAGACCTAGTCGAATGATTAATTAATTAATTAATGCTGTAATATATTTATATTACGTACAGTGGATCTGCCACGATTGGAGTGATGCTCACTGCCTGAAATTCTTAAACAACTGCTACAAAGCACTCCCGGAGAAGGGGAAAGTGATTGTGGCGGAATGCATTCTTCCGGAAGCGCCTGACACGAGCCTTGCGACGCAGAACGTGGTTCACATTGACGTCATCATGTTGGCTCACAACCCGGGAGGCAAAGAGAGGACCGAGAAAGATTTTGAGGCATTGGCCAAGGGTGCAGGCTTCAGTGGTTTCCGCAAAGCCTGTTGTGCTCTCAATACCTGGGTCATGGAGTTTACCAAATAGAATAACCACAATTCACAAGTCAAATATTTTCTTTTCTTTTTCATATTTCACATTCAAGTACCATATTTTCAAATCCACACTTCTTTATTTCGAATCCCATTTACATATGTATCCAATTTCCGTGTCAATTGAATGAGACAATAATAATAAATACAAAATTACACGGTTGATTCATAACCTTTTTTTTTTTTTTTGCACTTGGATCATCTCTGTGGTTTGATTTTTTTGCGTTACAAGAATTTCAGTACCAAGATGTTATATATGATTTGATGGATAAATTAAAGAGTAAATTACTGAAATGGTTCTTATGGTTTGGTCAAAATTAAACGTTTGGTCCTTAACTTTTTTTTTTGCACTCGGATCATCTTTGTGGTTTGATTTTTTTGCGTTTTTCGTTCCTTACATACATAAAGTTAGGGATCAAACTTGCAATTTTGACCAAACCATAGGGACGAAAAACACAATAAAATCAAATCACATGGACGATCCAAATGCAAAAAAAAATAAAAAAAAATTAG
Organism: Lactuca saligna; assembly: GCF_052625555.1. Lineage (NCBI taxonomy): Eukaryota > Viridiplantae > Streptophyta > Magnoliopsida > Asterales > Asteraceae > Lactuca > Lactuca saligna. The sequence continues at coordinate 192,606,189 of NC_136418.1, read as the reverse complement.
AGACCAAACGTGTAATTTTGATCAAACCATAGGGACGATTTCAGTAATTCACTCTAAATTAAAATAGAGTGGGAGAGACCAACTGAGACATATGCCCATCAACCTCACATGATCCAATCAATAGCCATTATATATACTTTATACAAACATGTCAACAACTCAGTGACTCTCTAGTTGTAATCCAAACCTAGACTAGATTCTTCCCCCCCCCCCCCCCCCCCCCCCCTACCTAATTAGATCGGAGGGTATAAATGTGGAGTTTTCCTAATTTTTTGTGAGTCACACCATCATTTTCTTCATTTTCTTTTCCTTCATCTAAAACCTAAGAAATAGATGAGAAGTTTCCCTCATTATTTTTATTTTATTATAATGTATATATATATATATAATAAAAACCATGAGTTTTGATATATTTTTTAAAAAATTTAGTAGTTATATAATTTAATAAATATTAAAAAAGATAAAAAAAAATGGCCAATAGGAATAGGAGAAAAAGTGAGGAAATGGGCTCTCTCACCTCTTTCCCTCACCACCTTTCCCTCAGTCAAAGGATGATGTTCAGCCGAGAAGGAAAACTTCCCTCACTCTTTCCTTCACCCATACCGTCCAGCATTACAAATTCTAGATTTTCGAAAGAGTAAATTACAGATTTGGTCCACATAGCTTGGTTAAATTCACATAGTCGGTTCAACCTTTCAAAAACCAACAAAACACATTATTGTGGTTTAAAAAAATTTACACGCACATCCTTGTTCCATATATAAAAACCACTTTACCCTATATATATATATATATATATATATATATATATATATATATATATATATATATATATATATATATATATATATATATATATATATATTTTCTGGTTTACTCATCTATATTAATTAATAATATAAAATGAAAAGGACCTCTTTTACCTCACCCCACCGTAGCCTCAACCCCCACCCCATCGTGTATCTATCTTCCTGATTATACCTCCCCTCTCTCATTATTTTGATTGAGGATAAGATTGTCAATCTCCAAAATTCATATCGTTTCTCTCATTTCCAAAAGAGGCTCGCACTAACTTCTTCAACGACCTCCACTTTCTCTAACTAGTACTGATATGCATGAGACAAGATCACCCCATTCTATTAATGAAACATCCGGTTTTGGGATGTATCTTGTCTTGGAAAACCGATATTTTAATTATCATGAGAAGGTCTCTGGTGTTAAAGGATTAAGGTCTCGGGTGTTAAAGGATTAAGACTTTGTTGAAAGTTAGTTGATCTACAAAGTTCACTCCGTGATCCAAGCATGTGTAGCGTTGTGATGTCCGAGTAGGTAGAGACTATTTTGTCCCCTAGTGATAGTGTCGTGATCTTGTGTTGGTCACAGAGAGATGAAATGGATTGTTGACTTTTTGACCAAATTTAACTTTTGGTCAACTGTATTGGGTTTGGGTATTGGAGGGGCAAAATGGTCTTTTGCCCGTAGAATAGCTTTTGTTAGACCTAGACTCGATAAGGAAGTGTAGATAAATGTGTGACTACCCGAACCTTTTTCAGTAAACGAAAGTCAAATCCCGTTAAATAAAATTTTGAATTTTATTTGTTCCGTTAAATTCTTGTGGTTTAGAAAATCATTTAAATTATATAAATAAAATTTATATAAGAGTCGGAACCAAAACACGCGAAAAACCGAGTTTTCCTTCAAAAATCAGCAAAAATCTCGTCTAACCTTGCGTTTACGGCCGTAAACCCTGGGCGGTAATGTAACACATCGTTTATTTAATAAATATATAAATTAATTACTGAAGGAATAGTAGCCCTAAAATAAATAATTATATTGCAAGGTGTTGGTCTCGAGGAGTTAATTGCGGCTATTTTAGAAGTTGGCGATTAAAACTGTAAGTTTCGGAGTGATTTTGTAAGTATTTCTGAAGGCAGGGACTAAATGGTAATTTTTGGGACTTAATTTGAAGAGATTTTGGAGGCTTAGGGTCTGAATGGTAACATATGGACTTCAGTTTAAAAGAATTTGTAAAGGAGGGGCTGCATAGTAATTATCGGGATTTAATTTGTAAGGGTTTTCTAAAAGGGGGGGGGGGGGGGGGGGGGGGGGGGTTTACAAGGGTAAATTATGGGATCTATTTCGAAACTATCTCTGAAGGGAGGGACGGTTTATGTCATTATAGGATTAATTTTGTGGTACACGGGTATATAAGGTTTCGTAACCCTAACCCTAAATAGAAGTGCAACCGTCACCCTCCAACCTTATACCTCCCTTACCGGTGTCACCTTCCCTTCCCTTTCCCAGGCGTCGCCGTCCCTCCTATGTTTAACTCGATTGGTGATGGAAATTCCAGATTATGGGACAACTTCAAGAATTAAACCAATCATTCCATCATCCTGCCAATCGAAGGTGTACTTCAGATGTACCGTATTCCTCTAAATGTTCTGTTATTTTATCAGACATATTCTAAAGGCAAGATGTCACTCTTACGATATCTTCCGATAGGTTTTATTCACTATCATAAGCCTTTCATTTCCTCCATTTACTCAATTCTCTACGTGTATTCACCATAACATTTTGTACATCCAAGCAGACATTCGGTGTACCGGGCGAGAATTTAAGATAAGAAAGCTTTATTTACGATAGACGTATGAATCTCCTTATCTCTCCGAAACGTTTACATGCTAGTTCTAATATCATAGCCGTACGCATAGAATCCTAAACACATAAGGTTTCCATACCCGGTCGGCAATAGACCATAGATCCGAACAAATAATATCATATATGGAAAACATATAACATTTAGCACATAAAAGTATTTTAGGCAACTTTCCTAAAAATATACTAGTGCTCGTGTCTTAAAATATGGTAGACACTCATCTCGCAATCATCGCTTAGCATTCTAAGTTTAAGTCTAGAAATCCTTCAAATTCCTAGTTTGCTTAAACTAATGCTCTGATACCAACTGTGACATCCCCATTTTCACGGCCAGAAAAGACCGATTTGTGTATGCTTGTTTTAAAATCAGAGTAATCGTTTACAGAAAACAGTTGCGGAATTTGTTTCCAAAACAAAATATGATAATAATTTATCAAATCATTTCTTTAAAGAAATGTATTTTCATTATATAAAAAAATCTCGAGATGTCATGTTCCGATACAGACCAAAAGCATAAACAATATAAAATAGACCTTACAACAGTTATTTATAACTACTGATCTATAATCCAAAATCTCTCGTCAAGTCCACCAACTTATACCCTTGTGCCATTACCTGTAATGCAAAGAAATTTGAGTGGGTCAGGCTTGGGACCCTAATGAGCATATAGGGTTTTCAACCCATAATAATATAATTATTATATTTAATCATCAAACAATCAACCCAATTACCCATCCCCATTATCTTCTTTATTCCTAAGTACCTTCCCTAAGGATTTATCCTAAGGATCGTCTCCTACATCATATTTACCTCTCATCTCCTTACATTGCATTTCCTTATATGTTTGTTCCTATGGACTCTCCCTAAGGATTATCGCCTACATCGCATGGACAGTATTAATTCAGGGATTACTCCCTCAATACGTTCCCAACAAGGGTTAGGGTATCATCGCATGATTATGCAGCCACATCATCGCCTGGACTCGTAAATCATAATAAGGGTTAGACTATCATCGCATGAATACGCATCCACAACATCACCTGTACTCATAATTCATAATAAGGGTTAGATTATCATCGCATGAATACACAGCCACAACATCGCCTGGACTCATAATTCATAATAAGGGTTAGACTATCACCACATGAATACGTAGCCACAACATCGCCTGTACTCGTAATTCATTACCTATCTATCATCACCTAATTATCATCACCATTATATCCTCACCTATCTCTTATCACATTATTTCATCACACACCAACCATTTCATCTATCCATGTTCTACCCAACATATTTGTAGATATATATTACATATATAGTTTAAAGCATATACAAACCTGTATAAAACATTCATCCAACATCCACCTCAAATAAACAAACAATATATAAACACATAACATGTATTTCATAGCAAATACTTAATATCTATGTGTTAAAAGAAAGTAACTACACACTCACACCAAACATATACTTAATACATTCAAACAATATTAAAATCGTGTTTATGAAAGGGACTATACACTCACTTGATCAGAGGATGATCGGACAACACTACAGCTCTAAGAGTAGTACTTCTTCGTTGAAACTAGAAGATCTGCATACACCGGGCTTCTCGCAGGCAGAGCTTCGGCTCGTAAACTCTTTTCTTCTAGGGATCTTCGAGCTTCGGGACTTGCTTCGGGTCTCGGGATGATACCGGGGCTTCGGGGGGTTAAAATAGGGCTTAGAGAGAGAATCGGGAGTGGGAGAGATGAGAAGGAGCAACTAAAATCGGCTGACCCTCGGTTTCTATTTATAGGGTGAATTTTCTGGGTTCACCTCGTGAGTTTCTAATATTCACCTCGTGAGCTACATATGCTCAACTCGTGAGCTTGATACGTCATTGCGTTTGTCATGGCCATTTGCCCTGAAAGACGTCCATCATCTATTCTCCTCGTGAGCTAGCCTCACCTCGTGAACTACATATGTTCACATCGTGAGCTCTGATAGAGCCTTGAGATTCATGCCCTGAACTTCAGAAATTCATAACTTTCGCATATGTGCTCCGTTTTCGACGTTATTTTTATCCATGCGTAGGTGAGATTATACTCTACACCTCTCGTTTAGACTCTGTTGGCTAATATTGACTTTATTTTTAATATATTATAAATATATTATTTTTAGTAGGTCGGGACAGGAAAACTCCGTTATAAATTTATAACTTCTTCATCCGACATCCGTTTTCGTCTGTCTTTTTACTGTTGCACTAACATTGACGAAATCTTTAATTCTCGTTTAGATTGTTTCAGCTAAAAACCGCTCAATCTCAAAGTTGAACTTTGGGCTGCATACTGCTAAGCTGAAACTTAGAAAAATCATAACTTCCTCATACGAAGTCAGATTTGAATGTTATTTTTATGTATGCTCTCGGTGTAACATATTCTACGACTTTAATTTAGATTGCTAAGGCTAAATATCACTCTAACGTAAATTCACTATTTACATCGCGCTGTGTCATGCCGGTTTTGTCGCGAAACTTCGACAAGTCATGACTTCTTCGTTATAACTCAGATTTCAACGTTCTTTATATGTATGGAATCGTTGTAACATATACTACAACTTAGTTAATATTATTCATTCTAAATAATCTTCTATAAAAAAGTCATTTTTAACGCTTAACGTCTCTAAATTGACTAGCCCGGATCTACGGGCGTTACAATTATCTCCCCCTTTGGATGATTACGTCCTGGAATCATCAATGGAAATAAGGCTTGTATAATGATTCCCTACATTATCTTTGAATCCTAGGTATCAATCGTAACTTGTATGTTTCTTCGAATGAGTATGTAACTCTTGGACTTCTTGACTACAGGCGATGCTCAATCTTTCATCTGCTCTTCATACTATGTTGGACTTTCAACTGTAACCTTCAAGTCACAAAATAAATCCTTATTGTGGACTCCTTCTTCTTCTTAGGATAAGTACTTCCCCTTATCTATTGTAACAGATCAATGGGTCATGTTCTAAATGACCTTTCATCGGATGATGCAACGCCTAGACTCAAGTCTCTGTGAGTCAAATTACAGAATGGAATATACCTTCCTTCATATTCTAATATGATATAATCACATTTTTACATGTAACATTTCTAGCTACAAGCTTCCTTAACAATGAGCGCAATGCTATCGATCACATTGATTTCAACCTTCTGACTTGAGTCAGATGCTACCTCGAACTTGGTTCTCTAAACCATATAACAAACTCATCGTTGTCGGACTCAATTTGATATGACCGCTAGGGTCAGAATATCAATCATCTTCTTAGTCACTACAGAAACAATGGTAACGACATACTTGAATAAAACAAGACCAATCGCTAGCTTCTTGGTAACCTTGTGACGTTCCCTGATCCAAACGTGAGTCTTGTGCTTCCGGTAGTATAGATCTCTACTACTATTCACACCTACACATACTCACCCCAAGTATTGTCTCGCGGTCCCCAAGTCCTAAAATCACAAAACAATTTAACACATATGAATGTGTCCAATTAATCATACAAATTTTCCTAGACTCTACTAGGACTTCTTCCATGCGCATCTTCACTCATCAATCATGCTTCAACTCGATTGGTGATGTAAATTCTAGATTATGGGACAACTTCAAGAATTAAACCAATCGTTCCATCATCCTGCCAATCGAAGGTGTACTTCAAACGTACCGTATTCCTCTAAATGTTCCGTTATTTTATCAGACATATTCTAAAGGCAAGATGCCACTCTTACGATATCATCCGATAGGTTTTATTCAATATCATAAGCCTTTCATTTCCTCCATTTACTCAATTCTCTACGTGTATTCACCATAACGTTTTGTACATCCAAGCAGACATTCGGTGTACCGGGCAAGAATTTAAGATAAGAAAGCTTTATCTACGATAGACGTATGAATCTCCTTATCTCTCCGAAATGTTTACATGCTAGTTCTAATATTGTAACCGTACGCATAGAATCCTAAACACATAAGGTTTCCATACCCGGTCGGCAACAGACCATAGATCCGAACAAATAGTATCATATATGGCAAACATATAACATTTATCACATAAAAGTATTTTAGGCAACTTTCCTAAAAATATACTAGTGCTCGTGTCTTAAAATATGGTAGACACTCATCTCGCAATCATCGCTTAGCATTCTAAGTTTAAGTCTAGAAATCCTTCAAATTCCTAGTTTGCTTAAACTAATGCTCTGATACCAACTGTGACATCCCTATTTTCACGGTCAGAAAAGACCGATTTGTTTATGCTTGTTTTAAAATCAGAGTAATCATTTACAGAAAACAGTTGCGGAATTTGTTTCCAAAACAAAATATGATAAGAATTTATCAAAGCATTTCTTTAAAAAATGTATTTTCATTATATAACAAAATCTCGGGATGTCATGTTCCGATACAGACCAAAAGCATAAACAATATAAAATAGACCTTACAACAGTTATTTATAACTACTGATCTATAATCCAAAATCTCTCGTCAAGTCCACCAACTTATACCCTTGTGCCATTACCTGTAATGCAAAGAAAACTGAGTGGGTCAGGCTTGGGACCCTAGTGAGCATATAGGGTTTTCAACCCATAATAATATAATTATTATATTTAATCATCAAACAATCAACCCAATTACCCATCCCCATTATCTTCTTTATTCCTAGGTACCTTCCCTAAGGATCGTTTCCTATATCATTTTTACCTCTCATCTCCTTACATCGCATTTCCTTATATGTTTGTTCCTAAGGACTCTCCCTAAGGATTATCGCCTACATCGCATGGACAGTATTAATTCAGGGATTACTCCCTCAATACGTTCCCAACAAGGGTTAGGGTATCATCGCATGATTATGCAGCCACATCATCGTCTGGACTCGTAAATCATAATAAGGGTTAGACTATCATCGCATGAATACGCATCCACAGCATCGCCTGTACTCGTAATTCAAAATAAGGGTTAGACTATCATCGCATGAATACGCAGCCACAACATCGCCTGGACTCGTAATTCATAATAAGGGTTAGACTATCATCGCATGAATACGCAGCCAGAACATCGCCTGGACTCGTAATTCATTACCTATCTATCATCACCATTATATCCTCACCTATCTCTTATCACATTATTTCATCACACACCAACTATTTCATCTACCCATGTTCTACCCAACATATTTGTAGATATATATTACATATATAGTTTAAATCATATACAAACCTATATAAAACATTCATCCAACATCCATATCAAATAAACAAACAATATATAAACACATACCATGTATTTCATAGCAAATACTTAATATCTATGCGTTAAAAGAAAGTAACTACACACTTACACCAAACATATACTTAATACATTCAAACAATGCTTGTATTAAAATTGTATTTATGAAAGGGACTATACACTCACTTGATCAGAAGCACTACAGCTCTAAGAGTAGTACTTCTTCAAACTAGAAGATCTTCACACACTGGGCTTCTTGCAGGCAGAGCTTCGGCTCAGAAACTCTTTTCTTCTAGGGATTTTCGTGCTTCGGGACTTGCTTCGGGTCTCGGGATGATACCGGGGCTTTGGGGGGGGGGGGTTAAAATAGGGCTTAGAGAGAGTATCGGGAGTGGGAGAGATAAGAAGGAGCAATCAAAATCGGCTGACCCTCGATTTCTATTTATAGAGTGAATTATTTGGGTTCACCTCGTGAGTTTCTAATATTCACCTCGTGAGCTAGGCTCACCTCGTGAGCTATATATGCTCACCTTGTGAGCTCGATACGTCATTGCGTTCATCATGGCCACTTGCCCTAGAAGTCGTCCATCATTTGTTCACCTCGTGATCCACTAATGCTCACCTCGTGAACTACATATGTTCACCTCGTGAGCTCTGACACAGCCTTGGGGTTTACGCTCCGAACTTTAGAAATTCATAACTTTTGCATACGTACTCCGTTTTCGACGTTATTTATATCCATGCGTAGGTGAGATTTTGCTTTACAACTCTCGTTTAGACTCTGTTAACTAATTTTGACTTTACTTTTAATATATTATAAATATATTATTTTTAGTAGGCCAGGAGTGGAAAACTCTGTTATAAATTCATAACTTCTTCATTCGACGTCCGTTTTCGTCTGTCATTTTACCGTTGCACTACCACTGACGAGATCTTCGATTCTCGTTTAGACTGTTTCAGCTAAAAACCGCTCGATCTCAAAGTCGAACTTCGGACTGCATACTGCTAAGCTGAAACTTAGAAAAATCACAACTTCCTCATACGAAGTCAGATTTTGACGTTCTTTTTATGTATTCTCTCGGTTTAACGTATTCTACGACTTTCATTTAGATCGCTAAGGCCAAATATCGCTCTAACGTAAATTTACTATTTACGTCGCGTTGTGTCGTGCTAGTTCTGTCGCGAAACTTCAACAAGTCGTAACTTCTTCGTTATATCTTGGATTTCAACGTTCTTTATATGTATGGAATCCTTGTAACATATACTACAACTAAGTTAAGATATCCATTTTAAATAATCTTCTATAAAAAAGTCATTATTAACGCTTAACGTCTCTAAATTAACTAGCCTTGATCTACGGGCGTTACAGTGTGCCTCATTGTGTTGTGATTCGCTGGGATGTTTAGACAAGAGACTAAAACCCTAATGGGCCTTGTAAGCCCTAATGGGCCCAATGAAGCTTAATGGACCTAAAAGCCCAAACATGTGATTAATGGGCTTAGTGAAACCCTAATAGACCTAGTGGAATCATAATGGGCCTAACGAACCCTAATTGGTCAAAGGACCTAGCTATTGGGCCTATTGGGCTAAGATGGGTTGGAAACCCTAATTAGGGTTTAGAAAACCCTAATACTAGATTTATGGGCTAGGACTTATCGGGACCCACTTCTGGGCCATTGGAATGAAATTGTGTATTAAGCCCAATCACACCATATAATTTAATTAGAAGAGTGATGAAGTTAATGGATTAAGTCTGTAATGGGTTAAGTGAGAAACACTTAACCCTAATCATCATTTTATGTGAAACCCTCATCCTACTTTGGTTTATTGTTGGGCCTTTCTATTGGGACTTGATGATTGGGTTATAAATGGGCCATCCAAGATCAAGAAAATGGACTAGAATAATTAATAGGCTTCGGGGTAAGACCCATATGAGGAGTTGGGCCCAATTTGGAAAATTGGGCCATAAATGAGCCATCGTTTGGACCTTTATGATTATGTGATATTGGGCTATTAGAATGTTGAATGTTGGACTGGACTAAATGGTTGGGCCTTATGGTAAGACCTTATAAGGTTCTGGCCCAATTTGGGAAATTGGGCCATATGTTGGGCTTTAACTAATAGTTTAGCTTTTGGGCCTTTGGATTAGGCCTTGAGTTGAATCGAGCTAAGATAGGGGTAAATCAGTCTTTTACCTCGAGCTTGGACTTATGAATTTTTGTGTTGGAACCCAATTATTAATTGGGTGATTTTTGATATTAACAGTTCGGGAATCTGTCATCCAGTAGTTGGGATTGTGTCTACGGGACTTTAGTAGTGTGAGGTGAGTCTTCTCACCATACCCATGGATCTAAGGCCCATTATGTGATTATGATATATATGTTAGATATTCTATGATTTGATGTGACGTGTGATTGTGTGTTTTGCATGAAGACCTAAGGGGAGCCCATAACATTGGATGTAAGACCATGTAGGGTAGCCCATGACAGTCCTAGGTAAAGACCATGTGGGGTATCCCATGGCATTGGATGTAAGCCTATGTGGGGTAGCCCATGGGAGTCCTAGGTAAAGACCATGTGGAGTAACCCATGACATTGGATGTAAGACCATGTGGGGTAGCCCATGGCTATCCTAGGTAAAGACCATGTGGGGTAGCCCATGACATTCTTGCAGGTTTTATGTATGCATGACTTATGTGATATGTGTGTAGCTTTTATAGCTAACAAGATATGTGATATGTGAATTGTGTGTATGGTATGCTCTGGGAAACTCACTAAGCTTCGTGCTTACATGTTTTGTTTATGGTTTCAGGTACTTTAGTTTCAAAGGAAAGGAGTCAGCTCGATCATAACACATCACACTATGTTTTCCGTACAGGAGGTCTTTAGGATTATACTCTGACATTATTTCATGACATGCTTGATTATTAACTCACTGGTTTTGACATGAGACATTATTATGAATGTTTTATACTGACGGTTTTATGTAATAACTTATTTAAAACAAAATTTTGGTCTGAAATTTTGGGATGTTACAAGTTGGTATCAGAGCCTTGGTTTGAGGGATTCAGGCACACTCTCGGGTGTGTCTGGACTCAGACTGAGGACTTAGTATCAAATTTTCAAAAAGAAAATCATTTTTAGAAAAAGGAATTTGATAAAGAAGCTAAAAAGGGAAAAGAACTTTGAAAAGAACAATGTGTGTGATGCGTGCAATCAGACGATATCAGACAAGGAACCCTCAACCTGAGCTCCTGACACCCTAGGTTCTAAGAGCAAGCATTCCCTGTATATGTTATCACACCTAAGGATAATATGAGTCAAAGGGAAAATCCAACAGCTGAGCATGATTTTGTTGTGAAACCGAAGGACTTAGCAAAAGTCTAAAACTCGGTGAAATCTGAATGAAACTGAATCTTGGCACAAAGCCATCTTGCTGCGGGGTTCCACTCCCCCCCCCCACTTTAAATATGCTAGAATCCGATAGCTTTGTATTCCTTCAATACTCAGGCTAACTCAGACTTTATAACTTGATCCCAACCACTGATATCCACATGCATAGGCGAATCTAAATCAACACAACATTCACAACTTCCGATACACATACAATCACGAAAAAAGAAAATTAATCCATACATAACAAGAGATCAATTGAAACTAAGCTAGATAAGATAATTCCATTTAACTGGTCCTCCAAAATTACAGCTGAACCTTGAAACACAACCAGAACTATACATAATTACCAATACTACAACAACCGCTAACTTGAAGAACTGTCAACTCAAATATTGGTCCATGGGACCCTAACGGTCCCCTGAAGACCATCAGGTAGCTACCAAGATAAGGGTGTAGGATCCATCATCCCATTGAGAAGTGGGCAATGAATCCTAACATGTCCTTCCTAACCACAATGAAAACAAACTCATGCACTCTGCCTACAATCTCTTCCAAAATGATCCTCTCACCACATCGACGACATGTAACAGATATGAAGCTCCCTCCAACTGGCCCTGAATCCTGGCCTACGAACTAGAACTGCTTTGCTGTAGGATGGGACTGATCCGGAGCCTAACACTGCTTCCTCACTTGGGCCTTTATTTCAATCTCTTGCCTCCTCGTGGCCTCCTGTAACTTCGGTAAGGAATCACACTGCTGGGTAGCACCAAACTGTCTGTTGTCAGACTTGAGCATGCGCATATAACGAGTCATCTGAGCCTGCTCGTACACAAAATCTAGGAAAAACATCGCCCTCTCAGTGAACATGTGGGTGATCCCCGTCACTGATTCAGTATCTTGTCTCATCTCCAAAAACTCATACGCTAGCCTCTCTCGCTCAACCCGTGGAATGTACCAAGCGCGAAACATCTCCTTGAACTGATTCCAAGTAACTACAACTCTCTGATCATCAGAATATCACCCTTTCATCAATCTCCACTAGTCCTTTGCTCTGGACCTTAGCAGGTTCAGAGCACACTTGACCTTCTGGTCAGTAGGACATGAGCATGTGAAGAAACATCCCTCCACGTCAGATACCCAGCACATGGCTATGATTGGGTACTAGACCCCATCTAAGGTTGAGGGCTTCGTGTTATTGAGGTAGCGATACTGAAAAGTCGGGCTCGCTCCTCCCCCTATAGTTGTTACAGCTGTTGAGGTAGCCGTCTCATCAAGGGTTGCATATCTGTCATCAAAATACTCCATCATGGCGGTCTTAATAGACCCGAACATCTCCGGAATCTGACCCCAGACAATCTCAACCACCACTTTGCAGATGATCTCCCTGAGACGATCCTATGTCAATGCTGGCATATCTTGGCCGATAGTCTCGGGTACAGTCGGGAACCCTGATTGCCTTGTCCTGATCTTGATTCAGATCCAGTTACAAAATGCCTCGTAACCACCATACTAAAAAAAATACACCAGGAAGATATCAAATAATCCGCATAATAATAGGGAACAAAGTCCCAACTAAACCCTAGCGGTTGTGACCTCCTTGCTACGCGTATGGGTCCTGTGCTTTTAGTAGTACGGGACCATACTACCTTCCACACCTACCCATATTTATCCCAAGTATCATCATAACGCCCTAACAATATATATATATATATATATATATATATATATATGTGCATGTTGCACACTCAATCCTCACTCCTAAAGGAAGGCTAACAGTCTCATAACCGGCTAAATGACCCCTCAAAACTCATCCATGAAACTTCCACCAACCTTGCAACACTCGTCTATGCTAGTCATACATAACGCTGGACTCTAGACAGTCGAATATATGATCCTACCCTAAGCCATTCATCAAACAAGAATAGGAAATAAGGTCATACCAAACATTCTCAGGCTATAAGATCATCATTATGTATAACTATAATGCATACACTAAGCAACTACAGTAATGATGTCAATTTCATATAAGGGAAACCCTAGACTAGTAGGCATCATTTAATCAGACAACTCTATCATGCAATTCCTGAAGATCCCTAGCCTATTACAAGCATGTTGTTCTAACATAACATAATATAGTCTCAAAAAACTGTGTGGTAATTTGGGGTCTATTTACTGGCTCTGGTTAATCATACACATCTCATCCTCCTTGATTATTTTGAAAACCATTTGAAAAATGTTTTAAAAAAAATATTTTTCCTTAGTTTGAGACTGGATTCACATGGGTGTTCCTCCATTTTACTCAAACCTAGGCTCTGATACCAACTTGTAACATCTATAAAAATCAAGCCAATTTAAAACTTTTTCAACCATTCAAAACCATTAAGTTATTACAAAGTGTTTTCAAAATAATTTAGACATCAGAGGATACCAGAAATCAATTTAAACCCTTTTCAACGATTCAAAACCATTAAGTTGTTACAAAGTGTTTTCAAAATAATTCAGACATCAGAGGATACCAGAAATCAAAAGCATAAAAATGAGAGGAGGTGCACGATCACGCCTTCTCCTTTCCAAAATCATAAGCACCTGAAACAACATCCAAAACTGTAATCCCGAAGCTTAGTGAGTTTCCCCCAAAATACCAACGCCATACAATCATAACCATATCATAGCAAACAAACCACATGAATATAGAGTCTACAGTTAGACTGAATTGCCCCTACTGGGTCGGCAGTCTAACTGGCCCACTCTCAGAACCTTCAGCATGTCTGGTCACCCCACCCTGGCCTTCAGCCTATCTGGACCGTTCTCCAGGCGTTTGGCCTGACTGATATGCCCCTAGGGTCTGCAGTCTATCTGGTCCGCCCTAGGTCTGTTGGCCTTCATCACAAAGTAGGACTTCCTCAGCCCAACCAAACACAATATGTCGATATCTAAACAATCATGATCAAGTAGGCACATAATACATGCACCAACAATCATACATCTCACTACGACCTACTTATCCTATCACCATATACAATCCCACTACTAGCTAAACCCCATACAATGTGTAACCATAAGTAACCCGAGGTGAGATAGTCACCCGAACAGATAGTCCTACTCTAGAGCCATAACCAAACAAGGAACATGCAAGAGAGCCTAGACCAAGAGTTCTCAGGCTATCCTATGTGTAATATCCGGGCTCCTGGGTATATTATCCTTTTATTTATATATTTATTTATTTATTTTGAGATCTATTGAGCAACATGACAAGTTGGTGCCTTAACTTGTAGAGTAGAGACTGATTGATCACGTAAGTCTAAAAACTAGCTCGATGAGTCAAAGAGCCAACTCGCCGAGTAGACACTGCGAGATGAAACCCTAAATCCTCAGGTTTAGGGCCTATTAAAGGAAAATTATGTCCTCATTTCCGCCTCACCAGTGGCCCAACTCCCCTGTGTGAAACCCTAATCAGCCATTGAGCTAAGAGAGTGTGTGAGATAATATTGAGTGTTTTGGTGGATCTTTTGGAAGGAAAGGAGTGAGATACAAGAAAGGAACCAGGAGAGGCTATGTGATCAAGCATTATTTCACTTGGAGCTTATGTGGAAGGTAAGAAGCTTACACCTTTCTCATCTTATTAGTTGGATCTCTTGAGTATGGAAATTAGGGCTTTTACCACCTTTTGTTGGGACAATGAGTGCATGGAGTCTATTAGGAGGTCTAGACTTTAGATTTGGACCTTGTTAGAGTTGTATTGGGATTTTGGAGCAAACTAGGCCATGCATGAACGTAAAGATCGAAACTTTACGTGACAATCGGGCCTTAGGAGCCTAGATCTAGGGTTTGTAGTGGTAGACCTGCCTTAAAACGTCTGAATGAGAAACTGACTTAAGCAACCTGCCGAGTCAATGAGCTAACTCAACGAGTCAACTAGGGTTTCCCCCAATGAGTCTAGGCATGGGTAACTCAGCGAGTGACGAGACAACTCGACGAGTTAAACTGGATATCCGCAATATTTTAGAAGAAACAATGGAACTAGACGAGTCACATAGATGCACTCGGCGTGTCAGGTTATATTGGATTGTTGACTTGAGTGTTTACATCTATTAACTTTAGGGTTTAGTTAAGATAGGGATTATGGGGACAATAGAGGGGTAAAATGGTCTTTTACCCATTCTAAGAGTTAGAGAGAGAGAGAGAATAACCTTTGGTTTATTTAGATTTGTGAATAGAGTATTAATTAGAGTTAATTATCCTATGTGTTAGGTGGAGGCTAGTTCGAGATTCATGTATGAGGTTATTACGTGCTTGCTTACACGGTTAGTCTTCTCACTATAGTTTACCTAGAGTGGTAATCTTTGTTTGACCGGAGAGTCTTAGGTGGTTACATGAGTTATGTGATATTATGCATTTTTTCTATGTGATATATATGTTATATTATGTGTTTATTGAGATAGGACCGAAGGGTCCAAACTGAGTTGTGGGACCAGAGGGCTTCCACCGAGACAGGAATAGAAGGTCCAAACCGAGCTGTGAGATCAGGGGGTCCTCACTGAGACACATGACCGGAGGGTCCACACCAAGACGCATGAGACCGGGGGGTCGATGCCGAGTTATAGCCATGAGAGGCTTATTATTTGTGTATGTGGTATTTTGGGAACTCACTAATCATTGTGCTTACCGTGTTGTGTGATATGTGTTTCAGGTACTTCTCAGGACCGCGGGAAGGTGTTGGTGTGATTATACACACTTGTTCGAGATGATGTTGAGGATTTTGGGATTTGACTATTGTTTGTGGATTTATGTTGATATTTGAGACACTTATGGTTTTTATGAAATATAATATATGAGTTTTATGTGTTTTATAAATGAAAATTTTGGTTTGAAAATTTACGATGTCACAAGTTGGTATCAGAGACTTGGTTTGAGGTATTCACACCTCCGGGTGTGTTTGAAATCAAACTAAGGATTTGGGAATAAAATTTCAAAAGAGATAATTTTTCTAAAATGAGAAAGAGTTTAAGAGAAAACGAGTCGGAGCAGTATTTACAATCACACAGAGCCCAAACGGTGACTTCCCAAAATACCCTTACTTTTTGTGTGATGAGATATTTATGAGATATCAGTTATACATGTTAAAGGATAGGTTAGGTATTTCATAATTTAGGACTAGAGTTGCCTGATTTGTGATGCCTTAGCCTAGGAATTGCTTTTATCTGTTATGTGCTTTTGAGTATGAGTTGAGTAAGAGTATCTAGCAGGAATCACCTAGAGAGGGTTTTGAGTTGAGAGAAAATCTAGGAGTGACACCTAGATGAGATTGAGAGGGATCTACTAAGAGAGTAGTCTATTATTCGTGAGAGATAAAGTACTTGTGAATTGAATCCTAGGAGGAGGACTCAGGATGACTACAGGTTAGTGTGGAAGGTAGTAATGGGCATGTACTATTGGAAGCACTGGATCTGTATGCAACGCAAGTAAGAATCTTTAGGATTCTAAGGAGTGAGTAAGGGCGAGTGATCGAGTGTGAGCATACTCGAGCAAGTCTCTGATGATTTTGTGTTGTATTTCAGAGACATTATGGTGGGTACATGCCACACCCCAGGGAGCAGTGGGACTAGCGATGATGAGATTCGCAGGATGATTCATGAGGAGGTGGTTGTAGCCATATGAGAGGCGATTTTGGAGATGTTTGGGTCTATCAAGACCACCCTGATCGAGACATTTGATAAGCGGTACGCTGCTGTTACCGAGGATGCTGCTGCTGCAGCCACCGCAGCTGTCGCTGCTACCAGGCCATAAGGAGGTGACTCATTGTTGTTTCGGGAGTTCAGCAACACGAAGCCACTAGAGTTCAATGGGACACATGATCCAATTGCTGCCATGGGATAAATTGCTGATATTGAGGGATGTGTTTATACTTGTTCATCCCCAAAGCATCTGAGAGTCTGGTTCACCTTGAACCAGCTTCGCTTGGGAGCGAAGGATTGGTGGAAGTTTGTGACGACTAATTTTACCCCTACAGATCATGTTGCGGTGACTTCGGAGAGGTTCACCAAGTTGTTTCGAGATGAGTATGTTCCCCAGGCGGAGAGGGAGCGTTTGGCACATGAGTTTCTATCTCTCAAGCAGAAGACAGAGTCGTGACTGAGATTACACGGATGTTCCATGAAAGGGCGTTGTTTTGCCCTGATCACGTGTCTACTGTGCAAGCACGTGTGAGTCGTTATATGAGCATACTGAGGAGGGATATATGGGAGTTCGTTTCAAACTCATCACACCAGACATTGACTGAGCTTCAGACCAATGCCATGCACAGAGAGATTGAGCTAGAGTTACATTCGAGAGAGGAGGAGGGACAGGAGACCAGTGTAGTCGCAGACGGCGACGAAGCGGGCTAAGCCCGCTGATATGAGGACTGGGGGCCAACAGGGCCGCACTTGTGGTAAGTACGGAAAGATTCATGCGGGATCGTGTCGAGCAGGTATTTGCTAGGAATGTTGCAAAGAGGGGCATATGGCGAAGGATTGTCCCAAGGGGTTTGTAGTTTGATTTCACTGCAACCAGACTGGCCATCGGAAGGCTGAGTGCCCCCAGCTTCTTCAGCGATCAACACAGGGATCTTCACCTGCTGCTATACGAGCTACTAAGAGTCCGCCAGCTAAGGCCGAGACACCGAGGGTTCGTGGGAGAGCCTTCCAGCTGACAGCGGAGGAGGTCCACGCAACACCAAACGTTGTGGTTGGTACGTATTCTTTATTTATATTCTTTTGAGATATGTTTTGCTTATATTATGTTGTGTGTAGGTACTTTTCTTGTGAGTTATGTACCTGCTTTGGTGTTATTTAACTCGGGTGCGATTCGATCCTTCGTGCCCTTAGCTTTTAGTCGTCTCATCAGTATCTGATGTGAGGCGTTGAGTCGACCTCTGAGAGTTTCTATAGCCGGCGAGCATGCAGTTTTTGCTACTGATGTGATTCGGGGGTGTGTACTAGATATCTTTGGTGTTGAGTTTCTTATAGACTTGGTACCGATTGCGATGGGTGATGTCTGTGTCATAGTTTGCATGGATTGGTTGAGTCGATTTAGAGATGTGATCAACTATGAGCAATAGTTAGTGACTATACGAGACCCTAGTGGGGGAGTGCTTACGGTGTATGGCAAGGGTACTAGATCTAGATCAGCTTTCTGTTCTGCTGCCAGAGCAAGATAGAGTCTACACCAGGGTTGTATGGGCTTTTTGGCATATGTGATGGATATGCGGGTTGCCATCAAAGAGGCCGAGTTCTATCACCGGGGTTATGATATTGTGTGAGTTTCCAGATGCTTTTACTAAGGAGTTGCCAGGTGTGCCTCCTGAGAGGCAGGTAGAGTTCCAGATTTATTTGGTTATGGGAGGGGTGCCTATTGCCAAGGCACCTTATCGCCTTACGCCACCAGAGATGCAAGAGTTATCCTTACAGCTCCAGGAGCTGTTGGGGAAGAGTTTTATTAGGCCGAGTAACTCGCCGTGGGGAGCGCCGATCCTTTTTGTCAAGAAAAAGGATCGTTCACACCGGATGTGCATTGATTACTGGGAGTTGAACATGCTGACGGTCAAGAACCATTATCCACTTTTGAGGATCGACGATTTGTTCGATCAGTTGCAAGGGGCGTCTAGGTTTTCCAAGATTGATTTGAGGTTTGGATATCATCAGATGAGAGTCTATGAGGAGGATATCCAGAAGACGACATTTAGGACTTGTTATGGGCACTATGAGTTTGTAGTAATGCCTTTTGGGCTCACCAACGCACTGGCAACGTTCATGGACCTCGTGAACCGGGTGTGCAGGCCTATGTTGGATCGATCAATGATCGTGTTCATCAATGATATCCTAGTATATTCGAGATCCATAGAGCAGCATGAGGAGCATCTTAGAGAGATTCTTGGGGTTTTGAGGTCGGAGAGGCTTTATGCCAAATTCTCCGAGTGTAATTTCTGGTTACGAGAGGTCTAGTTTCTGCGACACCTCGTTAATCAGAATGGGATATTGATCGACCCAGCCAATATTGGGGCAGTTATGAGATGGGAGGTGTCGAGATCCCTAACAGAGATCAGGAGTTTTTTGGGTTTAGCCGGCTACTATCGAAGATTTATCAGAGATTTCTCCAAGATTGTCGTTTCTCTCATCAGGCTGACCCGGAAGGGTGTTACTGATACTTGGGGTCCCGAGCAGCATGCCTCATTTGAGACCCTTCGCCAGAGATTGTGCGAGGCCCCAATGTTAGCCCTTCAAAAGGGAATGGAGGACTTTGTGGTTTACTGTGATGCTTCTATATCTGGGATGGACAGAGTGTTGATGCAGAGGGGGCACATGATAACATATGCATCGAGGCAGCTAAAGCCTCATGAGACAAGGTATCCCACCCACAATCTAGAGCTGGGGGCAGTGATGTTCGCCCTCAAGATCTGGTGTCACTATCTGTATGGAGTCTGGTGTACCATATACACGGACCACAAGAGCCTGAAGTACCTCATGCATCAGCCCAACCTGAATATGAGGCAGAGGAGGTGGTTAGACGTAGTAAAGGACTATGACTGCGAGATCTTATATTATATGGGTAAGGCTAATGTGGTAGTCGACGCTCTGAGCCGTAGAGAAACGATTGCCCTGATCCGAGATATGTGTATGAGGATGACGGTGATGACTCCAGTCTTAGATACTATTCGAGAAGCCCAGGCGGAGGCCGTGAGACCGGAGAACTACAAGAGGGAGCAGGTGATTGGGTAGGTGTCTGATTTTGTGACCGATAGTCGTGAGCTTATGACTTTTCGAATGCGGATTTGGGTTCCCTATACGGGCGGATCTCGTCGTGTGTTGATGGAGGAGGCACATAGATCGATATTCTCGATTAATCCACGGGCCACTAAGATGTATTTGGACCTGAAGAGAGATTATTGATGGCCCTGTATGAAGAGGGATGTAACATGGGTAGTTGAGAGGTGCTTGACCTGTCGCCAGGTTAAGGTGGAGCACCGGCATCCACATGGTCCGTTAGAGCCTTTGGAGATTCCCTAGTAGAAGTGGGAATAGATTTCATTGGGATTTATTACCAAGTTGCTGAGGACTGCGCGGGGGGTAACGCGATATGGGTAATTGTGGATCGACTAACAAAGAGTGCTCACTTCCTTGCTACCAGTGAGAGCTCTTCTGCAGAGAAATTTGCCGAGATCTACGTTAGAGAGGTGGTGACACGGCATGGGGTGCCGACATCGATAGTATCATATCGGGATGTATATTTTACTTCCAGGTTCTAGAAGAAGTTCCATGAGGATTTGGGTACCCGATTGCATTTCAATACAGCTTACCACCCACAGACAGATGGGCGGAGCGATCGGATGATTTAGACGTTGGAGGATATGTTGCGTGCATGTGTTATGGACTACGGAGGAAGTTGGGACGCCTATATGCCCTTGGCTGAGTTTTCCTAAAACAACAACCATCATTCGAGTATTGGTATGCCTCCCTTCAAGCTTTTATATGGGAGGAGGTATCGGAATCCCATCTGTTCGGGAGAGGTAGGGCAGAGAGTGATGGGTGGCACTGAGATAGTGCTCAAGATGACCGAACAAATTCAACAGGTCAGGCAGAGGTTACTGACAGCCCAGAGTCCCCAGAAGAGTTATGCAGACATGCGACGATCCGAGCTAGAGTTCCAGCTAGGAGATTTTGTCCTCCTGAAGATAACTCCATGGAAAGGAGTGATCCGATTCAGGAAATGGGGCAAGTTGGGCCCCCGATACAACGGTCCTTTCAGAGTGACGGCCAGAGTGGGTAAGGTACCATACTGGTTGGAGCTACCTGCAAAGTTGAGTCATATTCATAATACCTTCCACATGTCTCAGTTGAGGAAGTGTGTAGCCGATAAGATGGCAGTAATGCCATTAGAGGACATTCAGGTGGATACGAGCCTGAATTATATTGATATGCCGATTGCGATGATATGCGATTGCGATATTGGATCGGAAAGTGAAGGTTCTAAGGAACAAAGACGTACCCCTGGTTCAGGTTCAGTGGCAGCATCTGAAGGGGTCCGAGTTGACGTGGGAGTCGGAGTCTGAGATGCGAGAGTAGTATCCAGAGTTATTTCCGGAGCATGACTTCAAGGGCGAAGTCTGATTCTAGTGGGGGAGAATTGTAACATCCGGGCTCCCAAGTATTTTATCCTTTTATTTACTTCTTTATTTTGAGATCTATTGAGCAACTCGACGAGTTGGTACCTCAACTCGTCGAGTAGAGACTGATTGACCACGTGGGTCTAAAAGCCAACTCGACGAGTCAGAAAGCTGACTCACCGAGTAGGCGCTGCCAGATGAAACCCTAAATCCCCAGGTTTGGGGCCTATTTAAGGAAACTTATGTCCTCATTTCCGCCTCACCAGCTGCCCAACTCCCCTATGTGAAACCCTAATCAACCATTTAGCTAAGAGAGAGTGTGTGAGCAAATATCGAGTGTTTTGGTGGATCTTTTAGAAGGAAAGGAGTGAGATACAAGCAATGAAAGAGGAGAGGTTGTGGGATCTAGCATTCTTTCACTTGGAGCTTCTATGAAAGTTAAAAAGCTTACACCTTTCTCATCTTATTAGTTGGATCTCTTGAGTATGGAAGTTAGGGCTTTTACCACCTTTTATTGTGATAATGAGTGCATGGAGTCTATTAGGAGGTCTAGACTTCAGATCTGGACCTTGCGAGGTCCAGAAAGTCCAAAGGTTCCAGTTTTATTCAGCCATATAAGAGTTATTTTGCTTAAACACCCTTGTTAGAGTTGTATTGGAATTTTGGAGCAAACTATGCCATGCATGAACATAAAGATCGAAACTTTACGTGACAATCAGGCCTTGGGAGCCTAGATCTAGGGTTTGGAGTGGTAGATTTGCCTTAAAACATCTGAATAAGAAATTGACTTAAGCGACTCGCCGAGTCAATGAGCCGACTCGATGAGTCGGCTAGGGTTTTCCCCGATGAGTCTGGACATGGGTAACTCGGTGAGTGACGAGACAACTCGACGAGTTAAATTGGATATTCACGATATTTCAGAAGAAACAAGGGGACTCGACAAGTCACATAGATGCACTCGGCGAGTCAGGTCAACATTAACTGTTGACTTCTGTTGACTTTGGTTAAGACTGGGATTATGCGGATAATGGAGGGGTAAAATGGTATATTACCTATTCCAAGAGTTAGAGAGAGAAAGAATAATGTTTGGTTTATTTAGAGTTGTGAATAGAGTGTTAATTATAGTTAACTATCCTATGTGTTAGGCGGAGGCTAGTTCGAGATTCGTGTACGAGGTTATTACGTGCTTGCTTATGTGGGGAGTCTTCTCACTATACTTTACCTAGAGTGGTAATCTTTGTGTGACCGGCGAGACTTAGGTGCTTACTTGAGTTATGTGATATTATGCATTTTGTCTGTGTGATAAATATGCTATATTCTGTGCTTACTGAGATAGGGCCGGAGGGTCCAAAATAAGTTGTGGGGTCGGAGGGTTTCCACCGAGATAGGACCTGAGGGTCCAAACCGAGCTGTGAGACCAGAGGTTCCTCACTGAGACACATGACTGGAAGGTCCACACTGAAACGCATGAGACTGGAGGGTCCATGCCGAGTTATAGCCATGAGAGGCTTACTATTTGTGTATGTGGAATTTTGGGGAACTCATTAAGCTTTGTGCTTACTGTGTTGTGTGATATGTGTTTCAGGTACTTCTTACGACTACACAAAGGCGCCGACATGATTGTAGACACTTGTTCGAGATGATGTTGAGGATATTGGGATTTGACCTTTTTTTTTTTTTTTTTTGTGGATTTATGTTGATATTTGACACACTTATGGTTTTTATGAAATATTATATATAAGAGTTTGATGTGTTTTAAAAATGAAAATTTTGGTTTGAAAATTTATGGTGTTACACTACGTGACCATCGATAGTCCCGAAGGGAAATTCAAAGATGATAACCAGCAAGCACAGATAACATACAGTTCTACAGGTTATTACCACAAATCAACAAACTCAATACCAGAGAAAAGATCTAGCAGATCACTACAACATAATGACATAATCAATACCAGAACACAGATCAAATAGATCACTACAACATAACAGCATACTCAATACCAAAACACAGATCTGATAAATCACTACAGTATAACAACATACTAAATATCAACAATCCAAGAAATGCATAACCGTATATACTCAAAGGTGAGATAGTCACCCGAACAGGTAATCCTACTCTAAAACCACTACCAAACAAGGAACAGGTAAGAGAGATTGGATCAAGAGTCCTCAGTCTATCCTACATGGTTATATACAGTCCCTAGAGCATCCCTTACTAGCAGATAGTGAGGTGAAACTCACCTCGATGTGCCTTCGACCCACGGGTACAGTGAGGCGAAAGGAAGATACTTGAGTCAATACTCGATCACAGGTCATGGTCACATGCAACAGTGACCACTTCACATGAAATGACAAATAAGGTTTCACATGAAATAACGATTAGGGTTTCACATTAAATGGTGATTAGGGTTTCACATGAAATGACGATTAGGGTTAAGTAAGAACACTTAACCCATTAAGGACTTAATCACTTAAGGTTATGATTGATTAATGTTTGACTTAGTCGTTTTCAGTTGAAATAATAATCCAACCAACATCCCAAATACGCACCCGATTATCGCCCGAAATAAAGCTCCTCGATTCTAGGGTTCTACATAAAATTATAATTAGGGTTAGTGTTTCTCACTTAATCCATTAAGGACTTAGTCCATTAAGTCTAATATTGCATCAAGTTACTTGTGGAGAATTAGTAAGTATTATTTTAAGTTTAATTAGTAGTTTTAATGTGGGTCGCGACCAACTCCAAAATTAGGGTTTCTTAATATTAGGTTTTTCTAAACCCTAATTAGGGTTTCTAACTCCTAAAGTTAATTGATTAACTAATTAAATAAATGTATAATTAGAAAATTGGGCATGACCCACTACCACCTCAGGCAGTGATGGTCAGCGACGGTCCATAGCGGCAGGAGGCGGCAGCCACCCACACACGGCGACGGTTTGAGTAATAATCCTAACAATCCAATACATATGCAGTTTCTTACAACACACACACACACACACACTTTCACCAAAAGAACAAGGAAAATCCCAATACAACCACTAAAACGATGGTTGGTGGCGGCAGGAGGCGACATCCACCACCTCATGGTGGTTTTCTTTGGTTTTTCGGCCAAACAAAGGCCATAAAACATCAAACCAAAAAAGTACTCACACACCCTAACTCACACACATAGCCACCACTACACGACAACTGGTGGTGGCAGAAAAGGGAACAATGACAACAACTATCATGGTTGGCGGCCATGGTGGTTCTCTTCGACTTCCGGCTGACCAAAGCACACACACATGCCAACATATTCTACAATACGCATCCATACACGAGCATAAACGTCCCACCATGCTTGTACTTTAGTTTTGTAGGAGGAGGATGGTGGCGGACGGACGACGAAGGATTGGCAGCACGAAACAGCGGTGACGGCAATGACGCAACCAAGTCCGGTACTGACGACGACCAAACAACAAGAAGGAATGCATAAGGGATAAGTGTGCGACCTCTAACCGGAATAACAACAACAACAGTCCTCATCTTGCTTCTCTGGTCTCCGACGGATGTGACTTCGATAGCGGTTGCAGCGGCTTGGTGGTTTCCGACCTCAACAATGGAAGTGGCGGCAGATGGACGTTGGGACATGAGGGTGGCGGCTGGGAAGATGTTTAGGGTTAGGGTTTTAGAATGTATATGGTACTATATGGGGATAAGGAATGAGATGGGTGACGGGTTTAATCTCCCGTCTCCAATACCAACTTTTTCCATTATAACAACTTCGGTCCCTCCTTCCCCATTATCTTTCAATCTAAGTCTATATTTTACCAAACAGCCCCTGCTTCACAAAATCTTATACATTTCAAGTCCTTATTTTACTCTTTAGCTCCTGTTTCGAAAAAGCTATTCAATACAAGTCCATAGGTTAACATTTAACCCTTAACATCAAGAAAATATAACTCTCAACTCCTATGGCTAACACTGATAAATTATTACGGATTTAAGGCTAAAATAAAATACATCTTGGGGTTTTATAGATTATTATTTATTTATTTATTTACTTATTTTATTTATCATTATTATTATTATCTTTATTTATTTTATTACTTATTTTATTTTTAAATGGAATGTTACAGATAAGACACAAGCTAGTAAAATATAGTGTCAAGTTAGAACTTATGAGAATGTAAATTGTTTTGTGTATTATTTTCATGTATTTACTATGGATAAAAGGGTTCAATCCTTAGTGACACCCTGATATTCAGATATTTGGATTGTATAATATACTAATGTGAAATTCAATAGTCACGACATTTCATTTATGCATCAGTTTGTTGGTGTTATGTTTCATTTTAAGTTAATCAAGATTACACTTAAATGGGGGAGGTTTGTTGGTGATTTGTTATCATCAATGTTACTTAAATGTAATGGGATTACTTTGTTGACCAAAAATGATCTTGATAAATATTAAACAAGTAAGGAAGGTGTGTAGTACACACTTGTTTAAGTTTGATCAAGTTTCAAAGTAGACTGTAATTTAAGGGCACAGCCCCTGAACGAACGGGGGTCCGGGGGCAGCACCCTTGGGAGCGGGGTTCAAGGGGTAGAGTCCCTGGCTGGGGTCCAGGTCAGGATGGAAAATTTTTATATATGGTATGTTACTATATAAAAAAATGCATCAGAAAATAGGATTTTGAGATAATTGGCCATTGTTTTGACCCTTATCCATATATCCATTTTTATGCCAGTTTTTATGGTTTGATTTCAAACAGAGATCTTAAAGTTTGTTTCGGTCTCATTTCTGGTACATACGAAAATGTTATCAAGCATTCTCCGTTCTTGCCTCTCTAAGTCTTATCCACTTGAGGATTTGGGAGTAACACCCAAATACTTCGATTTGAAAGTGACAATCACAATTCTCAGAATTTACAAGCCTTTCTATACCCAAATATCTAACATGTCCTAACGTCATCAATCTTCGTCAATGGCGTTGTTTTGTTATAATTTAGAGAGTTATATAAAATAGAACTTCTTTAAGATTGCTATAAAAGTGTCTTGTTTAAGTCATATTCTAAAATCCATATTTGACCAAATTCCTTTCTCTCCTCTTTTAAACTGTTTTAGCAATTAAACCTTCTAGGAGCTAATTTGAAAACAAATTTGCTAAACCTCAACGATAGTGAGTCCAAATGCCACCAATTATTTTTTTCTTTCAAGTGATTAATTGAAGGCTTAACTTTGACAAACAATCACATAACGCCTGCAACTTTGTTAAAAAAAAATATTTTTCTTTTCTTGCTTAACCAAAAATAAATATGCAATCATGGATATCACGTATCAACTATCTAATGATGCAGAAATGTGTTTGAAGATGTATAGTACAAATATTTGAAATTTCCACTGTGTGGTTCCCACTTTCCAGTTGAAATAGCAAAAACTTTGATTATGGGACATAAAATTGGCCATTGCTTCATTTATCAATGGAAAGCAAGATTTAAAAACATTCCAAGCAAAACAATTATTTTAAGAGGAAAATTATCAATAGTAAATTAGTGGAAAAACAATTCATTTGGTAAGACATACAACTGTCATGGTAGATATTGAAGCAAAAGGATATCAACCATCAAATAATGTTATACTAAATTGAATCCAACTACACTCTTAGGACAAAGTGCCAAACTAGTGATCAGAACCGAAAATTAACACAATGAAACTAAAGACTGAGCTTAAAATAGTGCTTATGTTGGAACAAGTAACCTCTGCAGGTGATACGTGTACTAAAACATATGTAACCATCTATACTAGAGAAATAGATAATCATATTCTAGTTCTACACACCGAAAATAGTCCAAAGTAAGAAGAAAACGTTGGCACAAAACTGTTATTAGGGAATTTTATCAAATAGTTGGTACTCATAAATATGGAGATGATATTTGGAAAGAAATCTATATAACTATGAGTCCCACCTTATACCTTCGTCCATCACCAACACTCTACCACCTTCACCACCGTGAAAAACCACCATACCCTCACCTTTAGCCCACAACAGCCTTACCCCACCCATTTTTCTCCAAAACAGCCCCACCTGTATTTTGTTTTCCTCTATGCATTTAGAGTATCTCTATTTGGAATACATGTAACCAGATAAGAAGCATGAGAGAATTTAACTGATATAAGCATTTAAAACTCGAATCTCTTGCTTTAAAAACGAATCCATCAAAATTAGTTGCAAAAAGACCTTAAACATTTCACCTTCAAAATCGATTTCTGCCTTTAAACACAAATCCATCAGATGTAAACACTCATATTATTATTTGATTTCATGCTCCAGCATCACCTAATCTAACGGAGAAATATGGATTTTTGTTTATCAAGTGCTAGAGGGTTGTCTGCGACAGAGAAAGGAAGGGGATGGAGGGTTGTCGCGAAGGTAGTGTTTTCCGGCTGCATATGTGTGAAAGAGGGAGGCGACGACATTATTTCATCCAAGGGGAAAGCGAACGACAATTTCATTGATGATGGTTCGACGGATGAATTTCTAGAGGAGAGGGTGAAGAGCTCGAGGAAGGCAGGGTGCTTAAAATTTTTGGTGGGTTTCGTTTCCCCTCTTAGCTATTAAACGTACGTTCTTAATGAAATTTATAAAGCGTCTTCAATTTTAGGACATGCACAAATACGTCCTAAATCCTACAAATTTTGGGAGATATAACATTTATTTTATGAGATGGATTTTTGCGTGCCATAAAACCAGAACATGACATAGTTTTTGTGTCATTAAAAACCTATATTCTAGTAATGAACTAAACTACCCAAGGAAGCCATGTTTCAAATTATATCGCATTATAAGCCGTAACAAATAAATTAAAAGGTGAAGTTGACATATATAAAGCAACTTTTCACTTATTTATGTTGTTAGGGATGCGAACATAGGGCTTAATTACCTTCCCGTACCCCATTATTTGTATGAGACTTAAGCTGATGTTTATTACTGCTATTCAACCAAGAAAAAAAACCGACCGAGATTTTATGTACGTACAATATAGTGTATACTCAAGTTTATAATTAAAAGATCAGTTTTACTTTTACACCTTACTGAAGCTACAGAAAGCTTCTTTTCATTCTTTTATTCCAACACTCAAGTGTGAACTATATGCACAAAGAAATGCAATTCTTAAACTCACCTCCACCCATATATACATATATACATGCAAAAATCATAGTGAAACGGTATTAAATAGAATCAACCCATTTCCAGTAGTGTTTCTTACATGAAACTGCTGCTTCAGCCATTTCCATGCCATCGAAAATTTCATTGTTCTCCTCTTCTATGGTGCAAAATTCACAATCTGGCAAACCATGAACCAGAGCATCTACAGTATGTAAAACATAGCAAGCTGGCAATCCAGGATATGATACAGAAAGCTTCTCCTCCACCTTACTCGAATAAGAACCAGGTATAATTTCCACAATCTCATCTTCACAAGAACCGTTTATAATCGAACCTAGTTCTTCCTTCACCGCTCTCGCAACAGCTTCTTCAACCGTCTCCCCAGGCTTCATTTTCTCAGATAGTGGTCTCGACCGGTTTCTAACGTGGCCGTTTGACAGTTCTTGGTGTGATTCGATCAAGATTCTATCTCTATCATCCCTCACCCGAACCACGACCACTTCCACCGTACGAACAGGGGGGATAGAGTCGGCGAGAGAGGTTTCTCCCTCGTAGAGCTCGATCCATAGGTTGTGGATGTTCTTGGTGCCGGGTCTGGTTCCCCAAGCGGCGAATGAATCGGAGGGGAGACGGGGGCGGAGCCAATCGGAGAGGGATTGCGGGGTGGAAAAGTGATGCTGGTTGATCACGGCATTCTTTGTTAACGGGATAATAGGAAGCTTAGAGAAACGGCGATGATGATTATAACTGGAAGATAGGTTAGGCGTAGAGGAGTAGAGGTTGAAGAGAGAGAAGGCGGAGAAGATGAAATCAGAGAAAGACATGGGAAGGGTTTTGTGCACTGATGGTGGCGGGGTCTGCGATGGCAGAGACATTTGCTGGTTTTACTGCTGAACTGAAAAAAAAATGAGATGAAAGGACGATGGGAGAGAGATAGGTTATCTGGATATGGTCATCAGCGGAAGGAGAACTTGATTCTCTATGAGGATAAGCTGTTAGAATCAGAGGATTTCTTGATTTTCTGATTGGCTATGTAAATTAGACAAAGTTTCAAAACAATTACCCATACTTTTCGAAAAAATACAATTTGTGGACAATATAGGAAAAGGATACAAATCAAGTATACATGGTACGTTTTGGTTAACTCTATTAAAAATAGTTAAATACATGTCAAATTACTAATATATACAATTCTTTTTTTTTTTTTTCATTTCACTCGGATGGAAAGGGTCCATAACGACCTCAATCGATGTATATATAGAAATCACTCAAATCACTCAAACATGATATGTCATTTTAACTTGGAATGTAATAAACAATAGGGAAGTAATTCGTACACAATAGTTTTTTACCATACACAACAATTTATGCATTATAGATTTCTACAGTACAACACTTTAAAGCACAATTTGTTATATAGGGAGAAAAAATATTATGTACGAATGAGGATAACGTGTGGTCATTTATCAACCAAAATCATGGTCTTACATTCTTACTCATAAGATTTTTTAATAGTTTTCAATTTTCTATATTTTAGAGGTAATTAAGATTATTTTTATTTTTAAATAGGTAAATCATCTAAAATCTACATACCATATATACATAAGAAATTATAAACTAAATGTCAAGACTATATATACAAAAGAAATTATGAACTAAATGTCAGGAGTACTATATATACAAAAGAAATTATGAACTAAATGTCAGGAGTTTGTAAGAAAAAAAAATGTTTTTTTTAATTAGGTATATTGCATAAAAAAACTAAAGTTAAAAAGAAAAAGAAAAAAACTAAAATTTTAATGTATTAAAACTCTCACAACAATCAATTTAAATTGCCTTTGAGATAAAAAAAATTTATTATGTATAATTAATAATTATTTACTTTTAAAGTTTATGATTTCGTATAATTTATCTTGGCTGTACTGGTAACCGTTTCTGCAAATTAATAATTATTTACATCCTTACAACACGTTTTGCACATCGCGTTCTACCCAACACGTCACGTTCATCTTGAGAATGTGTCACGTTCTTTCACCGTTTCCGATTTGGCATTGTACTTTACTTGACACGTCACGTTTTTGTACAACATATTACACTTCCAAATATCAATTTCTTTAACAAATCCAATTTGCATATACATTTGTGTTCCCTTATAGTGCTTCTTTGGTATAGTGCCTATGGGTTTCCAAACCTATATAAATTAAATTTATGTATTAAAGCCCTTGACTTAATCCATTAAGTTTTCCACATTAACATTAACTAGAGTCCAAGTGTACATTAAAATCTAAATAATGTGCTTAATAGCTTAATTTGTAATATGATCTATTACAAAGTCATTGGATTTAAAAATAAATGCATCCAAGTACATATTATCATGTCAAACACATTTTAGAGGTTTATAGGCTTTTAATGTAACTATGGAATTACCAATTCAATTCCATAGTTCCCAAAATGTCCTCATAACTAAACATTCATTAGAATAATCTTGAAACATAGTGATTACTCTTGTTTTGCATATAAATCATGCCCAATGTGTAATACACATTTTTAATAACAGTTCTATAAATTGTTATAAACCAAGTAAGATAAATAAAGCATAAAGTTTGTTTTAAATTATGTATTAGTATTTATCAGAATATAGTCGAAGAAAGTTATGTTTTATAAGAAGTAATATATATATATATATATATATATATATATATATATATATATATATATATATATATATATAAAGTTCTCTAAAAATAGAGTTCGTATGCGAAATTTATGCCCATTTGAAGTTGAGATAAAAGCATGTTACTATTCGAGAACGTCAACAAAAGTCAAAGTTAAACAGTTAATACTCGGGTACAAAGAGGTCAGCAGAGTGATGAGACACATGTTGACTGCTGAAGGACACTTTATGGAAGGTGCGTTGAGATCTCGGACAAAACACCAATTCACATTGCGATTTTGAGGGTATTGCGGCATGCTTTTCAAGCAATATATATATATATATATATATATATATATATATATATATATATATATATATATATATATATATATATAATCTTAAGTATACATGCAACCTAAAACAATATCTATGTTTTTACTATTGAACCTATAACTATGAACATTAAAATAACAACAGTAGAAACCCAAGGTAATTTTCAAAAAACAAATATAATGGTTTAGGATTACTTACATTATTTTTATTATAGCAAATAACAATGATCCTTGACTTGTAGAAGCTTTGGAAGCAAGCACCACAAATATCGTACCTCTAATAATTCACACCCAAGCTAGCAAGAAGGAAAAAGAAGAGAGGGGAGTATAATTTCGGCCAACCCTTGGGAAAAAAGTGATGGTCGAAATATGAAGGCTAGGGGCCTTTATATAGTACAAGTAGGAAACATTAGATAAACCCAAAACCAATATAATAATATTATCTTGAATTGATAATTATCTAGCTTCCTAATATTTCTGTAAGGATAATTCCAAAAATCCTAAAATGCCTCAAGAAACCATCCATCGTATGTGTGGAAGGTTCTTGGGCATTTTGTTCAACTATTGAACAATTATACTTTAAACCCTGCACTTTTACTTAATTTCAATAATCCCAAAATTAATTCCAATTAACTTCTGATGAATTATTAATTAAATATTATTATTTCTAATTAATATATTATTCTCATAATATATTAATAAATTATTTATTTTAATTTATTAATCAAATAATAAATGAACCTCTCTTTCCAAAGATCATCTTGTCTAATTACTAGGTTTGAGGGAAACCCAAAAGGACTGTGCTACCATCAATTTAATTCTATATCAATTATAGTTATGGTCTTAGATACCTAATCCAACAGTCTCCCACTTGGATAAGTCTATAACTATGATTTCCAGTATAACTTCCGAATCAATCAACATATTATAACTTCCAAAAGCCGTTATCGAAGTTTAACTCAATTAGTTACATTTCCTAAGATAAGTGATCATATAATCCTCTATTTTGCAAGATATCATTCGAACATTAGACATGGAACATAATCAATCTTATTTTCAAATACTTTGTTTCCCTATTTCTGATTTGTAATGACATAGAACTTCAAATCGAACACAACAATTTAGTCATGGGCAGACCTGGCACTATAAGTCAACAACAAATCACTGAGGGGCCAAAGATATCGCTTTTCCTGTTAGGGAAAATGGAACGAATAAACTTTGACTTATATGCTTGCACAACTTACTCATCAAATCATGCACAACAACACGTTTTATAACATCAAGTTACTAATGTGTTTACGTATCATCAATGCACAACTGACTTGTCAACCACAACTCATATATCTCTGTTTTAAGATTATAAGATATTATCGTCTCATAATTACTAGTGATAAATTCCATGAAGTAATTCTATAAGCGTGGGTTAATCCAATACTTAAATCTCTATTTATAAGTACTCATGAACATTGTAGCAATACCATTTCTATGTCTAAAACTCTTTAGAAAATCTACAATTCAAATCATGACAGTCTTAATTCACTAATTACATCCAAAAGTACGAACGAATTTGGAGTTTGAATATTAGAGTTATTCCGGCAACAAAACATGCAAAAATGAAACACAAGAATAAACAATTAACAAAAATGTAGTAAGCAAACTCATAAATAATTCTCTATTATTTTAATCACTGAAAGTCAATTACATTTACTTTGTTACAAGTTTCAAAATAACTATCTAACTACTAAAACAAATATCATCTTCCAGACCAATGCTCTTGGCATGATGAATGTGTTTAGCCCTATGTAATGACCGCTTTTCAGAAAGGAGGAAGGATATTGAAGGTATAATATATCTATGTATATGCATGTTTGTATAAATGTGTATTTACGTATGTAATATGATTTTACCTAAGTAATGGAGTAAGTTGTTGGTGATAAACAATGTATAATTCATGTATTTAGATATTAAGGATAGAGTGGTATAGGTGCTTCAAGATCTAAGGAATGAATAAAAGGAATATATAAAAATTTGAGGCACACGACGTCAACATAATGTGTCACGATGGGAGTGTACAAGAACGGGATCAAAGTTACGCAAATGAACAGTCATTCACGACGTGAACATGAATCAGGGAATTAAATTCGTTCCGATTAAGAACATAACATTACGTATAAAACACCCCAAAACACT
This sequence comes from Lactuca saligna, assembly GCF_052625555.1. Taxonomy (NCBI): domain Eukaryota; kingdom Viridiplantae; phylum Streptophyta; class Magnoliopsida; order Asterales; family Asteraceae; genus Lactuca; species Lactuca saligna. The sequence goes on along the minus strand of NC_136418.1, from coordinate 192,572,411 downwards.
AACCCTAAGGTGCGATTTACAAACACTTATACTCCCCAATTGTAATTTCAAAAGGATTGAAGGGTTTGAACTTCAATTTGTTGGATTAAGGTAACGTTTATACATTTATAACATCAATTACTTTGTATTTAGGGCTTGATATGGTTTTTTTCATTGAAACCCTAGATGGGTAATTTTAGTTTAATAGTTGAAAGTTTCCTCTTTAATTGATATTACATGGTTTGAATATAGCTTAAAAACATTGTTTATGAGCTTTATATGTTATTTGGAATTGTAAGGAATTGAGTTCATAGATTAAGGAAGAGGTGACTTAATGATTTAAGTCCTTAATTGAGTAGTTGTGATGTTTGTGAATATAATACAGTTACAATGAATTTGATAAGGGATTTGATGAATAAGTTCAAGTTGTACATGTAAATACTTCTTGTTAATCATCAAGGATAGTATTAATTTAATAATATAGGGTAATATGGATGAACATAAATGTTTGATTCATTGTGTTATGTGACAACCCGAAATTCATTCCGTTATTTTAACCCGTTGCCGTTAATAAAATTTAATTTTTATTAAATTTTCCGTCAACTTCTCGGGTATAATTAAATATTCTAAAACTCAGAATAATCGAGGTTTGGGTCCAAGAACGAGTTTTCCGAGTCAAAGCATAGCATTCAGGCCAAACACCCCTTCGAGAGGAGTGTACGGCCGCAAACTCGAGTTTACGGTCGTACACCCCCCACCCCACCCTTGGCCGTAAACTCACCCCTATATAAGGGATGAGTGGGCTTCATTCCACCCTTTTACACACTCTAAGGACTTTCTCTCTCTACTCTCTCTCTAAAATTTTCGAAATTACTCAAGAATCCTCAAAGATGTAAGTTATTCTTCACTTTGATTGTGTTTCTACCTCATCAATGGTGTTAAATCCATGTTTCATCCCATATAATTTCATCCTTTTCTAGAATTTCTCTCTCACCAAGAACACCAAGAACACACACACTAGTGTTTAATGGCTAAAAACCTCATTACAAGCCTCTTACAATAAGTAACTACCATCTATGCTTGATATCTACTAGAAATCATTGGGTTTTCACCTAAAAATCGACCCAAATCATGAACACGAAATGGGTTTACGGCCGTAAACCCATTTTTACAGCCGCACACCCTTCAATGGCCATAAACTCCATTTTTGGTCGATTATTAGCCTTTAAACCCTACTTTGAGCTTTGCACAAGGCTTAGAACAATTCCAAGAGGCTAGAAAGGACCTTGAAACATCGAAAATCGCACCTCTCACCAAGTATTTACAGCCGTAAACTCATTGGTTGTAAACCCATGGGCCGTAAACACTTGGGCCGTAAACCTATGGGCCAAAAGCCCTGTTGGGCCGCAAACCCATGACCGGACACCCCTGATTACGGCCGCAAACTCCCCATCTTCAATTATGTGTGATTCTAACACTTAGTTTTAAGTGTTTCCTAGTCCCTAAGGTGATTTCTTTCCATAACATATAGTGTTATGTCCTCATCTAATACATGTATGAACATTTATATGTTAAATAGGATCCATTTGTGTCCGAAGCATTGTCTGACACCCAACAACTCCTATTGATTAACACTCGGATCCCACGTTAAACAGTGAGTTCATACCCCTACACTTTTATAGTTTTTAAACGTTTTCAGGGTGAATACAAGCCAAACATAACTGTTTTCACAAGTTAAAAACTAATGAAATTACAATGGTTTTATGTCAAACATTTAGATACCTTTACCCCTTTTGTAATATGCAGAGCATAAGGGATGTTTTTTAAACATAATTGCATAGTTTTCAGAACAATATACGAACACAACTTATAGTCAAACTATAATAGGTATATTTTGGGAAATTCATTACTGGTTTTACAGATTTAGATTTCGTACAAAGTCAAACTCATAAACTATGACCGATTTAGTTTACCCATTATTAGGTACAGAAAACTAGAGTACCCTACTAAATAATTATTTTACGTATAATTATTTATACTCTACACCGTTACAAACGATTTCGAAATCGAGAACAACCGAACCATACGTAAACTAGTTAATACATGATTGTGAGACCTATCTTCGTTATGCCCCTCAGGGTACCAATAAACCCTCACCTTTAAGTATAACCAAAGTCTCCTGGAGGGAGAGCATGAAATTTGTGAATAGATCTATTCGGGGCCGACAATCCCACACCTGAACTGTTAGCTACAGTTAGGCGGGTACGCCTGGGGTGACAAATTTTGTAACCGTTCGACGCTGAAGAAACGTCAAGGAGGTCATCAGTCATATTAGCATGGTTATACGACTCACAATAAGTATAAACTAACCTTTGTTTACGGGATTTCCTTCTTCAATAGTTTTATTTTAATTAATGAAACTACATATCTACTTACTGGAGGGTATTTCAGGGATCCAACTCTTGGTTTTATTTGAGTAATAAAACATACACTACATACTGGTGGTAGCCAGAGTTTTCAAACGGGACGTACTTTTCATGCGGTAATCAACAAACATGTTAGAAAGTATTGGATTTTCTTGGAAAGCATACATACATATTTCAGATCTTGTTGACAATGGTTTTCGATACAAACGACATTTTACTTATAATGAAAAGAAACCATTTGTACAAATTCAGTGACTAGTTTTCAATACAAAATCATGCTTATGAACTCACCAACTTTATGCTGATACGTTTTGAAAACCGCTTGTATTCTTGGGGCAACGATAGACAGGTACCTTCCCCAACTTTTGGAGAAGACGGAGCATTTTGGATTCTCGTCTTTATCTTTTGTTACTTTTGATGTATACAAACCATGCTTTCAAACAGATGTAAATATTCGTATTGTAATGTAATGGTTATGTTTACTTTGATTGCTATGATACGATTGTTGTGATACTACACATGATGTCACCCGGCACCAGACGTTTCCGCCATTATTTATGACGGTTCGGAGGTGTAACATGTTAACAATGGTTATGAATGATTGTTGAATAGGGAAACAAGTGGAAGGTACAAGAAAAGAAGTCTCAATTTCAGGTTATCATCCAAACAAGTCGTAGGAGACAAGGTGAGTAATAGCGCATTTACTTACAAGTTTTTAAATAAATATCTTTTAGTTGCATATATGTACATGATGTTTAATTATCAAGGTTTTCGTATATGGTGGTGATAGAATTATAAAGAAAAATTCCATCATAACTCGGAATGGATTTAATGTGATAAACTATGTTTGTAGTAAAATTTGAGAGTCTCGGAATGGAGACTAAAATAAAAGGGAATACGGAATTGATTAACAGGTTAAGCATTGGAGAAAGGAATTAATGATGTTATGATGTTGAGTTAACCAATTATATAAATTTAGAAAATTTTAAAATTATACAAGAGATTTGTATTGGAAATTCATTAACTTAATTATGTGTTTCAAAATGCAAAATTTGGTTTTTCAGGATTAAAGAAAAGGAAGTGAAGATCTTTTGTAACAGGGACAAAAAAGAACTTTATTATATATAACTGAACGTTTGTGTAGAAACGTTACGTATTTACACTGTTGTAAATTTTAGTCTTTTAAGTTACTTTTCGTTTGTATATTAAATATGACTTTGTATTTGGGATAGAATATATATATATATATATATATATATATATATATATATATATATATATATATATAATACAAATGTATTTTGAATAAAAAGGTTTGGTTGTTATAAGTTGGAATGGTTGTAATATGACATCCCCATTTTCACGGCCAGAAAAGACTGATTATGTTTATGCTTTATAAAAATCAGAGTACCCTTTTTATAAAAATGTTGAAGAATTTGTTCCCAGAAAAACATGATAGTTACGTTATCAAAGCATTTCCGAAGAAATGTATTTTTTATGTATTTTAAAACATTTGGGATGACATCATCAATACGAAACATAAGCATAAACATAAGTTACATTCATTATCACTAGTAATTTATATCTCTTTAATCTCTCAGTGTAAAATAGCTTCATATCTAAACCTTTGATATAAATAACCTTGAGTGGGTCAGGTTAGGAAACTTCGTGAGTACATAGGGTTTTCAACCCAGAATATTAAAATTATTATGTTTAATCATCAAACAATTAACCCAATTACCCATCCCTATTATCTTTGTTATACTTAAGGGTTTACCCTAAGAATCATCTATCCTGCATTCGTTCATTCCGAAGTCAATTGCTTCCAGGGTTCATATGACAAGCATTAATTGTTGGAATAGTGTCTAAGGCTGCAACTATATTTGGTAAGTACTTGACCCGATTGAGCATGATACTTTTGGGTTGCCTTCACCATAGCAACTTGACAGGATGATTTATAATGAGAGAAGAAATATTATTAATATATTATGAGGATAATATAACGAATAATAATATTGTTATTTGATTAATATAAGTCAGAAATTAATTAGGAATTAATTTGGTGACTTAAAGAGATTAATTGAATAAAGGGGTATAAACTGTCAATTGTATGATAGTTGTATTTTGAGTAGTGATTCCTTAGGGATAAGGGGTGGACGGATTTTAGGGTCTGGATGAGGCTAGAAATCGTCCAAAGGCTTATCAATAAGGATATTGGATTGCTTAGAGCCTAAGTTATCCAATTAGGGTTTTAAGGGTGAAACCCTAGGAGGCTCACTAGTATAAATACACCCATAGGGTTGAGGAAATCGATACCCTTAGTATTGGAGGAGCCCTGGCCGATTTCTCACCCTCTTCCATCTCTCTCAAATCATCCTATTGCTAGTTGGTGTTTGTAAGCCATTAGAGGAGTGACATTTGTGACTCTAAGCTCCAAGGACAAGAAGATTCAAGCAAGTAATTCAAGGTATTCTTTTAGATCTAATTTCTTGTGTTATTATACTAGATTTATCAATCAAAGTCTTGGATACATTGCATGTTCATTTAGAGAAACATAGATCCAAGCATTAGGGTTTGTATGTGCACATAGGAATGTTCTTATGGCTAAAACCCAACACTAATTCCATAGTTGCCAATGCTCGTTTGTAAAGCACTAAATTCATAGTTGCTAATCTTCATTTATCGGGCACTAAGTCCATAGCTACCAGCGTTTATCTAACATGTGCTAAGTTCATAGCTACCAACGTTTCTCTAACAGGTACTAAGTCCATAGCTACCAGCGTTTATCTAACAGGTACTAAGTCTATAGCTACCAGTGTTTCTCAAACAGGTACTAAGTCCACAGCTACCAACGATTCTCTAACAGGTATTAAGCCCATAGCTACCAGTGTTTATCTAATAGGAACTAAGTCGATAGTTGCCGATGTTATTTATTAGGAACTAAGTCTATAGTTGTCAATGTTTACTCATACCATCTTTTATCTCTCACCGTTCATCTACCCATATTTTACCCAACATATTCGTAGATGTAAAATACATATACAGTTTAAATCATTTAAAACATGTATAAAATCGTTCATCTAGCATAGAAAGCAAGTATTCAAGTAATATGCACACATAGCACGTAATTTATATAAAATACTTCATATCTATGTGTAAGATGAAAGTAACTATGCACTCACTTGTTAAAGTGATGATTCCAAACTTGAGCAGCGCTTCACTTTTAACCATTGTATTTTCCTTTGACGAAACCTAGCATTATTATCGCTAAGTTTTATTCGAATCTTTATTGCGACTAATTATTAGTCTAGATTCATCATTAACTCAAAATCTACTTTCATGATCTATCAAGTAAGGAACAACCAGGTAGGATCATATTGAAGGTAGGGTCCGTTTGGCATACGAAGTATACTGTTTGGAAATCCCACTTTAAACACCTCACTAATTCACAGCCTAGACATCATCCCCGTAAGTAGATCAATCAGCATAACAACTTTGAATCACTGATAAATTTTATTTATAGGTTCATAAAAATGATATTATATTTTAATATAAGTTATATTTAAAATAGGGTAGGCGTAACTCACTTACAGCGGCTTTTATTAACAACCGGGCTTCGCTGGAGCAGCGTTTCCGAGCCGAAAAGCTCTTTTTCTCTCGGACCTATCGGGAGCTCTAGTGCTTCCTTCTCGTGCTAGGTAGGTACCCTAGGCTTTGGGGGAGTTAGAGAGAAGTTAGAGAGAGAAAGAAAGGCTTATGGTGTGAAGAAAATGTGACAACCCTATATTTTTCCAAATCATGTAACACTAAAAAGTCAAATACAAAAAACTATTTGGAATCAACGAAATTAAATTAAAAAATAAAGTGTTCTAAAATCTAAATTTGGGATGCATAAAATGTTAGCTATCGTGCCAAGGTTTCCAAAAACATAAAGAACATTCAAAACCGAGCTATAACGAAAAGGATATGACCACTCGAAAATCCACGGCACACCCGATAAAACATTGTTAAACGTAAAAAGTGAAATTCCAATAAGATGCATTGTAGCCTGAGGTATCTAAACGAAAGTCATAGATTACGTTAAACCGTGAACATGCATAGAAAGAACGCCCAAATTGGACTTCGTATGAAGAAGTTACGAATTTTGTAAGTTTCGTAACAGCGGTAGAGAGCTAAAAAACTCGAATTAAAGATCGAATGATTTTTAGCTAACACAACCTACACGAGAATTGAAGCTCTCCACAACATGAGTACGATGGTAAAAAGACAGACGAAAACAGACGTCGGATAAATAAGTTATGGATTTTTAACGGACTTTAGCAGTCCCAGACTACTAAAATTATACTACTAAAAATAAAGTCAAAAATATCCGACGGAGTCTAAATGAAAGTTGTGGAGCATAGTCTCACCTACGCGTGGATATAAAGAAAGCGAAAAATGGAGCTTGTACACGAAAGTTACGGAATTTAGAAGTCGGAAATACGAATTACGCCCAGCGTACTCAGACGCAGTGTCGCGTCCCATCAGCTAACAGGCTAGCTAGGCTCGAGTTGTAAGCGATGACGACTCCGGAGTACTCCCAATGTACCCCTAAAGTACTCCCATCGTACGGGGTGTTTCAGCACTATAAATAGAGTGCATGAGCCCTGGGTTTTGGCACACAATTCTCAACTTCCCTCTCACTCTTGCACTCTCCTAAGCTCCAGAGGCTATCCCAACACCCTCGATTCCATACCCGAGCCCCAACGAAGGTTTTACGCTACCGAGATCCCTGAAGAATCTGAAGATGCAGCTTTCTGCAGTCGAGGTTCTGTTTGATTCTAGTCTCACGCTCTTCAAACCAAACAAGTGAGTTGATACCCCTACTTTTCACGTCTTTTCATGTTTTAGGGGGAAATACAAGTGCAATACGAGAAAACATATCGCTTTATATAGATTTAAATACAACATCTATATTATTATAATGCTTCGATATCAACATTTTACTTTGCATGAAAAGTTAGTATTTCATTGAGTTATTATCACCAAATGGAACACACTTTCGGAAAAACTATAATGGGTATAGTTACGGGTTATTCATTACATTCTTACGTAAACATTGTGAAAAATGAAATATTTACATCCGAAATAAAATAAAGACTTTCTTTTCCTAAATCTATTTATACTAAGTGTTGCGAGATATTCAACTTCAATGTACTCTCAAGTATGCATTTCAAGTCCTGTACTATAAACCATAATCTCTTGGAGGGAGAGCGTGATACTTGTGTATAGATCTATACGAGATTGACAATCCCGCACCTAAACTTTTAGCTACAGTTAAACCGGCAGGTCTAGGGTGACAAATGTCATAACACTACAACACCTAAAGAATGTTGTTACAGGCAGTCTGTGTCAATAGCATGGTTATAAGACTCACACGGAAGTATAAAAATAAGCTTGATTTACGAGACTCATGAATGCATTCAGTATTTACATTATTTTGAGTATAAATTCACCTTCATCATTTGAACACGAAAGATACTAAAGCCCTCCAACTTTTGGGATTTTTTCAAACTATATGTAGAAAATATTGGATTTTCTGGAAACCACATTCACCTATTTTCTTCTAAAAAGACATACATTTGTCGGTACAAAAACGCTTATGAACTCACCAACTTTATTGATGAGATTTTTTCGAAATTACTTGTATTTCCCAGGGAATCAGTAATACAGGTAACTACTAGCTTTGGGAGATGGAACGCTAAAGCGTCTATTATTAAAACATTTTAAATCATCATATTTGTAATATTCTTTTGAAACACGTATTAAGCAACAATGTACGTTTTTGTTATATATATGATGGTTGTGTTACTTTCTTTATGATATTCAATTGTTATGGTACTACGTGAAGTCACCCACCCCCGAATGTTTCCACTATTCTGGTTTGGGGTGTGACAGATTGGTATCAGAGTATTTTTTATAGTAAACTAAGTATATCGAACCACATAAGACATACAAACTATAAATGCAAAAGGGACCAAAAACCCTCTGATAAAACGTTTTCATAAACGATATTTTTAATAAATTAAAGTGATATACATTTTTACACGCATGCATCGGTGTCGCATCATAGCAAAGTTTTATAAAAAGTATTAAGGCATGTTGTGACACTACGACTAGGCCTCGGGGTATGTCATCAAATTGAGAATAAATATAGCCTGATCAACTATATTTATCCTGGATGTGACCAACGTATGTCGAGGAATGGTCGTAGTGGGTAACAAGTCAAAAACTTACCAAAAAAATATTAGAACCAACTTACAAATTTGAAATACTATAGGAGTGTTTTAAAAAGATAAGGACAATAATAATCATGCAAACCTCAAGATTTGGTTAAATTTAAGAAGTCGTCGAATAAAATTTCATTTTTACTCCCAAATTTTTATAGAAATTTTCATACCTCTATTCTAGTACAGACAAAATGGCCGGATTCCATATACCGGGAGATCCCTACTAACCGAACCAAGGTAACGGTGGATGGTTAGAAGAAGATCCGGAAGAAGACCCAGAGGAAATCGAAGAGGAAGAAGAGCATATGGAGGAGGAAGAGGAAAGTGTTGATGGAACAGACTCAGAGCCAGAAATAACCAACCCACCATCTCCCCGATCCCCCGCAATTAGAATGGGCTACCAAGGTCCCACTTCTGTTTAGGGAAGCCATATCCACCATTGGAGCCAGCAACAGGTTGTACGCCCTCCCTTTGGCATGTGTCGGGAGTTCTACGATGTCAGTGGTGGAAGCTCAGCCGATCGAGCGCTTCCCGTCCTTGTGGGCAACATAGCCAACCAGACCTACCAATCGGGAGTTCAAGCGGTCCGAATTCGTGAGATCAATGCTGCTGTACAAGGTAACGCCGTAGACATTCGTCGTCTGGACGGACTACACGAAGATACCCAACTCCACACAGGGATGCTTCAAATCCAAATTGAGACAACACTTGCAGAAATAAGAGAGATGAAGAAACAACAAGCAGTCTTAGAAAGACGTTTAATAAGAGTCAAACAATCGGACGCGGAGTCTAGCTCCAAACGCAAAACACGTCGCAAGTAGGACTCCCAACTCCAGCAATTTTGATATAGAATAGGACCTCAGATAAAGTTTTTTTACCTTCCTTAAACTAGTAATCGGAGACCTTTAGATGGGTCAAATTTTCCTACCCACAAAGAAAAATATAACGCACCGTATATTTGACATATATATATATATATATATATATATATATATATATATATATATACACACACACATACATACATACATACATATATATATATATATATATATATATATATATATATATATATATGAATTATTTCTTTACATACCTCTCATAACTCATCGGATTATCTAAATTGCTATACCAACTTCGAAACCATTAACTAAGGTCAAAAAAAATTACAGAAATAACTAACTCTCTAATGCACGAATGTCAAATCACTAAAAACTTATAGTCTTCATTGTTATTTCTTTACCAGAACATGCCTCCCCGTAGATCAGCTCGCAGAAACACAACTCCAACACCACCTCCACCACCCCCTCCAACTATGGATGCAACTATATTTCAGGCTACTGTAATAGCCACCGTAACCGCATCAATGGCACAAATAAGTAACAACGGGTCAGGAGGAGGAATAAACAGATTTACAAATGGCCAAAGCCAAGGTTGTTCCGGGGAATGTACTTACAAAGACTTCTCCAACAGCAAAGCCATCCCCTTTAATTGGACTGGGGGAGTGATGGCTCTATCCCAATGGATAAAGAAAACGGAAGTTGTGTTCGAAATATGTGCATGACCCGAAGAAAGCAAAGTAAAATTTACCGCCTGTACTTTCTCCGAATGAACCCTAACGTGGTGGAACGGCCACGTCAAGTCACTAACCCTGGTGGTGGTGAACTCCATGGGTTGGCAAAACCTGAAACGAATGCTACTACGAGAGTACTACCCAAGAGGTGAGATTCAGATGCTCGAATAGGAGCTTTGGGGCCTTACGATGGTGGGCTCGGACATAACAGGCTATACAAATAGATTCAATGACTTGATAATACTTTGCCCAAGAATGATGATTCTGGAAAGCCAAAAGGTGGAAAGGTATATATGGGGACTATTACCCCAGCTACGAGGAAGTGTGTTAGCCTCCAAACCCACAACGTTCGACAGCGCCAAGGAACTGGCATAATCTCTCGTTGACCATGGGGTCTGCCAAAGTGTCACAACCGTGGTCCCCGAACCAATCAAAGGAAGCAACAACAATGACAACAATGTCAACAACAACAGCAAGAAGAAGTTCTGGAACAAGAGAAAAGGTCAAACATCGCAAGAACCTTCAAAGAAACAAATGGTGGTGGTCCATGCCACTACTGCACCCACTGCAATTCCCGATACCCCTCGCCAACGAAGCAATGTTCTGGGAACCTGCCAAAGTGCAACAAATGCAATTACCATCACCACGGTAATTGCCGAGAAATGCACTGTAAAAATTGCGATAGGAAAGGGCACACTGCCCGTTTCTGTAAGGCACCGACGCGACCAATCACCCAAGTTCTTGGTACTGGAGTAAGCCAGGCATGTTATGGGTGTGGGGAAACTGGGCACTTCAAGAGGGATTTCCCCAAGACAAAGAATACTGGCGATGTAGGAAGAGTGTTGGAGATAGGGCAGAACGAAGCAATAGTTGACCCCATGGTGGTTATGGGTACGTTTCTCCTAGACGACATGTATGCATGCATACTCTTTGACTGTGGTGCGGAGAGAAGTTTTGTGAGTCAGAAATTCAAACACTTACTTAATCAAAAACCCCAACCAGTCAATAAAATATTCACTGTACAGATGGAAAACGGTAAAATGGAAAGCGCAAACGATATGTACATAGGATGTACATTAAATTTAAATGAGCACTTATTTCGAATCAATCTTATGCCAATTACAATAAGAAGTTTTGATGTCATCATCCGTATAGACTGGTTAAGCTTTCATTATGCTGATATACTTTGTCACGAAAGGGTTGTTCGCCTCAATCTGCCAAGCGGCAAAACTCTTGTCATTTATGGTGACAAACCCAATACAAATTTACAAATCATCTCCTGCGTCAAAGCTCAGAAATATCTTCGCAAGGAATATCATGCCTTTCTAGCCCATGTGGTAGACAAGAAATGAGAATTGAATGACATTAAAGGCATTCTGGAAGTCTGCAACTTCCCAGACGTCTTCCCAGAAGATCTTCCGGGAGTCCCACCAGAACGCCACGTCGAGTTCAGGATCGACTTGATTCCCGGAGCTACCCCAGTAGCAAAATCGCCATACCGTCTAGCCCCAGCCAAGATCCAGGAACTGTCTAATCAACTAAACGAGCTGTGGAGCAAAGGCTTCATTAGACCGAGATTCTCACCATGGGGACCACCGGTCCTGTTCGTAAAGAAGAAGGACGGATCTTTTCGCATGTGCATCGATTACCGGGAGCGTAACAAACTCACGATCAAGAACCGGTATCCCCTACCGTGCATAGACGATTTGTTCGACCAACTACAAGGAGCAAGCTACTTCTCAAAGATCGATCTAATATCTGGTTATCACTAACTGCGAGTTCTGGAAGGAGACATCCCCAAAACGACATTTCGAACTCGCTATGGTCACTACGAGTTTGTAGTGATGCCCTTTGGATTGACAAATGCACCAACGGTATTCATGGACTTGATGAACCGAGTATGTCATCCCTTCCTGGATAAATTTGTGATCGTGTTCATAGATGATAAACTCATCTATTCGAGAAGCAAGGAAGAACATATCCAACACCTCCGCCAAGTTTTGGAAACATTAAGGGCAGAGAAGCTATATGCAAAATTTTCAAAGTGCGAATTTTGGACTCGGGAAGTAGATTTCCTAGGTCACGTAGTCAGCAAAGAGGTGATACACGTGGATCCTTCCAAGATCAAGGCAATCGAGAATTGGAAGACTCCCAAGACTCCAATGGAAATCCGACAATTCTTGGGACTTGTCGGGTATTACCGAAGGTTCATACAAAACTTCTCGAAGATTGCTAAGCCGCTTACCACCCTAACGCAGAAGAGTGTGACCTTCGACCGGGGAGAAAAACAAGACATCACATTTCAAACACTAAAGCGAGCCTTATGCAGTGCGCCCATTTTAACCTTACTAGAAGGAACAGAAGACTTTATGGTGTATTGTGATGTGTCAAACCAAGGACTTGAATGTGTTATGATGCAACGAGGGAATGTCATCGCCTACGCCTCAAGACAACTAAAGACGCACAAAGTAAACTACATGACGCACGATCTCAAGCTAGGAGCAGTCGTTTTCGCTCTATAAATATGGAGACACTATCTCTACGGCACGAAATGTACAATCTTCACCGATCATAAAAGCCTCCAGCATATCCTCAACAAGAAGGAACTTAACATGAGACAAAGACGGTGGGTAGAACTACTAAATGATTATGAATGCGAAATTCGATATCATCCCGGAAAGGCTAACGTGGTGGCTGATGCACTCGGCCGAAATGAATACTCGGGCCGCCGAGTGAAATCTCTAACTATGACAATCCATTCAGACCTGTCCACGTAAATCAAGGAAGCCCAAATAGAAGCCTTGAATTCCGAAAATGTGGCAGGGGAAGCCTTAAGGGGAATGGATATGAATCTTGAAGTCAAGGATGACGAAGTTCGTTACTTCATGAATCGGATCTGGATGCCAAAGTTTGGCGGATTCAGAGAAGTCGTCATGAACGAAGCCCATAAGACACGATACTCCATACATCCCGGTTCCGATAAGATGTATTTGGACCTCAAGAAATTGTATTGGTGGCCGAATATGAAAGCCGAAATTGCTACCTACGTGAGCAAATGTCTGACATGTGCCAAAGTAAAGGTGGAATACCAAAAGCCCTCAAGATTGTTACAACAACCGGAAATACCCGAATGGAAGTGGGAGCAGATAACCATGGAATTCATAACCAAGTTACCCAAGACGGCAAGCGGAATCGACACCATCTGGGTGATCGTCGACAGATTAACTAAATTCGTGCACTTCCTACCAATCAAAGAAACGGATAAAGTGGAGAAGCTAACTAGAACATACCTCACGGAGATTGTACGATTGCATGGTGTGCCAATATCCATTATCTCGGACCGAGATAGTAGATTCACCTCAAGGTTCTGGCATTCGCTGCAAAGATCTCTAGGAATGAGACTAGACATGAGTACCGCTTATCACCCACAAACCGACGGCCAGAGTGAGAGAACCATACAAACCCTAGAAGATATGCTGAGAGCTTGCGTAATCGATTTTGGTAAAGCATGGGAAACCCATTTATCATTGGTCGAGTTTTCGTACAACAACAGCTACCACACTAGCATCAAGGTTTCCCCGTTCGAAGCCCTCTACGGCCGTAAGTGCAGATCAGCTATGTCCTAGGCTGAAGTGGGTGACACATAGCTAGCAAGAGGACAAGCAACAGACAACACTCTCACTGGGCCAGAAATCATAAAAGAAACTACGGAGAAGATTGTTCAGATCCGGGAGCGATTGAAGGCTTCAATAGACAGACAAAAGGGTTATGCGGATAAAAGGTGAAAACCCTTGGAATTCTAGGTTGGAGACAGTGTCCTACTAAAAGTCTCTCCCTGGAAGGGATTAATACGTTTCGGAAAGCGTGGAAAGCTGAACCCAAGGTATATCGGACCATTCGAGATCCTTTCCAGGATCAGTCCGGTGGCTTACAAACTTCAATTACCATAGGAACTCAACAACGTACACCCTACCTTTCACATATCAAACCTAAAGAATTGCTTGTCCGATGAGACCCTCATCATCCCTCTGGATGAAATTGCAATAAATAAGAATCTCCAATTCGTAGAAGAACCAATAGAGATCATGGATCGGGAAATTAAAAGAACGAAACAAATCCGCATACCTATTATGAATGTCCGCTGGAACGTGAAGCGAGGACCTAAATACACCTGGGAACGTGAGGATCAGATGAAACAAAAGTACCTGCATCTTTTTCCTAACCCGTAAACTCTATCTTAGATAAATTTTGGGACGAAATTCCCTCTAACGGGGGGATAATGTGACAACCCTATATTTTTCCAAACCATGTAACACTAAAAAGTCAAATACAACAAACTATTTGGAATCAACGAAATTAACTTAAAAAATAAAGTGTTCTAAAATCTAAATTTGGGATGCATCAAATGTTAGATATCATGCCAAGGTTTCCGAAAACATAAAGAACATTCAAAACCGAGCTATAACGAAAAGGTTATGACCACTCGAAAATCCACGACACACCCGATAAAACATTGTTAAACGTAAAAAGTGAAATTCCAATAAGATGCATTTTAGCCTGAGGTATCTAAATGAAAGTCATAGATTACGTTAAACCGTGAACGTGCATAAAAAGAACGCCTAGATTGGACTTCGTATGAAGAAGTTACGAATTTTCTAAGTTTCGTAACAGCGGTAGAGAGCTAAAAAACTCGAATTAAAGATCGAATGATTTTTAGATAACACAACCTAAATGAGAATTGAAGGTCTCCACAACAGGAGTACGATGGTAAAAAGACAGACGAAAACAGACGTCGGATAAAAAAGTTATGGATTTTTAACGGACTTTAGCAGTCCTGGCCTACTAAAAATATACTATTAAAAATAAAATTAAAACTAGCCGACAGAGTCTAAATGAAAGTTGTAGAGCATAGTCTCACGTACGCGTGGATATAACGAACGCGAAAAACGGAGCTCGTACGCGAAAGTTACGGAATTTAGAAGTCGGGAATACAAATTTAGAAGTTGGGAATACGAATTTAGAAGTCGGTTTAACATATAGTATGATTTTCATTTAGATTTCTAAGGCTAGAAAGTATTTTATTATAAATTCACTTTTTACAATTCTCGGTGTCGTGTTGGTTTTGCCGTAAAACTTCGACGGGTCATAACTTCTTCGTTATAACTCGGATTTCAGCGTTCTTTATATGCATGAAACCCTTGAGACATATTCTACAACCAGGTTAATATTATTTCTTCTAAATAATCGTTTGTCAAAAATTCATTTTCGACACTTATTGCCTCTAAATTGATTAGCCCGGATATGCGGGCGTTACATGTAACAAGTTGGTATCAAAGCAGTGGTTCAAGAGAATTAGGTCCTTGATTGGGGATCCTAGAATTGAGTTGTGGAATAAAGATTATGAAACTCCTTGGATTGAAGGAGTGTGAAAGAACACTAATTGTGAAAAAACTAGACTTGTACTAGTATTTAATAACATGTGATGTGTGATATGAACAGAGAAAAATAAGTTCAAGTTGAGAATGAACTAAATTGTTGAAATTTTGTTTTTGAAGATGGTGAATACCTAGAATATTAAGGGAGGTGATCAAAAGGGTGGTTGCACTGGGTCTCAAGGTTTAGTCTTTTAAGTTACTTTTCATTTATATATTAAGTATGGCTTTGTATTTTGGATATAATATATATAATACAAATGTATTTTGGATAAAACGGTTTGGTTGTTATAAGTTGGAATGGTTGTAACACCTTACTCAGACCCTTTGTGAGTGGATCTACTGGATTCTCTTCAGATGATACCCTATGCACAATGAGGTGACCTTCTTCTACACTATGTCTGATGAAATGGTATTTTCTATTGATATGTCTTGATCTTTCATGATCTCTTGGTTCCTTTGTCAAGGCAACCGCTCCTTCATTATCACAGAAATTTCCATTGGCTCCTTGATGGTTGGCAAAAATCCAAGATCTCCGATGAAGTTCTTCAACCAAATTGATTCCTTTGATGCTTCGCTTGCCGCTATGTACTATAAATCATAGGTAGAATCAACCACTGTCTCTTACTTGAAACTTTTCCAAGTAACTGCTCCCCCATTTAAGGTAAATACCCAACTAGACTAAGAATGGAAGTTATCTCTATCTGTTTGAAAGCTTGCATCACTATACCAAGTTACTCTCAATGTATCATTGCCACCAAGTACTAGGACCCAGTCCTTAGTCCTTCGCAAATATTTGAGAATATTCTTAACTACTATCTAATGAGATTTACCTGGATTTCCCTTATAACGACCGACCACGCTCAAAGAAAAGGACACATCAGCGTGTACATGTCATAGCATACATGATAAATCCAATGGAAGAAGCGTATGGAACTCTACTCATTTATACTATCTTTGCATCGATACTCGGAATCTAAGTCTTGCTCAATTTGGTATTACTCTGTATGGGTAGTTCTCCTTTCTTGGAATTTTCCATACTAAAACGTATTAACACCTTTTCCAAGTATGTATTTTAACTAAGTCTAGTTAGTCATTTACTCCTGTCTCCTAAAATTCTTATCCGCAGAATATAAGCGGGTTATCCTAGATCCTTCATAGCAGAACACTTTCCAAGCCAAGACTTAACCTCTTTCAAAGTTGGAATGTCGTTTCCTATAAGAAGCATGTCATCAACATACTATACTAGGAAGGTAACTATATGCCTACAACCTTTGATATATACACATGACTTATCTTCACTTTTAGAGAAACCAACTTTGACCTTCTTCTCAAAACAAAGATTACATCTACGAGAAGCTTTTTTCAATTCATAGATGGATTTCTCAAGATTTCACGCTATAGTGGGAAACTTTGCATCAACAAACTATGGCTGACTCGTGTAAACATCCTTAGCCAACTTTTCGTTAATGAATCCATGGTTGACATTATAACCCTCTTCATTACTAGCCAAACTTAGTCCTAGCCAACGAGGTTTAAGAACATATGTCAACTTCTTGTTCCCAGTGACACATTTAATTAGTTGATCAAGGAAGAGTTTAGTAAAATCCAGTATTTTGTTGCAAGCCATGAAATATAGGATTCGTTGCTCAAATAGGTTTAACTGTTCTAAGCTCTTAGCTTTGTGTCCACGACATTTACCAATCACCCCAGATAAGTACTTCTACCTGTTGTGATATGTCTTCAGCTCGATTCCTGCTCCGTGAGGGATGGAAAAAAGGGGCGTGAGAATCACAGAGAAGAAAACAAGACTGTTAGTCGTCATCTGAGAGGTTGTCCCGAAACGATGCTTCGACGATCAAGTCAGATCAAGGTTCTAATGAGAGGGTGAGAAAGTATGAGACAAAGGGTGAAATTTTGAATGTTGGTCCCTTCTCATAGAGGAGAAGGGACCATTTTATACCTGGAATTGGGGGAACAAAACCCCGACCATATCTCTTACTTTTTCAGGTCTAGCAGGGAGAGATGACTTCCGTTTGGTGGATCGTGCTCTGTGACTGTGAGACTGTGAGTGGTTGTTTTTTATTAGTGCAGGCTTTCCAGGGGATCAGTGTCCTAAGCGTTACACATGTTGCTCTGGAGAACGACTAGTACTATATTGTATTGATGCTGGCTTTGGCGGTTGGACGCCAAGAAACAAACAAGGGGTTGTGAAGGGCAAGGGCGAGAACGTGGCTTTAGAGGTACACCAACTTTTTCCTAGGCCATTTGTCAAATTGACGATTCTATTATACCTGACATATTCCTAATGGGATACATCAAAAATTCCCTTATACTAGTAGATGTAAACGTTTTCTTAGGGTAGCAGAGTTATTCTAGCTTGGATCTGAACACGTGTTCGGTGGGGATGGCTTTTTGACGACTGCTAACGTGATGGAGGCGTTTTAGCAGGAGGTTTTTATGATTGTAACTGATTGGACTACTTTCATGCATTTAAAACTTCCCTATTTGATTCGAGCTTCCTTTTTCTGGTTCTTTTCACTTTTGCAGGTTCTTTTCACTTTTGCAGGTTCTTTTCCTTTTTTCTCCTGTTTATACTCTTCGACGGACCATGGATGACTTGAATACTGGAATCGTTCCTTCTTCAATAGATTTCGCCACTCTTTATAAGTGATTTGGTTTTTTTTCTTGAGCATAGCATGGAGTATCCTCGAAAGGGGGTGATAGGGGAATATTTGTGTCCCTATTCTGATCTTTGAGGCTGGACTGAGGCTGCCGACGGCGAACGTTTTTGATAAGATAATGTGCCAGTATGGCTTTCATGTGGATGAACTGACTCTAAATGTTGTCAAAATATTGTTGGTTTGAACTCTTCTACCGGACCCTTTGAGTTCTGCCACAATTTTGGGCATTCAAAGCTTTCTTCAATTCTTTTACTTAATCCGGTGTTTGGAATTTTCCTAGAGGCGGGGTGTTCATGCCTTCATCATCAACCAAAAATCTTCAAAGAAGAACTGGCAAGATTGATGGCTTTAGGTAAATCATAACCTTATGGGTTTTGGTTATCCTCGCTTGACCACCTTTTCCAATCGAGCACCAGAATTTTTTGGGGATAGCGCCACTTTGGCGGAAGCACTTAAGACCATTTATGTTAATGACGAGGATTGGGAGGATCATATGCTAGCTGCAGTTGGGATAAGCATTGCCTGGAGGGCCCGGGGGATGTTGCCTTAGTTTTATATTGAGAAAGATGGTGAGTGCCTCTCCTTCCCCCTCCTTTTTAGAATGTTGTTTTCTTTTGTTTTTAAGGTTGCGAGAGGATCCTTCCCTTTGAGATGGTGCTGAGGGGCCAATTTCAGGGCACCTACCGTTATCGGGAAGTGCCCTTGGTTGAGACGCTCGCTCAGCCGGTCAGTCCTTAGATCTGGAGTGGAGAAGGTCTTAAGAGCATTAAAGTCCCTGTTCTTGTGTAGTTGATGGAGCTATCTTGTCCTAAACCCAAACCCTAGAGTGAAAATGCCTAGATCTTCTTGGATTAACGTAAAGATTGCCACTTTATGTGATGGATGGCCTCAGGAAGAGTAAATCTATGGTTTGGATCATCTGCATGGCTTGGAAAGCCTCTATATGGATTCAGACCCAATGGTACTCAGCGAGTCACATGGGTGGACTCGGCGAGTTGCTTGAAGGAAGACTGGAACTCGGCGAGTTGGAAGAACAACTCGGCGAGTAGGTTGAAGATAATCGTAGACTCGGCGAGTCTATTCTTGGACTCGGCGAGTCTGGTCGTAAGGTCCAAGTTTTTTTGGAAGTGTTGTGACTCGGTGAGTCAAGGGATGACTCGGTGAGTCATGTGCGAGTGGGCTCAGAGTTGTTGGACTCGGCAAGTCTCGGGGTGACTCGGCGAGTTGGGTCGCGAATTGAAGGAGGTTCTGTGTATGAGGACTCGGCGAGTCATCGGGTTGACTCGGTGAGTAGAGTCAGTCAGGGGTAGACTTTGACTTTGACTTTGACCAAGGGTTGGCCAGTTGATTTCCAGGGGTAATTTGGTAATTATTGGTATTTATTGGATTCAGTCTTTTGGGTATTGACAGTGTTGGAGTTCTAGTCGGAGGCTGTAGTAGTGTGATCTTATCCTTTCAGTCAGCAGTTGCGAGGTGAGTTATCCTCACTATATCAACAGGGTCTAAGGCACCCAGGCCGGCCCTTTATCGGATTGAGATTTGGGTATCTATTGTTATGTTATTGCTTTGATATGTTTGCATCCGAGTAGTTAGGATGGTATTCGTTAGAGACCTGGTTAAGGTCGGTATCCTGGTATTTAGGATGATGCTATGCTAGTGACCGGTTAGGTTGGTATCCTGTTAGAGTATGTTGTGTTATGTGATCTGCTAGATCGGTTTGACTGTATATGAATTGTTATGTGATTGTATGTGCACATGGTTGTTTGGACTGGAGTTGGGTTGAGGCGGATCCTGCTTCGTGCTGTAGGCCAAGATACGCAGGATGGACCGGTTGTTCCGAAGGCCCAGCGAGCGGTCCGGATAGGCTGTAGGCCCCACGAGGGCGGACGAGACGTGTCGAGGCTCGGAGAGTGGACCAGGCCGACTGAAGGCCCGGGTGGGCGGACCAGTCATACTGTAGACTCAGAGAGTGGACCAGGTGGGTTGAAGGCCTGGTGCGGGCGGACCAACCACACTGCAGACTCGAGGGACATGATTGGACTCAGAGGGTGGACCAGGTAGACTGAAGGCCTGACACGGTGGACCAGTCTCACAGTAGACCCGATATGCATGGATGTTCTGTGATTCGTTATGATATAGCATGTTATGTGTATGATATATGTGGTTGGTATTTTGGGGGTATCTCACTAACCTTTCGGGCTTACAGTTGTGGTTTAATGTTTTTCAGGTTCTTCAGGAGATTGTGGCAAGGCAAAGGCGTGATCGTACCGCTCCTCGTGTTTATGTTTTATGAAATGGACCTGGGAATACTCTGATAATAAATGTATTGAAAACCTTTTTGTAATAACTTAATGAATTGGGTTGTTTTTGAAAAGTTTAAATTTTATTGAAAATTTGGGTCGTTACACTGAGAGGCAGGCGGAGTTTCTGATTGATTTGGTTCTGGATGCAGTGCCTATTGCCAAGGCACCGTATCGCCTTGGTCGCCTGAGATGCATGAGTTATCCTCACAGTTCCAGGAGCTGTTGGGGAAGGGTTTTATCAGACCGAGTAGCTCACCGTGGGGAGCGCTGATCCATTTTGTCATGAAAAAGGATGGTTCACCAACGGATGTGCGTCAATTACCGGGAGTTGAACAAGTTGGCGGTCAAGAACCATTATCCACTATCGAGGATTGACGATTTATTCGATCAGTTGCAAGGGGCATCTTGGTTTTCCAACATTGATTTGAGATTTGGGTATCATCAGATGAGAGTTTGCGAGGAGGATATCCAGAAGACGACCTTTAGAACTCGTTATGGGCACTACGAGTTTGTGGTGATGCCTTTTGGACTCACCAACGCACTGGCAGTGTTCATGGATCTCATGAACCTGGTGTGCAGGTCCATGTTGGACAGATTGATGATCATGTTCATCGACGATATTTTGGTATACTCGAGGTCTAGAAAACAGCAAAGGGAGCATCTTCGAGAGAGCCTTGGAGTGTTGAGGACGAAGAGGCTTTATGCCAAATTCTCCAAGTGTGATTTTTGGTTACGAGAGGTCTAGTTCGTGGGACACCTCATTATTTAAAATGAGATATTGGTCGACCCGGCCAAGATCGAGGCAGTTATTGTTGGATTAGTGTCTAAGTCCATAACTATTTTGGTATGTACTTGACCCGATTATGAACATGGTCCTTTTGGGTTGCCTTCACCATAGTAATATGTAGGATGAATTAAGGAGAGAGAGGTTTAATTATGATTTATTAATATATTATAAGAATACTATATTAAACGAGAAATCATAATTTTTAATTAATATTAGTCAAGAATTAATTTTGTGGCTAAAAGAGATTAATTAAACTTAAGGGACTTATTGTGTAATTATAAGATAATTACATAGATGGGCTTATGGACTCCATAGAAGGTGGAGTGGACAAATTCTATGGGGAAACCCATTAGAAATCGTCCAAGGCTTTTAAAGAAGGAGTCTATGGGATGCTTAGGGCTTAAGCAGTCAAATTAGGGTTTCCTTGTTAGATAACCCTAATTGCCTACCTATTTAAGGAGCCCCTAAGCCCCAAAAACGTGGTTAATGATTCCCTTAGGGTTTCTGGATGATTTTGGGTGCTTTTCTCTCTTCTCTCTTCATCCAAGTTGCTTAGTGGTGTTTGTGACTCTATTAGAGGTGCAACACTTGAGGCACTAAGCTTTCTGAAGCCAAGGATTGATTGTTATTGCTATATAACAATCAAAGGTAAGATCTAAACCCTAATTTTAGTTATAGTTCATTAGATCTAGGGTTTATGGATTTGGATAATCAATTGCATGTTCATTAGACAAACTAGATCCAAATCTATTAGGTTTTGCATGTACACCATAGGATTGATGGATTGCTCAAAACCCATCAGTTATGAGATGGGAGGTACCGAGATACCTATCCGAGATCAGAAGTTTTTTGGGTTTGGTCGGCTACTATTGGAGGTTTATTATAGATTTCTCCAAGATTGTTGTTCCTCTCACCAGATTGACTCGGAAGAGTGTTACTTTTTTTTTGAGGGCCTGAGCAGCAGGCGTGATTCGATACTCTTCGCCAGAGATTGTGCGAAGCTCCAGTGTTAGCCCTTTTGGAGGGAGTGGAGGACTTCGTAGTCTATTGCAATGCATCTATATCAGGAATGGGTATCGTATTGATGCAGAGGAGACATGTGATAGCATGTGCGTTGAGGTAGTTGAAGCCTCACGAGATGAGGTATCCCACTCATGATTTGGAGTTGGGGGCAGTGGTATTCACCCTCAATATTTGGCGCCGCTATCTTTGTGGTGTCCGGTGTACCATATACACGGACCGCAAGAGCCTGAAGTACCTCATAGATCATCCCAACATGAATATGAGACAGAGGAGGTGGTCGGATGTAGTGAAAGACAACGACTGCGAGATCTTGTATCACCCGGGAAAGGCTAATGTGGTAGCCGATGCCTTGATTTGTAGAGCAGCGAGTGCTCCGATCCGAGATGTGTGTATGAGAATGATTGTGATGACTCTAGTCTTATATACCATCCGACAGGTCCAGGTAGAGGTCGTGAGACCGAAGAAGCATAAGAGGGAGCGGGTGATCGGACAGGTTTTCGAGTTTGAGATGGATAGTTTGGGACTTATGACTTTCCGTGGACGGATATGGGTGCCATATACAGGTGGGGCTCGACGTATATCTACAGAGGAGGCATATAGATCAATATTCTCAATCCATATGGAGGCCACCAAGATGTATTTAGATCTGAAGAGGGATTATTGGTGGCCCTGTATGAAGAGAGATGTGTCATGGGTAGTCGAGAGATGTGTGACCTGTCGTCAGGTCAAGGCAGAGCACCAACGTCCCCATGGTCAACTGTAGTGTTTGGAGGTTCCCTAGTGGAAGTGGGAGCAGATCTCCATGGATTTTATCACCAAGTTATCGAGAACTACGCGTGGGGTTGATGTAATATTGGTGATTGTAGACCGGTTGGCGAAGATTGCTCACTTCCTGGCTATAAGTGAGAGCTCTTCTGCTGAGTAACTGGTCGAGATCTACGTTTGAGAAGTGGTGGCACGACACGGGGTGCCAACATCAATAGTGTCAGATCGGGATGTGTGATTTACTTCCAGGTTCTGAAAGAAATTACATGAAGAGTTGGGTACCCGACTACATTTCAATACAGCCTACCACCCACAGACAGACGGGCAAAGTGAACGGATAATTAAGACGCTCTAGGATATGCAACGTGCCTTTGTAATGGACTTCGGTGGAAGTTGGGATACTTACTTTCCCTTGGATGATTTTTCATACAACAATAGCCTCCATTCCAATATACATATGCATCCCTTTGAGCTCTTATATGGGAGGAGGTGTCGAACTCCTATCTGTTAGGGGGAGGTAGGGTAGAGAGTGATGGGGGCACTGAGATAGTTCTCAAGATGATAGAGCAGATTCAGCAGGTCAGACAAAAGTTACTGACGGTCTAGAGTCGTCAGGAGAGTTACGCAGACCGGCGGCGATCCGAGCTAGAGTTCCAAGTTGAAGATTTTGTGCTCCTGAAGGTAACCCCGTGGAAAGGGGTAATCCGATTCAGGAAGCTGGGAAAGTTGGGTCCTAGATATATCGATCCTTTCAGAGTGACCACTCGAGTGGGGAAGGTAGCATATCGGTTAGAGTTGCTGCAAAGTTGAGCCAGATTCATAACACCTTCCATGTGTCCCAATTGAGGGAGTGGGTAGTCGATGAGACGACAGTGGTCCCTTTAGAAGACATTCAGGTTGATGATCACCTGAACTATAGTGAGAGGCTGATAGCGATCTTGTAACGAAAGGTGAAGGTCCTAAGAAATAAATATGTGCCCTTTGTGCAGGTTCAATGGCAGAATCGGAAGGGATCCGAGTGGACATGGGAGCCAGAGTCCAAGAAGCAAGAGCAATACCCCAAGTTGTTTCCAGAAAATGACTTCCAGGGAGAAGTCTGATTCTAGTGGGGGAGAATTGTAACATCCCGACTCCCAGGTGTGATACTTAATTATTTTATTCATTTTTGACAGGGCAACTCGACGAGTTAGGGAGCACCAACTCGCCGAGAAAAGACTATTATGGTCGCAGGATTTTTAGAGTCTACTCGACGAGTCGGAGGACCCTGACTCGAGAGTAAGAGCTATGTGAGGAAATGCTAATTTTCCAGGTTTGTGTCATATTTAAAGGACCTTACGCCCTCATTTCCGCCTCCCTTGTCACCCTACTACAATATGAGAAACCCTAATCGAGCTATAACCTTATGTGAGAGAAAGAGAGGCTAATATTGTGGGGTTTAGTGCATTCTTGGAGGAGAGTTGAAGAGCAAGAGACCTTGGACGAGAAGGAGCTTTTGGATCTGGTGTTCATTCATTTATAGCTTCTGTTTGAAGGTATAAAGTCACTATCTTACTCATTGTTTGGTTAGGTCTTATTTTTTTGGGAGTTTAGAGCCTTTTTCCCATCCTTCTTTGAGTTCTAGAGCATTATTAGCTTGTCATGGAGTGGAGACTCCAGATCTGGACATATTGAGGTCCCATAAGCCCAAACATCCAACCTTTATCAAGCTTTGGACAACTTTCCATGCATGAGACCCCTTATGGAGCTTATTTTGGCATTTTGAGCCATAGATGTCATGCATGAATGTAAGCTTGCAGCTTTACATGATAAGGGAGCCTTGGAAGGCTACATCCAGAGTATGAGACACCATTACTGCCTAAAATCATCTGAATGAGGAAATGGATTGAAGAGACTCGACGAGTCAGTGAGCTGACTCGATGAGTCGGCTAGGGTTTTTCCCCGACGAGTCTAGACATGTGTAACTTGGCGAGTTGATGAGACAACTTGACGAGTTAAGTTGGATTTTCACAACATTGAAGAAACGAGGGAACTTGATGAGTCACATAGATGCACTCGACGAGTTGGATCAACATGGATTGTTGACTCGAGTGTTGACTTTTAGGTTTTGGTCAAGACCTGGATTATAGAGACCATGGAGGGGTAAAATGGTTTTATACCCATCCCAAGAGTTAGAGAGATGGCATAGATTAGATTTGTGATTTTAAGTGTTAATTAGAGATGCTTATGACATGTAGGTGGGGATTAGATCGTTCGAGGGGTACGCGGTTTCTTTGCTTACTTACAAGGTGAGTCTTGTCACTATACTTACCATGAGTGGTAACTTTGTGTGACCGGAGGGTCTTGTATGCTTATATTGAGTATTGTGATATCCTGCATTATGTCTTTGTGATTTATGATGTGTATTATTCTGAGCTTTACTCGGGTAGGACCGGAGGGTCCACCAGAGTTGTGGGACCGAGGGGTCTCCACTAACACACATTGACCAAAGGGTCTTATTCGAGATATAGCCATGAGAGGATAATGAGATGTGTGTGGTATTTTGGGGGACTCACTAAGATTCGTTCTTACCGTGTTATGTGATATATGTTTCAGGTACTTCTCAGGATCGTGGGAAGGCGCCGGCTTGATTGTACACACGAGATGGAGTTACGCTTTTTTTTAGGATCCTGGATTTTTAATCAAACAAGTATGGATTTGTGTTTTTAATAAATTGATACTTTAGGTTTTGTCAAATGTGTTAATAAGAATCATGTGAATTTAAAAATGAAAAATGTGTTTGAAAATTTACGGTGTTACAAGTTGCTATCATAGCCTTGGTTTGAGGGATTCAGATGTACCCTCGGGTATGTCTGGACTCAAACTGAGGATCTGAGAAAAATTTCAAAAGAAATGATTTTTCTAAAATGAGTAAAAGTTTTTAAGAAAAAAACGAGATGCAGCAGTATGTAGAATCAGCCAGAGCCCGGACGGTGATTTCCCAAAATACCCTTACTTGTTTGTGTTATGAGATATTAGGGATGCATGTGATATGTGCATATTTAGCTATATATTTAGTATATATTTTTATTATTTATTGGCTAATTTATTGGAGTTTATGGACAAAAGGTACTTAATTATGTTTAAATTGTATTTTCAGTCCAGAAGATATGCTCGGAAGCAAAAGGAAGCAGGAGATGCAATCGGAAGCTCGGGAATTGAAGAAAGAAGAAAAAGAGCCAAAATCCTGAAGGACTCGACGAGTAGGAACGTCTACTCGACGAGTACCCATGAATGTTCACAAAGCAAACACAAAGTACTTGCCGTACACGGATTCCACAAAGGGGACTCGACGAGTTGGTTACCTACTCGACGAATCGACCCTGTTTTCTAAAATCTATATATAGAATCCAAATTCCCGAATTTGAGTCTCTCTCTGAAACCCTTGGAGGCTAAGTTGCGATTGAAGTAGTTGCTGGAGCCCCAGGAACTCGCAGACCAAGTCTAAGCATACGATTTTAGGAAGATTAAAGGCAATTCAAGTGTATTCTTACTTTATCTTTTAACCGAACCATGTTTCAACCAATGGATTTCGTTTTTGAGTTTGTTTTGCTGTAATTATGATCTAAAACCCTTGTCTTCTGTTTAGGATAGATGATTTTGTGAATATGGATTGATTTTATGGTTAGGATGAATTTAATTTGGTGATATTGTTTTGTTAAGCTTGTTAAAGAACCTTTTATGTTAATTACAACTATTTTCAGTTAATTAACCAGCATATTAAGTTGCATGAACATCTCTTAATTGCTAATTTCATATGATTTATGTTAGAACATTGTTATATGCCTAGGAATAGCGAATGTGAAACTAGGGTTAAATAGAAAATAGATAAATTAATGTGTGAGCGTGTATGATGAACCATCAACAAGAGGTTAATTAAATGACCAATTTAATTAACCAGTACATGTCTTACTTAACCTGAACCAATAAACTAGGAAATTTGTTAATTTAGAGAACTAGCCACTACTTGAGTTAATATGTTTTCTAAGGATTTGTAATAGAGAACGTGAACCTAATCACCATAATCGGTAGCCAATGAAAAATTAAACCATTGCATTTACCATAAAATCAACCATAGGATCAAATGATTCAAACCTAAACAGAAGTCCTCTTTATCATTGAATTTAGTTGAATTTTATTTGCTTAGTTCTTAACTGTTTTCCTTAACTGTTAGTTGAGTATTTAAGTTTCTAGTCTTGCAAAACTAGAGAAAACCCTCCTTTTATTACTTGTTTTTTTTATTTAGATAATCCTAGTAGTTAGTCTTATAATTGTCGTTCCCTGTGTTTGACACTCTGCTTGCTTAAACTATACCACCAATTGACAGGTACACTGCCTTTTGTGTGTCTAATTTATATTAAAAAATTAGGATAAAACTAGTTAGTTTCACACACATCAAGTTTTTGGCGTCGTTGCCGCGGAACGGTTCTAAAATTAATTCTAATTGCTAGTGTTATTGATTCTTTGTGTGAGATTGATCTTGCACAAAGTTACTGCTTTAGTAATTTAGTTCTTAGGTTAAGTTTTAGTCTTTTCTCTTTTTAGAAGCTTGTTTTTGAATTTTGTTGTAATAACCTTGAACTCGCCGAGTGCAGTCGAAGCTGCTCGACTAGTCCAAGGCAGTTTTTTTAATTTCATTTCAGTTCACCTTTTATTCTTTTTAAGCATGTTTTTCGTTTTTATTGTAGGCATTACATGACCCGAGGATCAAACACACTTCTGGTTCCTCCATTTGAAGACCCGGAATCCGCTCATAGGAAGAACAAAGACAAGGTCGTTAAAGACACTAACTCGTCAAGGAAATCACCTTTCAAAGACCTTAAGTCAGTCTTTGGGAAGAAGAAAAGTAATAAAATAGGTGAAATCAGCAGTCAAAAGAGCAAGGAAAGCAAGTTAGAACATTTTGAAGAAACTCTAAATCCACAAGTAACCGATTACGACTCCGAATCTCAAGAAGAAAGCGACTTTGAAGGCGAACCCGCTAACACCATGGCTAAAATCGATGAAGTTCCCGTGGGTGAATGGAAGAAAAGGATACATGACGACACCGAGCCAGGACTCGTGCAACCCGCGATTCCCACAACTGCCACTTTCGAACTAAAAGGCCACATACTTGCTCAACTTAAGTAAATTCCATTCTACGGGAAAGATCACGAAGAAGCATACAAACATCTAGACGAGGCTAACAATATAGCCGACTACTTCAATGTCCCTAATGTGGCTCGCAACACCGTTTTGCTTCATATGCTACCAGTCACATTCAAGGGAGCTGCGAAAGATTGGATGAAATCACTCCCTCTAGGATCCATCACTACTTAGGCTAAAATGAAAGAAGAGTTTATAGACCAATTTTGCCCTCCCTCAAAGATAGCCAAATTAAAGAAAGCCATTACAAATTTTGAACAACAAGCTGGAGAGTCACTTTATGATGCATGCGAAAGATACAAAGGCTTACTAAGGAACTGCCCACACCATGATCTAAACAGTCAGCAAGAAGTCTCCATTTCTATGATGGACTAAATGTAACAACTAGGCAGCTCCTAGATTTGCAAGGACCATTCACAAAGAAGCCACCCCCAATAATAAAAGAGCTAATTGAAGAATTCTCTAAGCACTCTAGAGAATAGCATAACCCAAGGAATGAACCAAATCGAGGGGTCGTGAACTCAGTTATTGATAGCATGGCAGCAATGATGGCTAAGTTGGAAAATTTGGATCGAAGAATGACTAAGATGGACCAATCCATCCACGTTATCCGGGTGGGATGTGAGAATTATAATGGGCCTCACCTTACAAGAGATTGTGATTTGGACGAGAATGGGAACCGAAACGCACAAGTGTGTTATTCAAGTGGCGATAAATATGATGATGATTGGCGAAAACCCAAGAAGGAATGGCTCCCATACAATGAATACAAAAAGGAAAAGCAGGAAAAATATAAGCAAAAAGCAAGGGGTTTTTATCAAAAAGAGGAGTCCGTACTAGAAAAGAAAACGGATTTGGAGGACATGCTCACAATATTTGCAGCTGCATCCGAGAAGCGACATAATGACACAGAAGTTGCAATAAAAGAGCAACAAAATATGTTAAGGGGTCACCAAGGCATGATTAAAGAACACCACACTATGATGATGGATCAGCAAGTAATGCTTAGGAATTAGCAAGCATCCATTCATAACACTAAAAAACAGTTAGGCCAAATTGCACAAAAAATCAACCAAAGAGTACCGGGTGAAATTCCTAGCAATACTGAACAGAATCCAAGAATGGCACATGTGAATGCAATAACAATAGATTCTGAGAAAATTTTCACTCCTCTGACCCCTTTACAGAAGAATCCCATAGAGGTGAAAAAAGAAGAGGCAGAAAACTGGGAATCGATTAAACCTGACTCGAATCACTGAGTCCCAGACAAGGACTCAACGAGTCCAATGTCTGATTACAAAAACAACCCTCCTTTAAAACCTTACCAACCCTTTTTGCCATTCGAGTCGAGCCATAGCTGATGAACATATTCAAGAGTATAGGAAGTTTATGGAGCATATAAAGGCATTCCAAGTGAATATTATGTTCATTCAAACAATAGTTCAAACGCCAAAATATGCAAGCTTGCTTAAGAACCTCTTTACGACTAGAAGAAACATGGAAGAAGTGGATGAGATAGTGTTGAAAGAACTGCCAGAGCAGAGGGGCGATTCGGGAAGTATCACTGTACCTTGTCAATTTGGGAACTTAGACCACGCAAGCGTTCACTGATTCAGGGGCAAGTATAAATATTATGTGATATTATTTCTTCAAAAAGCTAAACCTTCCGGAACCAAAGCCTATTCAAATGAGAATCCATCTAGTCGATAAAGCAATAATACATCCAATGGGAGTGTGCGAAGATCTTCTCATCAAGGAAGATAAACTAGTGTTCCCTGCTGACTTCATAATACTAAACATGGAAGAAGACCTTCAAGTACCAATAATTCTTGGGCGTCCATTCTTGAATACAGCTTGTGCCTTAGTAGATATGTGCGAGTCTACACTAACACTAAGGGTGGGTGATAATTCGGTAATTTTTAAAGCTGAACAAGAGAATGGGCACATAGAACCAAGATAAGATAAAGTCTCTTCAATGGATTTGGATGATAAGTTGTTAGAAAGAGAGATTGTGCTTTTGCAAGTCAATTCATATTATCTTTGGACGAGAATTTTGATGTTGAAGGTGACTTGAAAGAGATAGAAAGGAGGATCGAGGAAGCTGATTTCTAGGAGACCAGCAAAATTGTTGAACCAGCACTTACTCGCCGAGTAGCACCAACTAACTCGACGAGTACAGACGAAAAGTCACAATTTGGTGGAGATTCTGGCCTGCAACCCATGAGTACCATCTCTGGACCCAACGTGCACATTTTTCCTGATCCGTTGGAGAATCTACTTGAGGAAAGCGGAGATATCAGAGATTTGAGTGACTTTGAAAATGCATACTTGGCTTGTCTTGACACAATTGTGCGATATGATGAAGCAATCCAAGATGACAATAATGAACGCTTAGAAGATAAATGGAATACTAAGGCTTGGAATAATGATGAGCATAACTCTTCCATTAAATAAAAAATGCCTGATGAAGAAGCAATATCAACTACAATCAAAAGAACTAAGCCTCGAGCCCTAGTCTCTACTACATTTGAAGTCATCACTTTTAAACCACCAGATTCTTTATTATGTGATGGAAGTGAGGAAGAATTTGTGACCTTGAGTGATGATGAAATAATTATAGAAAAGGCAATCAAGGTAGATAAAAGAAGAAGGGAAACGATGGGGCGTAAAGAGGAAGGAGTGAAAAAAAGAAGCGTGATAAAAAGATAAAGCGTGAATTTGAAGAAAGTGCCACATGGAGAAGGAAAGAAGAATTGAGAAGAGCATATAAGAGGAAAATACATCCTTACAAAACTAAGTATAAATCACAAAGGATCAAGAAGGAATTCTCGATGAATGACAATGCAGAGACGTAGAGCAGGAAGGAATCCAACTAACGACTCCTCAAAAAGAAGCGCTTCCAAGAGGCAATCTGAGTTTACAGTTTTCTTTCTTTTTACTTTTCTTTTTCATTTTATTTTCGCTTTTTTTAGGATTTGCTTTTATCAATCTTCTTCTGTAATTAAAATGATTGCTTGAGTACAAGCAATGCTCAAGTGTGGGGTATGGTGGCATAAAATTACAAAAAAATTTCAAACATAATGAAAAACTCGTCGACTCCCCTCCTCTACTCGGCGAGTCCATCTGAAAAATCCTGAAAAATCGTGGATTCGCGTATCTACTCGATGAGTAGGTACCCCTACTCGGCTAGTCCACATATTTACCCAAAAAAATAATATTTTCAGATTCTGTAAAATAGGGGTTTTAACCCTAATTGGTAAAACACAATTACAAGCACAGCCTCCAGCCGCTCGACGAGCAATATTTTCTCTCGACCTCTCATCTCCATTCTCTTGTTATTCACTGCAATTCCAACCAAAAAGGTAATTTTTTTCTACTTAATCTTGTTAAAGTTCATACCTTGGGTAGATTTATGACCATGATCTGTAAAAAACCGGATTTTGGGGTTTACTCCAATCCTAGGGTTTTGATTTTTCGATCAAATTACCTTGTTATAGACAAAATTTCTTGCGAAATATTTCTTAATAGACATGCCTAGATAAACCCCTGGACTAATTTTTGTATTTAGATGGTTGATTTTGGCCAAATCAGAGATTAGACTCGCAAAGTTCATGCGACTCGCCAAGTCGGTTCTTGGACTCGGTGAGTCCATGTTTCAGATGCCCAAAATTTTTGCATTTTTAATTTTTCTGTGTTTTGTTTGCTGTATTCTGGGTTTTGTTTTGTACAAAACATGTATAGGCATGGGCAGAGCACAAGAGGAGGTGGTTATGGGGACATCCCAGCTAAACTTCCCACAAATCACTTCCAAATCTTCACTATCCCGGGCCAAAAACAAGCTCGAAGCACTTAAGCGCAAGGAGATATATGTTCCCAACGAGATAGATTGGCATTAGATAGGCCAAATGGGATTGGAAGAGGAATTGACTCCTTATTTGGTCAAGTCCTTTGAAAACGATGGGGTAAGGATAATTTGTGATGGGTGGAGCCGGTTATTCAAAATTCAAGAACCCATCTACCAAGAATTATGCTGGGATTTCTTCTCTACCATCTCTTTCCGAGGTGGTAATGATTATTATAACCTGGGAATTATTACCTTTTGTCTTGGAGGGGAGTTGCGCCAATGCAACATAGTAGAGCTTGCTTGGAGACTAGGGATCTATGATCAACATACGGTTATATCTGAAAATTTTGAGACATTTCTTGAACACTACCACAAGGAGTTACCAAAGGAGGTGGTTTCTTCTAATTGGTGGAATAATACTGCCAATCGGGTCTACATTCCTTCCTATACTCAAGAGGGAAGCATCTGTTCCCCCATACATCGATTGATCCACCGTCTTAGCGCAAGCACCATTAACATGCGAAAGGACGATGATAAGGTCCCTACTCTCAATATCTTCAACATGTGGAGCATCATTACCCCCGATTTTTTTTGCAATTTGCCATATTGTATGGAAAAATACTTAGTGGAGGGGGCAGTTAAGGAGAGGATTACCTCCAAAATTAATGGCGGAATGTTTGTTATAAAGCTGGCTAGGACGTATGGGATTTTAGAGCAAGGGGCGGCAAGGGTGTTGACAATGATTTCTACTCCTCCTTTTAGCACCACATTGTTTAGGAGGGCACAAATCATTGAGGATTATGGTGGGGGCATATTGGAATTCCAAATGCGGATGAGGTCTTGGTACCCGACGAGCCAGGAAGGAGGGTGAGGCAGCGAAGGGATCATGTACGAGAAGACCCACCAGTCATTCCAGTGGATGAGGAGCTACCAATGGACTGGTACAACATGGAGATGAGAAGGTACTAGGACGATCTTAGACGGAGTATGAATTACCACAACGAATCATTTGTTTACTTTTTTGAAGCAGAAGAATTTTTTTTTTCACTAAGCGTTGTACTCGCCGAGTGCACACCCTGGACTTGACGAGTCCATGTGCAATTTCGCGATTTTTTTGCCAAATACACTACTACTCGGCGAGTTATCATATAAACTCAACGAGTCGCTCAATATTCCATTCTCAAGCTTACGATTTGACAACATTTGATACAACCTTTAATCATTTTCTTTAAAGATTAATTCCTGAAGATTTTCGAGCCTATTTTCCTGCATATTTAGAGTGCTACCACACGAGATTTGACACCCAAGGCATGGATGAACTGCTCCAATGTCTAAAGTCAATTAAAGAAGGAGCTCAAAAGAAGAAATATCGATCTCACCACTACTATCCCAGAGGAGTTTGTTCCAATTCCCTCTTTATTTTTTCATTTTCTTTCTCATGCATAACATGCAACGGGGACATTGCATAAATGAAGTGTGGGGTAGGGGGTTTGATTATATTAGTTACATTAGAATCCTAATTTTGAAATTTTTTTCATTAAAATTTCTAGGATTAATTTAGAAAATTTGGTAAAACAATTAGGATTCCATGTTAATGTTATGTTTGATGATTGCATGAAGACCCAAATGTTTAGTTGAGCCTATATATGTTCTAGTGAATTTGTGGCCTCCTTTATTCTAGTGAAATCATAGAACAAAAACATAACATTGCTTATTTTGAGAAATGTAATATGTTTAGCATCATGTACCAGAAATGTATCCAGGAAAAATTTAATCTTTAAAAAATAAAGGTTAAAGTTGAGCACCCCTGCTGAAGCATGTAGGTATTGAGTGAAAAAAAATGAGTTACATGTGAAAAAAAAAAAGATAATTACAAAAAATTTGTAAGAATTTTGGAGCAATCAAAGTGAAGATCAAAATATCAAAATTCCGAAGAATCAAAAAGTTGGAGATACCAAAAATCAAAAAGGTGGTGAATTCAAAGAGATTAAAGTTCAAATTATCAAAGAAGTGAAGAATTCCAAAAGCTCCTTAGTGGTATCAAAAAGTTGTAATTTTCTAGATTATGTATGCTTGGGTTGCTCAACCAAAAATACCTCGAGGTTAAGAAGTTTTCTACGGATGGATTCAAAAGGATGCATAAAATGAGCATCGTTCAAAAGAAATGGGTGAGTGTTTATGAGGATTGTTAGTATTTACAATTTAGGGGGGTGGCTTAGGAAAGTTTTAGGCACAAATGTATGTGTTGAGATCTTGGAATAATGGTTGGGTTCAATTGGGATTGTCTTATGTGATATTAGTGTGCTAAAATTTAGTTTTGCTTGGGGGCAAGCAAAAGTCAAGTGTGGGGTATTTTGATATGTGCATATTTAACTATATATTTAGTATAGATTTTTATTATTTATTGGCTAATTTATTGCAGTTTATGGACAAAAGGTACTTAATTATGTTTAAATTGTATTTTCAGTCCAAAATATATGCTGGGAAGCAAAAGGAAGCAGGAGATGTGATCGGAAGCTCGGGAATTGAAGAAAGAAGAAAAAGAGCCAAAATCATGAAGGACTTGGCGAGTATGAAAGTCTACTCGACGAGTACCCACGAATTTTCACGAAGCAAACATACAGTCCTTGCCATACACGGATTCCACAAAAGGGACTCGGCGAGTCGTTACCTACTCGATGAGTCGACCTTATTTTCTGAAATCTATAAATAAAATCCAAATTCCCAAATTTGAGTCTGTCTCTGAAACCCTTGGAGGCTAAGCTGCGATTGAAGTTGCTATTGGAGTCCTAAGAACTCGAAGATCAAGTCTAAGCATCCGATTTTGGGAAGATTAAAGGCAATTCAAGTGTATTCTTACTTTATTTTTTGATTGAACCATGTTTAAACCAATGGATTTCGTTTTTGAGTTTGTTTTTGTTGTAATTATGAACTAAAACCCTTGTCTTCTGTTTAGGGTAAATGATTTTGTGAATATGGATTGATTTTATGGTTAGGATTAATTTAACTTGGTGATATTGTTTTGTTAAGCTTGTTAAAGAACCTTATATGTTAATTACAACTATTTTCAGTTAATTAACCAGCATATTAAGTTGCATGAACATCTCTTAATTGCTAATTTCATATGATTTATGTGAGAACATTGTTATATGCCTAGGAATAGCAAATGTGAAACTAGAGTTAAATAGAAAATAAATAAATTAATGTGTGGGCTTGTGTGACGAACCATCAACAAGAGGTTAATTGGATGACCAGTTTAATTAACCACTACTAGTCTTACTTAATATGAAGCAATATACTAGGAAATTCATTAATTTAGACAATACTAGAGTTAATATGTTTTCTAAGGATTTGTAATAGCGAACGTGAACCTAATCACCTTAATCGGTAGCCAATGAAAAATTAATCCATTGCATTTACCATAAAATCAACCATAGGATCAAATGATTCAAACCTAAATAGAAGTCATCTTTATCATTGAATTTAGTTGAATTTTATTTGCTTAGTTGTTAACTATTTTCCTTAAGTGTTAGTTGAGTATTTAAGTCTCTAGTCTTGCAAAACTAGAGAAAACCCTCATTTTATTACTTGTTTTTTTATTTACATAATCCTAGTAGTTAGTCTTATAATTGTCGTTCCCTGTGTTCGATACCCTGCTTTCTTAAACTATACCACCAATTGACAGGTACACTGCCTTTTGTGTGTCTAATTTATATTAAAAACGTAGGATAAAACTAGTTACTTTCACACACATCAACATGCTAGAGGATAGACTAGGTATTTCATATCTTAGGGCTAGAGTTGCCTGATTTGTGATGCCTTAGCCTAGGAGATGCTATTGATCGATGTTGTATGTTATTTTCCATGAGTTTGTGTTGAGTAGGAGTATCTAGCAGGAGTCTCTTAGAAAGAGTTCTGACTCGAGGGATAATCTAGGAGAGATACCTATATGAGTATATGAGGAGCCTACTGAGAGAGTAGTCTGATATTCGTCAGAGATAGATTACTTGTGAATTGGGATCCTAGGAGGAGGACTTTGGGTGACTACAGGTTGGTGTGGAAGGTATTATTGGGCTCGTACTACTGAAAGCACCGGATTTGTATGCGACCCAAGTAAGAATCCTTAGGATGCTAAGGAGCATGTAAGGATGGGTAATCGAGTGTGAGTATGCTTGAGCTAGTATTTGATGATTTTTGTGTTGTGTTTCAAAGACATTATGGTGGGTACACGCCACAACCCCAGGAGCAGTTGGACCAATGATGAAGAGGTTTGCATGATCATTGCAGAGGAGGTGGTCGCAGCCATCCGGGAGGCTATACCGAAGATGTTTGGGTCTTTTAAGACCACACTGATTGAGACATTCAATGAGCGATATGTTGGTGTTACTGAGGTTGCTGTTGCTGCAGGCACCGCAACCATCACCTTTGTTAGGCGACAGGGAGGTGACTCGTTGCTACGGGAGTTCAGCAACACGAAGCCACCAGAGTTTGATGGGACATAGGATCCGATTTCTGCTATGAGATGGATCTCCAACATTGAGGGTTGTTTTTACATGTGTTCATTCCCCGAGCACCTGAGAGTTCGGTTTTCACTAAAACAACTTCACTTGGGAGCGAAGGACTAGTGCAAGTTCATGACCACCAGCTTTACTCCTGCAGACCATGTTGTAGTGACATGGGAGAGATTTACACAGTTGTTCCGAGACGAGTATGGATCTCCACTGAGACACATTAACCAGGGGGTCTTATTCGAGATATAGCCATAAGAGGCTAATGAGATGTGTGTGGTATTTTGGGGAACTCACTAATCTTCGTGCTTACCGTGTTATGTGATATGTGTTTCAAGTACTTCTCAGGATCGTGGGAAGGCGTCGTCTTGAATATACACACGAGATGGAGTTACGTTTTTTTAGGATCCTGGATTTTTAATCAAACAATTATGGATTTGTGTTTTTAGTAAATTGATACTTAGGGTTTTGCGAAATGTGTTATTAAGAATCATGGGAATTTAAAAATGAAAATTTTGTTTGAAAATTTATGGTGTTACATAAGGAATAGATGATGCAGCATTACCCCGAATTGTTCAACAAATGGGACTTTGAGGATGAAGTTTGATTCGAGTGGGGGTGAGTTATAATATTCAGATCTTTGAGGTACTTAATTTCAAGAACTTTTACCCTTTTGGAGGTGGTCATGACGTAAGTTATGCCTAGTCTCTTCGTGAGTTGTCATTGACCAGTTGACTTGTATTTTTTAGTCTCACAACGTGATCCATTATTATTCATGACGTGAGCACAGTCTGGTGACCAAAACCCTTATTGTTTAGGTATTTAATGGAATGAGAGGTCTAGGTTGCCCATTTTTGGCCTCCCTCATTCTCTAGCCTCCAGAAACCCTAATCATAACCTTCCTTGAGATCCTTAGCCATTTTTGGTGCATTTTCTATCTTAAAGAAGAAGAGAAGAAGGGGAAAAGAAGCGTTCTAGTGGTGGAGTTTGCAAAGAAGCAACACCATCATCATCTCTTCGTGTTGTTAGACCTTTGTAAGTGCTAAAGGTTCAAACTTGATTTCATTTTATGGTTAGATCTAGGATTTTTGTCCTGTTTCCTTATGATTAAGAAATCTTAAGGGAAGAAGGTCCATAAAGTTAGCAACTTTATGGATTCTAAGGGTTCTTTGAGCATCTTAACGTCCATATCTAGAAGTTGGTAAAGTATTGGGGTCATCCATGAGAATTTGGTGTCATATTTCCACTTTTTGACCTAGAATGGATTTGGGATATGCACGGTGCATGCATATCCATAAAGTAAACATTTTTATGGACCTTTAGGGTCCCCTTAAGCTTCTTGAAGAGTTGGGTTTGAAGGATTATTAGATTAAGGATTTAAAACCTTGTTTTTTGGATTCAGACCATGTTCACGACGTGAGACATAAGGTCGTACAGCGTGACATTGAAAAGGCCCGTTTATTACTGAGTTTTGATAACTCACGACATGACTAAGTGATTCTCACATTGTGAGGTCATCCAGTGAGAAATCTATGACTGATTTCGTTGAGTCGGAAACAAGTTTCTGGAATTAGACCGGGTGGACTCTCACGACATGACCAAGGGTTGGTCATGACGTGAGACTCAGTATTAGGATTTTTACCGTTGACTTTGACTTTGTGGGTTAAATCGTTGACCTGGTTTGACTTTGGGCATTTTGGATGTGGGATCAAGAGGGGTGTGTCCTAGACGTGAAGGGGTAAGATAGTCATTTACCTTAGAAAGAGGGAGAAAGTATAAAAATGACCCTCAAATATGGAATTTCACATTAATTGCCAATTAGGAATGTTTTGGGTATGTATAGTTAAAGGAGCATTTGTAGCAGCAACCGGAGTGTGATTTTTATCCGGCTATCGATTGAGGTGAGTCTTCTCACTATACTTATGGGTCAAAAGCACCAATGTCGGCCCACTTGATTGTGTTTATGTAGGATGCTATTTGTCTTTGTGACTCTTGCATGTTTGTATGATTTGGTTGAAATAAACCCCATGGATGGGCCCATAATCGTATGCTTGGGTTGAAATAAACTCCATGGCTAGGCCCCAGGGTTGAGCCCATGATTGTATGTTTGGGTTGAAAGAAATCCTAGGGCTAGGTCCATTAATCTATGTTAGGTTGAAATAAACCCTGGGGTTGGGCCAACTATTTCATATACTATGTGTTACTTTTGGGAACTCACTAACATTTGTGGTTACAGTTTATGTTTATGGTTTTAAGTACTTTCGATAGGAATGACTCAGCGTAATGGCACGACATCCCCCTCATGTTTTCGCATTTTTGATTATTTTGACTCTAATGATTTTGACATTTTGTATCGTGGTTGACTTTGAATCATCTGATGTATGAAATTAATGCTTTTAAAAATAAAAAATTTCATTATGTTTTTGAATGTTACACATCATCAAAGATAAACAATATACTATTCAATTTACATACGTACACATATATGACAAAGAAAGTTTTTTAATTCGCAATCCAAATATAAAATGTATCAAATAACTAATTTTGCATATATATATATATATATATATATATATATATATATATATATATATATATATATATATATATATATATATATATCGAAAAGTGAATATATGGCTGTCATGTATGTAATATTCAGTGTGGAACCATCTAAACTGACTTCATTTTGATTAAAAACCATAATTTTCTTTCATTGTTAGATTCTTCTTATTGCTTTTGAACTCATATTATTTTTTATTTTGTAATTAATCCCCAACATATATGTATTTCGAATGTGATTTTTATTAGACATCTAGTAGAATCTTCATAACTTCATCCGACATCTACCTTATGTATACTTGCTTTGTTTTTTCTTTATGGATTATGGGAGGAGGTTTATCGAGTTATTAATGAACAATTTCAATCTTTCACTATAGTTTTCTGTAATAAATTTCAATATAACAAACTACATGTAGTTGGTAAAATATTATTATAAATGGTTTGTGGTGCAAAATTAAACTTATAGAACTCCATAAAAAATATATACAAAGTCTAACATAAGCTCTAATAGATGATATAAGAAATATGGTATAGTTATTTGCCTGAATTTTGTTAAAATTTTGTCGCTTTTGATGGTTTTTTACGTAATATTAAGTGTGTGTGTGTGTATATATATATATATATATATATATATATATATATATATATATATATATATACGCTTTTGATGGTTTTTTACTTAATATTAAGTGTGTGTGTGTGTATGTGTGTGTGTATATATATATATATATATATATATATATATATATATATATATATGCTTAGGATATTCTGTTTTTACTAACTATTGTGTGTCAGAATGCACAGATCTGGACCACCGGATGAATAGAATCAATGATCATGATCTGAGGGTCTATAATATTACAATAGGATAGCATGTACCATATAATCACACAAATTTCAACAAAATGGTATTTTGGCCAATTAACCTGTTTTAAAAAAGGAAATTTTTGGATTTTAAGGGATCATTAACACTCCTCATTTTAAAAATCTGAATATTTTAAATTAATTCTAAACATAATTTCTAAACATAACCGATTTTATTCCGTCAGAATGAATTTTTGTTTGAATGATGTTCTTTAAGAGTTTTATTCTATTAGAATATTAATGAAGAGTAGCAGAATTCTTGAACTCCTAGTTGAAGAATAACAACATTTTAATATTTTCATATACATTCGAACTTAAATATCCATACATATTCTTACATACTAATAGTCTTATACATTTTAATATATGTATACATATTCTAAAAGAATATCATAAAAAATCAGCATTCTTGAATATACAGGTAATGAATAAAATACAAGTGTAATTCTTAAAAAAAAAAAAAAAAAAAAAAAAAAAAAACATGTTTAAACCGTGAGTGTCATCAATCTTTGGTTCATTCTTCAAGTCATTTTTATCAGGTCTTCTAGCCATTCTTTCGATCATTTTTATCACAAATGCAACAAAAACTAATTCATACATATTCCGGCAAAGTAGATTCTGTTATATTATTCTGTTAGAATATACTCTCGTTCTCTATGTTTTTTTTCCTTTTCCACATCAATGGTTACCTTTTCAAGACCTAAATCCACAAAGAAAACAATAATTAATTTTCAAATATTAAAAAATCCGGTGCATTCTAAGAGAATAAAAACAATAAATTCTGATAAAATATAGTAGACATTAAAGAATTATAATTTGTTCTAATATAATGTAATCCTCAAATCAATTGATCAAGAATGTGATATATATTCAAATAAAATATAACTATAATTTCTACAAACCAACATTAACAATCATCCCTAAACTTACAATGTATATTATTCTGAAAGAATGTAATTTTTATTATTTAGGATGTTATTCCATAAGAATCGAGACCAATAACAAGAATATACACCAATTTTATTCTAATAGAATTTGTTACGGTAATTCACTGCTTAAGTTGACAAGGAATTCAAGATTCTATTCTGGCAAAATTAGAATTCAATATTCTATTCTAGCATAATGATCGACATCAAGATGCTTAAAAAAACCTAGATTTCAACTATGCATTTTATCGAACGCGTGGTGTGCTCCTTCAGTTTCTTCAAAAAAAAAATTAGTGAGAGTCTTACCAATTCAGTTTCTTGGTGGTCGGGATCTTCTTCAGCGATACCTGAGCTATATTCGACTTGATGACAAGAATTCAAACAAAATTCTAGCCCCCAGGTAACGATTCCCCAAATAAGGCTTCGATATTCAAAACTACATAAACAACAACTGTAAGATCGTTTGCAAACTTTTCCGAACATGAACATAAGAAAAAAAATTGATTGCTCGATTAATAAATATTCATATGCAAACCATCCCAAAAAAGTCAAAGAACACTAACATCATATAATAAAAACGTCAACACAATTTCTTTGATTATTTTGATTTGCTAATTAAAAAGTTCATTGTTTTGTTTTAACATCCATGATAAAAATAAACTCTCGTTACCAAATTGTCAATTTTGAATAATAAAAAATACAATCTAATCATCCTGAATTACCCAGGTTCAAACGAATCCACAAAAAGAAAATTTCAATTCCTATGATTTACAATTTCAATCTAAAACTTGTAATTCAAAATTTAAGTGATAAAGGTCAAAGGTAATAAAATCGATTTGTTGAACTGATAATATTTGAGAAATATAATTACATACCTATGACTGGTGAGTATAAATCACTGTATTCTAGGATCGGTCCATGAATTTGGAACGAGAGAGATAAAGATAACGGCTGTGAAATAAGATCGAATAAAGCCCGAATCTTGTTGAAGGTCCTTGCAGGCGATGGTGCAGATAGATACATGGAATAAGGGGGTGTGAGACGAGAGGATACGTCAATTGTAGAAGAAGAAGCAGAATCGGCGATGGTGATTGTGATGATGCCGATGATGAATGTGTTCGGCCCCAAACATAACCAGGTTAAATATATTAACTTTATTTCCTTAATTGAATGATTTCAGTTAAATGATTTTCTTAATTAAAAGTACCAAAAGTCCAAAATACCCTTTAATGATTTATTTAATTCTTTATTATTTCTTGAATTCTCATTTTAAGCACACAATAGTTGCAAAAAACATTTAAACCTAATATATATATATATATATATATATATATATATATATATATATATATATATATATATATATATATATATATATATATATTGTAACGCCTGTGTTTCTGGGTTTGTCATTAATGTTGATATAATAGTTTAGGTTAACCTTTGTAACCCGTTTTGAAATAATAGAAGTGTGTTATTTATGTATTATGTGTTTTGTACTTAATTGTGTGTCTTAATTTAATTAATAATAAAAATAAGCATCAAAAATGAAATGTTAAATAAATCCTATATCTATGGATAATGTTGTAGTGGTTGAAATGAGGTTTCCGAATATATAAAGAATGCCGAACTCCGAGTTATAACGAAGAAGTTATGACCTATCGAAGTTTCGCGACAGAACCGACAACGTTGATCGACGTTAAAAGAGAAATTTACGTTAAAGTGATATTTAGCCTTAGTGATCTAAACGAATGTCATAGAGTTCATTAAACCGAGAGCGTGCATAAAAAGAACGCCCAAATCTGACTTCGTATGAGGAAGTTATGATTTTCTGAAGTTTCGACTTAGCAGTATGCAGCCCGAATACTCGATTTGGGATCGAGCGGTTTTTAGCCGAAACAATCTAAACGAGAATCGAAGATCTCGTTAATTGTAGTGAAACGATGAAAAGATATGTGAAAACGGACGTCAGATGAAGAAGTTATGATTTTATAACGAAGTTTTCCTGTCCCGGCCTACTAAAAATAAATAATAAAAATAAAAATCAAAATTTGCCGATGGAGTCTAAACGAAAGTTGTAGAGCGTAGTATCACCTACGCGTGGATATAAAG
Organism: Lactuca saligna; assembly: GCF_052625555.1. Lineage (NCBI taxonomy): Eukaryota > Viridiplantae > Streptophyta > Magnoliopsida > Asterales > Asteraceae > Lactuca > Lactuca saligna. The sequence goes on along the minus strand of NC_136418.1, from coordinate 192,529,170 downwards.
AACGTCGAAAATGGAGTTCGTGTGAAGAAGATATGAATTTTCTAAGTTTATTAAATAATTAAAATTTAAATTTAATTATTAAATCCGACATTATCCGAAGGGGAGTCACCAGACTTATCCAGGTTACGCCCAGCGTAGGGTTGTACGCCCAGCGTACAACGAAGCACTCGAGTTCTTCGGATACGTAAGCAATGAAGATTTCGGAGGCAGTACGCCGAGCGTACTGCAAAGCCTCAGCCTCCTATAAAAGGGTTGCGAGGGCAGCCGACTCCATTGGCCAAATTCTCTTCTCTTTCTCCCGTTTTGCATCGTTTTGCGTGTCCGAAGTATCCCGAAGCCCCGGTATTATTCCCGAGCCCCGAAGTTGGTTTCGAAGCCCCAAAGATCCCGAGAAGTGCAATTCCCGAGCCGAAGCTCTGCTCACAAGAAGCCCGGTTTTTGTGAAGATCTTCCAGATCTACCGAAGAATACTACTTCTACAAGTCGTAGTGTTGTCCAATCATCTTCTGATCAAGTGAGTGTGTAGTCACCTTCTTCTAACGCATAATTATGAAGTATTTTATACGAAATACGTGTTATGTGTATATTTGGTTGTTATATGCGTAAATGTATATTCACTTTCTTCTATCTCATAGATCCGATTTATTCTCTATGAAATATGTGTTATGTGTGTGTGCCTCATCTGTTATGTGGAATATGTATTGATTGAACATGCTATACAGGTTTTAAACTATGTATAAAAATATATATTTTTATCTACTAATATGTTGGGTAGAACATGGGTAGATTGTTGATGTGTGATAAACAGATGAGAGGCCTTGATGTTGTTGTTGTTGACCTAGTCATCTAGCGGAGTATGGATGACGACCACAAACTCTTTCTAGACAGTCTTGTGGAACGCTAGCAGGTTCATAACCTGTAGGTATTGTGAACGATGTGTTCATTGGTGTATTCTATCCCTCTCATGGTTGCCTTTAGGATATCTATTGTTGAGGAAACCCCTTAGCAGTAATGTCCGTCCCGATGAAAATCTTAGATTTGGTCCCTTGAGATAGATGTTGTTTTAGGGACATAAAGTGAGGATAACGGGAATGGGTAATCGGGTTATTGTTGGTTGGTGAAATTAAATATAATTATTTATTGTGGGTTGAAAACCCTATATGCTCATCAGGCTCTCAAGTCTGACCCACTCAGTTTTATTTGTATTAAAGGAAGTGGCGCAAGGGCATAAGATGGATGAATCATCATGTTGTTATGTTTACAAGTTTGTATATGTATATATTTGGTGAATGACCTGTAATGTTATCGTTTATGCTTTATGGTCTGTATCGGAACATGACATCCCGAGTTTTGATTATATAATGAAAATGCATCTCTTGATGAAATGCTTTGATAAATATTATCTTATCATATTTTGTTTTTGGAAACAAATTCCGCAAGTTTTTAAATCAAAAGGATTACTTTGAAATTATTTTAAAAAACATAAATGAAATCGGTCTTTTCTGTGAGAGAGAGAGTAACGACAGCTTAGTTGATAAGGTTTCATATATTGTCAAATTGTCGTTGAACATTGTGCCCGTGGTTTAGCAGTCAACGGACCTGAAGGTGCAGATGGACGGAAAACCAAAATTGCTACACAATTGACATTAAACCTATACTTTCCAGAGATCCAAGTTCCCACCTTCCACCGGAGCAATCCATTTACCTTGAGGTTCAAGACCAATCTTCCGGCAGTCTCATCACGATCCAATTCATAATTGAAAGAGGGAGCCACAGGTAACCCGTTGGCAACCAAAATAGCAGATATAAGATTGACATCCCTATGGTCTTGATAAAAAGGTTGAAGCGATGTATCAAGCGTTATCTGTTGTCCCTTGTAGGAAGCGTAAACTTGAATCTCATCATAATAAATGCCTACTTTCTGGTTTGGGTTTGTGGAGACAAGGGTGAGTTGGATGGAGGCGTTAAGGAGGTGAGTTCCCGAGACAGCAAGTTGGTAAATATCAGCTTCTTTAAGGGAGAAGTCTGGCTTAGTGGGACGGAGTATGAACCAGACTATGAGTATGAGTAGGAGGATTGTGGAGAAGAAGGAGGTGAAGGTGAAGAATAGCTTCTTGTGAAGATTGCTACTAATGTTTACAAGTTTCTTTTTGGCACAGTGTTGGGGCGATTTTGCATGGATTTGAGACATTAATTTGCTGTAATGTGTGTGTGTGTTTACAATTCTTAGGATCGAATGGCCAGTGGTGGCTTGCATTTAAATAAAGAGAGTGCTGAAAATGGGAAAGCAGCAATGATTTCGCTCCTTGCTGCTTTTGACTGGCACGTGGTTCTACTTGGTAGGTCGCTTTTAACAACTTGTAACACTTTTCCGTTTGATTTTTGAGGCTTATAATTTATTCATCTTCGCATATCATCTATATGAGAAAATATTGAATACAAGTTTTGGTTCACCCGGTATCATGAGCGGTTCACGGGTCAACTGGTTGAACCGTCGGGTTAACCCGGTTTATGATTTTTTTTCTATTTTTATATATTTTTACTTTCATGCATAATGCATAAACATATAAAACCAATAATTTAATGTCCACAAAGTTTAAATATTGAAAAACATTGAAGAAACCGCAAACAGCTCGTTGTTTTGGCATTCGCTACTTGTTTCCAACTATCCAAATCCTATTAAAACGGGTCAATCCGGTTTTAACCAGTTCGACATAAGCGGTTGAATAGCGGTTTAGAGGAAACCCGACCGGTTCGTATTTTTACAAAAAAACGGTCTCAATTGACCCGCCTTCTACCCCGGGTCACGGTCCAACCGGTTGAACCGGTCGGGTCAACCTGGGTTTTAAAACATTGAATACAACGGTATCTAGTTTGATGTCTAGCTAGGTAAATCCTGAATCCTCTACACCATGACCATGTTATATTGTTACGACAAAACAAAAACAAGTTTAAACCGTAGTGAATAAATAGTTCATAGTTGATATTGTTGCCTAAAATAAGGGAGTTATTAAAAAAATAATGCTTTGGTTGATTTGGTGCCGCTTTCATTATTAAGAGTTGCTTATTGTTACGTTTCGATTACCTTTTGGACCTGAAATCAAGTAGGCTTGAGAAGTAGCCGTGAATGATGATTTAATCTTTTCATAAAGATAAAAGCTTACAAGATATAGCAAAAATGATTGTAGCTCTTTTCTTTTCCAATTATTTTATTTTATAGACAAAATTCGTTCCATAAGGACAAAAGAAGCTGCATCTCTTGCGTTCAGGTGTAAACCGAGAATATATATATATATATATATATATATATATATATATATATATATATATATATATATATATATATATATATATATATATGTGTGTGTGTGTGTGTGTGTGTATAGGTTATAATATATCCCTTTTGATGGTACATGTACTCTGTAGGTTCAAGAAAAATGAGTGGCCGGGTGTTAGAATATTACGACCAGGATGATTGAGTGCAAAAGAAAGTTGTAAAGTGGTAAGAAGCAGAATAGTCAATAAAATATATGATTTCACAAGGAAATAAGAAGACGACGACATAGAAGCCAGTGGTGAGTGTTTGGACTTAATATCCATGCCTTCCATGCTAAGAAATGAGATTTGTGGCTTATATAGGTGGGTAGACTTGAGACTTGAGACTTGAGAGCTTCCCATTCATTCATGGCTTGTTATCCAAAGAAATTTAGAGCTGTTGTACGTTTGTGTTTGGACTTTTGGATTCCATTTGTCTTTGAGCTACTATTTGGAACTTACTTTGGTTGATGGGGACTATAGTATGCATGGTGCGATTCCATTTTAATACAAGTTGGTTTTATACAATAGCCATTATATTGTTGCTTTTTATGATTTTCGTTATTTGGAAATCGATTCCAATGTAGAATTATTACAAATTATAAGGAAACTAATTTTATGGAATTAACCATGATTAAGCAAACCCACTATGGTTTTATTTTCTTTAGAATTGCTCTTATTTTGCCTATTTATGTTTTTTAATATGACTTTGATATTAATTGGGATAAAAATGCTTAATTTCATGCACATAACACAATCAAGCAAAAGCAATCGAAATATATGCAAGGTCCAACATGTTTTAACAGACAAACAAGGAAATATAAGTGAAATGTATATCATATCATATTTTTACCCGATCATTTGTTTCTAAAAACATACAAATTGGTTTTTATTTGAACGTAAATAATAATATAAGAATTTTTTCTCTAAACATAAAGAATATATAAGTGTTTTTTTTAATATACAAGTATAAATTGAATTACCCTTTAAATAACTAAATAGTATACATGTAACTATTTTTCTTATCATAGAAAAGTAAATTAAAATATGTAAAATTTAATTTAGAATTAGATCTACTTATTCATTTGGGCAAAATAGGGCGAAAACCATATTCTAACCTGTTTTTTGTTTTCACCTCTTTAATACTAAAAGTGGTCATGGCTTCAAAATAAAATTTGCAAGCTTGACATGGCAAAACAGAAAAGAATGCATTACGCATTACAATAAATCAGAGAAAATGCGGCATGTTGGTGCTTAAAAGAAGTAATAATTCAGATGTTAAATTCCCATTAAACCACAAAAAGTTGCAACCCTCTATTACAAGTGCGGAAGTGCATGTTGAAGCTACTCTTGCCAACGTAAAATTAAGAAAACTATGCAGATGATTAAAAAAAAAAAAAATCTAAGCTTCACCTGGCTTTTGTTGCAGACACAGGCAACTTCTTTTCATGCTTCTTAGAGAACCTTGCAGTGGACATGCTAAACAGCTTGTTAATGGACATCCCTTCCCCTGAATTTTTGCCACTGGCTTCAAACCTGTGCTTAATCCTTCCATCAAACCCATAACCAAGAAATGCAGGAAAAGCCAACATCTCCTTGACTTCATAACCCATCTCCTGAGTCAAGTAATCCAGCTTCAGCTTCATTGATTTATGATTGTATTGCAATACCTGTGGATGCTTCTTTCCCATTGCAAGAATTTCTTCACAAGTGAGCCCATAATTCAAGAACAGGCTGATCACCTCCTGCATATTCTTACAACTCGTCCTGCACACCCATCCCATTGCCAAACCCAGCTCCTTGGTTCTATGTTCATACCCAATCTTCACCAAAAGGACTAATTTATATGCAAGGTTATCATCAAATGACAGGCTTAGAAAAAGAGGGGCTTTGATCAACAGTTTATACATGTCATTGGAATTGAACCCGCATTGCTTAAGGAATTCGATTCTAGGATGTAATTTCCTCTCACGGCTTGCGCTAAACAAACTTGGATACACAAGTATTATTTTAAATATCTCTTCATCGGTTAACCCAGCAAATGATCTGAAGAAGTCAACGTGATTAGTATAATGGTCCACTGTGTACGCTAAAATGAAAGGCAGCTTCAGTAACACAGTAGTTGTCGCAACCTCATCTCCCCCGCTCATATTCAAGAAAAACTCGATTCTCGGGATCAGCTGTGAATCCAGATCAAAATTCAGAATGGCTGGACGACGGAGTATCAACTCCACACCTCCAAACCCCTTCAAGAAACTCATCATTCTTTTAATCTCTTCATAGGATTTCAAACACAAGGCCTTGGTTAAATTCACATTGTTGAGAACATGAGCAAGTCTCTCCGTTGGGATCCCGAGATCCAACAACAACCGAACCTTTGCTTCAAACCCAGACAAAAGTTTTGGGTCTGTAGCAGTAAGAAGGCGTGCAAGCTGGGCAGCCTCAATCATATTCGTATCTTTAATAAGATCATGCGAAAGAAAGCAAACCAAGGAATGGATTTCTTTAGCAACCAAAACGTCGGGTCTTTTTTTAATCAATCTAAATAACACAGGACCAGTAATTCCAAGGTTTTGAAGACCATGGATTTGGGTGCGAATGGACTCAAAAGGCGCCACCCTTAGAGCTGGGTGATTCTCCAAAATAGCGTCGGTTCCTTTTTTGCTTATACCCATTTCAAGGAAGAGAGCGAACAGGGAAGTTGCTGTGAGACAGAATCGAAAAGGGAATTCAAGATTTTGAAGGCCGGGCAGGTGTTGGTGAAAAGGAAAGAGAAAGGGACTAACCTGAATCGACATCGTGGGTCGGGGTGGCTTGAAGAACGTTGCATTCGAAGAGTCGTCGGCGCCTGGAAAGGGGCAGGACCAGTAGGCTTGATTTGGGGGATAAATTAAGCGTAGAGAACCAGCAGGTGCCATGTCTTATTGATGAAAATGGATTCAAAGATGCTGCCTTTGGAGAGGGTGGGGGCGGGTTGATAATATCCGGACCGCAGGCGCAGAGGAAAGAAGTAGGAGAAGGTGAGAGCGATTTATTATTCATGGAGAAAGTAAACATATGCACCATTAGCGACTGTTGGATAAGCTCATAAGCTTTTCAGTTTTATCCTTTGGTCAACTTTTGGTCCTCGTTAAACTTTTCTCCTACCCAGTCTGTGGACCTAATGAAACCGTAAGAATCAAGCACGGCACCAGTCCACCAACATTGTAAGCTTGCACGAACTCAGGCGGGTCAAGGGAGGTATCCAGGATCCTTGGTACGGCACCACAAAAGCACGGGATGTAAATTTTAATATTTTTTCTATTCTAAAATGTACAAACCATTTTTATCTACTTAAAAAATCACGTATTTTTTTTGGTTTCATTCCAACTCGCTCCAATTCAATTGATTGGTCCTCTAGTCGAGATGATTATGTTTGCAACAAACATCTTATGTAAGCAAACTTCATATGAATCTGAAAATAATAACAATCAACATTTGATAGCACTTCCTCGAAATACACAAGTGCTTCTTAAAGATAGTAAAAGTTCAAGCATATGTAGTAATTCGAGGGCTCTTGTGAGGCGAGATCATGAAGCTACCAAAAAGCTTTTGATCTGAGATTACTTTTTTGATAATTCAATATTTGGTGACAAACATTTTGAAGAAGATTTCAGATGAATAGACACTTATTCATGTGTCTTGTTGAAGATATGGAAAGTGCATATCTATATGTTGAAACAAGGTATGTAAGTTTCAATTCATTGTAGAAATACACATTTGCATTATGGAAACTAGCATACGAGAACACCGTAGACACATTGGATGAGTATTTGAATATGTCGAAAAGAACATTGTGTGAACGTCTTCAATATTTTTTTCTATGGTATTGTTAAGTTGTATGGAGATGAATATTTGCACAACCCAACAACGAACAACAGTCAACTTTGGTACGATACACATGAATCCAAACATGGATTTTGTAGAATGGTTAGCAGCATTGACTGCACATATTGGAATTTTAGGAATTGTCCAACATAATTGTAAAGCTAGTATAAGAGAGGTAATCACGGGTACCCAACAATGATATTGAAGTGGTAGCGTCACAAGATTATAGTTCTTGCATTCATATTATATTGTCGTTTGATTCGAACAATGAATTATATGTCCTCTACCAATCAATGTTATTCGATGCAAAACTTCTTGGAAAAGAACTTAAACGTTCATTGCATTTGAAGGAGAAGAATTCAAGCATTTTACTATCTTGCGAATGAGATATACCCAAGTCGGACAACCTTTGTGAAATCATTTTCACATCTAGATGCCTACAAAAATAAACGATTCAAGAAAGAATGTGGAATAGGTTTTTGGCCTCCTAAAAAGTCATAGGAGCATCATATGATTCCCTACACGGTGATGCATAGTAATAAAACTAGATATATTATGTACACTTACATTATATTACACCATATGTTATGAAAAGATGTAACATCCCAAATTTCAAACCAAAATTTCCATTTAAAACCATAGTAAACATTCCAAAACTCATTTTTGAAAACGTATCAGAATATTCATTAGTTTCAAAAGCATGAGGTTTAAACATAGTTAAATTACAAAGATCAACGGAAGTCAAATAACAATATAACTTCAATGTTAATGTACATCCATGTCGCGCCCTTCCCATAAATAACTTGAAAAACGTTTAACCTAACAACGTAAGCATAAAGCTTAATGTGTTCCCCAATATACCATATATTCCAACATATATACAATACATAAAAACAAAATCGGCCAGCGTTAGTGTCGATCCACCATTAATCCTCTCAAACATGACATATCAACATACTTGTCAACCATATGCATCATGTCATCGTAAGGTCATACCACAATTCTAAGGCCATCTGATTTAAATTAAATATGATCCCTACGACATTCACTTAATGATTAACCAATACTACCAATACTCATCCAAAGGTGGCATATAACAGTACCATACAATCAACCAATAACATACATAATAGAGACTATCCTAGTATATTAACATATTTGTACTATAAGATTTATTTTCGGGTATGTCACTTCTTAACCCTAAGTGTGAATTCCTTTCTTTTTGGCCTTCAAGCTAGTACGCGAGGCATACAGGGTGGTACGTTTAGCGTACTAGCCCAGAGTGATCGCGTCTTTGGTCCACGTACACTAGGCGTACATTGTGTACGCATGGCGTATGTGTGGTTGATGAAACCCTAATTTTTAGGGTATTGCACCCCTCAAACATGACATATCAACATACTTGTCAACCATATGCATCATGTCATCGTAAGGTCATACCACAATTCTAAGGCCATCTGATTTAAATCAAATATGATCCCTACGACATTCACTTAATGATTAACCAATACTACCAATACTCATCCAAAGGTGGCATATAACAGTACCATACAATCAACCAATAACATACATAATAGAGACTATCCTAGTATATTAGCATATTTGTACTATAAGATTTATTTTCGGGTATGTCACTTCTTAACCCTAAGTGTGAATTCCTTTCTTTTTGGCCTTCAAGCTAGTACGTGAGGCATACAGGGTGGTACGTTTACCGTACTAGCCCAGAGTGATCACGTCTTTGGTCCACGTACACTGGGTGTACATTGTGTACGCATGGCGTATGTGTGGTTGATGAAACCCTAATTTTTAGGGTATTGCACCCTATTTAAGCCATATGATAGCCTCATTTGGTCATGTTTAGACAGACTCCATCCCCTGTTGTCCAGAAATTGAAACCCTAGTGATTTCCTGAGAGTTTTTAGCCATAAAGAGTGATTATTGGTGCTTTGTGAAGGAGAAGAAGAAGTGAACCATTTGGAGTTGTGCTTGGAGCTTGAGGATCTGAGATTTGTTCATCATTTGCTATCCTTGTGAAGTAAAAAGCTTCCATCTTGCTAATATATGATGTTAGATCTAGTTTTGGTGCCATTTTGTGCTTTTTGAGTGCATGGATTGATTATTGAGCCTCTTGATTCACTCTAGAAGTGATTGATGGTAGATCTAGGGTTCTTTTGGTCCCTTTCTCCATAAAAATGCAAGATTTGAGGTGTTGATGGACTCATGCATGTGTTAAGACCCTTTGTTAAGTTATTTTGAGCTATAGAACCCCATCAAGCCATGCATGCACGTAAAGTTGCCAACTTTATGTGATATACCACCTTAAGGAAGTCAGGTCTGAGTGTTGGGTTGAAGTCTTAACCGATTAAGAGCTTAATGATGGAAGTTGGGCAAGTTAGGGGGTACGTTGGGTATACAAGGCGGTACGCTGCACGTACAAGCCCCAAAGCGAGTAAGTTAAACGTACAAGCTGAGTACACCCTACGTACTCAGCAGTAGGCTTTGAAATTGTGGGCTTCTCGATATTGGGCCTATGTTGGACCTTAGTAGTCTTGGGCCTTGTTGGGCCATCAGAATTCTATTTTTGGGTTGATTCCATGTAACACCCGTGTTTCTGGGCTTGTCATTAATGTTGATATAATAGTGTAGGTTAACCTTTGTAACCCGTTTTGAAATAATAAAGATGTATTATTTGAGTATTATGTGTTTTGTGCTTAATTACTTAATTATGTGATTTGATTTAATTAAGAATAAAATAAGCGTCAAAATTTAAGTGTAAAATAAACCCTATATTTTTACATAATGTTGTAGTAGTTGAAATGAGGTTTCCGGATATATAAAGAATGCCGAAATCCGAGTTATAATGAAGAAGTTATGACCTGTCGAAGTTTCGCGATAGAACCGGCATGACGCTGAATGACGTAAAAAGTGAACTTACGTTAGAGCAATATTCAGCCTTAGTGATCTAAATGAAAGTCGTAGAGTTCGTTAAACCAAGAGCGTGCATAAAAAGAACGCCCAAATCTGACTTCGTATGAGGAAGTTATGATTTTTCGAAGTTTCGACTTAGCAGTATGCAGCTCGAATATCCGATTCAAGATCGAGTGATTGTTGGTTGAAACAATCTAAACGAGAATCGAAGATCTCGTTGATAGTAGTGAATTGGTGAAAAGATAGGCGAAAACGGACATCGGATGAAGAAGTTATGAATTTATAACGGAGTTTTCTTGTCCCGGCCTACTAAAATTAAATAATAAAAATAAAGTCAAAATTAGCCGAGGGAGTCTAAAGGAAAGTTGTAGAGCGTAGTCTCACCTACGCGTGGATATAAAGAACGTCGAAAACGGAGTTTGTATGAAGAAGATATGAATTTTCGAAGTTTTTAAATAAATAATATTTATTATTTAATCTTTAATTTGGATGTATATCCGAAGGAGTCACCATTCCAATCCACACTACGCCCAACGTAGTGTTGTACGCCTAACGTACCACTTGAGTGCTCTGGGTTCATAAGCGATGACGTCGAAGCTCCGATGACGCATGCGGTGACGACTTCGGAGGAGTACGCCCTGCGTAAGGGCATTACGCCCAGCGTACGTGCGAGGCTCAGCCTCTATAAAAGGCATGCGAGGGCAGCCAGCTTCTTTTGCCAAATTATCTTCTCTCTCTCTCTCTCTTTCTCTCTCTCTCTCCCGTTTTGCATCTCTTTGTGTGCCAGAAGTATCCCGAAGCCCCGATATTAATCCCGAGCCCCGAAGCAAGTCCCGAAGCCCCGAAGATCCCGAGAAGTGCAATTCCCGAGCCGAAGCTCTGCCCGCGAGGAGCCTGATTTTTGTGAAGATCTTCCAAATCTACCGAAGAATACTACTTCTGCAAGTCGTAGTGATGTCTGATCATCTTCTGATCAAGTGAGTGTGTGGTTACTTTCTTCTAACGCATAATTATGAAGTATTTTATACGAAGTACGTGTTATGTGTATATTTTGTGTTATATGTGTGAATGTATATTCATTTTCTTCTATCTCATAGATCTGATTTATTCTCTATGAAATATGTGTTATGTGTGTGTGCCTCATCTGTTATGTGGAATATGTATTGATTGAACACGTTATTTTGAACTATGTATAAAAATATATATATTTTTATCTACTAATATGTTGGGTAGAACATGGGTAGACAGTTGATGTGTGATAAACAGATGAGAGGCCTCGATGTTGTTGATGTTGACCTAGTCATCTAGCAGAGTATGGATGACGACCACAGACTCTTTCTAGACAGTCCTATGGAACGCTGGCAGGTTTATAACCTATAGGTGTTGTGAACGATGTGTTCACCGATGTACTCTATCCCCCTCATGGTTGCCTTTAGGATATCTATTGTTGAGGAAACCCCTTAGCAGTAATGTCCGTCCCGATGAAAATCCTAGATTAGGTCCCTTGAGATAGATGTTGTTTTATGGACATAAAGTGAGGATAACGGGAATGGGTAATCGGGTTATTGTTGGTTAGTGAAATTAAATATAATTATTTATTGTGGGTTGAAAACCCTATATGCTCACCAGGCTCCCAAGCCTGACCCACTCTGTTTATTTGTATTACAGGAAGTGGCGTAAGGGCATAAGATGGATGAATCATCAAGTTGTTTTGTTTACAAGTCTGTATATGTATATATTTGTTGAATAACTTGTAATGTTATCGTTTATGCTTTATGGTCTGTATCGAAACATGACATCCCGAGTTTTGATTATATAATGAAAATGCATCTCTTGATGAAATGCTTTGATAAATATTATTTTATCATATTTTGTTTTTGAAAACAAATTCCGCAACTCTTTTAAATCAAAAGGATTTACTCTGAAATTATTTTAAAAAGCATAAATGAAATCGGTATTTTCTGGCCAAGATTTTGGGGATGTGACATTCTACTTTATTGGACTCTTTTGGTTGAAGGCCCATGAAGGTATTTGGGCCCAATTTGAAATTTTGGGCCATATTTGGGCTTTGGGTGATTATTTTGGAATTTGGGTTGTTTAGACAGTTGGTTTGGGTCATGGACTTGGGCCAAGTTAGGGAAAGTGTAAAAAGGTCTTTTACCCTAGTTTGGACTCTTAGTGTGAGTTGGGATCCAATTATTAATTGGATGTTATTTTGTGATTATAGCGTGGGGATTTTAGCGGGCCAGCAATCAAAGATTTATCTGTAAGATTCAGCAGTCTGAGGTAAGTTTCCTCACTGGGTTTAGCAGGTCGAAGGAACCAATACCGACCCATGATTATTATGCTAGGATGTTATAAGTATGTGTGACTCTTTCATGTGTTATGTGTTGGTATGTATACCGAGCAGGGCTCGATGTCGGGTGAGGCCCGATGACTGTATTGTATGCTATTGTTTTTGTGATTATCGCATGTGTTAGCATGATTACATGTTTATATGTTTATTATGTGTATCATGTAAGGCCCAGTGTCATGCGGTGCCTAATGAATGACAGATCTATAATCTGAGCGGGGCTCGATGCCGAGCGAGACCCGAGGCCGAGTAGGACTCGATGCCAGGGAAGGCACGATGTGTGGCGGGGGCCCAATATGTGTTTATTCATGTATGTTATGGGATATTTTAGGGAACTCGCTGAGCATTGTGCTTACGGATTTTAGTTTATGTGACATCCTGTTTTAGATCAACTGAGATTAGGGTTTGTGGGTTGCAACCCGGGATTGGGGAAGTCTCGGGGTTGCAACGAGTTGCTAGAAGCGTTGGGCGTATCGACACCTTTCCGTAGGTATGAGTTTCATTGGAATCGGAGTTATATCGAGGAAGCCATTGAAGTTTGAAGTTATGGCAGGATAAGTCCTTTAATTGAAAAAGGTGACAACGGAGTACGATGGGCGTACGTGTGTGTACGCTTACCGTACTCATGTGTGTGGGTTTTAAGCAGAGCCACCTAGTACGCTGGGCGTACCAGAGGGTACATTAGGCGTACTAGTCACAAAATGGAAAACCCTAATTTGGGTGTGTCCCTATATAAAGAATGAGATGGCCTCTTTCCTGGCCACCATTCCCAGACACCAAACCCTCCTAACCCTAAATCTTCGTTCTTATATCTGGAGAGTGCATTTGAGAGCTTGTGAGTGTAATCTTGTGCTCTTGAAGTAGAGAAGAAGCTTTGGAAAAGAAGGAGTGGGAGCCCAGAAGTTTGGATCTGAGCTTAGTTGTGTGGAAAGCTTCACACAAATGTATAAAGCTTCAAGCTTTCTCACCCTTTTGATTTGTTTATTTATATGGAGTATTTTAGGGTTTTATCCCAAAAGATGGAGACTTTATGAGATAAGGAGCTCCAGAGACCTTGATCTACTCCTTTTCAATGTATTTTGTGGAGTAGAGTCATAAAAATCCAATCTTGGATGTTAGGAGTAAGCCATGCATGAGTTATGAGCTTCATAAGGAAAGAGGATGGATGTTTTGAGTGTTTGTGACCTAATCAGCCATGCAGTGGCTTAAAGTAACTAACTTTATTGATTAACAGACATTATGGAGTCCAAATCTGAGAAACAAGCTAAGGACTTAACGGGTCAAGACCAAGGGAATGATCTAAAGCGAACTGAGTGTATGCCCAGCATAAGATCCAATACACCCCCGCGTACTGGTTTGATGTCCCGATCAGCTTCATACATGCGTGAGTATGCTGAGCGTACCAAGAGAGGTACATCCTGCGTAACTACTATATGAGATTTTGGGCTAGAGCTTATGTTGGGCCTTAAGGGTAGGCCTGAATCTTTAGGCTTGGGTGTTGGAGACTATGAGCAGGGAAAATATTATAATTATGCATTGGGCCCTTGAATAAGGCTGGTCACTTGGACTTAAGAGTTGGGCCTCAGGAGAGCCCATTCATTATTGGGCCTTGTTGGGCCAAATGAGTTTCAGGGTGTTAAGGGGTTAGTTAGTGGATTGCCTTTTTACCTAATGAGTGAGACTTTGGACTTAGTTCCTAATTGATTTAGTTGTGGGTTTGGCATAGAGTTAAAGTCTGGTGCGTAGTAACAGTGTTATAGGGGTTGTTCATCATCCGAGGTGAGTCTTCTCACTATACTTTACCTAGAGTGGTAATTATGTGTGACTAGAGGGTCTTACGTGCTTGCTTGAGTTACGTATTTTCTGTGTGATGTATGTGTTGTATGTTATATTATGTGATATCTTAGACCGGACCGGAAGGTCTAACGAACTATGAGACCAGAGGGTTCTCAACCAAACCAGACTAGAGGGTCCAACAAGCAATGGGACAGGCGGGTCCCAACCAGACTGTACCAGAGGGTCCAACGAGTTGTAGGACTGGAGGGTCCCACCGAGACACATTGAATGGAGGGTCTTACAGAGATATAGCCTCGAGTGGCTAATTATATGTGTGTGGTATTTTGGGGAACCTACTAAGCTTCATACTTACCGTGTTATGTGTTATGTGTTTCAGGTTTTTCTCAAAATCACGGGAAGGCACCGACTCGATTGTACACACCAGAGAAGGAGTTATGATTTGAGGATCCTGGATTATTATTAAATAATTATAGAGTTGTGTTTTGTAAATAAATTAAATGGGATTCTTGTGAAATGTGTTATGATAATTATGTGATTCTTAAATGAAAATTTTATTTGAAATTTACGGTGTTATAGTTTATGTTTTAGGTACCTCAGAATTGAAAGGGAAGAGTCCGGGATGATTGCAGAGCACACACCATTTTTTTCTACATTTTGAAATTTACTCTGATGTAATATGATGTAGTGACATACTTTGTTCTAGTTGGGTTTTATGACAATGTTTTGAAGTGTCGTTTTATTTAAATTAAAAATGAAATTTTTGGGTCTTATTTTTGGGACGTTACATGTACCCTAACAGTACCTATATCCTATCAGAAAAATGATATTCAATGGCACACATAACATAGTGAGAAAACTCACTTGAGTCAGATAAAAGAATATCAACAATAACCTCTATAGGCGAAGAAGCTAACACAAACCACATGAATAACAATCAGGTGTCAAACTTAACTTATAGCCCGAACCCTCATAGTTTAACCGAAATTCAAACTTGTCAAAAATTCAACGGTTAAAGTCAACGGTCAATGCATTACGTGCGACATCTACTAAGAGACAAATTAGTCGAGAATCAACATGAAGCTCGTCGCGCCAAGAGAAAGGCATGCCATACTTTTCAGGGTAGAAGTTCTCAGTCGATTAGGTCTTAATCCTTTAAGCTAAGGGCTCAAACTTTCCAAAAGTCATCAAAACATGATCTTAATGGATAAAGTTTACAATCTAAAGAGGTCAAAATGCTACAAACATATGAATGGATCAAATGGGATGTAACGACCCAAAAATCAATGATAAAAATTTCATTTTTAATATATCTAAAACATTAATATTGTTTATTTCTAACATTTCAAATCATTGTTAAGTAAAACATTTATCAAAGTTCATCCCCCAGAATCATTTCATTGCAGAAATCATAGGTGTGTGCACTGCAATCAATCCGAGCTCTTTTTTTCCAAAATGTTGATATTTGAAACCAAAACTGCAAACCGTAAGCACAAAGCTTAGTGAGTCCCCCAGAGCATACCCCACACAAAATCCACACAACACATATCATATTAGCTATAAAAGTTATCTCTACCGCATACCACATATCAATTAGCTATAAAAGCTACCTCTACCACATAATACAGAACAAATAGCTACAAAGGCTACCTCTACCGCATATCACATATCCATTAGCTATAAAAGCTACCTCTACCATGTATCACATATCGCATATCACAAGCCTACTAGTGGACCACTAATGGCATAATTTACCAAATTAGACCTAACTCCTCTAATGAGCCTCACCTTAAGCCCAAACATATTCTTGGCCCAAAACATCTGACTTTTGATGGTCCACTAAGGCCCAAAGGCCCAAAGTCCACTGCCTAGCCCAACTCGAGGCCCAAAACACTCCAAGCCCATAACTGATGAGTACGCATGGTGTACTCCCTTGTACGCTAAGTGTACTGCCTGAAGGTGGTGTACGTTGCGCGTACCTGCATGTATGCCCAGTATACTCCTTTGTTAAGCCACGTTTCCATTAAGTGGTTAATACTCTACTCCAGAAGCTACAATTACAGATCCAAGTCCTCTTTAACATCTTAAACCATAAAGTTGCTTACTTGATGGCTTTGCATAACCCACATAAGCTCAAACTCCAAAAATGATAATCTACTTCCATGGAAATGGTCTTATTTCAAGCATGAACCCATTAAGACATCCAAGATGGCAACTTTCTGCCTTAGGGACTCATTTAACACCGAGAGTGGCAACTCTATGTCTAAGAATCGGATCCAACCATTAAGTTCTTGTGACAAATTGAAATTTTTTTGCTTTAAAAGCTCAGTCAGTTAACTCAACTCAGTGACAGGCTCACTTCTGCTATCATTTAGCACAATTCAAAACCTGATTGAGTGTTCTGAGCCTAGTACACTTAAGGAATAAGTGTTGGGATTTATCTACTAAAGTCAAAGTACAACATTCAAGCCCTAAATTCAAACATGTGGAGTTTACGGCCGTAAACATGGAGTTTATGACCGTAAACTCAACCCTGGCCGAAAACTCCCGCTATAAGACTCATTCTCTTCAACTTTTCTTCATTATTTCACTTCCACCTCAAGAACACTTGAGTTTTCTCTCAAGTATCTTCCCGATCTTCATCTTAGATCTTCAAAAGTTGTAAGTGTTCTTCCTTGATTTGTTGATACATCTCTTAATCTAGTATCATCGCATGATTTCATCCATGGAAATCATCTTTTCTTAGATCTTCAAGAAACACCAATAACACACACTAGTGTTCTTGGACCATAAACACCATTTCAAGTCTATATATCGTAAGTACTCTTTCCTTAACTTGATATCTAGTTAGAACACTTTATTTAGAGCCTTTAAACATCATAAAACTCAACATCAAAGAGAGTTTATGGCCCTGGGTTTACACCCGGGTCGTAAACCCTTAAAAGGTTGATGTTTTGAGTCCTAAACACCTCTAGACCCTTGCCAACCCTTAGAACATTTGTACCCTTGAAACTCTTTACCTTTAATACCCAAAAAGAGACCATTTGGAGAGTTTATGGCCAAAGGGTTTACACCCTGGCCGTAAACACCTCAACACCTTCCAAAACCTTGGTTTTACTCATCCATGTGAAGTCCAATAGTCCCTCACGCCTCTTTGGCATTCAAACACCCTCTTATGCACTCTTAACCATGAGTTTACGGCCATAAACTCCCTTAGCCATAAACTCATGGCCGTAAACTGCTAATGATGGTCGTACACTCCTCTTAGTTCAATCACATGTGATTCAACACTTCATTCCAAGTGTTTCCTAGTCCCGTGAGGTATTTCCTTGCCTTTGGTTACCTCTAAACCCTATATTTATGTATGTCATTTAGGACTTTCTAAATCTTGGGACTTCATTTGTGGAGGTTCTCATCCTTACACACATATTCGTTTGATTCAACCACATCAGATGAGTTCATACCCCGTAATTAATCTTTTAAACTGTTTTAAATGCTTTTAAGGGGGAATACAAGTTGAACACAATTGATAATTGTGTAATTGTTTGTTAAAACATCTTTCAAAGGTCGCTTATGTCTTTAATAAGTGATCAAAACATTTCAAAAATTGTTTTAAAGTTTTGTTACTTTTTAGTTTAACAAAACTTCATTTTTAAAGTACTAGTATAACTTAGTAGTAAAATGAGTCTTTTCAATAGTAGTTCAAGTAAAACATTAGTAAACTATAAGGGGTATAGATTAGAGGTTTAGTTTATACTAGATACAATACACAATAAGATAAGAAAACACACAATAAAAAGAAACAGGGAGGAAGATACAATACACGATAATAGAAAGAACATACTAAGATACGATAATAGAACGAACTTACTAAGATGCTATAGCATGGAAAAACTACAAGATCTAACTATACCAATAATCACTAAAGCATTGTTCTAAACAAAAGGTGATAACTTATTGGGTATACATGATCATATAACTTTAATGTAGATTACACGACCTAGCAACTGGTTTGCTGAAGTCATGTTTGGTTCCCAGAATCTTTTGACATGGAGAGCGTATAGTTTGGGAACTAGCCTTCACATTTTGACCTTAATAAAACAAATATGTTTTAAGGTAATTAGTACGTTCAGTATGTCAATTTATAAGACAACTAAGTACTTATATTTTCCCATTACTTTCATAAAGTGACAATTCCATTTGAAAGTTAATGCAAACTATTTTCGAGTCAAGATAGTTATAAACTAGAGAAAACTTACATATTTTCAAAACGACAAAGAGAACAGTCAGGTATAGTACATTTAGTAGAAAGGGACCATATTGCTAACCTTCTGATTCCTTATTGTATGTGTGTGTGTGTGTATATATATATATATATATATATATATATATATATAGGATCTGACAGATACTAGGATGTGTGCTCTCCGCTTCACTTCCTGTTCCTTGTTTGGTTGTGGGCTTAGAACAGATTCACCCAGTCTATTATCTATTCGATTCTCCCTCTCTCTCTCTCTCTCTATATATATATATATATATATATATATATATATATATATATATATATATATATATATATATATATATATATATATACATGTTTAGTATACATTAAGTCATCATAAGGGTACCAGGTATGGGTCAGGTCATAGGACACAAAGTCAATGCATATTTTTCTAGTACAAAACATACTTTTCCAAACATAACTTTTTGTATACAAAACCAGAAACTTACCAGTAAAGGGTTTAAGCCATTTTATTAAACACGTATAAACTAAAAGATCCTTAGGTGATTAACTCTATCATACCTTAGCCTATACATCGTGGTTATATATCATTAATACCCAATAAGTAGTTGGATGTGTGTTTTCCGCCTTACTTCCTGTTCCTTGTTTGGTTGTGGGCTTAGGGCAGATTCACCCAATTAACTATCTATTTGATATTAGCTCATATCTAACTAGTATAAAATAAGTAATTATAGAAGTAATCACTGTGGTCACTATTATATTATAAGAAATAATGATTTTCTTAAGGAATATTTTCACTAAATATAACAGAACCGTTACAATTAACTCCATGAGTAACAAGTGAATACACTAGGGTTATATACCATGATGATCAAACAAAAAATGGGATGTGTGTTATCCGCTTTAGGGCAGATACGCATAATCGATTGTTTGTTTACTCTGAGTCGTATATAACTTGTACCCATTTAGTACTCATAGAAAGGATTATAGAGTCATTTTTACTTACCTTTTATTAAAGTAGGAATTGTAGAATTTTCTGGAGGAACATGCGAACTTTTCTAAACATAACTTACAACTTAAATAACTTACAACTTACTACATTTTTCAACTACATTTTACAACAACTTTCTACAACTCACTTACATCACTAAAATCTTATGAACTCACGAGCTTAATTGCTGATAAACTCTTTCAAATAACTTGTATTCTCAGGAAACTAGTAGTCAGGTACTTGCGCTGGGAATTCAGAAGATGGAGCTTAGTAGCTTCAAGTCTTGTTTTGTTATTTGATTATGTATTTTATGTTTTGTGAACACACACATTGTAAACAATTTCTTTCTAATGAAATTTTTGTTCATTACTTTGCTTACTATGATGAATGTCTTGTGATACTAAACATGACGTCCTCCACCCGCGAACGTTTCTACCTTTCCGATTTTGGGGTGTGACAGATTGGTATCAGAGCATTGTTTATAATGAACTAAGTATATCAACCGATAAAAGATATACAACTATAAATATAATGGGGCTTAAGTGCTCTGGATAATGATATATTTTAAGAGTATAACGATAAGTTATAAAAGTATACCTACTTGCTTATACATGTACATACTAGAACAAGTATCACAAGAAGAATAGAACTAAAGTATTTAAAGGTTGAACGCTGTCGTCAAACCTGAACAGTTATGTAATCATAGCTAGGATCAATATAGCTTGATCAACTATATATTCATTCGAGATGTGACTGACATGTGTTTGGGAGCGATGTGGTGTTGCAACAGTCTTAAAACATACCTAAACACCAATCAAGAGAATTCTAGATCAAGTACATAAAGTTAAAGTACTATAGGAGTATTTAGGCACTCTATAAACAACTTACATGATAACTTAAAGGACCCTTACAGATAGGACTATAATCTTAGAATGTATACTCCCAAGGTTTTATATAATTTAGATCTTATAGACTTAGAATTTGTGATCTACACTTCACTACCCATTCCTTATTGGGTTGTGGTTTTGGAGTGGGATCATTTATTCGAAGGTTTATTTAAATCTTAAATTATATACAACTTGTATACATTGTACAATTATAGCATGAATCTGTAAGGATCAACCCATAAAGTTACCTTTAATCTCATAGATTCTTTAGACACTTCCATTCTCGCACAACAAATCCAGATAGATGTAACCACTTCCTCATCGTAGTCGGTAAAAGAGTCAAGGAGGAATAAGAGTAAGTTCAAAAAAAATCTCTCAAGGAAGAATCGGACGAAGTAACTAGAACGTCATATGTGTCACACTAATAACTAATAATCTTGGTTAACTTAAAGAGTTAGTGGAAACACTGCTCACCCTATGTGTTAGGATTATTTGCTTTACATGCAACTGGTAACAGTTATTCAGGTAACAAATATTCATTCGAGGATAGTCTTTCTCATTCATAAAGTTTATTCGATATAAACTCTTTTATGAATTGTTTCCAGAACCCTGTAGAAGTCAGGACCCGATACATTTAGAACTAGGATAACCTTATCTTTTAGCTTTCGACTTATCTCCACTGCTATAGACTTAGATCATCTCATCTTTGTATTCTTAGCAAAAGATGCCTCACGGTAGACCGGTAAAACGCATAGTCAATAGCACGATAGAGAATCTGCTACGTCAGTTCGACCTAGCTACTTTCCAGGCAGCGGTAATAGCAGCAACGGTAGCTACCCTCACCCAAATTCGCGCAAGTAGTGTCATTGGATCTCGTAGTGGTGCTCACCTAACCAACCACGAAGATACCCACGAACACCCAAGGGAGTGTTCGTATAAAGACTTCATGAACTACAAACCCATCTCCTTTAATGGAAATGGTGGAGTTATCGCTCTGATGCGATGGTTCGAGAAAACAGATTCGGTCTTTGTAATCTGTTCGTGCCCAGAAGGGAGCAAAGTAAAGTTTGTTGCCTGCACCTTCTCCAATAGAGCTTTAACATGGTGGAATAGTCATGTTAAGTCACTGACCCTATCAGTGGCTAACTCAATAGGTTGGGAAAACCTAAAAGAGTTGGTGCTAGAAGAATACTGCCCGAGGGGAGAAGTTCAAAAGCTGGAACAAGAACTATGGGAGCATACCATGATTGGCTCAGACATAGTGAACTACACTGACATGTTTTACGACCAGGTAGCACTATGCCTTGAGATGGTTACTCCAGTGAGTAGGAAGATAGAAAGGTACATCTGGGGTCTAACTACCCCGACTCAACGAGATGTATTGTCTTCTAACCCAGCCACATTTGATAGCGCCAAACGCTTGACACAACGACTCATCGACCATGGAGTCCTTCATAGCGTAGAAGTCCCAGTTCCCGAGCCATCAAAGGGAAAGGACTATAATAGGAACTCAGGGAACAAGAAGAAGAAGAAACGAACAACACAAGAACCCCCGCAAGAGCAGCAAGCAAGTCCTATGTACGCCGCTACAACACCTATTGCTCCAGCACCCGCCAGTCGATATGCTTGAACCCTTCCGAAGTGTGGAAAGTGAAACTATCACCACACTGGAGTATGCCGGGAAATGCAGTGTCTGAAATGCCACAGAAAGGGACATACAGTCCGTTTCTACAGGGCACCGGCTCAACCAATCTCCCAAGTCCCTGGAGTTGAAGAAAATCAAGCCTGCTACGACTGTGACGAGACTGGACACTACCAGAGGGATTTCCTAATAGTGAAGAACTCAGGCGCAGATGGACACATTCTGATGATCACCGCATGAGAATCAACCCCGGAGTCGCCAGCGAGCAGCGGTACATTTTCGAATTAGTAATTACTTTAAAATAAAATAAAATTATATTTATATATAAGATTAAAACTTGGGGAAAATACTTGAAAGTAATTATAATAACACACATATTGAAATAGATCACGGTATTCAAGAGAACTAAAAAGATCCGTTTAGAGAAGCTATGGTGGCTTAGCATATACATCAGAGTTGTGCATGACTAGGATGTCGCAGACTTAGAGTGAGTGATTCCGCCTTAATTCTTGTTCCTTATTTGGTTGTGGATTTGAGGTAGAGTTACTCAGTCGAATGTCTTATTCATCTTAATTATTCATCCCTTGTATATGACAGGCGATCGTAGTGGTACCGAGGAGGATCATGATATAAATAATCATCACCGGTTATCAAAGCAATTTCATTATATGTACTCGCACATAGCGGTACGATACGTGGGAGCGTTAGCAACAAAGGGAAAACAGAAAGCACTGGAACATTTACTAGGAGTACATTGTCGAACAAACTAGGAGTACATTGTCGAACACACTGGGGGTACAACATCGTATAACAGACGTTTCTTTCAAATCGGCCAAAACTTTGTTCAGTAAAGAGTCCTTTACTATCATTCGTCATGAATTGGCGTGGTCCTCACCATACTAAGTTCATATGTTTCTATCGCCTCGATCGTCAAGTTCTCGAAACCTTCGTCATTCGTATCGACAGTCCGACCTAAACCTCAGTTTTATCTTGCTTATTCTAAACCCCGAAGTACTCGTGCAAAGGGTACTTTGTCCTCTGAAGCCTTATCGTAAGATGTCTGCAGACCATCACGGAATACCACTTGTTCCGCAGACCAAGTTCGAGCACAGAGGCTATGGACGAATACAACCCACCTATCATTATTCATTGTATATGCGAGGGTGGTATATGATTATGATTACGCAGATCTAGTATGTGTGTCTCCGCCCTATCTCCTGTTCCTTGTTTGGTTGTGGACCTAGGGGCAGAGTTGCATATCCAACTGTCTTACTAATCCTAATTATATACGACTTGTATACACAAGGTAATGACAGATGGACCAAGTACGAATCCTATCATGAACACTAGGGCAAATTTGCCTGGTCTACGAGTGGGTATTCTGCAAAATCAGAGTAGCACAACCCCAGTAGTACAGTAAGAAAGCTAATTTCGGGATGAAATTCCATCTAACGGGGGGGTGATGTGACAACTTGAGAATTTTTTGCTTTAAAAGCTCAGTCGGTTAACTCACCTCAGTGATAGACTCACTCCAGCTATCATTTAGCACAATTCAGAGCATGTTTGAGTGTTATGATCCTAGTACACTTAAGGAATAAGTGTTGGGATTTATCTACTAAAGCCAAAGTACAACATTCAAACCCTAAACTCCAACATGTGGAGTTTACGGCCGTAAACATGGAGTTTACGGCCATAAACTCAACCCTGACCAAAAACTCCCACTATAAGGCTCATTCTCTTCAACTTTTCTTCATTATTTCACTTCCACCTCAAGAACACTTGAGTTTTCTGTCAAGTATCATCCCAATTTTCATCTTAGATCTTCAAAATTTCTAAGTTTTCTTCCTTGATTTGTTGATACATCTCTTAATCTAGTATCATCTCATGATTTCATCCATGCAAATCATCTTTTCTTAGATCTTCAAGAAACACCAAGAACACACACTAGTGTTCTTGGGCCATAAACACCATTTCAAGCCTCTATATTGTAAGTACTATTTCCTTAACTTGATATCTAGTTAGAACACTTGATTTAGAGCCTTTAAAAATCATAAAATTCAACATCAAAGAGATTTTAAGGCCCTAGGTTTACACCTTGGCCGTAAACCCTTAAAAGGGTGATGTTTTGAGTCCTAAACACCTTTAAACCCTTGCCAACCCTTAGAATATTTAGACCCTTGAAACTCTTTACCTTTAAGACCCAAAAAGACACCATTTGGAGAGTTTATGACCATAAGGTTTACACCGTGGCTGAAAACACCTCAACACCCTCCAAAACCCTTGTTTTACTCATCCTTGTGAAGTGCAATATTCCCTAAAGCCTCCTTGGCATTCAAACACCCTCTTATGCACATTTAACCATGAGTTTACAGCCATAAACTCCCTTGGTCGTAAACTCATGGCCGTAAACTCCTAATGGTGGCCGTACACTCCTCTTAGTTCAATTACATGTGATTCAACACTTCATTCCAAGTGTTTACTAGTCTTGTGAGGTGTTTCCTTGCCTTTGGTTACCTCTAAACCCTATATTTATGCCAATATATCTCATTTAGGACTTGCTAAGTCTCGAGACTTCTCATCTTTACACGCCTATTTGTCTGATTCACCCACATCAGGTGAGTTCATACCACATAATCAATCTTTTAAACTATTTATATATATATATATATATATATATATATATATATATATATATATATATATATATATCTTTAATACATTATAAAGGAAATCTCACTATTTCTAAAAATAGCTTCAATATAATAATAATATTTTTTAAAACGTTCAAGACTTTAAGCTTAATGTACAACCAATTATAATTTAAATAATATTAAAATTTAAATGAGATTTTATCGTCTAAATTTATAAGCTGGAGGTATAATCACATAATGCACACATTTTATCTGCATACCAAATCAGATTATCAAACATATACATATGTAATTTGATTTTTATTCCTTAAATATCTCAACGTAACCGCTTGAATTCATGTGTAAATTGAATCGATCAAAGTTGACCCTATATTCTCTCGCCATCATCGAATTGAATCAGTCAACAAGAGATATACGTTTCATAGCCTCTCATTAGTTATCTCTCAAAGAACCCTTGCCATTTCTTCTCTCGAAGGCAACAATATACAAGAATCTACTCTCTTCATCGCCTCTCACTACCAAGAAAAAACTGATTGAACAATGGTGACTGTGGCTAAAAATAGTTAAATCGGCTTCAAAACCAATATACAAAAAGCCAGGACTCCCACTCAAAAGTAATTTTTTCTGAATACCTTTGAAAGATCCAATTTTCTTTTATCTAATTCAAGGTAACTTCATACTACTAGATGTTTCTCACTTCCATCCGCTTTTTTTCCCTGTCAAAAAATTCTGTTTTTTTTACTATGTTTCAGGATCTGAGATGTCACTTTTCCAAGGTAAAAGACTTCCCCAATCTTTGTTTGTGGATTTTTATTGGTTGATTTATGTGTGTAACCGATTTTGTGTGCTAAATTTTGTAGGAAGATTCAAAAATCAGAAAAGGAAGAAGCTGAAACGTGAGTTTATTCAAGCTTCATATTTCCTGGTTTGTGTAATTGATGAAAGATATAGATTTATGTTTAATTTTTTTTAATAATGGCTAGCATTTTGTGATTTAGTCACCCTGATTTATTTAAGTACTTGCTTTCTGGTGTCTTGTAGGGCATAGAGAAACGGTTTGAATATGGATTCGAAAACCAACTACCCACATTTGTTTTGCATCTAATCCATCTGCTAGGTTTCTTTCAGAAAATGGATAAAATAAGGCAAAAGCATATATATTTGTTTTATTTGTTTATTAGTAAGTGTTGAAGTTTCTCAGATTTTCCAAGAACTTTTTGCATTGATAGTATCTGTTTAACTCTGTATGTGTATGTGATTGAACTTTGTTTGTGTGAAATTTCTTGTAAGGATTTAAATGTGTTTTTTGATGACTTTTTGTAGGAGAAAATCAAATCTTGGATCATTGTTTTGCTATCTGGAACACACAAGGTATCTTTCACTAAGCACTCATATTTAACATAAACATAGCTAACTGATTCAAGTAAATCTCGATTTTTTTTTCACAATCATTTTTAAAATATCTAATTTTGGTTGAATTGTGTTTTTAACTGTTTCTGGAGTTTATAGCATAATGGTCTAGGAAGATGTGTAGCCCGTGAAAGATCCTGCTCAAGCTTGTGGATAGACCTACTGAAAGTCACAATCCTTAAAAGAAAATTGGTTTATTTTTTTCAGCCTTTTGTTCGCATGTTGACTCACCAGCTGCCATGGGATTCACATTGTAGCTTGAGATTTAGATGTTTATGTTGGTTTTCGAGTTTGGTCTTGGTGTTACTTTTAACAGAAAAAAATATATATTTGATTAATGACTTATGATATGATGAAATGTATCAAGTTTCAAGAGTTGGGCCGAATTAAAGTGTTTTTTTTAAGGTTAGTGTAATTTTTTCTTAGATATATGAATGTGTAGTTTATAATTTTGTTTTCGGTTTGCAGGGGCAAAAGGTTTTAATATTCAGGATGAAAATATTTTATTTAAAGAATCTTTTGACTTTTACTAACAGAAGGTAACATTGTTAATCAAGGATAGTGTATTTGGTAAAAGCTTGTGATTATGTGTGTCAGTGTTTTGAAGACACATCTCCAAGGACGTCATGTTATGCTTCCACGGGGAATTTGGTGATGAAAAAGATGCAGATATGGCTTATTACCAACCTACTTTTAACAAGGTAATATTTATTTTTAACAATTTGTATACACTTTCACGTTGATCTTACATTATCTAGAGTACGTGTGAATGTATGTGAGTGGCGGTAATTGTTCCACCAATTCTTATAAGCCTAACTTGCGCAGAAAGTTAAATAAATATGAAGGAGTTGGTTTAGTTGCTTTGAGTGAATGCTTGAAGATTTTTTGAATAAGAAGACCCAAATCGGTTATTTTGCCCATTTCTTCCGAGTCCACCAATAGGGAATGTTTTTGGATCCATGGTATCTTGAAACCCTTCTTGGTTCTTTGTGATATTCAGTTTGTGTAGAACTAGGTTGAAAATTATATTTGCATCTTTTATATTGTCTATTTCAATGGTAGTGGCTATGGTCTTGGGTGTTGAACTGTTGATGATGAGAATATACGTAGACTCTTCAAATATGATCCATCAGGCACTTTTTTATTTGGAGATAAGGTGTGTAAATATTTGATGGGTTTAAAAAGACATAATCCATGATATGAAGTTTTATTTTTTAATTAATCTTTTAGGTGACAGATGTTGGGTTGAATGAGCAAAAATTGCTAATTGTTAAATTTGGGTTTTGATGGAATGCTCTCAAATTGATGTTGTCTGATCCATATTATCTATTTGTTAGTTAAATTTATAGCATAAATGAAAATTTACTCTTAATAAAAATTGCTAATTGTCTTTTGTCTGATCCATATTGTCCATTTGTTAGTTATATTTACAGTATAAATGAAAATTTAGTTTTAATAAAAATTGCTAATTAAATCTTTCTCTTTGAGTTTGTTCTATAATTTGTCCATTTTCACCATACATAGTTTAGCTAAAGTGATGAGATAGGTTTTGAATTTTTTGATAAAAGTTACTATGTCTAGAGATGTTGGAGTTATACCAAGGTTATTATCTGTAATTAGAAAATGCATGATCATTTATATATTGCTTAAATATTTTGAAAGATAAATGTTTGAAGCCCCAAATCCTTCTTAATTTCCTTAGTAATTGCATATATAAAAAAAAATCATTTGGAATAATTACTTTATTTCATAAAATTCTTTATTTTGTCATTGGATAATACAAAGCGATCATACAATTCTTTATGTATGTTATATTTTAAAAGACTATGATAATGTACAACGTATGTAGTATTATATATGTGTGTTAATATCGTTGTTAAAACAAAAAAACATCCTAGATGTTTGTGATGCATGTTTCAATCAATTGAACATGCCCCCAATACCTCACCCACAATTCACTATTATCACAAAGAAACCAAAACAAATTAAACAGCTTAAAAATGTATTAGCATAATTTGTGATTAAATTCCAACAATGGATGGGTAGTGGTATAACAAATATTTAAATATATTTATAGATGTCAATAGAATAATGACATGTAACAAAGTAGACGACAACAACCATAGACATGAATTATTATTATTATTATTATTATTATTTTTGCGTAATTTTTATCAAACTCTAAATGTAAAATCGAAAACCGAAAACTATTTCCTAAAATAACATATAATATGTTTTCTTTGTAATATTTTATGTTTCTAAAAGGGAAACTAATTGTAGAAAATAAATTATTTTCCGAATGTGCTTAAAAATTTATTCACCACCGCAGCTTTGCGCGGATACACAGCTAATATATATATATATATATATATATATATATATATATATATATATATATATATATATATATATAAGTTTAGTGGGTTATCGATCCACCGTTGCTTTAACCGCTTTATTAGAATTAAGTTCCAGATCCTTCCACTGCTTTGACCGCTTCATTAGAATTAAGTTCCCTTACTTGCTACATGTTGTTTTCCTGTTTGCTGTCAGATTTAGTTTTCATTCTACTATCACAAGTGTATGTTATCCTCTCCACCGATTCCTATTTTCCCAAAAATCCACTGCCTCCCATTGTCTCATCCACTTTACCCGTCTGCTTGCTTTTCATTCACACCGGCGAATCCTTCCCTACCGCATCATTTCTCACTCTTTCAACTCCATCGAAATATCAAAGATGGTGGGCAGCAAGCCGATTTCTGATTCCGGTCGTTCTTTGGTTGTGTTATTCATCATCAGAAATCGATTAAGAGAGAGGCAAACAATATTTTCTCTAATTTCTAGAACCATGACCCATACAATCGAACGTTGTCGACTCCCCCTTATCAGATTCTCCCCACCGCCTCCCTTATCCGATATTTCCATCCGTGTCGAATCGGCCTCATTTCCTCTGCACTTTCTACTCCGTCGCAACAACGCAACGAGGACACAAGTAACTTTTTTATTTTACAAATTAAAGGTTCAATTATTTGTTTTCTTTTTTGGGATGATTTTGTTTGTAGATCAATTTTACAAAGGCAGGAGGATTTGAATGGGTTAGTTGGAGACGTTGGGTACAAGTTTGGGAAGCAGAAAGACCCAATAAGGTTACTACTTTTGGATGAGAAACATGCCTATAAGGCATTCGATGAAATGCCTGATCCGAGTAAGGTATTAATTTCGGGTTAGTTTACCTAATTCATTAGTTGATTATAATTGTTTGATTATCCATTTTAAATGAATGAGGTATCCATTGTACCTATTAAAAGTCTCAACTAAATTTACTTTTCTGGCCCTATGTTTATGGATATTGAATTATGGAATGTTTGGAATCGTATTTGTCAACGAACACAATTGTCATCAGGCAATTTTGTTTGGGGGGGAGACGGAAGGCGAGGGAAGACAGGGAAGAGTGTAGCAGCAGGTTGATTCCACCATTTGTATTTCAATTTCACAGTTTTGGTGTTTGTAACTCTTATTCATTTTGTTCTTTGTTCTTTTTAAGTTTTGAACACCAACTACTTGACAAAAATCCTCAACGAAAAATTTGTTCAAGATTGTATTTCTTCTTGGTAAACTGTATAATCGATCTCTTCTTTTACACCAAATTACAATTCTACCATTCATAAGTTTTTCATTAAAAGGTGCACTTGCAAATGCTAAAAGCCTCACTTCAAATCGCAAGGAACAATTAATTAAGGTACTTCCATTAATTTATTTTTCTTTTTTTGTTTTCATGTTGTAAAATTTCTTTTTTCTTACGGCTTCATAAATATTTTCTTAATACGAGAAAATATAGTGACAAACTTAAAAGATGTGAAGACCAACTCCAGGTTAGTCTCTCAATTATTAATGTTTTTTCTACTTAATGCAAACAGAAACATTATAGTTTAAATGAGTTTTTCCTGTTTTCATGTTTATAAACGTTTTAATGAAATCTTTAATAGACTCTCTATGTATATATGTGTATGCATGTTTGTGACTTTTTTTCCTTACAAAATTAGTGTTATCGTTTTATTATTCTGTTTTCATTTGCAGATATAAATAATAATTTTGTTATAGATGTTAGAAATTCTTAATTTTGTTTATTTTTAGACCAAAAAATGGATAAACAATCTGAAGAATTGAGGGGCATATCAGGTAGATATGAACATGACAAGAAAGTTTGGGTGGCTACAATCAAGGAAGTATGTATTGAAACGAAACCACTCTCAGCTCTCTCTTCAAGAGAGCACCACTGTGCTGACTCAATTTCTTCCTGATCTCAATAACATGGTTTCTGCACACCACTGTGCTAACGCAGTTCCAAACCACTCTCAGCTCTCTCTTCTATCATTACTTTTAGTTGTAGAGTGTAAGCATCTTAAACTCAAATACAACAAAGAACAAATCAAGCGAAGAAAGCTTCATAATCAATTTGAGGATATAAAAGGTGTGCAAATTTTTCTTTTTCTTTTTCTTTTTAACAAACATATAATAAAGTTTCTAACTTTCTATAAAAACTAATTTTTTTTTATAGTTTCAGGAAACATGGTCAACAATGGTTGACTTTGATTCATCATCAAACAAACAATGCTTCACCATTGGTGGCTTCACTTTTCAATGGATACGACATGTGCATATTTCAATATGGTGAAACAGAGGGAAATCGAGGGGTTGGTTATAGAACAGTACAGGAATTATTCAAAATTGCAAAAGAAAGAATTGATACTTTTGCTTAGAAGTGGAACCTACAAATGATTATGCACAAGATTCACCATCAAAAAAGTTGTCTTCTTCTAAGATAACTACATGGGTCAGAAGTCTGAAACGTCCACAACCTTCAAGATGAATCTTCTTCTGAAAACATTCCAACAATGATAATGCGCACGGATGTTTCATCTTCATAGGAAAGTTGCCAAGTCCGGGGTGGTATATTGCTAAAGATTTATGTGGTGTTTATTTGGCAAAAGAGCGGTTTTCCATTCCAATAAATAAATGAATAAACTATGTCATTTAATCTAAATCCGACCCCCACAATGGCGGGGGCACTTTTCTAGTTATTATTATTATTATTGATTGGAATAGATTGTTATATATATATATATATATATATATATATATATATATATATATATATATATATATATATATATAATGTTTAGAATATATCTGATTCGAAGAAAAAATGAAAAACAAACACAATGCAATTAACACCCAGAAACACAAGTTCCAAAGTTAAATAAAACAAAGAAAGGTTTAAGTTTAGTTTTGGGAGATGGCTTCAGGGGGGAGGGGGAGGGGACCTACAACAACAAAGTAAGTGGAAACATAAACATTTGGCAATGGTCAATAATAATACATTAAGAAAATAGGTGTGTCTTTGTCTTTATTGATTACCTCTAACCTACCTGATGGGGAGATTGAGACCTTGACCTTGACCTTGCTGGTTTAGCAGGAGATGCAGATCTTGACACGGACCTCCCCAAGGAACTAACAAAACATCAAACAATTATTCACTTTCACTCACCAACAACTCAAAGAAAAGGAAATTGAATTACCTCCTGCTCCTGCTATCATACTTCCTTACCTACGCCCAAACCCACACCCACACCCACACCCGCAGGAGATTAGATTCATTAATTACAACAATAAAGCTTGATAAAAGAAAAACCAACTTACCCGAATATACGTCTTTGTCCAAGGGTTTCTAAACTCAGTGTCATCAAGCTTCCTTATCTGAGTCGGTAAAATGTATACCTCAGTCAAATACAAATACATATGATGCATATATTCTTTTGGCATAACACAACTTACAGCATATTTCATGTCCTCATAGTTGGTATAGTCAACAACCCCAAATGTCCCTGCATTGCATAAAATCAACCACATCCATAAAAATACACCAACCAACCAAATCCATGATGCATTTCCATTTCCTACCTTCACTGTCACGAGAAACTTGCGCAAAACACACATCACTGGCCTTTCGCATATGATCCTGGGATTGGCAATCAACTATTAATTACATCAATCATGTATTATTATGTAATATCAATGCAATTCTTGTCACCTTCAGATCCTGCCATGAAGCAGACGATGGTAGTCCTCGAACAACAACTGCACAAAACAAATCAATTCAAATAAAAAAAAAAAAAAAAAATCTAGACTTGATAAAAAAAAACAGACCATAAGATAAACCTCAATACTCAGAATGACGTGAGATGCCATAACGCCCAGATCCACCACCACTGCTGCGATAGTCACCAGATGATGATGATTGTCCTCTACCACCATGAGCAAGTTCAACCTTCAATTCGTTCACCAAATGCAATCAGACGCGATACATTACAAGAAACATCTGTTTTGTTACAGTTACCCTGAGGCGACACCCATCAAAATTATATCCATCACGACCCCTAACCGCATCCTCAGCATCCCGCCCACTCTCAAACTGCAATTTACAAACCATATCTATCTATCTATCATATCTTTCCAAACCATAATAAATCCAACTTTCATATTCATACCTCCACAAAACAATAACAAGGAGGACGAGGTGGAATCTTTAATTCCATGTCCAATATTCTCCCATACTGCATCATCAATGTAAACACAAAACAAACATCATATCCTCCTCACCCTTTTGCCTTACTTGCTCAACCACCATTAAAAACAACTCAACTCAACTCCAACCTTGTAAAACAGATCTTCAACTTCCCATTCTCTTATATCCAAAGGAAGGTTCCCAACATAAATCGTGTGAGAAAACCGCCCACTCATCTTTCAATCCCTGCAAACAAAAACAATCATCAACACCACAAACTAATCTTTCTTTGCTTACCAAATTTCACCAAACACGACAACAAAATTCACCCAAAACATAACCAAGAGACCAATCCTCGTGGTGGTCCACAAGCTCCAATGCTCATATGCTCCAAAATGCTCCACAGCTATATAATTTTTTTTTTTTTTTTGAAATGAAATTAAGGACCTCCAACTACAATTAAATAACACCCATAACCCATTTACATCCCTACGTATGATAATGATCATCCCATTCCCATAGCTCATATTTGTCCAAGCGCATTCCATCTATCATAATTCATAAACAAAGCATCCGAGTCATGAGATGATGTAAACTTATCACATATTAATGCAATCCCATGCTCATATTTTTTGACTTAAGAAGTATATCATGTTAGCTTTTGATAATTTCGAAAGAGATGACATGCTTTTCCACTTCTACTTTTAGAATAAAGACATAATTTTATATACACTTAACTTATCAGGGTCAGGTAAACATCAACTTTCTACATATCTAATGCAAAGTTGTAAGAAATCAATCTAGGACAAGCGTGTTCATTCCTTTACCAATTTATTGACCACAATACTCACAGTGATACAGAATGGGGATCCACATGAGAAAGTTGTGGTCGTCCTTTTTTATGTAAAAGGATAGAAATTGACAGTTCACAAATGAAGATACCATGTACAGAAATTAACTTATGTTTATGACTGCAGATGAGAAAGAACAAGACCAACTAACATGTTATATTTTGATAGGCTGGACTCTGGACGAAATATGCTTCAAACAGCTTATGTACCAAAATAAAGATGCACCCCTCCAATGCTATCGTACATTTATATGTAGCAAGATAACTCAGATACATCAAGGTAGGGATCTTTTATGAGATTGGATCCCCAGGATAAGTATTCTCATCAAAGAATTGAAGCAAAAGGATGGTAATGTGAGTAATGTCATAACGTGAGGCAGTGGAAAACTCCAGCAACAGGATCTTTCAGACAACTCTAGGTCCTTCTAGTGATTTCTGGCTTCTAAGAACACAATGAATCCCAAACATGACCATTTATCTACCACACTGCTCAAATTATTATTCATCTAGCATCTACAGACAAGCATTGTACATAATTGGTGCAAATAGCATATGCCACTATTGTGATGAATTATTTTTGCTGACGCACAGAAAGTTGTGAATTACGACAAGTCCTAATCAGAAGGTTAAACCCTAGAATAAACCTCGAACTATTGGTAACAAAAGACATTAACCTGGTACATCGCATCCAAAATCGTTAAGATAATGGCAGACTATTCTTACTTAGAAGGCTGATGACCAATTATTTTAAGTAGGGCTTCTGATTGTCGTGTTCGCTGTAACTTATAAAACAAACGATGAAACGTAAACGAGACAAATGATGAACGAAATATTGGAGAGATACCGATAAGAGAGAAATAGCTTCCACGATCAACTACTAGATACCTGATTATCGAAGATATGTATGCTCTCTCCCAACCTAATCGCTGACAAAATAAGGCCAAAAACTATTCCCCTCCCCGACGTTTATGAAACTAGGGCTTCATAGATAGACGATCCAGATATCTCTCATCATCGTGATTCATGAATAAACGGCCACGATGGTGTCATTACCAACGACAACAAAGAAGTTTTTTCTTTCTTTCTTTCTTTTTTCGATGTAAACAGATCAACTATCAATGGTTTTGGCCTTCTCTTTTTTTTTTGTTAGATAGACCTTGAAAAAAAAAAGACTCAATTTCATGAATGATATTTGTACTTTTAAAATTTTATTCAAACGGTCTTTATTAATTTTTTCTTGCATGAATCGTCTAATTATATATTTTGTAACTTTCAATACCTTGATGACTAACTCTTGCTAAAAAGTTCATGTTAACTCTATGTGATCTTATATAAATATACCTTTACTATTTTTCTTTCATTTTTAATAGCCTTTTAATTAAAACTACGAAGGTGGCTCATGCTTGGTATGGGTTTGGAGGCTTAGTTTTTTTAAATTAGATTTTGTCATTGGATTGCTTTATATGGTAACATACATTAAAATGAAAAACATTTCAAAATAAATATTCTATACATTTACTATTTTGCTTTCATTTTTAAGACCCTTTTAATTAAAACTATGAAGGTGGCTCATGCTTGGTATGGGTTTGGAGGCTTATTTTTTAAATTAGATTTTGTCATTGGGTTGCTTTATATGATAACATACGTAAAATCCGTCAAGTAAATGAAAAACATTTCAAAATAAATACTCATGACAACTATTGGTAAACATATGTGTTTTTTTTGAAGAAACGGGAGTCACGTCTACGGCTTGACATGAAACATTAGATTATAATAAGTAATCACTAATCACTTAGATAAATGGAAATTTTTCTTTCTTTAAAAAATATTGGAATTTAATATTAGCTATTTGTCCTCGTTCATCATCACAACCCTATTGATTTCATTGACTTTGGTATACAAGATTCCAACATTTTCTTTATTTACATAATCCCAAATAATGCAAAATTTCCTTGCTTGGAAAAACTTTAAGTTAGCATTACCTATTTCCTCAGTTTACAACTTATTAATTTCATTAACTTTTGTACACAAAATTCCAAAATTTTCTTTACTTCCAAAATCCTATGAAAAAGCAAAAATGCCTTTGCAAGCCAAAATTTGAGGTTAGAATTACCTATTTTCCCCCGATCATCACTACAACTTATTGATTACATTAACTTCTACGAAAATCACATAAAAATAAAAAATATCTTTTATTGAAAAAAATAATAAGTTTCGGTTACATATTTGCCCCCCTTCATTACAACTTACTGATTTTATTGACCTCTATATACAAGATTCCAAAATTTTCACATTACGAAAGGGCATTCAAGTCATTAGACTAATCAAGGTCATGATGATTACAGGATAATAAATCAATCCAACAACCATCATCCAGTAAAGAAATGATTAAAAACTACTGATAAAAATAAATATCAAATTACTATCCATATATTTGTTCTTTATATCCTTTGTATCATCATCTGAGGACATGGTTATTCTTCTAGGACTCCTTACTCTCTGTTAAATTTTGTTGGAGTTTAAATTTAGGTGGCATACGAGTATTTTCCTCAACTAAGATACTTGGTCGATTCTGTTTAATAACCTTCACCCTCCAGAACACACATAAACAATCAGGTTTTCATTTATCCTAAAAAAACGTTATACATTTTAACAAACAATCAAGTATTAATTTAACATATAGTACTTGATCAGTCACCCAAACTACAACAAAGTTTTGATAATATGAGCATCCTACAAATTTCTCGTCATCAATGCAGAGTTCACCCAATGTTGAACTGTAACACCTTGTTTTGGATCAATATGTGATTCGGGACTTGTGGGTCGTAAATCGATTATGTAAA
The DNA here is from genome assembly GCF_052625555.1 of Lactuca saligna. Classification (NCBI taxonomy): domain Eukaryota; kingdom Viridiplantae; phylum Streptophyta; class Magnoliopsida; order Asterales; family Asteraceae; genus Lactuca; species Lactuca saligna. Next base: position 192,492,831 of record NC_136418.1, on the reverse strand, counting down.
GACTTTGGGGCTTCGTGAAAGTAAAGTTTAGGCTTTATTGAAGGTTGACAAGTTCGATTGTGATATCTAACCACTCGAGTCGTGAGTGGGAACTAAGGGTGAGATGGGGAAGGATAGGTGTTACACTGCTTGCAAGGATTATGGTATTAAGATCGACTTGTGTTAAGCCAAATTTAACAAGATTTGGTCGTAGAGCTCTTCGAGACCTTTTCGTAGGTATAAAGAACGCCGAAAACGAACTTGAGACGCGGGAACTGACTATCAGAAGTTATGAAGAACATGGATTTAGTCTAGTACGCTGGACATATAGGGTTTACGTTCGGTGTACTGGGCTTCAATGATCGCATGGATTCATCTTAGTACATTGGGCGTACGTGGTCAAGGGTCAAACCCTAATTTTTAGGGTTTGGACCCTATTTAAACAACCTTATGCCCTAAGGTTCTCTTATTACCAGCCTCTTGTTGGATTAGTGTCTAAGTCCATAACTATAATTGGTATGTACTTGACCCAACTCGGCATCGTCCATTTAGATTGCATGACATCGGAACATTTGGATAGACCTTTTATGAGAAGAAGACATCCGTGACATATTAATATATTATAAGTTCAAATATATGAATATGAAATCATGTTATTTAATTAGTATTGATCAAGAATTAATTTGGACTTAATTTAGTGATCAAAAGAGACTAATTAAATATATAGGGATTGATTGTGTAAATCATTCATTCTTATATATGTGGGCTTATGATCCATGATTCTTTATGTTGGGTTTAACCTATATGGTGACCCATGGATACTCCATGGAGGTTAAAACCCATGGAGCATAAGGAATGGGTAAAGTTATGGGTTACATGGTGTAACCCTAATGTGCACATTATATAAAGACCCCATTTGTTAGAGAAATTTGCACTAGTGCATAATATGGAGGGCAAGCCAATTTCCAAGTTTTATGTCTTCTTCTCATGGTTATTCCAAGTGTTGATGATGTTGTGTGAACCATTTGAGGTGTCACGCTTGGGGCATTAAGCTCTCGAGCTATATGGAGTCAAGCTACATCAACAAGGTATGTATTCTAACTTGTTATATTAACCAAGTATCAAAGGTTGTATGCTAGATAGGGTAATACCTTGGAATATTCATATTTGCATGTATAATAGAGAAAACATAGATCCAAGTTATTTAGGGTTGCATGTACACCATATGAGTGTTAAAATACTTAAAACCCAACAGTGGTATCAGAGCAAGTCATCTTACCATTAGTATGTCTCATTCACGAAGCTGGTCTATAAAGGGGGTATAAGGTTACTGCCTATAAAATGGCAGTTTAATGGGTCTCCACTCTCACCCACTGCTTCCTTGACTAGTGGAGGGTCATTAGCCGAATGGGTAGGATAAGGACTATAATTATCCCTTCATTAAAAGTATCAATGACAAATATAAAGTAACTAAATGCTTTTTATAATTCACAATCTTAATTACTTTAGGAAAATATGAATAAGGTGCTAATCCATGAAATTACACTTTGCAATTTGTTTAAGTTGGTTAGTGGAGCGTGCATGGTTAACCGACACACTAACTCGTATTTAACAAGGTAGGCAAAGGGTAACTTAATGTTTATCATAGTATCAATGAAGAGTGTGTGGTTAACCGACACATTGATTGAGGGGTAAACACTTAAGACTACCAAGTAATTTGCATGGTTACTTCACACCTTGTATTGTGATCCTCGGCATCCCAGTCACAAAACCTGAAGGGCACACTCGAGATTGAAACATGCCATTGAACAGTTCAATTAATCTCAAAAGATCTAGGAGTTTCAAATCCAATTAAAAACCTAATAAATTATTTCGTTTTTCATGGTGGAAATTGGTGAATCGTCATTCACCTACCTTCAAATATTATATAGCTTGGATTACGACATCCCTCTTCCAAGTTATAAAATATTGTGTTGGGTCCTAGCCTTAATATTTCATATTAGGTGTTATAGTAAGGACTTTAGATCAACTATCTTGAATATCTCCCAAAAGATGTCTAGTTCAGACATCTATGATCTTCCCAAATCTCTTGGCAATTCACTTCCTCCACCTCATCCAATTATTCTCCCTAACTCACAAGTTTAAGATCACTCAAGCCCTGTTGGCAAGCAAGGTCTATGTGTGATCGCATCTTGGAGATGAAGTCACATATTGACAAGCTGGGAGAGTTGGGTGTCAAAGTCTTAAGAAAGTTGGATGTTCAATCACTTTCTAAGTCACATGGAGAGTTACCTTTGGGACTACTATGAAATAGACTATGACATGACCCTTAATGATCTTATCTATTTGCTTGGTATTGCTGAATCAACAATGATTTGGAGCTTTGGTAAATCAAATTTGACTAGTAGATCAACTTTCCAAACCTTCAATGGACATTGACAATGGTTGCATTGGATACCCAGTAAAAGATTTCTCTTCCTAATGGAAAAGGATTGGTCATAGTCAACTCGGTTGACCAAATGGTAAAGAGAAAGGCTAAGACTGAGATTGTCCCATGTACCATTCCTAAAGGATCCATATGGTTCTATTGCCAAAAGGAAAGGGCATTGGTTGTGAAGCTATCAAATTTACCTGAAAGATCATAAGGCTGGTAAAGTCAATAAGTTTGACTCTACTTCAGGTAAAGTCCAATATCTAACTCGATTAAGTTTTTATTCCAAGATTCTTATTACATGATGTGACTGGGTCACATGTTGATGTTTTAAGAATCAAAGGAAAAGTGAAGGAAACTTAAATCATAGTTTTCTTGAGCTACTCATGGGAGTTATGATAGATCACTAGGAAGAGAAATCATTTCTGGACCACCATTGTCACCATTATCAGTGTCCATGGAAAACGTGGAATTAGACCCTCTAAGCATCTCTGGTTTAGATGTGCTCTTAAGCATTTCTGCTTCAACAACCATCAACATTCGAGTCAAATCAGTTAGGGTCATGTCGATATTCATCATATAAAAATTCTCAATGAACTGATCATTTGACATTGGAAGCGAGAGAAGAACCAAATCAATGGCTTGCTCCCTTGGTAAAATGACAACCATTTTACCAACTTGTTAATGTATGATTTCACTTTCAAAAATACACATACACACAGGTTTTCATCTTGATGTTTACATGTCAATAGGGATTGAATAGTCTCATATCTTTCAAATTGAGGGAAACATGGCGTTGGGAGAGCCACAGGAGGAAGAGGAGGTGGAAGTGTTGAAGAAGCATGATGTCCAGTTCCACCATTTCCTAAGAAGGGAAAACCATATCCAGATCCAGCTCCATTATTAACAAGTTACTACAACTAGATCCAGCTCCATTACTAACATGACATGCGATGTTAAACAGAGATCACAAATATGGGCGCTGACGTCTAGTTCACGATTATTTTGCCGATATGTCTACCATGCAAGCAATTTCAAAAGAAGGTTTCATTTGCAAAAACATGTGTTTGTACGGATAGCCAATGCCTTGGAAGGCATGTATCATTTCTTTCAATTTTTTAATTTTATAAATGTAGCTTTTAGATAAATGTGTTGTGACATGATGCGACATAGACCTCCGACGAGTCTTCTGGTCTTCTTCTGCAGTGGAGATTTGGACATCACATAGCAAAGTCGTAAGAGCCTCCCAATGGACTATGCCCCAGGAGTGGGTTCCGATGATCAAGTTAGATCAACTAGTAGATCTGAGATGGTTCTCTTTAGCTAGACATGACCATCTTGGTGCTGGTGGCGGTATATGGTGGCTGACGGCAGTGGGTGGTGGCTGAGCCACCCGACCGAAGTATAGTGTGGAGGTTGAGTTATGGGGGAAGTCTAGTGGAGGCTGAGCCACTTGGGGAAGAGTCCCCCTTCATGGAGGAGGCACTATTCTATTTATAGTGGACAATTAGATCAAGGGGAATTGTGTCAGACCTTGGGCCAACCCAATTCAGGCCCAGCTAGCAAGGAGTATCCTTAAGAGTAATGAAGATAATAAGGATAGGTAATTGGGTTGATTAATTGTTTGAAGATTAAACATAATAATTTTATTATGTGGGTTGAAATCCCTATGTACTCACCATGTTTCCCAACCTGACCCACTCAGTTTATTTATATCATAGGTGTTGATATGAAGTCACTTTACACTGAGGGATTTAAAAGAGATGTAGATCACTAGTATAAATGAATGTAAGCTCTCTTTATGCTTATGTTTCTGTATTGACTATGACATCCCAAATGTTTTAAAATGGATAAAAATACATTTCTTCGGAAATGATTTGATAACGTATTTATCATTTTTTTCTGGGAACAAATTCCGCAACATTTTTATTAAAAGAGTTACTCTAATTTTTATAAAGCACAAACAAAAAATTGGTCTTTTATGGCCGTAAAAATAGGGATGTCACAATCCCCTCAGTCTGATGTAGGCAGTCATATCAGACTATGGTGCATAGGCAAGGTTGTTATAAGAATACACAATGAGGTTGTTTCCTATGATAATAGACAACCAGATGTAGGAAATGCCTTATTGATTGTCTGAGCATAGGAGAACCATGTTGATTATAAGAGAAGAGACACCAAATGTGGTGCTAAGCATGACCTAAATTTATGATCCGTGACTTACAATGCGCGACAATACGTGACTTATCTTGCACAACTTAGAAGAAAAGTTCAGGCTTAGCAGCTAGTGGTCATGGAGATGTCACGTGGGAAAGCATCACGTGGAACAGATCAGGTTTGGTTGCCAGCGATCATAAATAACTCACGCGGGAGAGCATCACGTGAAATGGATCGGGCTTGGCTGCCAGCGATCGTAGATAAATCACACGAGAGAGAATCGCGTGGAATCATATAGTGAAAGGTTGCAAGCCTTTATGCCTTATCGGCGGAGCATGCTGCTTGATGATATATGTTCTATTAGCATGGCCTAGACTACTCTAGCGCGCCAGCCTGGCCTGGCGCGCTCCTGCCAGCCCTGCATGACGTTCCCTTGCCAACCTTGCTGGAGACTCCCTTGCCAGCCTTGCTGGGGACTCTCCTGTTGGCCCGGCTTGGGGACTCCCTTGCCAGTCCTGCTGGGGACTCCCCTGCCGGCTCGACCCGACACTCCCTTTCCTGGCGCTCCCTTGCCAGCCTTTCTTGGTGTACGCCCGCCAGCCTTGCCTGGGGTGCACTCGCTAGCCCCGCCCGAAGCCTCTAGGCGGCCTTGCCCAGCTCGTTGCTAGTTGGGCCTGAATTGGGCTGGCCCAAGGCCTGACCTAATTCTCCTTGATCTAGTTGTCCCTATAAATAAAATAGTGCCTCCTCCATGAAGGAGGACCTTTTCCCGAGACCTTTCCCTTATACCTTGGCCCCAGGACCTTTCCCTTGGGCTCTTCCCCTTGGATCAGCCGCCACACTATACTTTAGCCAGGTGGCTCAGCCGCCACCCGCCGCCATCAGCCACCATACACCACCACCAGCACCAAGATGGTTCTCTCCAGCTATGGAGGACCATCTCAAATCTATCAGTTGATCTAGCTTGATCATAGGAGTCCGCTCCCGGGGCACAGTCCCTGGGGCGGCTCTAACGCATCTCTCTGTTGTGACATCGTAGATCCGTCTCCGGCGTAGAAGCACTCTCTCAGAGCAGGTGGTCAAAGTCGATGTCGTATCACTGTTGTAGTGGAGCCAGGAGACTCGAGGTGAGGATACTGAACCTCGCATGCGGAGCTTGCCGCTATAATGGAGTTGGGCTGACAAGCCAACCGACTCGAGGCGAGGGTACTGAATCCTGCTTGTAGAGCTTACCGCTATAATGGAGTCAGGTTGAGAAGCCATGTAACTCAGGGAAAAGGTATTGAACCTCGCATGCGGAGCTTGCCGCCATAATGGAGTTAGGCTGAGAAGTTAGTTGACTTGAGGCAAGCGTACTGAACCTTGCATGCGGAGCTTGCTGCTATAATAGAGTCGGGCTGAGAAGCCAGGCGACTTGAGGTGAGGGTACTAAACCCTACATGCGGAGCCTGTCGCTATAATGGAGTCTGGCTGAGAAGTCAGGTGACTCGAGGCAAAGGTACTGAACCTCGCATGCAGAGCTTGCCTCTATAATGGAGTCGGGCTAAGAAGCCAGGCGACTCGAGGAAAAGGTACTGAACCTCGCATGATTGGGCATAACACCCTATAATCTACGTGTCTAGCTCGTATGATCAGTCTGGGTTAAAGAGGAATGGTACCCGATGCTTTGCTGCATCGCTGGTCGTACTAATAATTGATGCCTCGGTGTCTTGGTTGTTTGCGGAGAGCTATGTGGCGGTGCTACTTAGAGCTTGATAGTGTAGCTGCTGTTAGGAGGTGCGCAACGAAACTACTATCAGGAACTGGTCAGCAGGGTCGTTGAGGCCCGGGTAGCGAGCTGCTAGCAATAGGTGAGTAACACGACTATTGAGAGTTAGGAAATTAGACTACCGAGAGTTGGACCACGAGGCTACTATTTTCAATCTAAAACACCAATGTCACATCGGGGATGCTCCATCATGCGTAGTGTTAGTTCTGCATGTACTTTAACTCTTCCCCTTGGGAATAAAAATCACTTCTACATAGTGTCGTACCAACCCTACTCCCCCCTCACCATTTTCTAAGAGTAGGTGGGGAACGGAAATGATGGATGCATAGTTGCAGGAGATTAGGCGACACAATTACTGAGAAAAGCTAAGCGATCCAAGTACTAACAAAAACTAGGCAGCGCGACTAGCACGACTGCTGGGAGTCAAACAACATAACTGCTGATGACTACGCTTTGCAGCTGCTGAGTTAGGTCGCATGGCCGGTGAGGGTCGGGCTATATGACTGCTGAGGTCCAGGCAGTGCGGCTGTTGAGAGTTGAGCAACGAGACTTCCTCATAGCTGCTAATATCCGAGCAACATACTTGTTGAGGGTTATTTTAGAACGCTTCACGAGTAGTAGTAGTGTACTACTCCTCTCCCTTATATATATATATATATATATATATATATATATATATATATATATATATATATATATATATATATATATATAGAGAGAGAGAGAGAGAGAGAGAGAGATCCGAGCCGCAGCACGTATTCTGCTTGAGCGGGGTTTGCGGAACATGAGCGCTAAATGGTTGATTTTTGTCTTGTAAAATTGGCCCAAGTTTTGTTGATGTAGCCCAACAACTTAAAAGAGTCCATATGAAGTGTCATAGCCCTTATGTCGTTGGAGGAGCCCAAATTTGTTACAACCCAAAATCATTTTTGTTAGAGCCCACATAAAATCAGCCTAAATTCATATTCTCTTATTCTTCCTTTTTTAAAATCGAGTTGATTTCGGGTTTCACCACATTTTCCCAAACATATTTCGCTGAGCGGAATTGTAATACTTAGTCGTTGAGTACCTGATTGTCTAACTTATTCTTGCAGAAATTGGGTCGGCTGATTGTTGAATCAGCCCAATAATAAAACATCATGAATTACTGCAGACCGTTTGTAACTTATGAGCCCAAAATAGAAACTCACTGCAATTTTTGAGCCCATTTACTTAATTTAAGCCAAAACCCTATTTTCTTCTTATATTTTTTTGTTAATGGAATTAAAGACATAGTGCTGCCCATTGTATTTCTTCGTTAGTTTGAACAAATGGATCATCATGGCTTGTTAGATCTGCACAAAGAGATACACTGGATGGAATAGCGCCATTGATATGTGAAGAAGGACTCTTGGTGAAATTGCTTTATCCTTCGTCAAATATGGATGGTGTAGTGAGGATCGGGATGGCAGCGACATATTTTCTGGCGCCTTGGAGCTGCTATGGTCGGTGGGTGGTTCCGGTGATTGAAGGAGTTTGTCGCAAGGAGTGGTCCGGCGATGTTGCGATTCTGATGCAACAACTGCCTGAGAAAACAAATGTTCTGGTTTCAGGTCTCCATTAGATGCTGCTGGAGACACGTTGGCGGAGTCGACGTCGGTTGGTGATGATCAAGTGGGGTTGCAGGTGTTGGCGAGCTTCTAATGGGTCCGCTACCGGGTGGAATTAACAGGTAATCCAGTGGTGTTGTGGTTCTGCTATGGTGAAGGAAACAGTGGTGACTGCGGTGGTAAGAGCGACCAACAATGGTTTTGTGGGTTCCGAAGGAATGTGTCACTGGTTGGAGGCTTGGCAGCTAGAGGCAGCGACGGTACTATCCCGTGGGGTTGTCAATGTTGAAGATGGTTGGCGACTAAGGGTCATCCGGCGGCTGTGATTTGTTTGATTTGTAACTTCGTCGGTGAGCAATGGTGGTTGACTATCGATCTTTGGTTCCAGTCGGCGGCATCGTCTCTGTTAGAAGAGGTGGATCAACACAGTAACTGGCGATCGTGTGGCTTGGGTTGGAAGCCGATTCCGGCGATGCCGTGGCTTCATTTGCAGATGGCAATAGTAGAGAATGCTAAGGCTGGAGGCGGCGATGGAAGCCACAGATGGAGTTGTCACGTTGCTGTTTGAACCTGCTCAGGGACCATAGGTCATTGATTGGTGAAGTTGAGCCGTGATTAGGGAAACCCGTGAAGAAGCGTTGACCGGTGGATCTGGTTCTTTTGTTTTTCCTATACATAGAGGATTGGACCACATGGGTCCCACATTTGGTTTTTGTCATCTCCTGTTGCCTTGTTGACTCTTAATAATCTTTTGTATTCGTAGGGCCCATGCAACATGTAACTGACAAAAAAGACGAATGTAATAGGTGGTATAGCTGGTTACCACCTCGTCTCCTCTTCTGTTTTCTTTTTTGTTGGTCATGAAGCAACAAAGAATAATACAGCTGGTGATTTGCTAGACCACACACAACTCTTTGTCCAATGTGTAGACATGGTTATCCCCCTTTTTTTTCTTTGAAACTTATTTACTGTAATGATAACTAGTGCAAGGGGTAATTTTTATTAGTGTTTTGGAATGCACACAACTTAAGTAAACTTACACACATAAAATCATTTCTAAAATGAGTTTTTAATAATATATGTACTGAAATATGGTAAATTTGTAAACGCTTCATTTCTCCTCAACTTCCTTAGTAAGCCATCAGAAAGGATAAGAAAACTGATTTGGGATAAAATTGGGTTTACTGAAAGTCTGGAAAAGTAAAAAATTTATAAAAACTTATTTTCTTCTCTAAACAACAACTTGAGTAAACTTATATACAGAAAATCAAAAGCATGAGATTTTCTAAAAAATTTATGGATTGAAAGTGGGGTAAAAACTCATGAAAACCACTTCTCTTTCTCTTCTCTTATTCTTCAAACTTCCAAAGAAAACACCAAATAAACAACAATAATTTCTCTTCTTCTCAAACTTACTGAAGAACACCAACATATACAAAAACTGGTCTGACATGGTTTTCTTCTCATGAAACTTTCATTTCATTTCAGCTTGTTTAACAAGCTATTAAGAGATGAATAAGAAACAAATTTGGAAAAAAAAATCGTTTTTTTTCTCTAAACTTCTAAAGAAAAAACACCAAAAATATGAACAAAAAGTGGTGCTAAAACTCGTTTTTTTTTTTTTTTAAATGTGCAAACATCTCAGCTGTGCTTACAAATAGTTGGTGCAAGTAGTGAAGTTGTTCATAGAAATCTTAACTAAAAACGATTTTTTGATAATATATGTGTAGAAAATGAGGTAGAAACTCATAAAAATTTCTTTTCTCTTCCTCCTACTCAACAAATCCCCAGGATATGAACCAAAAACAAATCTATGAAGTTTTTTGCAAACTTAAGGAATATTGGGTGAAGAAAATCGTGTAGATCTATAGATCTAATCTAAGAAACGTGACGGTTCTACATATCTAAAAGATGGTGAAGCAAATTTGAACAGATCTTGGCAAAAAAAAAAAAAAAAAAAAAAAAAAAAAAAACAGATCTGAACACATGATACTAGAAATTAACAGATTTGAGGAAACCTGAGATGAATACACATAATATCTGAGGAAGAACGAGCTTGAAACCAACTCAGGCTTTTGCTACTTGCTCGAGTCCGGGATGACGCCAAATGATGCGACATAGACCTCTGACGAGTCTTCTGGTCTTCTTCTGCGGCAGAGATCTGAACATCACAGAGCAAAGTCGTTAGAGTCGCCCCAGGGACTGTGGCCCGGGAGCGGACTCCGACGATCAAGTTATATCAAATAGTAGATTTGAGATGGTTCTATTTAGCTAGAGAGAACCATCTTAGTGATGGTGGCGGTATATGGTGGCTGACGGCGGCGGGTGGCGGCTAAGCCACCCGGTCGGAGTATAGTGTGGAAGCTGAGTTATGGGGGAAGTCTAGTGGCGGCTGAGTCACTTGGGGAAGAGTCCCTCTTCATGGAGGAGGCACTATTCTATTTATAAGGGATAATTAGGTCAATGGGAATTGGGTAAGACCTTGGGCTAACCCAATTCAGGCCTAGCTAGCAAGGAGCTGGGCAAGGCCGCGCGGAGGTGCTGGCCGGGGTTGGTGGGCACGCCCTAGGCAAGGATAGCGGGCGCGCACCAGGAGAGGCCGATAAGGGGTCGCCAGGCAAGGGAGCGTCAGGCCGGGCCGACAGGAGAGTCCTCAACAGGACCGGAAAAGGGATCCCCAACAAGGCTGACAAGGGAACACCAGACAGGGCTGGCAGGAGCGCGCCAGCTCTAGGCCATGCTAATGGACCATATATCATCACGACACTTAAGCTTATGGCTATTGGGGAGTCGCCCGACTTTATTGACAATTATATGAGAATGTATAAGAGAACTGCAATATAAAGTTTGTATAAATTGGAAAGAGGTGTTGTTGAAACCTTTATGGACAAATTAATTGCACAAACTTTCGTTGAATGATATGTAACAACTATATGTGGCACATGAAGAAAGACATGGTTTTCCGGTTATGCTTGAAAGCATTGATTACACACACTGGAACTAGAGAAATTGTCCGTGAGGTGGAAATGTTAGTATGCAAGTGGTCATCATATAATGCCTTTATTTATATTAGAGGTTGTTGCTTCCAAAGATTTATAGATTTGACATGATTTTTGTGGTTGCGGGTTCCAACAACGACGTCAACGTTCTTGATCAGTCACCAATATTCAATGATCTTTTGTTAGGAAACACAAACAACTTTGAAAAAACTTGGCAGGTTAAATTTACGATGCAAACCAATATGAATAGTTTGGGAATATTGTATTTTTTTTAAATGTTTTTTGTTTTAAAATTTGGGCTATCGTATTTTTTCAGGTGATACTGGTTTTAGTTTTAAATGTTATGTTTAATTTAGGATGTATTTAAATAGCATGTTTTATTAATTTGTATTTATTTGTATAATTATTTAAAAAATCCAAATAAATAAATAATAAAGAAATAAATCGAAAAAAATAAGAGAAATAAATCCAAAAAAAGAAAAAAAAAAGAAATGATGACATGGAAAATAATGGATGTCATAACATGTTGTCAATTTACTCGATTGATGTTATAGCACCACATATGGCGTAGTATGTGAGGTGACACTTTTTTTTTATTGTGATAACACCCTTTAACATATTGTCCACACCTACTAGTCTTAAGGTTTATCGACGCTACCTTTAATACTAATGTAAAGCACAACTAACTCACACTACTAAAATTACCGATATATTTTCCTATTATATGATGAATATGGTTTTATTGCTGCTCTCTTCAAGATTTTATAACATTTGGTTAAATATCACACATAGACCTGTTAACGGGGTAGGTTGGAGCAAATCACCCTTGATCCATACCCGTTAAAAAAATAAAAACATGATTCACCTCGCTCCAATAACTCTCAGGGTCTTGAATAGTCGAATCCATACCCATATCCACTAGATCAACGAATACCCGACCCGTTAACCCGGCCCTTTTATAATATTCAATTTTCATAGCTTTTATGTCTTCCATAAAGTAATATTTTTCAAAAATATAAAATGTCTATTTAAACAATATGTACATTAATTAATACTCAAAGTGCAATACAATAAAAATCATATTTTATTTGGACATCGAGGTGTGTATATATATATATATATATATATATATATATATATATATATATATATATATATATATATATATATATATATATATATATATATATATATATATATAACAAGCAACCATTATTTTTTCAAGTTTTTGAGAATGGAATTATTATGGTTTCCTACATTTATAAAATGAAAAATTTTAGTATATAATTCGGGATGTTACATCAAAACATTCGTGCCTCGCGTTATTGTGGAATGTTTCAAGTACGTCTAATAGCAACGGAAAGATGTATTCTTACGTTCTACCTGGGGCTAGTACAAGTACACGGGGTGAAATGAATCAACAATGGTGATACTGATGGTGGAACAACAAAGACCAAGCTCAGGCAGCAGCTGGAACAAAGAGGATTAAGATGGTGATCACCAAGCAACAGCTTCTGACAACTTTTGCTTTTCAGACGGAGTGAGAGTGATATGAAATGGAGGTCAGAGCTTCAATCCATACCTGAAGAGGATGAATATCATTCCAAGTTGCCATGATTAGCCACTTCCTTAAAACACCTGATTAATTAGAGTTTAGCATTATTACAATAGGAAACTTGAGTCTAGAGTATATGTATGTATCATTATGTATATGTAAGTCACCACCACAGATACGCTGATTATGGAATGGAACAACAAATTGATCTTACTTGGTTTCAGTCAATTTTTTTATTTGTGGTTGCCTGGTTGGAAAGAGATGCGTCAAACCCAGTTAGATTAAATTTTTATATATCAAACATTTACAAGGTAAACTGAACAGACAAACAGTAAGAAATTAAAGGAGATTGCATCTAGTAACTCATAATCACAAATGCAAATTTCTTTCATCTCATGTTTAGATTAAGATCAACTCAACCTTGGAATGGACGTCCACGTTTCAAAATTCAAATGCTGAAAGGTGCAAACAAACATAACACATACGATATATAATGGAAATTACAAACAGCATAAACCGAAAAAACCCCAAAAACATGCTTCTTAGTTCTTACTCACTCACTCAATTTAGTAAAATAACTTTAGGATCTAGTATCTCTACAGATCTTTGTTACCAATTCGATATACTATACGCCCTCTAGTCGAATCATATCGGCTCACTTCGATTTTCACTTTATCCCCCGGCAACATTCGTATAGAATTGCGACGAATTTTCCCCGATACATAACCTAGAACCATATCACCATTTTCTAGACGAACCCAAAACATTCCATTCGGAAGCGATTCGGTAATCAGACCTTTAGCCACCCATTTTTGTTCGCCAGAGTCGGATGGTTTAGATTTGGACTTGCCCAACCCAAAGGTACCTTTATCGTTGCTGCTCGCCTCAGCTCTGACGATAGGGAGTCTGCTAGGGTTTGGGGCACAAGGCAAAAAACCCAAACAGGAACTTCTCAATTGAGGTCTGGATATGGTGTTCCAAAGCAGCAGCCAAGAACAAGTCCCGAATGTCGTAGAAGCCATTAATAACAAAGGTTCGGTTCTGTGTGCCAATTGACGGATACGAGAGAAAAAAGAAATACCAGTCCTAAAACGTTTGTTTTTTTTTTTTTCCAATAAAGGAAAGGAAGGAAATTTTTGACCGAAAGAAATAGTGGGGAATATAATTCATTATTTTGTGTTGGTGTTTTGGAGTTTGAAAAAATAAAAGAAAGAAAATTTTAAGTTTTTATATTCCAGATTTAGGAATAAAAAGAATACAAAACTTAAATTTTTTCTCCCACTTACTTTATTTTCAAATCCGTCAAATTTAAGAGGAAAATATGACTGCAAAATCTTTTTCCCTTTCATTTTCATTCCATTAATGAAACTCGGAAATATGATTTTTCTTTAACATCCTTCATTTTCCCTCCGTATCCATCCATATACCTCCTTAAGTGGAATTCGGGAACAATGCATTAATGGAAAATTTGAAAGGAAAATTTCTTTTTATTCCTCAGCTTTGATTTAACCAAGCTCGTCGTCTACAAGCTCTAACACTCCATTATCATCTCCCCATTGTTCGTCGCCACCACCACATCACCCCTTGGTTCTTCCTCTACAACCAAAACAACATTTTCTTGAAAACAGTCAAGCGTTTGCATTCAAACTTGAGTCGAACGAGTGGATTGAACTTACATATCTCCGTTTATTGTTTCAATTCCGCAGGAAGTATTATTCATAGGTTCCAGTAGGGTGTTCTTCAACGCCACTGCAAATATTTTAGTTTTGCCCTAATTTTGAAGTCCTTGTGGCTCCAGTGGGGTTTTTTTCAACACCACTGTAAATACTAGTGTGATTGGATCATCCTTAATATCTTGCTTGAATAAGCTTTTGTTGGCCGAATTATGCAACAATCATCATCGACATTTGTTTAATACATGGAGAATTGATATGTTTAACAATTGAGTCTAGTGAAGTTGCGATTATGCGTCCTGATTTGATTAAATGTTTGTTAAAATTATGATATTTTAAACTTTTATTTATATTAATTATTAAGGGTATAATAGACAATTGATAAAAACAATATTTTAAAATGACTACTAATTGTTAGAAAAAGTATTAAAAATAAGAACTTGAGTAAATTTGATATTTTGAAGTTTGTAAAGTAAATATAATACTTAAAATTTAAGTTGGATAAATATGATATTTTAATGTTTAAAAATGGTATATATGAAATTCTCCCCATATTAAACATGGTGCCCTTCATGGCGTGCAAGACGTGTAATGGCACAAGATGTGGTGTAACCGTTACGAAAACGTTAAGATGAGTTTATTAAATGAGATGTCCAAATAATGTGTCAATGCGTACTTCATCACGTTACGATGCAAGATTTTCAAGGTGGTGTTTTTTTTTTTTTTTTTTTTTTTTTAATTTTATTTATTTTTTTTATTCGGGCCTAAAATAATTGAGTTTTTGTTAAACCTTTTATATTAAATATTAATAAAACACTTCTAAAAACTTGATATATTTGATAAAATTCAATAATAATATGATTTATTTTTTTTAATATATATAAAATAGTCACACTTTGAAAAACATCATTATTCGTTAGAGCTTAACTTTGATCTCATCGGCAATCTTACACCTCATATTATTTAGAACATTGATATTAATAGAGGTGAACATGGCACCGGTTTGGTGCAACTTTTGGTTGAAACTGAACAAAAAACACAACTTCGGTTTTTGAAATTTAGAAACCGTGCGGTTTGGTTTTTGTGTTTTTTTCCTTTTTTTTTCTTACACAAAAATAGACTCAAGAAACATGGTCGGTTCATTGGTGAGGTTGCGGTTTTTTAAAGGCCCGGAACCATTTGTTAATGAACCAGTAAAAATCAACCGGTTCAATGAAAAATCAGATTCAGCGAACATGTTCAATAATTAAAAAAACTAGTTCAACCATTAAGAAAGCTACCAAAACCAGCACATTTGATAGATAATGTCATAAGAAACCTTAAGTTTGGTCGAAAATGTTGGTTGTACTCTCAAACAAATTTTTGGTTCGTTTGTGTTGCAAACTTATCATTTTTTGTCGGCTTTACCATTTTTATCTTTAATAGTAGCTTTCCAGGTTACCATGAAATATTATTTGCGAAAAAGCTTTAAGATTACAATTTTTTTTGCAAAATACACCTTAGTAACATATATATATATATATATATATATATATATATATATATATATATATATATATATATAGATCCGGTAAGAAATTTTTTTTGGTGGAAAGGTAAGAATTTTTTTTTCTACATATTTTTTTGACGAACAAAATAAATGAATCATTAGATGATTCATTTGTAAGATGATTCACAAGAAAAAATTCCCAAAAAAACATCTTTATGATTCATTTTTAAGTAAATTAAGAAAAAATTCATTTTTATGATAATTTTAGTGAATAACAACAAAATCATTGTATAAATGAATCATCGAGATGCTTTTTTTTGAGAATTTTTTCTTGTGAATCATCTAATGATTGATTTTGTTTGTTCGCGAAAAAAATATGTAGAAAAAAAATTTCTTACCTTCCTACAAAAAATTTCCTTCTTATTTGATCTTGACTCTCTGTCTTTCTCTCTCTCTCTCTCTCTCTCTCTCTCTCTCTATATATATATATATATATATATATATATATATATAATAGTAAATAGTTTTTTAAAATTATTGATATCAAAACTTTATATCAAACCAATATAAATATTACCGTATTTATATTATAAAACGAAAACCGAAACATATTTTTACCTTTAAATATGGTAAATTTTATATTGGTTCGATATAAACTTTTGACAACTAAATTTTAAAAAATTATTTAGTTTTATCAAATTTTAAATATATTTTCTTAGTTAATACTTAAACTTTTCAAAACAAAATTAAAAAAACATATGTTAGCTAATAATTAACTATGCTAAAATAGTTAAATATATGAATAATATGATATTAATTAAACTCAATTAATATTCTTTATAAGGAAAATAAAAATATTTTATATGTTTAAAAGATTTGTATTTCAGAAATAATAAAATATCATATATTTTTTTTTTTAAAAATAAATATATTTGTATCATGACTTAGACTAATATATTTATATTTTATATGTTTAAAATGTTTATGCTTGTATTTCATAAATAACAACTTATACAACTATATTTATTTTTATAAAAAAATATGATACATTATTATTTCTGAAACACAAAACTTTTAAACATATAAATAACTTATTTCCTTTAAAAAATTATTGTATGGAAATAATATCGTTATATAGTGACTATGATTACTTCCGAAACTGCTTTACGAGCCATGAATATATCCAAAAAAATCCAAAAAACCACATAAATCATAGATAAAAATAAGATTAGATAAACTTATATCACACCAATAACTTTATTAACTTGTAATGAAGTATAAGGTACAAGGGAGCACATATTTATATATGAAAGTTCTATCCCTTCTTTCTTATTCAGGCGGTGTGGGATCCCTATACAAGTCTTTCCCTTATTTATTTCTTATTTTTTTTTATTTTTTTATAAATTAAATCAATTATATTAGTCATTTCTTTAATTAATTAGCCACATATGTATTAGTGGATATATATATATATATATATATATATATATATATATATATATATATATATATATATATATTAGTAGGGTTTGTACCTGTGCTAAGCACGACCCACAGTTTGTTATAAGTGTTAGAATAGTGTCTAAGGCTGCAACTATATTAGGCAAGTATTTGACCCGATTGTGCATGGTCCTTTTGGGTTGCCTTCACCATAGCAACTTGATAGGATGATTTATTAAAAGAGAGTAAATATTATTAGTATATTATGAGAATAATATAAAGAATAATATATTAATATAAGTCATAGAATTAATTAGAATTAATTTGGTGACTTAAAGAGATTAATTAAATAAGAGGGTACAAACTGTCAATTACTTGATAGTTAAACTTTAGACTGTAAATCCTTATTGATAAAGGATTGGACGATTTCTAAGGCTAGGATAAGCCAAAATCGTTCATAGGGTTATCAAGGAAAGGATATGGATTAACTTAAAGTCTAAGTTATCCAATTAGGGTTTAAGCTGTAACCCTTAAGGAGTCTACAAGTATAAATAGACCCTATGGCTGAGGGAATTCGGCATCCCATCTAAAGTAGAGAGACTCTGGCCGAATTCCTTCCCTCTCCTCTCTCCCAAATCATCCTCCTTGCTATTTGGTGTTTGTAAGCCATTAGAGGAGTGACAATTGTGACTCTAGAAGCTCCAAGACAACAAGATCAACAAGGAATTCAAAGGTATGATTCTAGATCTGTTTCAATATTGTTATTACACCTAAATAGTCATTGGAAGTCTTGGATTCAAAGCATGTTTGATTAGAAAGCCTAGATCCAAGCATTAGGGTTTTGCATGCGCACATAGGAAAGTTCTTATGGCTAAAACCCATCAATAAGATGCAAGAAAAAGCAAACATGTTCCCAATTGTTCATGTATCATAGCATTTTATTTTCACTTATTATCATTACATCTTTGTATTTGAAGAAATTCCTATCAAGTCATTGTACTTTAGATAACGATCCATATAGTTAATTAAAAGCAAGACACACACACAAGAGTGTATATATATATATATATGTGTGTGTGTGTGTGTGTGTGAGAGAGAGAGAGAGAGAGAGAGATAAATAAATAAATAGATAGAGAGAGAGATAGGTACATGAAAACTTCACTAATGACTATGATAATAACGCCTCAAAAGAAAATTTCCAAACATCTAAAAAGAAATATATTGAAAGCTCGTATAAAGTATATATCAGCCTAAACTGATGCATCTGTCAACTGCTCAAGATTTGTCTTAACATGACCCTTCTACCGATCATACACACACAGGTTGTGGCAATGATACCAAATTACGAAAGTAACACTCCTATTTTTTAGTTGTTGCAATTGTTCTTTTTTTTACAAACACATAGGTTTAATAAGTCCATTGTAGCATCCCCTAAACTAAAAAAAGGAATAAATACAACAAATAAATTCATTACATATGTAATTGGCTAAATTCATAAATTTACATTTCAAATTATTGATTGTTTAGAACAAGAAGAGATTTCCATACATGCAATTCATCCAATTAATGTTTATTAAAAACAAATAGGATACTCTTAGGAGTTTTGTCAAACACCTTATATGCAATGAAATATCTAACTTTTGGAATGTGATTCTTAAAAAATCATTATACTTAAAATTTTGTAAAATCTTACATGCAACAAGGATTTTGACATAATTTTAATCTTCTATCCATATGGGATGGGTTGTTACAAACTCACTCACTGGATTCCTCCCCATTTTTCTCTTAATTTCACCAACATGTAATTCTTTCTTTAACAATTGAAAAATAATGAGTATGATCAATAGTTTAGGAAATGAATGAATAAGACTAAGACATGAGATTATAGAGAAAGAAAGTGAAAAGGAAGGAGAAAAAGAACACTAACCATCATTCTAAATGCAAAAGCCAAGAACTGCAATGGCATCAAATGGGGGATTACCAATAGCATTTGACACTACTACATCCATTTTTCTGTATTTTTGCAACCATAAACAAAAAAAGGATTAGACAAAGATAAATAATCACCTTGAAAAGGAAAATTAAGCATACACACACACACCCAAACATAATAATAAATGTCAAAGATGACCATCATCTGTATTTTATAGTAAATAAGACTCTTTCTATGCTGTGAATTAAAAGCAAGGCTTATATAAATTCTGAATGGTAAAACACTTCTATGAAGGATGAATGTTTAGAGGGCATGAGAAAATCATTGTGTTTCAAGTTCTAATTCTATTCATTATTTTACATGTTTCAAGGATCTCCCAGAACAGAAGTTTAAAGAAACATGACATCCACAATTCAGTCAAAATCATGAAAGAAAGCGGGGAATAAAAATATCATAAAATGAAAAATCCAGTTTTTACCTAAAAACAGTGTTGTAAAAATCCCGATTAGGTCCCGATTAATCTCCGAATAATCCCTAAGCTCTACTCGACCGATTAGAGGACGCCTAACGATTAATCCCGGCATACACAATGACTGAAATAGTAGAACCCGATAAAATTTTAACACTTTGAAAAACTTATACCTCAACAAAAACTATTTGAGGTAACAATATTTATCATATTAACCTATTTTGTTATAATATTAGTGGTATTTACGAACTTTTATATGATATTAGTTATATTTAATTTTTTAAAATCTAACAAATTAGCAATTAATGGTCCCCAATTAATCCCCCGATTAATCTCCGCCTAGCCGATTAATCCCTCAACCTCAGTCCACCGATTAGATAATGTCGAACAATTTTTACAACCTTGCCTAAAAATATTATGTTCCATTGATAACTACTACAACCACATATTTGGAAAAATTAGATGTTGCAAAACCAGCCCACTTCATCTAAGGAGTTTTATAGAAATTTAAACCACCAATGGGTTTGTATGGACGCAAAGAAATTTAGAAGACAAAATACCTCAATTGAGAATCTTCAACATGAGATGTTATTTACTCATGAAGTCTCTGCACCTTCCAATTTCTATAGTGGAAAGAAAGAGAACGGAGATGACGATTAAGTGGTGGTGTTTTAAGGGCTTACGAAGAGATTGGATAGAGAGACATATGGTGGTCCGTTTAAGAATTCTAGTAAGAATAAATGAAACTTTATTCCTATCAACCAATATATCAATGCAACAAAGTGGTGTTAATTTTAAATATGAGCCTTACTTGAGACGAGAGATGCAGACATAAGTAGGTGCTTCAACTTCTTTGTGCTTCAAAGAACTATCTAAATCAAACCTCCATATCTAGAAAACTATGAGTGGATGAGTACAACCATTTAAGAAATCACCGAAGAAAAGTGAAACGAAATAAAAAAGGTAAGATGGAAATCAACAACTATATTCAAATCTACCCCAAATGGTAGGGTTTATGAGAGGAACAAAACTAATGGATGACTATATGGCGGTGAATTAGGACCGAAGAAAATGGGAGTGGTGACAAAGTGTCATTCTCTTGAAACATGTAATTGTAAAGATGAAGCAGTCTGATGAGTACGCTTGAAGGAGTAGCTCTTGGGAAAGACAAACGGCGGTGGTATATGTAACGCCTGTGTTTTTGGACTTGCCATTTTTAGCAATGTAATGGTCTAGGTTAACCTTTGTAACCCGTTTTGAAATAATAAGATTGTATTATTTGAGTATTATGTGTTTTGTGCTTAATTGCTTAATTATGTGGTTTGATTAATTAAGAATTAAAATAAGCGTCAAAACTTAAGTGTAAAATAAACTTGATATCTTTAGATAATGTTGTAGTAGTTGAAACAAGGTTTCCGAAGATATAAAGAATGCCGAAATCCGAGTTATAACGAGGAAGTTATGACCTGTCGAAGTTTCGCGACAGAACCGGCAACACTGGATAACGTAAAAAGTGAAATTTACGTTAAAGCGATATTTAGCCTTAGTGATCTAAACGAGAATCGAAGATCTCGTTGTTAGTATCAAAGCGATAAAAAGTTAGGCGAGAACGGACGTCAAACGAAGAAGTTATGAATTTATAACAAAATTTTCTGTCCCGGCCTATTAAAAATAAAGTCAAAATTAGCCGACGGAGTCTAAACGAAAGTTGTAGAGCGTAGTCTCACCTTTCCATGGATATAAAGAACGTCGAAAACGGAGTTCGTATGAAGAAGATATGAATTTCCGAAGTTTATTAAATAATTTGTATTTATTTTTAAATCAAAATTCGGAAGCCTTATCCGAAGGCGAGTCATCGATCCGATCCGACTTACGCGCTGCGTAAGTGAGTACACCCCGCGTACTCCGAAAGTGTCGACATTGCAGCAAGTGGCTTCGGATGACGTAAGCGATGATGTTTCTCGCACCAGTACGCCCCGCGTACGAGAGGCTTCCAGCCTCCTATAATTAGGATGCGAGGGTTCCGGGTTTATTTGCTAATTTCCTCTCGTTTTTGTGCCGAAGCTCTGCGGTTTTACCCCCGAAGCCATCCCGAAGCCCCGGTAATATTCCCGAGTCCCGAAGCGAGTCCCGAGATCCCGAAGATCCTGAGAAGTGCGGTTTCCGAGCCGAAGCTCTGCCCGCGAGAAGTTCGATTTTCGTAGAGATCTTCCAGATCTGCTGTGGATTACTACTTCTGCAAGTCGTAGTGTTGTCCGATCATCTTCTGATCAAGTGAGTGTATACTACCTTTCATAAACGCAATAATAATACAAGTATGGTTCGAGAGTATTAAGTTTATTGTCGTTTATACGTGTGAATGCGTTGTTACTTTCTCATAACGTATAACTATGAAGTATTTTATACGAGATACATGTTATGTGTATATTTTGTTGTTATGTGTGTGAATGTATATTCACTTTCTTCTATCTTACAGATATGATTATTTCTATATGAAATACGTGTTATGTGCGTGTGTCTCATCTGTTATATGGAAAATGTTTTGATCAAGCATGCTATACAGGTTTTGAAAATATGTATAAAATGTATGTTTTTATCTACTAATATGTTGGGTAGAACATGGGTAGATAGTTGGTGTGTAATAAACAGATGAGAGGCCTCGTTGTTGTTTGATCCAGTCATCTAGCGGAATTTAGATGACGACCACGAACTTTTCTAGATAGTCATGTGGAACGCTAGCAGACTCATAACCTGTAGGTGTTAATGAATTTGGGTGTTCATTCGCTGTATTCCATCCCCCTCATGGTTGCCTTATTTGACTTATATTGCTGAGGAAACCCCGCAACATGTGTTGTCACCCCGATGAAAATATTCTTAGATTAGGTCCCTTGTGTTAGTTATTTTAGGGACGTAAAGTGAGAATAACGGGAATGGGTAACTGGGTTATTGTTGGTTGATAATAATTAATTTAATTATTTATTGTGGGTTGAAAACCCTATATGCTCACCAGGCTCCCAAGCCTGACCCACTCAGTTTTATTTGTATTACAGGAAGTGGCGCAAGGGCGTAAGATGGATGAACCATCAAGTTGTTTTGTTTACAAGTCTACATATGTTTATACTTGTTTTATGACTTGTAATGTATTCATTTATGCTTATTGGTCTGTATCGGAACATGACACCCCGAGTTTTGATTATAATGAAAATACATTTCTTTTATGAAATGCTTTGGTAAACATTGTTTTATCATGTTTTGTTTTTGGGAACAAATTCCGCAACTCTTTCAAATCATAATGATTTACTATGAAAATATTTAAAAGCATAAATGAAAATCGGTCTTTTCTGGCCGAGATTTTGGGGATGTCACAGTTGGTATCAGAGCATTAGTTTAAGCGAACTAGGAATTTTTAAGATTTCTAGACTTAAACTTAGAATGCTAAGTGGAATTTTGAGATGTGTGTCTGATATGTTTTAGACACGAGCACTAGTTTATTTTAGGAAAGTTGCCTAAAATGCTTTTATGTGCTAAATGTTATATGTTGCCATATATGATATTATTTGTTCGGATCTATGGTCTGTTGCCGACCGGATCTAGAAACTTTATGTGTGTAGGATTCTAAGCGTACGTCTACGATATTAGAACTAGCATGTAAACGTTTCGGAGTGATAAGGATGATTTGAATATCTATCGTGAATAAGGATCTAATTTCACCTTATTCGGTGTGTAGATCAAAATGGTGAGAACAAGAAGTGGAGTTGGAAATGCTGATGAAAACAGGAATCAACCACCAGTGATTGAACAAAGACCTGTTGTAGCAGCAGCACCTGAGCGAATAACCATGGCTGGTGTGCAATTGATGATTCAGACGATGTTGGATCGTCAGATGGAGGAAACTAGACGGTTGCTTCAACAAAATAGTGAAGAACTGTCGATTCGTGTGGAAGAGCCTGAATTAAATGAAGGGCACTCGGAAGGTGGAAACTTCAGTGGATCAGTTGGTCAAGCCAACCCACCGATAGTTAGGCAAGATAACCGCGATGGAAGGAATGATGGAATGGGATGCAAGTACAAGGACTTTTTGACTTGCAAACCATCGACCTTCAATGGAAAGGAGGATCCGATTGGGGTTATGGATTGGATCTCCGAAATGGAGCTAGCCTTCATGACGTGTGGTTGGAGAGGTAAGTTGCAAACTATCTATGTCGTGCGTCAATTCCGAGGTGGAGCCGTTCGTTGGTGGAACACTCTAGGGAAAACTTTGAGCCCAAATGAGCCACTTCAATTGTCATGGGCAGAATTCTTGGTGCAGTTCAAGCGCAAGTTCTGTTCGGCTCAAAATCTATTGGAGCTAAAGAACAAGTTTCTGACTCTAACGAAAGGCAGTATGTCAGTTGATGAATACACCAATAACTTCACCGACAAGATGGAGTTTGCCTTGCGTATCGTTCTAGACGAGCTGACTAAGGTGGATCGGTATGCGAAGGGACTTCCATGGGAGTACGAAGTGCCAGTACGTCAGGCACTTACTCTAGAGGCAGCTATCTGGGCTGCCAAGTCTGTTGAGAACATGATCAAGGGGAGAACCGCCAACAAGGTTGAGGTTGGTGAGAAGAGGAAGTTTGAGGGAACATCTGGTTCCAGTAGGAAAAGTAAATTTTCGAAATCTGATTCGAAAAGGTTTGGTGGGGGAAAAGGAGGAGAAGCGAAGTGGTGTGAAAAGTGTAAGAAAAAGCACTTTGGGAAATGTAGCGAGGATGTAACTTGCTACAAGTGTGGAAAGGTTGGACATTTTGCCAATGAATGTCCGAACAACAAAAGGATGTGTTTTGGTTGTAATGAAGAAGGGCATATTTTGAAGGACTGTCCGAAGAAGAAGGAGGCAGCTAAGCCCAACATTCCACCAAAGCCGAAGGCGAGAGCATTCCAGATGACACTGGAAGCTGGTAAGGATGAAGCTGATGTCGCTTCAGGTACCTTTCTCGTTAAGAATTTGCCTGCCCAAATTTTATTTGATTCTGGAGCCAACTACTCCTTTATATCGCATGAATTTGGTAGAAAACTAGCTTTGCCTGTTGATAGACTAGATAATGCTTTATTAGTCGAAGTTGCTAGTGGCAAGTTTGTACCTGTTAGCCATCGTATGAAAAACATCTTAATCGACTTGAATGGGAATAAGTTCCACGAAGAATTATTGCCCATTGAACTTAATGGTTTCGACATCGTGTTGGGAATGGATTGGCTTAGTGCCAATGATGCCGAAATTTTATGCAAGAAGAAGATAGTGAAGGTAAACCCGCCTGGAAAAGAATCGTTTATGGTGTATGGGGACAAACGCAGAGTAAATTCTGGAATCATTTCTCTAATGAAAGCCAGAAAGTGTTTGACCAAGGGATGTACATCATACTTAGCATTCGTGATTGATGCTAAGAAGGAAAAGAAGGTGATGCAGAGTATTCCAGTGGTGTGTGATTATCCGGAAGTATTTCCCGAAGATCTTCCTGGATTACCGCCTGATAGACAAGTAGAGTTTAGAATAGACTTGTTACCAGGAACCACGCCAATAGCAAAAGCACCTTATCGATTAGCACCGACGGAGATGAAGGAGCTAATGATGCAACTTCAGGAGTTGTTGGACAAAGGTTTCATTAGACCTAGTTCATCACCCTGGGGAGCTCCAGTGTTATTCGTGAAGAAGAAAGATGGAAGTATGAGAATGTGCATTGATTACAGAGAGCTGAACAAGGCAACAATAAAGAATAGATATCTGTTGCCAAGGATTGATGACCTATTTGATCAATTGCAAGGTTCTAGCTATTTCTCGAAGATCGATCTAAGGTCAGGATATCACCAGCTGAAAGTAAGAGAGCAGGATATAGAGAAGACTGCGTTCAGAACTAGATATGGACACTACGAGTTCTTGGTTATGTCGTTTGGACTAACCAATGCTCCGGCAGCATTCATGGATTTAATGAATAGGGTTTGTAATCCGTTCCTTGATAAATCCGTGATAGTGTTCATAGACGACATTCTGATTTACTCAAAAAGTCAGGAGGAGCATGGCAGACACTTGCGAGAAGTGTTAGAAGTTTTGAAGAAGGAGAAGTTGTATGCTAAGTTCTCCAAATGTGATTTTTGGATTCGTGAAGTCTAATTCTTGGGTCACGTGGTCAACCAAGAAGGGATAATGGTTGATCCAACAAAGATTGAAGCTGTAATGAAGTGGGAACAACCGAAAAGTCCCACGGAGATCCGAAGCTTTTTAGGATTAGCCGGATATTACCGAAGGTTTATCCAAGGCTTTTCTTCGATTGCTACTCCATTGACAGCTTTGACCCACAAAGGAGCTGCTTATGCTTGGAGTGAGAAGCATAAAGAAGCATTCGAGAAGTTAAAGAAGAAACTATGCGAGGCACCGATACTTTCTCTACCCGATGGAGTTGAAGACTTCGCCGTTTATAGCGATGCGTCTGGGGTTGGATTGGGTTGTGTTTTGACCCAAAGAGAAAAGGTGATAGCATATGCATCTCGACAGCTGAAGGAGCATGAAAAGAATTACCCGACTCATGATTTGGAGTTGGCAGCGGTAGTTTTCGCTCTGAAAATATGGAGGCATTACCTCTATGGCACTAAGTGCAAACTTTTCACTGATCATAAGAGTCTCCAATATCTCTTTAATCAGAAGGAATTGAATATGAGGCAACGACGCTGGCTGGAATTACTCAAGGACTACGACTGCGAGATACTTTACCACCCCGGTAAGGCTAATGTTGTTGCTGATGCTCTCAGTCGGAAAGTCAATCTTGAAAGGAAAAGGCCAAGAGCGTTGAGAATTGAAGTTGTCTCGACCATTGTGGAAAGTATAAAGAAATCTCAAGAGGAAGCTTCTGAGAAAAATGACCGAAAGGAGGAACGTTTGGGTAAAACGTTGGTGTTTGGTACAAACGGTCATGGACTGAAGGTATTCCAAGATCGTATTTGGGTACCTAAGTCAGGAGGAATTAGAGATCTTCTGATGGAAGAAGCTCACAAGACCATGTATTCGATTCATCCCAGTAGCACTAAAATGTATAGGGACCTGAAACCCTACTACTGGTGGCCGACGATGAAGCTTGATGTTGCAAAGTATGTGGCCGAGTGTGTGACTTGTGCGAGAGTCAAGACACAACATCAGAAACCGTATGGGAGTTTAGAACCTTTACCTGTGCCTATGGGTAAGTGAGAAGACATTGCTATGGATTTTGTCACTAAACTACCCAGAACAAAGAATGGTCACGACATGATTTGGGTGGTCGTTGATCGATTCACTAAGAGTGCGCATTTCATAGCAGCCAGGGAGAAATGGTCTATGGAAAAGCTTGCGAATTCTTATGTGAAGGAAATTGTGAGACTTCACGGTGTTCCGCTAACAATTGTGTCGGATCGTGATAGTCGTTTCACCTCAAGGTTTTGGAAAAGTCTACAAGAGGAAATGGGTACCAAGTTATGTTTAAGTACAGCTTACCATCCGCAGACTGATGGTCAGAGTGAAAGAACGATACAAACACTTGAAGATATGCTGAGAGCATGTACCTTGGAGTTCCTAGGTAATTGGTATGAACATTTACCTTTGGTAGAATTTTCCTATAATAATAGTTTCCACTCGAGCATTAAGATGGCACCTTACCAAGCCTTGTATGGACAAAAGTGTCGTACGCCGTCTTGTTGGCTTGAGGCTGGGGAAAAGCAGTTTATGGGACCGGAGATGGTTCATCAAACTGCTGAAAAGTTGAAAATAATTAGGGAAAGAATGTTAGCAGCTCAAGATCGTCAAAAGAGCTATGCCAACAAAAAGCGAAGACCGATGACTTTTGAAGTTGGGGATTCGGTTTTGCTTAAAGTCTCGCCGTGGAAGGGACTTATAAGATTTGGTAAAAAGGGAAAGTTGATTCCAAGGTTTATTGGACCGTTTAAAGTTCTTCAGAGGATTGGGAACCAAGCTTACAAGCTCGAACTACCAGAAGAACTGAATGGAATTCATAACACTTTTCATGTGTGTTATTTACGGAAGTTCACGGGGGAAGTTCCCGACATGATTCCACTTTCGGAGTTGAGAATTGATGAGAACAAAAGGTTGATTGAAGAACCAGAGGCAATCGTTGACCGAAAGACTAAGAAGTTGCGACACAAGATGGTCGAGTTAGTGCTTGTCCGATGGAAACACACGAATGGGCCGAATCTCACCTGGGAGACGGAGAGTGACATAAGGAGTCGCTATCCGTATTTGTTTGTTGATGTGTGATTCCGGGGACAGAATCATTCTAAGGTGGAGAGAATTGTAACGCCTGTGTTTCTGGGCTTGCCATTTTTAGCAATGTAATGGTCTAGGTTAACCCTTGTAACCCGTTTTGAAATAATAAGATTGTATTATTTGAGTATTATGTGTTTTGTGCTTAATTGCTTAATTATGTGGTTTGATTAATTAAGAATTAAAATAAGCGTCAAAACTTAAGTGTAAAATAAACTTGATATCTTTAGATAATGTTGTAGTAGTTGAAACAAGGTTTCCGAAGATATAAAGAATGCCAAAATCCGAGTTATAACGAGGAAGTTATGACCTGTCGAAGTTTCGCGACAGAACCGGCAACGCTGGATAACGTAAAAAGTGAAATTTACGTTAAAGCGATATTTAGCCTTAGTGATCTAAACGAGAATCGAAGATCTCGTTGTTAGTATCAAAGCGATAAAAAGTTAGGCGAGAACGGACGTCAAACGAAGAAGTTATAAATTTATAACGAAATTTTCTGTCCCGGCCTATTAAAAATAAATAATAAAAATAAAGTCAAAATTAGCCGACGGAGTCTAAACGAAAGTTGTAGAGCGTAGTCTCACATTTCCGTGGATATAAAGAACGTCAAAAACGGAGTTCGTATGAAGAAGATATGAATTTCCGAAGTTTATTAAATAATTTGTATTTATTTTTAAATCAAAATTCGGAAGCCTTATCCGAAGGCGAGTAATCGATCCGATCCGACTTACGCGCCGTGTAAGTGAGTACGCCCCGCGTACTCCGAAAGTGTCGACATCGCAGCAAGTGGCTTCGGATGACGTAAGCGATGACGTTTCTCGCACCAGTACGCCCCGCGTACTGGCGTACGCCCCGCGTACGAGAGGCTTCAAGCCTCCTATAAATAGGATGCGAGGGTTCCGGGTTTATTTGCTAATTTCCTCTCGTTTTTGTGCCGAAGCTCTGCGGTTTTACCCCCGAAGCCATCCCGAAGCCCCGGTAATATTCCCGAGTCCCAAAGCGAGTCCCGAGATCCCGAAGATCCCGAGAAGTGCAGTTTCCGAGCCGAAGCTCTGCCCGCGAGAAGTTCGATTTTCGTAGAGATCTTCCAGATCTGTTGTGGATTACTACTTCTGCAAGTCGTAGTGCTGTCCGATCATCTTCTGATCAAGTGAGTGTATACTACCTTTCATAAACGCAATAATAATACAAGTATGGTTCGAGGGTATTAAGTTTATTATCGTTTATACGTGTGAATGCGTTGTTACTTTCTCATAACGTATAACTATGAAGTATTTTATACGAGATACGTGTTATGTGTATATTTTGTTGTTATGTGTGTGAATGTATATTCACTTTCTTCTATCTTACAGATATGATTATTTCTATATGAAATACGTGTTATGTGCGTGTGTCTCATCTGTTATATGGAAAATGTTTTGATCAAGCATGCTATACAGGTTTTGAAAATATGTATAAAATGTATGTTTTTATCTACTAATATGTTGGGTAGAACATGGGTAGATAGTTGGTGTGTAATAAACAGATGAGAGGCCTCGTTGTTGTTTGATCCAGTCATCTAGCGGAATTTAGATGACGACCACGGACTTTTCTAGATAGTCATGTGGAACGCTAGCAGGCTCATAACCTGTAGGTGTTAATGAATTTGGGTGTTCATTCGTTGTATTCCATCCCCCTCATGGTTGCCTTATTTGACTTATATTGCTGAGGAAACCCCGCAGCATGTGTTGTCACCCCGATGAAAATATTCTTAGATTAGGTCCCTTGTGTTAGTTATTTTAGGGACGTAAAGTGAGAATAACGGGAATGGGTAACTGGGTTATTGTTGGTTGATAATAATTAATTTAATTATTTATTGTGGGTTGAAAACCCTATATGCTCACCAGGCTCCCAAGCCTGACCCACTCAGTTTTATTTGTATTACAGGAAGTGGCGCAAGGGCGTAAGATGGATGAACCATCAAGTTGTTTTGTTTACAAGTCTACATATGTTTATATTTGTTATATGACTTGTAATGTATTCGTTTATGCTTATTGGTCTGTATCGGAACATGACACCCCGAGTTTTGATTATAATGAAACTACATTTCTTTTATGAAATGCTTTGGTAAACATTGTTTTATCATGTTTTGTTTTTGGGAACAAATTCCGCAACTCTTTCAAATCAAAATGATTTACTCTGAAAATATTTAAAAGCATAAATGAAAATCGGTCTTTTCTGGCCGAGATTTTGGGGATGTCACAGTATATATATATATATATATATATATGTGTGTGTGTGTGTGTGTGTGTGTGTGTGTGTGTGTTGGTCAAAAATCGCTCAAGTACAATTCAACCAAATTGTATGAGAGGTTTTGGTGTTAGTGTAATGTAAGTATAGAATAATGATCAAAGTGAGACAAATGAGTTACAAGGAAAGCCCTTGATCCCTTATAGGATCTCCGACACAAAACCTTGGGAGGTGATAATGATCACCTGCCTTCATGTATTTTATTGATTTAAATTTGAGATTACAATGATGATGAAGGTAATACGAGTACAAGTGTAGAGCTAATTGTGTGTTTGTGTGTGTTGTGTGCGATTACAAGTGTTATTTATAGTCTAAGCTAAACAACAAGAAGTCTGAGATTTCAGGGATCATCCTTAAACAAGTGTTTGAACATTGTTTGACTTGGTATCCCTTGGTCTTAAGCTTGGTTGAAGTGACTCTCTGTTGAGAACGAGTCTTGTGTTCACTAATTCTGCACATGTGAGAAAAATAAAGAAGAATATAGTCGTTATAAGTGTTAGGAAATATTAATGGTAATAATCAGGATCCTGAGATATGTTTAAGGATCCTGAGACTTTGGAGATATTAAGGATCCTGAATATGATTCAAGGTTCTTTCCCTTAACAATTTCCCCAAAATTATACATGTGAAATATAAACATTTGTTTTTAAATATTTAGAGGTATAACTTTAAAGTAAAAAATGAAGTAAAAAGATCTAACTGATAGGGTAATTTGAATTTCAATGGATATATTTCTAGACGTTGGAATAGGTCAAATCACCCTTCTACCTTCATTTTATTCTTGTATAAATAAGGTATGCATCCTTTCAATTCCATCTTACTCTTTAGTTCTTCTTCTGGAAGTTCATCGAATATCATTGAAGTTACTATTTCTGTTTTTCCTTCCTAGTTTTCTTTTTTTAAAATGGTTAAAGAAGGTGCTCTCTCGTGCAAACATCATAGCTATACTTGATCATGATTTCTTAGATCAGAAACTCCTTTACTATGAGGGAACTTATACCTTCAATGACGATAGTATCGAAGCTTTGAGGTCAGTTGAAACCTTTCCTCTGGTATTGTTTTCAAACATTTTGATGTTAGGATCCAACCTGATTTTATTTCTCCTGTTTGGTCTATTATCCTGAGTACCATTTTACCTTAGGCCTTACTTATCCCTTTTTTGAAATCATCTATGAATTTTTCAAAATTACTAAGATTTCATACATCTAAGTTATGCCAACGGTTTGGATGATCCTTTATTGGATTAGTCATCTGAACCACTCCATGGGTCTTAACATTGATCTAAAAGAATTAGCTTATGTTTATGACCTTTCGACCTTTGGGAATTCCCGTTTCTTATTGAAAGTCAAAACTGATGGATCACCTCTTGTATTGAAATCCAAGCATGAAGATGGTGCTTAGAAAGGAAGATACTTTTTCATGAAACATGATTCGATTCCTAATGGAAATCTTTTACCTTTATTCCTGGGTTAAAAAGGGTCGGGTTTCTTATCTTTGTATTGAGAATCCCAATATTCACACTTCTTATTTTGTTTAATTTTTTGTAGCTTTTAAGTTTGATGAGTTAATTCCCCCTGTTGAAGACACCGAAGACAGGATCAATAACTTCCTTGCTTTGCCCGAGATTGACTGGACATTCAAGCTTGATCCTTCCAATCATCGAGAAAGCTCAATCGCTATCATCCCTATGGTTGCCGGTAAGGATATTTGAGTAATTTCACCTCTCGTCTTGAGAAATTTAAAGATTTCTTTGGCTTTCTTAGGATTCAAAGCCACACGCGCAAGTGCTTATTTCTCCCTTTCTGACCTTGATGCAGCCATTTCAAGTGGCTAGTTGCTTGTGAAGAAAGAAAAGATTAGCTCCTCCCTTGCCTCAAAAAAGTTCCATATCAATCTGACTATAAGAACTCCGAGATCCCGGAAGAGGAAAACTTCCGAAGCTACGGGCTTGAGCTTGGACAATCTTGGAGCCGTGGATGCACTCCTGAAGTTGGTTTCCTTTTCTCAAGTTGTAAGTGTTAGTTTTACTCTTGTTCCTTATGCTTTGCCTTTCACTCTTTTCGATGTCACTTTTTTTCCAGGTATTTGATGATGTCTCCATAGACTTGAGGATCCGGGATGAAAAGGTTAAACAATCTTTAAGGGAGCAAGAGAAAGTGTGGAAGGAAACCAACGAGGATCTCCTAAAATGAGTGGAACTTTTAAGCAAAGAGTAGGCCAAGAAAGAGGAGGAGCACGATGCATATATGGAAAAGTTGATTGCCGAAGTGAAGGCCAACACCATCATGGCTGTCTACTAAGCCAAGATCAAATCATCTAAAGATGTGGCCAACGCAGCATCCTCGAATCTGGCTAGGTGGCATAAATCCCTAACCAAGTTAAAGGGTAAACCTGTCAACACTAGTGAGGATCCTAAAGGGTAGCAACCAAAGGTGAATGAGGAGGAGAAGACCTCAGGTAATGATGACCAAGCCACGATCTAGGCCTTTTAGACAAAAAACATTTAACATGATTTTATATATAACAATTTTTTATTTTAATGGAATTAATGTAGAACTTCTTCTTTTATCTATATGATTGTTTTATACTCCTATGTTTTCATGGTTAATTTGTGTGGTTGCAGTAATAGGATTTCTAGGGATCCTTGTGTAATCAAGATCCTAGAAAGTTTATATCTTATACGAACTCTGAATAACCTGAAAATAGTTAGTTATCAAATTGATATCTTAAAATAGTTAAGATCTTTCTAAGATAATAAACCTTCAAACATTAAGTAGAAAATATGATTTTAAAGGATATATATATATATATATATATATATATATATATATATATATATATATATATAACCTGGTGCTCCTTAGGGTCCACAATCCCTTGAATTAGGCATACTCCGTGAGTTTGTGTATGGAAGGATCCTTACATTAGGTATACATCATGAAAGATCCTTGTTGAGCTTTTATTTAGTGAACCGAGGAGGATTCTTCTTTAAGAAATAATTGAGAATTATCCCAACTTCAAATGAAACTGGGGAGGATCCTTATTTATAACATAATAACGTTGCAAGCCTTAGATGTTTCCTGGGTAAAATCCGATCTTTGAAAACACGATTATGTTTAACAAACTTCTGGGGAGAATCCCAACTTAAGATGTAACAACCCGTTATTTTAGGTCAATGTAATGTCTAAAAGTCGAGTCTTGTAATCTCTTTGTGAAGTAATAAGAATATCATCGAAAATGAAATGTTTAAAAAGCTCCGTTTGAGTACACTATGTGGTAGATATCGTGATAAGGTGTCCAAAAATATAAAGAACACTAAAATCCGAGTTATAACGAAGGAGTTATGACCAATCAAAGATTCGCAATACTACTGGTAAAGCGTTGTTAAGCATAAAATGAGAAATTTCAATAAAATATTTTTAGCCTTAAGTATCTAAATGAAAGTCTTAGATATCATTAAACCACGAACATACAGAAAAAGAACGCCCAAATCTGACTTTGTATGAGGAAGTTATGATTTTTCGAAGTTTCGGACCTAGTAGTAGACAACTAAAAACTCGAATTAGAGATCAAGCGATTTTCAGCTAACACAACCTAAACGAAAGTTGAAGACCTCGACACTAGGAATACAACGGTAAAAAGACTGATGAAAATGGACATCAGATGAAGAAATTATGGAATTTAAACGGACTTTTCCTGACCCGACCTACTAAAAATAAATAATAAAAATAAAGTCAAAAATAGCTGACGAAGTCTAAATGAGAGTTGTAGAGCATTCTCACACCTACGGGTGCATATAAAGAAAATCGAAATCGAAGCTCGTACGCAAAAGTTACAGATTTTACATGTTCGAGACACAAAACCCGAGGCTGACTCAGCCTCACGACGTGAACAGTTCCATATTCACGACGTGAGACTGTGACTGATGGGTTCCAGAGTGTCAGCCACATCAACTCGTCGAAGGGGATAGAGCTGACTCAGCCTCACGACGTGAACAAGGCTATATTCACGATGTGAGACCCCAAAACCCTCCCTATAAATAGAATCTTAGGGGTGTCGGGTTTAGTGCTCATTTCTTTCCATCTAAGTGTCTTTGCTCTGTGTTAATACCTCTCGAAGCCTTCCCGAAGCCCCATTTTTTATACTTGAGATTAGAAGGAAGTCTTACACTCTTGAGGATCCCGAGAATTCCTGAGAATTCAGCTTTCTCTAGTCGAAGTTCTGCTCGATTCTTTGTCTTAACTTCTTCAAGCTACCACTTCAATCATGTGAGTGCATACCCCCTCTTATACACCTTCAAATACTTTATAATGTACTTTTAATACATTTCGGGGGAGAATACAAGTAAACACACGGTTGATCCCGAGTGGAAACGTGAAAACTCTTATTATACTTTGCATGCATTAGATTTATACAAAATGCATAGTATCCAGGGTAGCCATCCTTGTTAAACCATTTTATGCATTCAAAAAACTTATGATTTATGCTTTGTCAAACATTGTGAAAGGGGATAAACATTGCATACAAAACTATTATTTTAATACAGACTTAGTTGAGAATCAGTGAGATGATTACATCTTCAATGCTACCTTTTTGTTAAAAGGTACTACCTAAAGTCCTGTCTGTTATAACCAGAGTCTCCCATTTGGAGAGCGTGTCAAATGTGTACAGATCTATACGGGAAGTCATGATCCCGCGCCCTGACTGTTAGCTACAGTCCTTTGGGTGACAGTTTGTCATAATGTTTTGACGCCTGAAGACCGTCGCCACAGGCATATTATGTTTAGTATAGTTATAAAACTCACCAGATAGACAATTATTATGGTGTTCTGATTTTATGAATGAGTAGTTATTAAAACTATTCTTTATCTATCAAGTGCAATCTTCTTATAGCTTTATTATATAAAACTATGCCTCAACCTTTTAAGCATTTAAGTTGCTTGCAATTTTTGGTCTTGGACATTAGAAACTGCGTGTTACTTTAGGAAAATAAGGGATTTTCTTGTATCCAAAACAATCAAATAATAGGAAAATAAGGGATTTTCCTGGTACAACTATTTACAATTCACAACACGAACATTTATATTCATTTCATACTTTTATAAGGAAATAATGGATTTTCTTGGAAAAAGCACAAACTTTGGAATGGTATACATTTTCTCAAAACCGCTTATGAAATCACCAACTTAATTGTTGACACTTTTTCTTTGAAATAACTTGTATTCTCAGGGAACCGCTAAGCTGGTTTGGAAACCAACTTTTGGGGATTAACGCTCTGACATTAATTACTTCTTTTGAAAGATGTTTATGTATTTATCTTTTGAACATGTAGCAAATACAACTATGTAAACATTTTTAAACTTTTATATGTATGGTGGTGTGTACTTTCCTTACTATGAACTCTTATGATACTAAATATGACGTCCTCCGCCCCCGAATGTTTCCGTCGTTCTGGTTTGGGGGTATGACATAAGATAACACACTAGTGTTAGGAAATAACCGGGAAAATCCTAACATAGGATAACACGTCAGTGTTATAAACCTTACAAACTTACTGAGGAAAAACCCAACTTACGATAATACATAAGTGTTATAAACCTTAGGAAATCATAGGGGAAGATCCCAACTTAGGATAACAACATAAGTTTTATAAACATCATGTTTAAATGTTAGGATCTTGACATATGTTCAGAAATAAGAGGCTTGCCAAGTCACTGAAGCGTGAAATGATCCCCTTATTCACATCCCATAGTAAGATTTCGTGCGTGAGGTGTACAAACCATAAATCATATGAAAGAGGTATATAACTCTTTAAACATCAGAGGGGATAAGTACCTTTAATCATAGGAGAGATGACCAGTCTCTGTTCGTAGTTACTTGGATAATCGCATATTGTAATCGTTAAGATCATAGAATTATGTATCTATTGGGATCCCTGAGTGTTATGATCCTCGGATGTTAGGATTCTATAATGCCAGTATCATTGAATATTAGGATCCTTGTGTGTCAGGATCATTGAGTGTTAGTATCCTTGATTTCCTACGCATAGCAAACATTAGCTTGGGGTGGGCGTTATCTTGGCTAATACCCCTCCGATGCTTAAGTTAGTAATGATATTCAAAAAAAGAATTAGATAAAAGTAGAGGGTAAGGAAAGTGTACCTTGAGCTTGTTTGAAAATGATCAATACAACTTACATGAAGTATGCTTTTAGACATATGACATTCTAGGACCTAGGAAAGATGTTACCCTCAAGGGTAGCTAGCTAATATGCCCCTTTTGCCTGCATTGGGATCCTTGGTATTTTGAAACATTTTCCTATGTACCAAATCTCCTACCTGGAACCTTTTTACTTTGATGTTTTTGTTATATGCTTTAGTGATCCTTTGTTTATGAGAAGCAATGCAGATCTTGGCAAGATCTATAAGTTCATCGATAGTGTCAAGATCCTGGGCTAGGATCCTATCGTTGTTCTCTTGATCCTACAATTGATATCTTGCTAATAGGATTACTACTTCAGTAGGGATCACAACTTCCATCCCAAACACCAAGGAGTATGGAGTTTGGCTAGTGCCCATTTTTGAAGTGGTCCTATCTCCCCACATGACAAAAGGAAGTTCCTCTATCTATATTCCCTTCTTCTTGTCTAACCTCTTCTTTAAATTGTTGACTATGATCTTATTGCTAGATTCAACTTGTCCATTAGCTTATGGGTGAGCATGAATGGACATTATCATTTTAATCCCCAAACTTATGCAAAAGTCTTTAGTCCTTTTGCTTAATAATTGGGATCCATTGTTGTATATGATCTTTGTAGGGATCTCGAACCTGGTCACGATATTTCGTTTGATAAACAAGACTACTTCCTTGTCTCATACTTGAACAAAGGCTTCAACCTCTATCCATTGCGAGAAGTATTCCGTCATCAATAACATCAAACTAAAATCCTTAATTCATAAAAGAAGTCACCACTTTTCCCATTAAACCATTCGGCTCCAAAGCACAAACCGAACTCTTGGATCACATGATCCACATTACCCACTTCTAGATGGGTCTAAACATTTCTTTACCTAAAGCCTAAAGCCTTATGATACTTGATCTTTGGATCATGACCCCGAATCGTGAAACGAATCGAAACATGGTGTTACAATATAATTTGATTATCAATAAAATCTTGTAACAAAAAGGTATGCATTTTAATTCCATTGCAAAGTAGCATGGCGATTATCTATTTCTTCATCGAAATAGATCAAGGTGCTTCTTTTAACCCCATGTCGGCGTGTGTATATGTATACATGTATGCATATATGCATGTATATGTATGTATGTGTATTTTATTATGTGTATGTATGTATGTGTATGTATATATGTCTATGTATATGTATGTTTGTGTATATATATATATATATATATATATATATATATATATATATATATATATATATATATATATATATATATATATGGTTATCTATGTATATCTATGTATATGTAAATATCTATAAGTGTTTGGTGTATTAAAAATCACATGGGTATATAGAATTAAGATCATAAAGCATGGATTGAGTAATGGGTTGGTGCAGAAGGTTGTGTGTATTTCAATATTACATATAATTTGTTGGCAATAAAGTATTTAATATATATAATCAAGTTGTTAATGTGAATTTAAATTTTAAAGCATACGATGAGTAACAGGCTCCGATGGTGTACACAGATGTTCGTATTTTTTTTAGCTATAACTTGGTAATATTTTGTAATTGATGTAAAATAAAGACGCGGTGTACACAAATGTTCGTATTTTTATTAGCTATAACCTGGTAATATTTTGTAATTGATGTAAAATAAAGCCGCGATCAAAACAAAGGGGGAAAACGGCATTTGGTACTTGAAACCAACATTTCAATTATTATATGTTTACCATATTATAGCTAATTGACACATAGGTACACCCATGTACTCCATCAGAAGTACCAACATTATAATTCTAATATTCAAGTTTTGAGCACAAAACGTCCATTTTTTTGCTTTATTTTTCTCAACATTTATTATACACCAATTAATACATATATTGAGCAAATTATAGCTAATATACTACATATACATGTATACAATATTGAGATCTCATATATTAATATGCATTTAAATGTTACATCATTAGATGAATAACAATAGACTCTGATTGCGGATGTTCATATGCGTATATTAACTTACGGCGGAAGTTCATATGTGTATATTAGCTTATAATGGACATTCATATATATTAATGTATATATAATAAAGGCGTGAGAAAAATATTAGCGAAAAAAACAACGTTTAGTGCTCGAAAAAATAAAATATTAGAATTTAAACTTTTGTTCCGATGGTGTACATGAATATACATATGTGTATATTAGCTATAATTTGGTGTGTGTGTGTATATATATATATATATATATATATATATATATATATATATATATATATATATATATATATATTAATGTATTACATAGTTATGAGTAAAAAAATGGGAAAATCGACGTTTGGTGGTCGAAAACTTGAAAATTATAACTGTTCTGTCGGTAACTACGGACAGACTACCGACGGCTTGTGAAGATCTGTTGGAAATCCGTTGCTAATTCCGGACGGATTTCCGACGAAACGGTTCTAACTTTTGTGTTTTCAAGCACCATACATTGTTTTTCTGCTTTTTCTCAAAAGTATATTATACAACAATTACTACATGTTTACTAAATTATAGCTATTATACACATACGTACACTCATATACGTCATCAGAACCAACATCTCAATTCTACTTTTCAAGTTTCCAGCACTAAATGTCGATTTTTATTGCTTTATTTTTCTCACATCTTTATTATGCACCGGTAAATATATATCGAACAAATTATAACAAATATAGTATATATACGTGTCTACAATATAGGATCTCATATATTAATATGCATTTAAATGATACAATATAAAATGGGTGACGGGCTCTATTGGTATGCACGAGTGTTCGCATGTGTATATTACTTTATAACTTGTTCAATATATAGTAATGTATGTATAATAAATGTGTGAGAAAAATATAAGCGGAAAAAGCAACGTTTTGTGCTTGAAAACTTAAAAATTAAAATTGAAATGTCGGTTTCGATTGTGTACACAGATGTATGTATGTCTACATTAGCTATAATTTGGTAAATATATAATAATTGATGTATTACGTAAGTATGAAAAAAATAGAGGGAAAATACAATGTATAGTGCTTAAAAACTTGAAAATACAACTATTACATCGGAAATCCATCGGTAATTACCGACCAATTAGCGACGGATTGTCAGGATTCGTCGAAAATCCGTTGCTGATTACTAACGGATTTCCGAGGAAACGGTTCTAAATTTTAAGTTTTCAAGCACAATTTTTTGTTTTATTTTTCTCACAAGTATATTATACATCAATTACTATATTTTTACTAAATTATAACTAATATACACATACGTACACCCGTGTACGACATCATAATCAACATTTTAATTCTGATTTTCAAGTTTTTGTGCACCAAAATGTTTATTTTTTGGCTTTATTTTTCTATCACATTTATTATACACCAATTAATACATATTGAACAAATTATAGCTAATATATTTACATATACATGTATACAACATCAGGATCTCATATATTAATATGAATTTAATTGTTACAACATAAGATTGAGTAACGTACTCCAATGGTATACACGGATGTTCATATGTGTATATTAGATTATTACTTTTTCAATATATAGCAATGTATCTAAAATAAAAGCATGGGAAAAATATAAGTAGTAAAAATGATGTTTGGTGCGCGAAAAAATCAAATGTAGAATTGAAACGTCTTATCTAATGGTGTATACGGATGTACGTATGTATATATCAGTGATGTGTGAAAACTCACTTAGTTTTAAACCTACTTTTAGTTGTAAAATAAACACACAAAGGCAGTGGACCTATCAATTGTGGTATAGTCAAATAAGTAGGGTATCGAACACAGGGAACGACAAATTAAAACTAAAAACTAATTCTATCTAAATTAATTAATAAGTAGAGGGTTTTCTCTAGTTTTACAAGTCTAGAAACTTACTAACTATTACTCAATCTAAAAACTAGAAAAACAAAGAATTAACTAGATTCAATAACACGAAGGAACTTCTGTTTAGTTCAACTCAATTGATCCTATGGTTGATTTCAAGGTAATAGTGCAATGAATTAACTCTTTTGTTGGTTACCGATTCAAGTGACTAGGTTCGCATTCACTACACTAATCTTTAGTAAATAAACTAACTTAAACAGTGATCAGTTGTCTAATTCAATTTAGTTCACTAGATTAATTATTCGGATTAACTAAAATACAATTCAAACACTTTTAAGTACCTTTTATCCATGAAATGCAATAATTTAGCTAATAAATGAATAAAAATCTATATTTAATACAAACTAAATATACACATATCAATCATCTATATTAGGTAAATATATAGTAACTTATGTATTATATAGATGTAAGAAACATAAAGCAGAAAACTGACATTAAAAGCTTGTAGACTTGAAAATTATAAATGTTTCGTCGGTATTTACCGATGGATTATCATTCCTTCAGATATCAGTTGCTAATTACTAACGGATTTCTGATATAATAGTTCTAACTTTCAAGTTTTCGAGCACTTTACGTCATTTTTCCGCTTTATTTTTCTCAATGTTATTATTATTGTTATTAATTGTTATTACTTATTTATTATTATTATTATTATTATTATTATTATTATTATTATTATTATTATTATTAATGTTATTTCTTCTTATTTTTATTAATTATATTATTATTATTATTATATTTATTATTAATATCATTATTATAAATAGTAATTAATAATAAGTATTATATTATTTTAAATAAATAAGTAAATAGTTATTTAATTACTAATACAAATAATACTAATTGAAATATTTTTATAATAACACTAATAAAAAAGTTGATTTATTTTATAAAAAATCATTTTTTGGTAATTGTTTTTATTAATTTTAAGTAACAATAATAACAGTATTATAAATAGATGAATTGAATTACTTGGTTAATAACTATAATATTTTAATTATAAAACTTAATAGTTATTTAATCACCAATAATAATAATAATAATAATAATAATAAATGAGTTGTTTTTAAAAATACTAATAAAAAATTTTGTTTATTTTCTAAAAATCGTCGGTAGTTTATTATTTTCTTATTAATTACAAGAAATAACAAAAATAGCTATACCATAATAATTAGAAAATTGAACAACTTGGTGTATATATATATATATATATATATATATATATATATAT
Organism: Lactuca saligna; assembly: GCF_052625555.1. Classification (NCBI taxonomy): domain Eukaryota; kingdom Viridiplantae; phylum Streptophyta; class Magnoliopsida; order Asterales; family Asteraceae; genus Lactuca; species Lactuca saligna. The sequence goes on along the minus strand of NC_136418.1, from coordinate 192,451,428 downwards.
ATATATATATATATATATATATATATATATATATATATATATATATATATATATATATATATATATATATATATAACGTTGCGAAAAAAATATATATAGAAAAAAGACATTTAACCTTTGAGAAATGCAAAATATAAGATTGGATATAATACAAAAATATTATATATATATATATATATATATATATATATATATATATATATATATATATATATATATATATATATATATATATATCGTTGCGAAAAAAAACTATATAGAAAAAAGTCATTTAACCTTTGAGAAATGCAAAATATAAGATTGGATATAATACAAAAATATTATATATATATATATATATATATATATATATATATATATATATATATATATATATATATATATATATATATATATATTCAGATTCATTTCAGACCCTTCTAATTTTGTAAAACCGTAAGACCAAAAGTAAAAATAATTTTAAAATGCAAAATAAATGGAAAAATCCAAAATTCTTTTTTTAAATATTATTTTCGGAGCTTGAATTAACTAAAAAAAAATAAAAAAAATAAAAAAAAATCTCGTTTTTTTTGAAAAATATGTAAAATATTTAATAGAATATTACACTAACATATTCTAAAAAATAATTTTAAAATTCAAAATAAATGGAAAAATCTAAAAATTCTTTTTTTAAATATTATTTTTGAAACTTGAATTAACTAAAAAAAATAAAAAAAAATCTATTTTTTTTGAAAAATACGTGAAATATTCTAATATAATATTACACTGTACATATTTTAAAAAATAATTTTAAAATGCAAAATAAATGGAAAAATCCAAAAATTCTTTTTTTAAATATTATTTTCGGAACTTGAATTAACTAAAATTTTTTTTAAAAAAAAATGTATCTCACGGTCTCACAAAATTAGGTCGTCTCACATTAACCTAACCCTATATATATATATGAAAATTAATATTAATAATATATATAATAAAACTACTATTATTAAATGAACTAGAAATGTTACCCCCGTTACGCGGGGGCTAGAAGTTTTCAATTTTGTTTTCGAAGCGATAAATATAACTAACATAGAAAGTGAAATGATGAAAAGTCCGGGCTTTGCCCCGGGCCGTTTTTTTCATTTTTTAATTAAAAAATGTAAAAGTTTTGACTACTAGGATCAGAAGTTTCAAAACAACTAAAAGTTTAAAGGGGTAGGAATTAACAAATTTTTAGAAAATAGATCAAAGTTGTCAAACCGTTAAAGTTTTGCAGCAAAACTTTAAATATTAAAAGGTTCAGTGTAAAAATATTGATTGCAAGGACCAAAAGTATCAAAATAGGTAAAGAATGAGAAGCAGAGTATAAGGACCAATTCTGCCAAAAAAATGGTACCCTCTGCCTGTTTGAAGAGCCTCGGTTATATATATATATATATATATATATATATATATATATATATATATATATATATATATATATATATAATTAATGCTAAATAATTATAAGAGTAAATTATACGAATGGTCCCTATGGTTTAGGGTAATTTTCACGTTTGGTCCCTAACTTAATTTTTTAACTCGGAAGGTCCCTAATCTTTGTTTTTGTTACGCACTTGGTCCCTATCTTACCTAAAAAGACTATTTTGCCTTTGATTTTTTAATTTTTTTTTAAATAAACACACCCCAACCTTACCCACCTTACATTACCTTACTTATCTCACCATTTTCCCTATTTAAATAAACACACTCCTCTTCAGTGTTTCGGATATATCTGATGACTCACAAGTCCAATTGACGAGATTCAAAATGTTCTGAAAACTAGACGAAATTTCCTACGACTTATGTGAGAGGGACTTTTGGCTAACTCGACACTTATCTTATCCAAAATCGGCCTTGAACATGAAGCATAAAAGCTGGACGAAAATTCCCTCCAAGTTACTTATTCCCCAAGCACCACTTTCCTTATCTTTATTTGCTTAATCCCTAAGCCACATTAGTTTCCTTATTCTATTCCAACTCTAATATTCCATATAATTCCATCTCCATCAACTATAAATACCCCATATCATTCCACCATTTTCATAATCTATGATATTCCACTTCGACTTGTGCAACAAGAAAACTTCATAGTTGCCGTTTTGAGGGTCTAGGAGGCGGCCGGAAGGCCGTTAAGCTAACGGGAGCGGAGATCGGAGAGCGGATACGTGTCGGTAATCCTATGGGATGTTAATGTGACCATGTTTAGCATTCCATTGTGTTACTATTCTGTATTTAGTTTCTGACTTGGGTGTAAAAACCTTTTACTTTGTGTTTATGATTGAATGAAGCTTTGATTATTAGACTAATTGCTATATTGAATAGTTTGTTTGTGTTTAATTTATCTTTCCAAGCTTGTTAAAAGATCCTTACGTATTAATGATAATTATTTGCTGTTAATTGTTAAGTGAATTGAGTTGTATGAACATATGCTTGATTGCTTGTCTCTTATGATTTTGATGACCAGCGAGATTATAAGTCTAGGAATCACGAATGTGAAACTAGGATTAACATGGGAATAAGTAAGTTAATGTGTGAGCCTTGTTTGATGACCATCAACAAGAGGTTAATTGAATGTCTAATTTGATTAACTATATTTGCAAGTCTTGCTTGATACGAACTGAACACTAGGAAGCATGTTAGTTTAACCAATTGATCACTGTTTGAATTGACTTGTTTGCTAAAGGATTAGTTATAGTGAACGTGAATCTAATCATTTTAGGAATCGGTGAACATGAATAAATGAATTTGTGTATGCAATTGTCTATGTTTTTAAGATGTAATTTGTCTAAACCAAAGTAACTGAAGAGATTTGCTTTCCTGTTAGTTTATCGAGAGTAGTCAATTAATTGTTAGTTTGAGATTTATTTCTTTATCCTTCTCGTGTAACCTGTAACCTATAATTAAATATATTAAATTAATCCATCATTCCCTGTGATCGACACCCGACTTACCTAAGCTATACTATAATCTGACTAGGTACACTGCCTATAAGTGCATAGTTAGTCTAAGTTTGTTAGGTTATAAATATTAAAATTAATGGGTACTTTCGTGCACATCAAACCACATGCATAAATAATAAGCCTCTCAGGGTTATAACTTGGCATGGACCCTCCGGTCTCATGCATCTCGGTGAGGACCCTCCGGTCATGTGTCTCAGTGAAGACCCTTCGATCCCACAACTCGGGTTGGACCCTCCAGTCTCACAACTCGGTTTGGACCCTCCGGTCCGATCTTAGTAAACCACAGAATAACATAGCATATATCACAAAGACAAAATGCATAATATCACATAACTCAATATAAGCACATAGGACACTATGGTCACACAAAGATTACCACTCTAGGTAAGTATAGTGAGAAGACTCACCTCGAAATCAAGCAAATATACCTCGTACACGAAACACCGAACTAGCCTCTGCTTAACACATAAAATAATTATCTCTAATTAACACTTAAATCACAACTCTAAATAAACTAAGTTATTTCTCTCTCTCTAACTCTTGGGATTGGTAAAAGACCATTTTACCTCTCCATGGTCCCCATAATTGCTGTCTTGAACAAACCCTAAAGTCAATAGAAGTCAACACCCGAGTCAACAGTCCATGTTGACCCGACTCGCCGAGTGCATCTATGTGACTCGTCGAGTCCCCTCGTTTCTTCAGAAATGTCGTGAAAATCCATCTTAACTCGTCGAGTTGTCTCATAAACTCGCCGAGTTATTCATGTCCAGACTCGTCGGGGCAAACCCTAGCCGACTCGTCGAGTCATCTCATCGACTCGGCGATTCCATTTAGTCTATGTTCTCATTCAGACGTTTTAAGGCATATCTATAACCCCAAACTCTAGATCTAGCCTCCCAAGTCTGAGATACCACGTAAATCTATAATCTTTACATCCATGCTTCGCACTTTGGGCTTGAAATGCCAAAACAAGTTCCATTTGGTGTCTTAATCGTAGGCTCTTATCAAGCTCAATAAAGTTAGGACCTTTGGACTCTAGGGACCTCACAAGGTCCAGATCTGAAGTCTAACTCGCTTAGCAAGCTCAACACATTCAGAGTCTCAAGGAAAAGATGAAAAATCCCTAAAACTCCATAATCATGAGATCTAATCAACATAATGAGAAAGGTGGAGACTTTTTACCTTCAACAAAAGCTATAGACGAAATAACACTAGATCCAACAGTCCCTTATCGTTCCTTGATGTGATTCTACTATCTTCTCTTCCAAAAGATCACAAAAATGCCCAAGATTATCTCTATTTTTCTCTCTTAGCTTACTCTAGACGTTTAGGGTTTCACTCAGGTGAGTAAGGTGGTTGGTGGGGGTGGAAATGATGGCTTAAGGTCCTTTAAATAGGACCCAACCGCTAGAGATTTAGGGTTTCCACTCACAGCGCCAACTTGCTGAGTTGGTCTCTACTCGACGAGTTGGGGCACCCACTCGTCGAGTTGCTCCATTAACTCATAAATAAATATATAAATATTATACCTGGGACTCGATATGTTAAAATTCTCCCTCACTAGAATCAAACTTCGCCCTCGAAGTCATGCTCCGGAAACAACTCTGGTTACTACTTGCACATCTCGTACTCCGGCTCCCAAGTCCACTCGGATCCCCTGTGTTGCACCTACTGCACCTTAACCAGCCACACCTCATTGTTCCTCAGGCTCTTAACCTTTCTATCCAAAATCGCTATCGGTCTCTCAATGTGTTTCAGGCTCGCATCTACCTGAATGTTCTCTAAAGGTACCACCATCGTCTTATCAACTACATACTTTCTCAACTAAGACACGTGGAAGGTGTTATGAATCTGGTTCAACTCTGCAAGTAGCTTTAACCGATAAGCTACGTTCCCCACTCTGGCAGTCACTCTGAAGGAACGATATATCTAGGACCCAACTTTCTCTGCTTCCTAAATCGGATCACCCCTTTCCACGGGGATACCTTCAGGAGGACAAAATCTCCAACCTGGAACTCTAGCTCGGATCGTCTCCGGTCTGCGCAACTCTTCTGGCGACTCTGGGCTGTCGGTAACCTCTGTCTGACTTGTTGAATCTACTCGGTCGTATTGAGCACTATCTTAGTGCCACCCATCACTCTCTACCCTACCTTTCCACAATAGATGGGAGTCTGACATCTCCTCCCATATAAGAGCTCAAAAGGAGGCATACCAATACTGGAATGGTGGTTATTGTTGCAAGAAAACTCAGACAAGGGCAAATAGATGTCCTAACTTCCTACGAAGTCCATGACACATGCACGCAACATGTCCTCAAGCGTCTGAATTGTCCGTTTACTCTGCTCATCTGTCTGTGGGTGGTATACAGTACTGAAATGCAACCGGGTACCCAACTCCTCATGGAACTTCTTCCAGAACCTGAAAGTAAAGCGTACATCTCGATCTGACACTATCGAGGTCGGAACTTCATGTCATGATACCACCTCTCTCACATAAATCTCGGCTAATTTCTCTGCAGAAGAGCTCTCACTAATAGTGAGGAAGTAAGCACTCTTCGTTAACCGGTCTACAATCACCCATATCGCATCAACCCCGCGCGTAGTACTCGGTAACTTGGTGATAAAATCCATAGAAATCTGTTCCCACTTCCAATGGGGAATCTCTAGAGGCTTCAACGAGCCATGTAGACGTTGGTGCTTCGCCTTAACCCAACGACAGGTCAAGCACCTCTCAATTACCCATGCCACATCCCTCTTCATACAGGGCCACCAGTAATCCCTCTTCAGGTCAAACAACTCTCAACTACCCATGGGGTACTTCAGGCTCTTGTGGTCTGTATATATATGGTACATCGGACTCCGTACAAATAGTGACGCCAGATCTTGAGGGTGAACACCACCGCCCCCAGCTCTAGATCATGGGTGGGATACCTCGTCTCATGAGGCTTCAACTGCCTTGATGCATATGGTATCACGTGCTTCCTCTGCATTAACACCACACCCATCCTTGATATAGAGGCATCACAATAAACTACAAAGTCCTCCACTCCCTCGGGAAGGGATAACATTGGAGCTTCACACAATCTATGGCGAAGAGTCTCGAATAAGGCCTGCTGCTCGGGCCCCCAGGAACAAATGACACCCTTCCGGGTCAATCTGGTGAGATGAACGTCAATCTTGGAGAAATCTATGATAAACCTCCGATTATAGCTGGCTAAACCCATAAAACTCCTAATCTCAGACGGGGAGCTCGGCACCTCCCATCTCATGACTGCCTCAATCTTGACCGGGTCGACTAATATCCCATTCTGATTAACGAGGTGTCCCAAGAACTAGACCTCTCGTAACCAGGAATCACACTTGGATAATTTGGTATAAAGCCTCTCCATCCTCAATACTCCAAGAATCTCTCTAAGATGCTCCTCGTGCTACTCCTTGGATCTCAAGTACACCAGAATATCGTTGATGAACATGATCACCGATCAATCCAACATGGGCCTGCACACCCAGTTCATGAGATCCATGAACGTTGCCGGTGCGTTGGTGAACCCGAAAGGCATCACCACAAACTCGTAGTGCCTATAGCAAGTCCTAAAGGCCGTCTTCTGGATATCCTCCTCGCAAACTATCATCTGATGATATCCATACCTTAAATCAATCTTGGAGAACCAAGATGCACCTTGCAACTGATCAAATAAATCGTTGATCCTCGGTAGTGGATAACAGTTCTTGACCGTCAACTTGTTCAACTCCCAGTAATCAATACACATCCAGTGTGAACCATCCTTTTTTCTTGACAAAAAGGATCGGTGCTTCCCACGGTGAGCTACTCGGCCTGATAAATCCCTTCCCCAACAGCTCATGAAGTTGTGAGGATACTCTTGCATCTCAAGTGGCGTAAGGTGATAAGGTGCCTTGGCAATAGGTGCCGCACCCGGAACCAAATCAATCCGGAACTCCACCTGCCTCTCGGGAGGTACACCCGACAACTCCTTGGGAAAAACATCTGAAAACTTCCACACTATTGGAACCTTGGCGATACAACTCGGCCTCTCTATAGCAACCCGTGTATCCATCACAAACGCCAAAAAGCCCATACAAACCTGCTGTAGACTCTGCCTCGCTCTGGAAGCAGAGTAGAAATCTGATCCAGATCTGGTACCCTCGCCATATACCGTAAGCACTCCCTCACTAGGGTCTCAGATAGTCACCATCTAACGCTCACAGTCGATCACAACTCCAAACCGACTCAACCAATCCATGCACACTATGACACAAACATCACCCATAGTGATCGACACTAGGTCTATCGGGAACTCAACAAAGATCTCCATTACACATCCCTGTAATACGTCAGTAGCAAAAACTGCATGCTCGTCTGCTATAGAAATCCTCAGAGGTCAACTCAACACCTCACGTTGGATATTGATGTGATGACTAAAAGCTAAAGACACGAAGGATCGACTCGCACCCGAGTCAAATAACACCAACGCAGGCACAGAACTCACAAGAAAAGTACCTATACATAGCACAATATAAGTATAAACAATTCTCAAAACAATATAAAATAAGGAGATACATACCAACAACAACAACATCAGGCGCAACGTAGAGCTCCACCGCTATCAGCTGAAATGCTCTCCCACGAGCCCTCGGAGGCTCGGCCTTCCCCGGCCGGCCATCAGTAACACGTAAAGCAGTAGGAGTAGCAGTCTGGGTTGATCCTTGGGTAAGCTGTGGAGACTCGACCTTCCGGTGGCCCATCTGGTTGCAGTGAAAGCAAATAGAAAATCCCTTGGGGGTAGTCTCTCGCCATATGCCCCTCCTTGTCTCATTTGTAGCAAATCCCTACCAGATAAGATCCCTCGTGGGTCTTGCCGAACTTGCTACAAGTGCAGCCCTTCTGGCCCCCAACTCTTGAATAAGTGGGCTTAGCCTGCTTAGCCGCCGACTACGACTGTGTCAGTCTCCTATCTCTCCCCTACTGCTCTCCCTCTTCCCTGGTTTGAATCTCTAGCTCAATCTCTCTCCGCCTAGCGTTGGTCTAAAGCTCAACCAATCTCTGGTATGATGAGTTTTCCATGAAATCCCAAATGTCTCTCCTTAATATTCTCAAAAACTGGCTCATACGTGCATGCTCAGTGGACACATGCTCAGGGCAAAACAATGCCCTCTCATGAAACATCCTCGTAATCTCAGTCACTGACTCTGTCTTTTGTTTGAGAGACAGAAACTCCTATGCCAAACGTTCCCTCTCCACCTACGGAACATACTCATCTCGAAAAAACTTGGTGAACCTGTCCTAAGTCATTGCAGTATGATCTGTAGGGTTAAAATCAGTCGCCACAAACTTCCACCAGTCCTTCGCTCCCAAGCGAAGCTGGTTCAGCACAAATCGAACTCTCAAGCGATCTGGGCATGAACACGTATAGAAGCATCCCTCAATGTCAGAGATCTATCTCATAGTAGCAATCAGATCCTGTGTCCCATCAAACTCTGGTGGCTTCGTGTTGCTAAACTCCCGGAACAACAACGAGTCACCTCCTTATGGCCTAGCAACGGCGACAACTGTGGTGGCAGCAACAATAACTGCCTCAGTGACAATAGCATATCACTGGTCAAACGCCTCAATTAGTGTGGTCTTAATAGACCCAAACATCTCGAGTATCGCCTCTCGAATGGTTGCGGACACCTCCTCACAAATGATCCTGCATATCTCCTGATCATTGGTCCCACTGATCCCGGGGTTATGGCATGTACCCACCATGATGTCTCTGAAACACAACACAAAAATCGTTAGAGACTCGCTCGAGTTCACTCACACTCGATTACCCTTCCCTACTTGCTCTTTAGCATCCTAAGGATTCCTACTTGGGTTGCATATAGATCCGGTGCTTTCGGTAGTACGGGCCCAATACTACCTTCCACACTAACCTGTAGTCACCCCAAGTCCTCCTCCTAGGATCCCAATTCACAAGTACTATATCTCTCACGAATAACAGACTACTCTCTCAGTAGAACCCTCATATGCTCATCTAGGTATCTCTCCTACATTATCCCTCAACTTAAAACTCTTTCTAAGTGATTCCTACTGGATACTCCTACCCAACATATATTCAAGGAAGATAGCAGATAGCAGCAAATCCTAGGCTAAGGCATCACAAATTAGGCAACTCTAGCCCTAAATATGAAATACCTAGCCTATCCTCTAGCATGCATCCCTAACATCTTATAAATATCTCATAACACAAATAAGTAAGGGTATCTTAGGAAATCTCCGTTTGGGCTGTGGCTGATTGTACACACTGCTCCAACTCGTTTGTCTCTTAAAACTCTTTATCATTTTAGAATAATTATTTCTTTTGAAATTCTTTCTCAAATCCTCAGTTTGAGTCCAGACATACCTGAAGGTACATGCGAATCCCTCAAACCAAGACTATGATGCCAACTTTTAACACCGTAATTTTTCAAACAAAATTTTCATTTTAAAAATCACATAATTCTCATTAACTAAAATTCACAATTCTCAAAAATGACAATTTATCAAAAACACATGTTCATAAATTGATTAAAACACAATCCAGGATCCTCAAAGCATATCTCCTTCTCGTGTGTACAATCAAGCCGACGCCTTCCTGCGATCCTGAGAAGTACCTGAAACATATATCACATAACACGGTAAGCACGAATCTTAGTGAGTTCCGCAAAATACCACATGCACAAATAATAAGTCTCTCATGACTATAAATCGACATGGACCCTTCGGTCTCATGCGTCTCGGTGAGGACCCTCCAGTCTCACGGCTCGGTATGGACCCTCCGGTCTCATGACTCGGTATAGACCCTCCAGTCATGTGTTTCAATGAAGATCCTCTGGTCCCACAACTCGGGTTGGACCCTCCAATCCTATATCTTAGTGAAGACCCTCCAGTCTCACAACTCGGTTTGGACCCTCCGGTCCGATCTCAGTAAAGCACAAAATAACATAACATATATCACAAAGACAAAATGCATAATACCACATAACTCAATATAAGCGCATAAGACCCTCCGGTCACATAAAGATTACCACTCTAGGTAAGTATAGTGAGAAGACTCACCTCAAAATCAAGTAAATAAACCTCATACACGAAATACCGAACTACCATCCGCCTAACACATAGGATAATTATCTCTAATTAACACTTAAATCACAACTCTAAATAAACTAAGTTATTTTTCTCTCTCTAACTCTTGGGATGGGTAAAAGACCATTTTACCCTCCATGGTCCCCATAATATCTGTCTTGAATAAACCCTAAAGTTAATAGAAGTCAACTGTCACACCCCCAAACCGAAACGGCGGAAACGTTTCGGTGTGGATGACGTCATGTGTAGTATCACAACAATTGCATCATAGTAATTAAAGTAAACACAACCATTACGATATAATATGAAAATTTACATATGTTTGTCTCATTATTTGAATACATCAAAAGTAGCAAAAATATAAAGACAAGACTCTGAATGCTCCATCTTGCCAAAAGCCGGCGAGAGTACCTGTGTACTAATGCCCTAAGAATACAAACGATTTTGAAAACGTATCAGCATAAAGCTGGTGAGTTTATAATAATGTTTTGTAATGAAAACCTGTTGATAAATTTGAAAATGTATGCATGTTTCCCAAGAAAATCCAATATTTTCTAACATGTTTGTTCATTACTGTATGTATAGTATGTTCTATTTGAAAACCCTGGCTACCACCAGTATGTATAGTATGTTCTGTTTGTAAACCCTGGCTACCACCAGTATGTAGTGTATGTTCTGTTTGAAAACCCTGGCTACCACCACTATGTATAGAAGTTTTATTAAATAAAATAAAACTAAGGAAGAATGGAATCCCATAAACAAATGTTAGTTTATACTATTGTGAGCTCGTATAACCATGCTTGATATGACTGATGACCTCAGCGACGTTTCTTCAGGCGTCGTACGGTATGATATTTGTCACCCCAGGCATGCTTACCTAACTGTAGCTAGCAGTTTTGGTGTGGGATTGTCAATCCACAGATATATTTATTCACAAATCTCACACTCTCCCTCCAGGAGACTCTGGTTATACTAAATGTTGAGGATTTTACCAGTACCCCCAAGGGTACAAATGAAGAGATGTCTCACAATCCTGTATTAACTAGTTTACGTGTCGTTCTATATCGTGTTCTCGTAAATGAAACCGTTTGTATACTTGGCAGAGTGTAAATAATTATACGCAAAATAATTATTTAGTGTTATACTCTTGTTATCTGAACGTAGTAATGGATATCACAAACTAATCTGTCATAGTTTATGTGATTGACCAAGAAAGTAGTTTGTATTGGTAAAACTGGTAATGAATTCCTTAAACTATACCTATTATATTTTGACTGAAATGTTACGTTCGTGAATTGTTCTGAAGACTATGTAATTATGTTTAGAAAACGTCCCTTATGCTCCGCATAATACAAAAGGGATAAAATATCTATATATTTTATGGAAATCGTTGGATTGTATCAATTGCATAAGTTTTAAAATGGTTGAAAAACCCTTTTGTTTTAGTTCACAAAATCATTTGTGTTTGGCTTGTATTCCCCCAAAAAACGATTAAAAATCATGAAAATGTAGGGGTATGAACTTACTGGTCGTTGAGTGCAAATGTTGAACTGGAAATGAAGATCCTCGAGTTGTTGTACGTGGCACTTAACGGAATCCTAATAGCAAATAAATACATATATGTATCTAAATTTGCGATTTCGTTAGATAAAGTGTTAGAAAAGGACTTGGTTTCGGTTAAGGATTGTTACCGGGACTTGATTGAATCGAGGAAACGAGTTTTTCACCACTAAAGAGGTGTGCACGGCCGTGAACGGGGGTTTACGGCCGTGAACAGAGTTTACAACCGTGAACTGTCTTTCGAAGGGTTTACGATATTTGAAGGTTTGAAGTGTTTACGGCCGTAAACTCAAGAACAATGGTGTTTGATTTCGAAGAAAACGTGTTCCAAATGCTCCAAATCGACTCAAAATGACAATTTTTTTGATGTTTTCGGAAGAATACAGGCGTTTTAGGTGTTTATGACCAGAAGTCTTAGAGAGAGAATAAGAGAGTTATCGGCCAAAAAGATTCAAATAAAGGTGGGGGTCATGTATTTATAGGTTGGGGGTATGGTCAGTGGTGGGGTCCACCTGATACCAACCATACACGGGTTTACGACCGTAAACAGGTATACAACCGTAAACAGGTGTACGACCGTACACCCACCTAGGCCGAAAAACTGTTAGATTTTGAGACTTTTCGGGTTTTTCGCGCAATTTTTGGTTCCGAATCGTATATAATTTTTCCAAACCAAGGAATTTTACGGAAATCCAAACAAATTAATTTTTTTTTAACGGAATTAGGATAATGGAAACGAAAAAAGGTTCGGGTTGTCACATCAACACTCGAGTCAACAATCCATGTTGACCCAACTCGCTGAGTGCATCCATGTAACTCGTCGAGTCCCCTCATTTCTTCAGAAATGTCGCGAAAATCCATCTTAACTCGTCGAGTTGTCTCATCAACTCGCCGAGTTACTCATGTCCAGACTCGTCGGGGAAAACGCTAGTCGACTTGTCGAGTTAGCTCTTCGACTTGGCGAGTCCATTCAGTCTATGTTCTCATTCAGACGTTTTAAGGCAGATCTATAACCCCAAACTCTAGATCTAGCCTCCGAAGGCTGAGATACCATGTAAATCTATAATGTTTACGTCCATGCATGACACTTTGGGCTTGAAATGCCAAAACAAGTTCCATTTGGTGTCTTAATCATAAAGGCTCTTCTCAAGCTGAATAAAGCTGGGACCTTTGGACTCTAGGGACCTCACAAGGTCCAAATCTGAAGTCTAACTCGCTTAGCAAGCTCAACACATTCAAAGTCTCAAGGAAAAGGTGAAAAAGCCCTAAAACTCCATAATCATGAGATCTAATTAACATAATGAGAAATGTGGAGACTTTTTACCTTCAACAAAAGCTATGGACGAAATAACACCAGATCCAACAGTCCCTTATCGTTCCTTGTTGTGATTCTTCTATCTTCTCTTCCAAAAGATCACAAAAATGCCCAAGTTTAACTCTCTTTTCTCTTTTAGCTCACTCTAGATGTTTAGGGTTTTACTCAAGGGAGTAAGGTGGCTGGTGGGGTGGAAATGAGGGCTTAAGGTCCTTTAAATAAGACCCAATCCTGGGGAGATTTAGGGTTTTCACTCACAGCGCCAACTCGCCAAGTTGGTCGTAAAACCCACGTGACCAATTCGTCTCTATTGGGAACCCACTCATCGAGTTGCTCCATTAACTCATATATATATATATATATATATATATATATATATATATATATATATATATATATATATATATATATATATATATATATATATATATATATATAATAGGTGTGGGACTCATGTATTACATAGGTTTAATTATAAAATAATGAAAATTTAACAATTTGAAAAGTTTGAATTTATAAGAAAAATGAGAAAAATTTGAATTATTAAAATTAATGAGACTTTAATGTATTGAATACATTACATATATAAACCCTTTCTAATAAATACTTTAGATATATATTACTTTACACATTAAATGTGGAATTTTAATTTAATAAAATGAAAAATACAATAAAATGACAAGTGGAAAATAAAAAATTTAAATTTTTTTGAAAATACCATGTATCCAAATGAATGAGAAGAGGACATATAGCAAAAAAAAAAAAAAAAAATTCATTTATTTTATATATATATAATATTTGAAAGTTGGATGTTACAATTAATGGTTGTGATAAAAGTTTTATTGAAAAATTAATAGGTTTTTTATAGTACAAATGAAAATCGGTTTGTTAAAATGAAAAAAATGATAAAATATAATGATTTTTTGGTGATGGAATAAACGTTTTATAACTTGTACGTAATATATACATTGAGTTGACCAGTTCACTATCAACGATTGGCCCAATTTTACAAGCTGAGGCTGACTGGCTTGCGACCACTTAAACGTTTTACTTTCATGTTCAACCATCATAATAGATAACACTTTAATTAACCTACAGTAGGAATAAGTGGAGGATCCTATGTTACAAGAACTGCAAAAGCAAAAGACAACACTCCTCCTACTTTACCAGAATGATTAAAGTACAGTTAGTGGGTGTATGTGTTCTTCGAGGTTGCTGAAAGAGCACCTAGCTACATGTCCTCCTTTTTCTTTCATTCAATCAACACCACCTTTTATAGACCTTAATCGCCAATTTAATCACACCATTTTACAACAAATACATCTCTGAGACCTGGACTCTGGCCCGTCCGTTTCTTCCTTCCCTTTTAAGGGGAAAAGAATAGAAATAATTTAAAGTGGCGTGGCTTACTCTCTCACAGTATATGCAGCTTTGTACGTTTATCGAGATGACATACTCACTCTCTCAGATAGTCCCCAACAACATTCTGACACCAACTCTTGATTTACATGGTGGAATCTTAACGTACCCTTCGATCTCTTTAACTTTGATCTATATATAGCTATACCAGTTGCTGCTTCTCCTTTCTTCATAGCTGATCGTATGCAGTTAGCTAGAGCCTAGAGGATATGGGAAGGAACGGAGGGAATTCATGGTTAGATGTTGTCAAAAAGGCTCTTAGGTCTCCTACCAAACACATATACACCACCAAAACCCTCAAAGCTAGGATGAGAGAAGAAGACGAACCGGAAGTCGACCAAGATAAGGCAACCATGCATCTCAACCTTTAAATAATTTATTCGTCGCAATGCATCATGCATATAAATTAATTGATCTTATGTTACTGTGCAGAAGAGAAGCAAGCGAAGATGGATTTTTAAGAAAACAGCTCTTCATGAAACAACCACCATACTTCATGACGAATCAATTAGCACTTTATCTACCTATGAAAGGTCAGCTACAAAACCGCAGGCTGCGTATTCCGATGAAACACATGCAATGGCAGTAGCAATGGCCACCACTGCTGCAGCTGAGGCAGCAGTTGCTACGGTTCAGGCAGCGGTTGAAGTGATCCGGCTCACAAGTCCTTCATTTTCGTTTCAAAAGCACAATGCTGCTCTTGTTATACAGACTTTCTTTAGACGATACCTGGTAATTAACTTATAATAATATGTCTTTAATTAAGTTTTCACTAATTAATTAGCTATAACTAGCAATGATGGAACTTCATTCGCTAGATACTAACAATATTAAGATCTGGTTAGTTTAGGCAAGGAGAGCTCTTGAGGCTCTTAAAGGAGTCGTGAAGCTACAAGCCCTGGTGAGAGGACACAATGTAAGGAGGAGGACAAAGATGACACTCAAGTGCATGCAAGCACTGGTTCGTGTCCAAGCTCGAGTCTGTGACCAGCGCAGAAAGCTTTCAAATGAAGGAAGCTTCGACTCCAACATCTTTTGGGGGTCTCATCTTGCAGACAACAACTCCATTGTCAGAAATTCATTTGAATATATTTATATATTTTCTTTTTAACATAATTAATTACTTTCGTTCCTCCAAGTTAATTTTTCAATGTTTGTGATTCTATGATTGTAGACAAGAGAAGAAAGTAGCATCAACGCCGATGATTGGGATAGACGACATGCATCTAGAATTGAGGAGATCCAAGCCATTTTACAGAAAACTGAATTAGCTGGCCAAAACAACGGAAAGGACCTTACTGATCACAGCTTGATGCATCAGGTTAATTTCATCTGCATACTATATATATATATATATATATATATATATATATATATATATATATATATATATATATATATATATATATATATACACACACACAGCAATTTTCTAGTTCCTTTCAGTTGTTAAATTTCATATATAGATCTGGAGATCCGGTCAAAGTGAATATCGCGGCCACAAGGGTTTGGAGGAAGATCGGAAATTTTATCCTAATCAAAGAGACCCTGTGAAAACAGTTCAAATCGACACTTCTCAATTCTGTTCTTTATCTCCAAGCTGGGAAATTAGATCACATGAGAATCAAACGTACTACCATCAACAACAAAGACTCAAGTCACATCCATATTCATCTCCCCTTCATCACCACAATCTCCACTCACAGTCACCTATCACGCCATCATCATCCCTTTCAAGAATAAAACCATCACTCAAAGTGCACTCAGCCAGTCCTCGGTGCCAAAGAGAGGAGAGAAGCTTCCCATCGTCAGGGGCTGGAACACCAACCGGCCGGCATGGAATTGGAAACCCAAGTTACATGTCTGCCACAGTGTCAGCCATGGCGCGAATTCGGCCACAAAGTACTCCAAGGCAGAGGATGTCAACTACAGAGGGAGAGAAGAAAACGTCTGCCAGGAAACGTCTGTCGTTCAATGTATCTGAAAAATACAACGGGGGTGGAATCAGTGACAGTGAACTGGACTGTAACTTGAGGAGCCCAATTCATACCATGGAGAGAAGATTAAGCATGTCTTCTTGTTGCAAACAGGGAACTGAAGGTGAGATTCCTCGTCCTTCAATTAGTGAAGACAGAAGGTGGATTAGATGACAGGTTAAGATGTAGTCTTCAGTGGAATTTAGAATAGCTCTGACCTATAGTTAATTATTTGTATGTTGTAATTTATCCATTTGGATCCATGTGTCTAGAGAACCTAACTATGAAATCGCATTAGTTTTCTTTTGGGCTCAAGGCCAAGTAGGAAAACTTGTCTCAATGTTGTCTAACCTTGATCATATCAATTCGTTTCCTTATGAATATGTCTAGTTATATCATGTTTAATCAAACCAATGATTCTGTGACCGAAAAGTCCAACTAATTTAAATTTTTTCAAAAACAATCAGATTTCATTAAATTATTACAAAAAGGTTTTCAATGCAAATCATTTAGTGTATTCCCAGAATCACATTAGTACAAAATCATGAGGAACGGTACGATCACGTCTTCGCCTTGCCACAGTCTCCTGAAGAACCTGAAAACATTAAACCACAACTGTAAGCCCGAAAGCTTAGTGAGATACCCCCAAAATACCAACCACATATACGCCCTTCCAGGCTACGACCTTCCGGTCCAAAACATATTGCCTTCTGGCCCATAGCATAAAAAGCATACATAACATAATAGACCATAGAACAGTCATGCATATCGGGTCTACTGTGTGATTGGTCCGCCGTATTGGGCCTTCAGTCCACCAGATCCATCCTCCGAGTCTAGTTATGTCCTTCGAGTCTACAGTGTGGTTGGTCCGCCCGCACCGGGTCTTCAACCCACCTGGTCCACTCTCTGAGTCTACAATGTGACTGGTCCGCCCGCATCGGGCCTTTAGTCGGTCTGGTCCACTCTCCGAGCCTCGGCACGTCTGGTCCGCCCTCGTGGGGCCTACAGCCTATCCGTGTCACACCCCCAAACCAAGGATGGCGGAAACGTTCGGGGGTGGAGGACTTCATGTATAGCATCATAACCACAATTTCAATAGTAATTCAAGCAAACACAACCAACATATATATAATTGAAAAGTTACATCACTTGTATGAATTACATGTTTCAAAAATCAATTACAATATGTTGTCAAAATATGAAAAGTTTGACGCCTCAACGTCCCATCCTCAAAAGCACTTGGTAACCCGATTAATGTTTTCCTGTGAATACAAGTTGTTTGAAAAGTGTCAACACAAGGGTTGGTGAGTTCATAAGCTTTTATTAATAATCTTATTAGAAGTCTTTCACATGTAAATGTCGCGTTGTTTCAGAAAAATCCGATATTTTCCTTGAAATCCGAAGAATGTAGCCTTACAACCAAAGACTAGAATGTATGAGAAGTCATCGTTTCTTAGTAGAAATGTTGTGAGTTTAAAATGAAATGGAAAGTAAATTTATTCTATCAACCTAAAACCTACTTTGGTTTTTATGCAACCCCGTAAACTTTATGAATTGTTGTCTCCCTAAGTGAGTCGCTATAATCATACTGTGACTATGTGAACCTGCCACAACGTTTCTCAGGCGTCGCGAAAATGAAATGACATTTGTCACCCGTAGACCTGCAGGTCCAACTGTAGCTAGCAGCAAGGTGTGGGGTGTCAATCCCAATATAGATCTATATACAAGTATCACGTTCTCCCTCAAGGAGATTCTGATTATAACTACCAGGAATTATATCCCGCACTCGAACGTACGGGGAGATAGAGAGATAGAGATCGAAAAAAATAGAGAAACTCACAATATAGAATAACAAGTTTACGATAATTGTGTGTGAATATAAATATTTCTTGTATGAATGTACCTTTCTTGTACGAGTGCGTAGAGTGATGTATCATAAACTATACCTATTATAGTTTATCTAAAATGTATGTACTATGTATGAACCCTTTTTATGGAAATGTAACTAGTGTTGTGAATTTATCAAAACATAGATTAACTTTCGTGAAATGTGTGCGAATAGAAATCTTTCTTGTATGAATGTACCCTTCTTGTACGAGTGCGTAGAGTGATATATCATAAACTATACCTGTTATAGTTTATCTAAAATGTTTGTAATATGTATGAATTCTTTTATGAAAATATATTAGTATTGTGAATTTATCAAACTATACCTCTTATAGTCTAATAATACGTGTTCCAAAATGAATGAATAATATTTAATATTTAATATGAATGTCTTAATTCCAGTTCATAATGATAAACTAACATGGAAACACATTCAAATATTAGAACTTATGATTATACACTTTGCTCAACATAATACAAAGTGTTATGATATTTACATGCTGTTGGCTAACTTTAGCCATTCTGCCCTGTATTTGGAAAAATCATAGAAAAATCATACGAAGTCGAAAACTAGATCCGTAAATTTTGAGAGTTCACAAAATGTGTCTAGTTTGCTCATAAATTTTATCTCAATTTATAATGACCTCTAACTTGGGTGAAAAAGTCCAAAATCACAGACTGGTCCGGATTGTTGTTTGAAATGATAGACAGTTTTGTAAAAATCACCATAAATTGTAGAAAAATCGTATGGAGATGTGCAAGTAGCCATTTTAAAGCTAAAAACTCGAACTATTTGCACCTTGTACAGTTTTGAAAACAAAAATGTTTAAGATGCCCAAGACAGTCCGTGAATGGAGTTGAACTTTTCTGATGAAGGCTGTTAGAAAAATCTAGTTATATTCTTAGTGTTTTAACTTGTATTCCCCCCCTGAAAACTTGAGAAATCATGAAAATGTAGGGGTATGAACTCACCTTGAGTGATTTCAGTAGATGATTGTTGAAGAATGGAAGTGTTTAATTCAAGAACACTTGGAGATGCCTTGAAGGTTTTCGAGAATCTAACATCATAGTTAGGGAGTTTGTGTAAGCAACCAAAGATTTGAGTAGAATGAAGCGAAATAATAATAGGGAGGATGAATTTTTACTTACTAAGTGTGGAAGAACACTTGAATCCAGCCTTGGATCTCGAAAATTTGTGTAGAAGAGTTTGAGAGAAAGAGTGATGTTTGTTACTTAGTGGGATGAGAGAAATGAGAGAAAATGAGGAGTGTGGTTGATTGTTCCAGCTCAAAAATGTGGGAGTGAGTGAAATTTGAGTGTAAGGGAACATTGAAGTGACATAGGTAAGGTGGGGAGGTATGGCTGGTCATAGAGTGGGTGTGGGGTGGTTGCTTGTGACTGCGGATCAATGACACTGCTTTGAATGCGAAGTTGGATTTAGCTTTGCTATAAGTTTCAATCGATTTTGAAATTGAGTATTGTTCGCATTTGTATGAGTGTAGTCGATGAATCGATAAAGCAAGAACATATGAGTTTTGATTCGCAATTGGATTGATGATTGAGGGATGATTCGTGAAGAAAAAACGCGAAGTCAAGGACTATGAAACTGTTGTTTGCAAGAATTTAAAAACTCGATTGTGGAGTTGTTGATGCTCATTTTGCGAAAGTAAAACAATCGAGTGTTCGCATCTATGAATCAATTTGAAGTCAATTGGGTTAATATTCGCATATGGGTTCAACATATGAATTTTTGATTTCGCAAGTTTAGAGTTCATGAACTAAACTGTGTTCGCATTTTTTTTGGAATGAAAATTTTGTGAATCGCATTTGATTTATTTGGTTAAAATGCGAAGGTGATTAATGCGAAGGGATGCGAAAGGTGTAAAAATGAAAATGCGAAGTATTTCTCAGTAGAATGCGAATTGGGGAAGAAAACAGAAGATTTCAATTATTGTCCCTGGAGTTTCGCATTTTTGGAATGAAAATTTTGTGAATCGCATTTGATTTATTTGGTTAAAATGCGAAGGTGATTAATGCGAAGGGATGCGAAAGGTGTAAAAATGAAAATGCGAAGTATTTCTCAGTAGAATGCGAATTGGGGAAGAAAACAGAAGATTTCAATTATTGTCCCTGGAGTTTCGCATTTTTGGAATGAAAATTTTGTGAATCGCATTTGATTTATTTGGTTAAAATGCGAAGGTGATTAATGCGAAGGGATGCGAAAGGTGTAAAAATGAAAATGCGAAGTATTTCACAGTAGAATGCGAATTGGGGAAGAAAACAGAAGATTTCAATTATTGTCCCTGGAGTTTCGCATTTTTGGAATGAAAATTTTGTGAATCGCATTTGATTTATTTGGTTAAAATGCGAAGGCTTAGGAAATTTTTTTAACACAAACTTTTCTCCTGTGATGTTTTCCCATTATCATAACAAGTTATACAATACGAACATAACACTTACCCTAATACATAAGGTTTAATAGAGTTGACCGGCTTGACTTGATGACTTGACTTGACTCAAGATTGACGATTGTCACAATCCGGACCGCTCGCTGGGCCTTCGGAATAACCAGTCCGCCCTGGGTATCTTGGCCTACAGCACAAAGCAGGACCCGCCTCAACCCATCTCCAGTCCAAACAACCATGTGCACATAACATACAATCATATAACAGTCATAGTCAACAAACCGAGCAAGCAGATCACATAGCATATCATTACCCTAACCAGGTTACCGACCTAACCGGTCACTAGCATAGCATCACTCTACATATCGGGAAACTGACCTTAACTAGGTCTCCAGCATGTACCATCCTAGCTACCAGGATGCAGACATATCAAACAATAACATAATAACCATATCCGAATCTCAATCCAATAAAGGGCCGGCCTTGGTGCCTTAGACCCTGTTGATATAGTGAGGATATCTCAATCCAATAGATGTGATCTCAACATCCCCAAAAGTGAAGAATCTAGACAATAGTAGCTCAAGAACGAGATATTACCTTCAAAGAATGCCCCAACAACAATGAAACTCGAATCCAAGCAAAACCCTTTGATACAAGCCTTTTCTCCTTCAAGATTTCTTCAACTAGCACTTCTCCAAGCTCCAATTTGCCCAACAATGGTGTTCCTCCACGGAATTAGGATTTCTGGGGCTCAAGGGGAATCAAAGAGGCTGGGGAGGAAACATAATGTACTTTATATAGAGCTCAACCCCGAGAATTAGGGTTTTCTCCACTCAGCACCTACTCGCCGAGTCCATCTTTGGACTCGCCGAGTAGGCCACTTGACACGCGACCAAAGTCGCGACCTGACTCGCCGAGTCCATCCATGGACTTGCCAAGTTGCCCTCCAAGACTTACACTTTTAGCCCTTCAACTCTACTCTTGCTATTCCAGGATGTTACAATTCTCCCCCACTTAAATTAGGCTTCGTCCTCAAAGCCTACGACAACTCAACTTCAAAATACTTCCCACGACGCGACACCTGACCTTAACCGGACCAGGTCCCTCAAGGCATACCCAACGAATCTCAAACTCACTTTCTCTTTCCATACGGTGTCCTGACCACCGTCTTAAACCGGGCACCGGCTGTACCCTCCGATAACCGCACTCAACATCCGAGAATTACCCATAATCCATTACTGCTCGAAATCACAACCATTACTCGACCCATATGAGCTAGAAGTTAATCATGCACCACCCGATTCCCGATCCGCGTCCAACTCTATCCATTCCAGGCTGACAGAAAGACACACTCTTCAGAGCAACTCCCATGAGTTCTCTTCTTGCAATCGCATGCACACGCTGAACTAGCTCTAGCACCCTCGGGTTAGGAAACCCATCACTCTAACGATCCTCAAAACATCCCTCAGGATGAACCACTGATACACCATTCCTTTCCCGAAATCAAACTGGGAACCCAAAACTCAATATCTGCATCCCTTACGAGCCTCTTGACTTTACAGCCCCAAAAATCCCTTCTGCAACCCCGACAGGCATCCCCTCATGATGTCATCCCAAACCGCCGCCGCACATGCTGCTCAATGAGCACCGTCGGACCACTCCGATCATAACTTTACACTGCCGCTTTCACTTCCGTGAATTTGCACTTCCTTTCGGAATTTCACTCGACCGCCTTGTCACCATGACAAGTACCACGGTGCTCACCCCACGCTACACCATCTCTTTAAAGCGCACCCGATATCGATTCATCACCACTACTCTGACTCTCATCGCAGGGACTCTCAAGCCCATGCACTACCTTCACTGCTCAAGATCACTACCCGGGGCCAGACCTTCCAATGTAATCACACTGCATCATACGCAATACATATCCTCGAACCGATCCAACAATACCCGCAGAGTCTTCAGCATGACTGGACCGCCTCACCAGGCCTTCAGCCAATCTGGACCACTCTCAGAACCTTCAGCCAATCTGGACCGCTCTCAGTGCCTTCAGTCTGGCTGGACCGTCCTCCGAGCCTTCGGCCTGACTGGTACGCCTACCGGCCTTCAGTCTATCCGGACCGCTCAACTAGCATTCATCATTCCGAGCTATCTCTTCGGGAAATCCTCCCGTGCATACCGTTCTAGCCCTTTAGAGGTTCAGAACTCTCTCTCCATCATACATACTCGATCCCGACCTACTCCCAGGCCTTCCACAATCAAATGCCCTAGGTCTGTATTCCGCCCCAACACGCCTGTTACTCACCCAAACGAGCCTGCTCTCGGCTGATAGAAATACCGCTGAATTTCCCAAGCAGCTAAACAACCTCTCAAGCTTAACAACCATCCGGAGAATTTCCAATTCTCCCCCATTTAAGACACTGACAATTAACCACCGGTCGCCACCACCGATCTCCCAAAACAACCTTGTAGAAAAACCAACACTTATACGCAAATCGATTCTCACCAGCGCTAACAACTTTCATAAAAATCATATTTCCACACTGAACAACCCGCTCGAAAGGAACCCAATCTTCAAATATCCATTCTTCAGACTGTAGAGGCTACCCGACATTCAACCCAACGCCTCATCCGCCACTAATCCTCACAAAGATAATCAACGATAGCTCGAAGTACTAATCCATAATCATATCGATCCTTCAGGGAACAAAGGATACCAAAATGAAATCCCGAACACAACTCGCCAAACCCTCAAGGAACAACGGATACCACACGAAAACCCGAAACGCAATTCCATAACCATCCAACGAGACTAGCAGATAACGATACTCCACAATAATAATAAATAATCAAAATAACAGAAAGAAACATACCCGCAGCAGCAAGCTGAAAAGCACGACCCTAAGCCCTTGGGGGCTCCGCTCTACCCTGACCTCCACCTGTGATCCTCAACGTGGCCGGTGCTGCAGCCTGCACCGGTCCTGCAGCAAGCTGTGGACAGTTGACCCTCAAGTGTCCAACCTGATGACAATGATAACATATCCTCAAATCCCAAACCAACACTGGCTGCCGACAATCCCTCGCATAGTGTCCCTCCTTTCCGCACTTGCGGTATGTTCCACCGGACCGACAAACTCCGGCATGACCCCTCCCACACTTTCCACAAACGTGACTGCCCTGATCTCCCATCCTGGAATCAACGGTCTTAGACCGTTTCGTCGCCGGCTCCGACTGAATCGGAGCTTGCCTCAGCTCACGCAACTGCAACTCAATCTCTAACTCACGCCGCCTGGCGGCCTCCTGCAACTCCAACAATGTCCCGCACCTCTGCGCGGACACAAACTGTTTGATGTCTCTCTTTAGCATACTCAGATATCGGGACATCTGAGCCTGCTCTGAAGCAAACTCCGGGCAAAACATCGCCCTCTCAGTAAACATCCTGGTGATTTCCGTCACCGACTCCGAATCCTGCTTCAGCTCGAGGAACTCCTGAGCCAACCTCTCCCTCTCTACCTGCGGAACATAACGAGTACTGAACATCTCTCTGAACTGATCCCATGAAATCGCAACCCTCTGCGCATCCGAATATGACCTCGTGGTCAACCTCCACCAATCCTTTGCCCCGAGCCTTAACAGGTTCAGAGCGCACCTCACCCTCTGATCAGCAGGGCATGAACACGTGAAGAAACATCCCTCCACGTCTGATAACCATCTCATAGCAAAGATCGGATCCTGAATTCCATCAAAGGTGGCAGGCTTCGTATTATCGAAGTCCCGATACTGAAAACCTCTACTAGCTCCTCCCCCTGCCGCTGCTACAGCCGTTGTAGCCGCCGCGGCAGCCGTGTCCGTGAGAGCCGCATAGCGCTCATCAAAATACTCCACCATGGCGGTCTTGATCGACCCAAATAATTCCGGCAGCTCAGCCCGGAACAATGCAACAACCTCATCATGCAGGATCTCACGAATCCTCGCATCCAATTCACGCGTACTCATTTGACCGACAACCTCGGGCGGTACGAACCCACCCGGAACTCCCTCTCCTGCTCCTGATCCTGATCCAGATCCACCCCCAGCATGCCCTGAAATCTCCATACTGAAATAAAACACCCAAAATCTCAGACACATCCCACTATCCCGGGAACCAACTCTTAACCCAACCCTAGAGCTCATGGTTTCCCTGATACGCGTATGGGTCCTGTGCTTTCAGTAGTACGGGCCCATACTACCTTCCACACCTACCCATATTTGTATGAAGTACTTCCACAACACCCTAGCGAAATATACACAACAACGCTCTATCCTCACAACTAGAGGAACACTAGAAATCTCTCACAAGAAAACTCTAGGCTAGCAGGCATCATAAATCATGCAACACATCAAGAAATCCTGAAGATCCCTAGCCTAACTCTAGCATGCTGTTCTATTAAAGCTCAAATAAACAAATGTCATGAATGGTAATTTGGGGTTACTTACTGGCTCCGGCTGATCGTACCTCCGTGTCCTCCTTTACGTATTTTGAAAACCATTTTAAATTCTCTTTTGAAAACCCTCCTCGATTTGAGACTGGAGTCACACAAGTGTTCCTCCAATTCACTCAAACCAAGGCTCTGATACCAACTTGTAACGACCGAAAAGTCCAACTAATTTAAATTTTTTTAAAAACAATCAGATTTCATTAAATTATTACAAAAAGGTTTTCAATGCAAATCATTTAGTGTATTCCCAGAATCACATTACTACAAAATCATGAGGAACGGTACGATCATGCCTTCGCCTTGCCACAGTCTCCTGAAGAACCTGAAAACATTAAACCACAACTGTAAGCCCGAAAGCTTAGTGAGATACCCCCAAAATAACAACCACATATACTCCCTTCCAGGCTACGACCTTCCGGTCCAAAACATATTGCCTTGGCCCATAACATATTGCCTTCCGGCCCATAGCATAAAAAGCATACATAACATAACAGACCATAGAACAGTCATGCATATCGGGTCTACTGTGTGACTGGTCCGCCGTATCGGGCCTTCAGTCCACCAGATCCATCCTCCGAGTCTAGTCATGTCCTTCGAGTCTACAGTGTGGTTGGTCCGCCCGCACCGGGCCTTCAACCCACCTGGTCCACTCTTTGAGTCTACAGTGTGACTGGTCCGCCCGCATCGGGCCTTCAGTCGGCCTGGTCCACTCTCCGAGCCTCGGCACGTCTGGTCCGCCCTCGTGGGGCCTACAACCTATCCGGACCGCTCGCTGGGCCTTCGGAATAACCAGTCCGCCCTGGGTATCTTGGCCTACAGCACAAAGCAGGACCCGCCTCAACCCATCTCCAGTCCAAACAACCATGTGCACATAACATACAATCATATAACAGTCATAGTCAACAAACCGAGCAAGCAGATCACATAGCATATCATTACCCTAACCAGGTTACCGACCTAACCGGTCACTAGCATAGCATCACTCTACATATCGGGAAACTGACCTTAACTAGGTCTCCAGCATGTACCATCCTAGCTACCAGGATGCAGACATATCAAACAATAACATAATAACCATATCTGAATCTCAATCCAATAAAGGGCCGACCTTGGTGCCTTAGACCCTGTTGATATAGTGAGGATAACTCACCTCGAAACTGCCAGCTGAAAGGATAAGATCCCGCTGCTCCGAACTCTAACACGAACTCCTCCACTGAACACCAAAACATTCAACTCAATATATATACCCTTATTTACCAAAATACCCCTGGAAGACAACTGGTCAACCCTTGGACAAGGTCAAAGTCAACCCCTGACTGACTCTACTCACCGAATCAACCCGATGACTCGCCGAGTCCCCAAGCTCAGAACTTCCCTCAATCCGCGACCTGACTCGCCGAGTTACCCCGAGACTCGCCGAGTCCAACCACTCTGAGTCCACTCGCACCCAACTCACCGAGTCATCCCTTGACTCACTGATTCTCGACTCAACCAGAAAATATTGGGACTCTTCGACAAGACTCGCCGAGTCCATGAACAGACTCGCCGAGTCTAAAGCTATCTTCAACCTACTCGCCGAGTTGTTCATCCAACTCGTCGAGTTCCAGCTCATCTTCAAGCAACTCGTCGAGTCCACCCTTGTGACTCGCCGAGTACCACCGGTCTGAATCCATACAGAAGCATCCCAGGCCATGCAATTGATCCAAAACATAGATCTAGCCTCCTACAACCCATCCATCACGTAAAGGGGCAAACTTTACGTGGATCCATGAAGATCTAGGCATAATACACATTAGGGCTAAGGTTTGGGACAAGATAGCTTCACTACATACTTAATCATAGGGACTTTCAGGCATTCCAACCCTTCTCTATTCCAGATCTGAGGTAGCAACCTCAAATCTAACCTCTAGACTCCAAAACACCAATAGAAGTGATCTCAACATCCCCAAAAGTGAAGAATCTAGACAATAGCAGCTCAAGAACGAGATATTACCTTTAAAGAATGCCCCAACAGCAATGAAACTCGAATCCAAGCAAAACCCTTTGATCCAAGCCTTTTCTCCTTCAATATTTCTTCAACTAGCACTTCTCCAAGCTCCAATTTGCCCAACAATGGTGTTCCTCCACGGAATTAGGGTTTCTGGGGCTCAAGGGGAATCAAAGAGGATGGGGAGGAAACATAATGTTCTTTATATAGAGCTCAACCCCGAGAATTAGGGTTTTCTCCACTCAGCACCTACTCGCCGAGTCCATCTTTGGACTCGCCGAGTAGGCCACTTGACACGCGACCAAAGTCGCGACCTGACTCACCGAGTCCATCCATGGACTCGCCGAGTTGCCCTCCAAAACTTACACTTTTATCCCTTCTATTCTACTCTTGCTATTCCAGGATGTTACAATTCTCCCCCACTTAAATTAGGCTTCGTCCTCGAAGCCTACGACAACTTAACTTCAAAATACTTCCCACGACGCGCCACCTGACCTTAACCGGACTAGGTCCCTCAAGGCATACCCAACGAATCTCAAAGTCACTTTCTCTTTCCATACGGTGTCCTGACCACCGTATTCCATTTAGGACCAAGTGGCGAGCTTGGATAGGGAGGTAGAGCATTTGTCATACTGACTGCAAAACCTGGCGGTGGAGAAAGAAGCACTGGAAGTGTGCGTGAGAGAAAAACGAGAAGCTAGAGGTCAAAACGTCAATGGGGAGAGCCTTGGAAAAGGATTCAACTTGGATCCTTCAAGAAGGGGTTGTCCGTGTGGTGGATCGAGTCATCAAGCGTGAAGAATTTTTACTTGGGGTCTGGCCCCTAAAAGTGAAATGCATGGGTGCTGGTATTGAGGGCGTTGACAGGTAGTACTTAAGCAGTTGGTTTCAAGGAATTTTTATCCGATGGAGCCGAGTGTTGCAACATAGTCAGCGCAGGAGATGCATGTTTCCATAAAGGCATTCTTAGAGACATATTTTGCCTCCTACCTTTTCCTTGGTGAGTTGGACTTGGTGGGGCTCCACCAGATCTGTTTGGATTCTCAGGATGAAGCGCATCCTCCGGTGGGCTATTTGGGGGACAGTTAACTTTCCTCTACTCCTCCCGACAACTAATTTTGTGTTTTTCCCCAAACCACATTTTCTTACTCCATTGGTTTGTTTGTGGCCCTACATAGTCTTTATTTAAGTCTGTGGGATGTCTGGTGGACAATTCATATTTATATTTTGTTTTTATGACATTTTATTCGTGTTTGGAAGTTTTTTTTTACCTTAGTCTCCGGTGGTTTATGTTGGCCACTGGGCTGCGTGTGTTCGTTTCTTTCCTTAGTGAAGCAATTCTTACCCAAGTTTCGCGTTGGCATTGGGATTTGTTTGGATTGATAGTTGAGCCATCTGCTCAATCTGTGACTCTGGAGCTCTCATGTGTTTAAGTTCCTTTGGGCCCATCCCTAGGGCCCATGCTGGGATCTTGGAATGTGTCCCTATTTTTAGTTGTGGGCCTGTGTTTTTAGGCTAAAGCGTTTTAATTTGCTTTTGGTTGTGAACTTTGGCTAGCTCATCTTGTTAGGGTGTCGTTTTTAGCTAGAGTTTTCTGATCACCCTTTTTAGACTTTGTTCTAAGTCTTGGGCTGCATGGGGTTGCACTCCAACCGTAGTCATCTAGGTCAAGCCGAGATCTTCACCTTGAGGCATTTAGGACTTAGGGATTTTTTATTCCAATGGAAAGGTTACGAGCCTTTGAATCCTTTATTCATGTCATGTTCGAAAGTTGTGGCCCTTTGGGCTGAATTGACATGTTTAGGGAAAGGTTATGAGCCTTTGAAGCCTATGGTTGCATTCTCACAACAGTTTTGCTTAAATTATATGGATAATTAGTCCTTGTTATCATTTGGTCAAGGTGTACAATCTCTTGTTTAAATGGTACCAAGCTTGGATAGTAAAAAGCATTGTAATAGTTTTTTCTGTAGTGGTCAATTCACATCACCTAACTAATAACACATATAGGATATCAGTATTGTTTGGTGAGAACAAAAAATTAACTAAACTATGAAACAAACTAGGGCCTAGCTCTTGGTCCAGTTGTTGGGATGTGGTTATCCATTTGGACTCTGATGAAGCTACCCTTCCGCTGAGTGTATCTTATCTCGCTCTTTGTTCTAGGAGTAAAAGTGGCGAAGGTTATGCGTGTTCCAAGTGCGGGGGATTGACCTCTTATCCTGTGCTTTAAGGACATAGGTTCAGTTCTAGTGTGCCTCTACAATCTTATATGGTTCTTCCCAAACGAAACTTAGCTTGCCTTGGGGTTGTACGTGACTAGAATCATTCTTCTGCAATACCCATTCTCCTACCTTGAATTTTTTACTTGCACACGTCGATTCTAGTAATTTTCAATATGTGCCTTATAGGCTTCTTAGTGGAGTTGGGTGCCTTCGCATTTTTGTTGAGTACATCCAGGTCATGATGTTGTTCGGTCTCATTGGTATTTGCATCAAACCCCATCACTCATAATTATCTGCTTAAGATTTTGAGTGGGAGCATTGCTTCTGTGCCATACGTCAAGCTGAAAGGTGTTTCTCCGATACTAGACCTTGAGGTCATGTGATACGACCAGAGTACTGTCGACAGATCATCAAATGCTTCGTGAGACCGCTGAAAATGATCTTATCTAATACCCCAGTTTGGCTGTTGGATTGAGGGTGGCTACTGAGGTGAACCGATAGTGTATTTTCTTTTCTTTGCACCATTCCTTGAAAGGACTGCCCTTAAACTCAGTACCATTGTCACTGATCATGTCACACCGCCAAACCGAAACGACGGAAATGTTTTGGGGTGGAGGACGTCATGTATAGTATTACAACAATTGCATCATAGTAATCAAAGTAAACACAACCATTACAATATAATACGAATATTTATATCTGTTTGATAACAAGTTTGTATGCATCCAAAGTATGGCAAAATAAGTAAAAGACGAGACTCTGAATGCTCCGTCTTGTCAAAATCCGACGAGAGTACCTGTCTACTGATGCCTTGAGAATACAAGTGGTTTTGAAAAGAGTATCAGCATAAAGCTGGTGAGTTCATAAGTGATATTTTTGTAATGAAGACTTGTTGATGAATCCGTGAAAATGTTTGTTTGTCTCCAAGAAAATACAATATTTTCTAACATGTTTGTTCATTACTATATGTATAGTATGTTCTGTTGAATTTGTACAAAAACTCTTGTATGAAATCCTTGGCTATCACTAGTAATGTAAACAATGTATAGAATACTATTCTGATTGTTTATACAATACTGATGTATATCTTAGAAAATCCTATATTTTCCCTTGAGTGTGTGTTGTTGCTATAATGGTTCTGAAACTGTAAGGCATAAGTATTTTCCACACTTATGTTATTAAAGCAATTGTTTATGAGAAGTATATTATTATGTATATGTATCGTTATTATCTACTAGCGAGTTTTATGACCATACTAAATTGATACGGCGTGAATCGGACGCCAATATCCTTTATGACTTTGTCACCCGTAGACCTGCCGGAGCTACTGTAGCTAACAACATGGTGCAGGGTTGTTAGTCCCAACTAGATCTATACACAAAGTCATATTCTCCGTTGAGGAGACTCTGGTTCATAAGGGTAGTCCTCCACTTAGTTATGTTTGTAAGTGCCCAAGGGCGTGTCTCCCAACTAGGTTGACGACTTTACAAGTAATAATATGTGAAATGTAATTTTCTTTTGTACTTGAATTCGATGTATATCTTGTAGAGTAAAAATAGTTACACTTACATAATTATTAACTGTTGTACTCTTGTAGTAATGTATATCATTAACTAAATCTGTCATAGTTTATATGTTTACTCATGTGTGAAATCTGAATCGGTAAAAGCTATGTATTGAAATCCCCAAACTATACCCATTATAGTTTGCTTTCGTATACGAGCTCCGTTTTTGATGTTCTTTATATCCACGCGAAGGTGGGAACGTACTCTACAACTTTTGTTTAGACTCCGTTGGCTAATTTTGGCTTGATTTTAAATTTTATATTATTAATAGGCTGGGACAGGATTGGTCCGTTAAATTCTCATAACTTCTTCATCCGATGTCCGTTTTCACCTATCTTTTTCTCGTTACGCTACTCTTAACGAGATCTTCGATTCTCGTTTAGGTCGTGTCGGCTAAAAATCACCCGAAACTTCGAAAAATCATAACTTTTTCATACGAAGTCAGTTTTGGGCGTTCTTTTTATCGATGTTCTTAGTTTAACATATACTACGACTTTCGTTTAGATTGCTAAGGATAAATCTCGCTCTATCGTAAATTCGCTATTTACGCTTCCCAGTATCGTGTTGGTTCCGTCGCGAAACTTCAATGGGTCATAACTTCTTCGTTATAACTCGGACTTCGACATTCTTTATATGTACGGAAACCTTGTAACATATACTACAACTTGGTTAAGATTATTTATTCTAAATGATATTTTGTCGAAAAGTCATTTTCGACCCTTGTTGCCTTTAAATTGACTAGCCCGGATCTACATGTGTTACAATTATCTCCCCCTTTGGATGATTATGTCCCGGAATCATCAACGAAACAGGGCTCGTATAATGACTCCATACGTCATCTATTCATCCTAGGTAATATTTTATAACTTCCATATTCCTTCAAGTCTATCTCTTAGAGTCATTGACTGCAAGCAGTACTCGATCGTGCACCTGCTCTCTACCTCAGGTTAGACTCCAAATTATGACCTATCATCATGTGATGCATGTTTAGACTCAGGTCTCTTAGTGTCAAATTTTAAAACAATCTATGCCTTCCTTCGTGTTCTAATGTGATATAATCACACTACCAACTTCTTTAACAACGAGTGTGATACTTCTATTATTCGTTTTGATTTCAATCGTTTGGTTTAAGTCGGACGCAACACCGATCTTGATTTTCTAAACCACATAGCATAATTAGCGTAGTCGGACTCAATTCGATATGACCACTGTCGGAATATCAACAATCTTCTTAGTCATCACCGAAACAATGGTAACGACATACTTGAATAAAACGAAATTAATTACTAGCTTCTTAGTAACTTTGTGACTTTCCCTGATCCAAGTGTGAGTCCTGTGCTTTCGGTAGTATATGCATCTACTACGTTTCACACCTACTCATACTCATCCCAAGTATTGTCTCGTAGTCCCCAAGTCACCATACAAGAAAATCACATAACAGTTTAACACATCAGATAACAAAACGAAGGTTTTATTATTTCTTGAAACTATTACATAGGTGTTCAAGTTCACCCTAGACTATGCCTCTAATAGGCTACATCATACGATACTATGGCTACTGCATAACTCGATCTTCGGATATGAAGTCCTCATCCTTGATTCCTCGCACGGTTTTCTGCTTCGTCGAGGATCATGTGGAATGCCCGTGGTCTCGGTGGCGTTTCTAGTCTTGCTGCTTTATTTTTGCCCAGGCAGTCCCTAGAAATATGCCCTTCCTTGTTACATCCATAGCACACCTTCTTGTTGGACACACACTTGCTGGCGTAATGCCCTATCTTTCCACATTTGTAGCAAGTCACCTCCTCGCTACATTTCTCGAAGTGCTTCTTTTTACACTTCTCGCACCACTTGGTTTCACCTCCTCCTCCTTCTTCAGTCTTTTAGAATTTCCTTTCTTTGTTGGATTTTGAAGATCCTTCATGCTTCCTTTTCTCGCCAACTTCAACTCTCTCCAGACCTTTTTCCCTAATCTGGGTCTCAACATTCCTGGCTGCCCAGATGGCTCCTTTCAAAGTGGTTGCTTGCTTGACCATTGGTCCAAAGTCTGCTGGTAATCCATGGGCAAACTTAGTGACCTTGGAGAGCTCAGTTGGAACTAGATAAGGAACAAGCTTCATTTTCTCTGTAAAACTTGCAGCATACTTGATGACACTCATCTTTCCCTTCTTTAGATTCTAAAACTCTTTGTTGATCTCCAGAAGATCCTGCTCAGAGTAGTACTGCATTTTTAACTGCAACAGAAAATTCTCCCATGACATCTTGCTCGCTTCTCCTTTGGGCATCGAATCAGCTAGTAGCTTCCACCAACTTAGTACTCCAGATTTCAACAAGGGAACCGCAAGAGAGGTCTTCTACCTGTTGCTACATTCTCAACTCTCAAACATCGTCTCTATCTCAAAGATCCAGTTCATGACTTCCACCGGCTTCGGGCTTCCAGATAGACTCGGTGGTTTGGACGCCATGAAATCCTTGTATTTGCATCCACGTCCATCATTTCCTCCATCCTGGTGGTTTTGCCTAACTATTGGTGAGTTGTCTTGACCAACAATCCCACTGTAGTTTCCCTCCTCTGTCTGCCCTTCGTTCAACTCGGGCTGTTCGATCTGTATGGTCGTTTCTTCTCGATTTTGCTGGAGCAAACGTCTGGTTTCCTCCATTTGACGATCCAACATCGCCTGGATCATCGCTTGCACTCCGGCCATTGTTATTGGCTCAGCAGCGGCTACCACAACCGGTATTTGCTCAATCACTAGGGGTTGGTTTCGGTTCCTATTTGCATTCACGTTTCCGCTACGGGTCATTGCCATCTTGATCTATACACTGAATAAGGTGAATCTAGATCTTTATTTAGGATTGACGTTTAAATCATCCTTATCACTCCGAAACGTTTATATGCTAGTTCTAATATCGTATTCGTACGTTTAGAATCCTAAACACATAAGGTTTCCAGATCCGGTCGGCAACAGACCATAGATCCGATCAAACTATAGCATCATTTAGCACGTAAAAGCAATTTAGGCATCATTCCTAAAATAAGCTAGTGCTTGTGTCTATTCAGGTGTATTACCTAAATCTATTTGACACAATCCTCACAATCATCACTTAGCATTCTAAGTTTAAGTCTAGAAATAAATCCATATTCCTAGTTCGCTTAAACTAATGCTCTGATACCAACTGTGACATCCCCAAAATCACGGCCAGAAAAGACCGGTTTTGTTTATGCTTTATAAAAATCAGAATACTTCTTTTCATAAAAATGTTGCGGAATTTGTACTCAGAAAAACACGATAAATACGCTATCAAAAAATTTTCGAAGAAACGTATTTTATTTATGTTAAAACGTTTGGGATGTCATCGTCAATACAGAAACATAAGCATAAACGGAACTTACATTTATTTACACTAGTGATCTACATCTCTTTAATCTCTCAGTGTAATGTGACTTCATATCAACACCTGTGATGTCAATAAACTGAGTGGGTCAGGTTGGGAAACCTGGTGACTACATAGGGTTTTCAACCCACAATAATATAAATCATTATGTTTAAACATTTAAGCAATCAACCCAATTACCCATCCCCATTCTCTTCTTTATGCTACTCTAAGAATTCAGCTATTCCTCGTTTATTTATTCCTAAGGGGTTATCCTAAGGAATAGGCACGAAATCCATCGTTGCGAAGGTTTACTCAACGAGCACTAAATCCATAGTTCCCAAGGTTTATCTCGTTTATTGACAGTATCGTTTCCGAGACTCCTCTCGCAATACAGGTGAATGGATTTTATCTCATTTATCGATGGTATCGTTTCCGAGACTCTACTCACAATACATGTCAATGGGTTTTTAGAGTACACCTGGTGAATACACAATTCAAAACACCTGTAGGTTGCGAGCCTGCTAGTGTCCACCGGACTGTCTAGAATAGTTCGTGGTTGTCATCCATACTCTGCTGGATGACAGGGCCATATCTTGGGAAAAAGGCTACTCTCATGGTTCACCTCTCACCCTAACCTCACGGTCTATATTACCTCTTCCTCATTTTATTTTTGTCACACATAAACTATTTCATCTACCCATGTTTTATCACAACATATTTGTAGATATAAAATACATATACAGTTTAAATCATTTAAAACATGTATAAAATCGTTCACCCAGTATAGAGGTATTCAGATAATATGCACACATAGCACGTAATTTATATAAAATACTTCATATCTATGTGTAAGCTGAAAGTAACTATGCACTCACCTGATAGGTGGTGACTCGGCACTCGGACAGCGCTTCGATACTCTCAAAACAACTTTCCATCGATAAAACCTAGTACCAATACCCCTAGGGTTTAGTCTAACGATAACCGCGACAAATTAATAGTCTGACTATTATTATTATTATATAAGCGTTAAATAACACTCAATATAACTCATAATAATAGCTCAAATAATTATTTTAAGGACCTAATAACATTCCTATAATTATTTGAAAGCTGTATTAAAAATTGCGTAAGCGTAACACACTTACAACGAATTTTATCGAAAACCGGAACTTAATTGGAGCAGCGTTCCGAAACCGAAAGGCTCTTTTTCTCGGGACTTCCCTCGGATTCTACGAGGTTTATCTAGGGTTTATAGGGCTTAAGGAGCTAGAGAGAGAGTGTGTAGAGAGAGAGAGAAGACTTTAATTGGTGTGGAAAGAAGGCTGCACCTTGCACCCTTTTTTAGCCCTGGAACCTCGGTTACGCTGG
The DNA here is from genome assembly GCF_052625555.1 of Lactuca saligna. Taxonomy (NCBI): domain Eukaryota; kingdom Viridiplantae; phylum Streptophyta; class Magnoliopsida; order Asterales; family Asteraceae; genus Lactuca; species Lactuca saligna. Next base: position 192,415,762 of record NC_136418.1, on the reverse strand, counting down.
GCGTAATTCCGAGGTACGCTGGGCGTACTCTCGCATCGTACAACACGTTTCGCGCTTCGGATGGTGGTGCGTGGCTCTTTTGGGTTCGCAGAGCACAGCTGTACGTTGGGCGTTCCAAGCTAGGACGCTGGGCGTAATGCGAATGATGACGTGTCATCATCTGAAGAAGTCCTGATCATCATCGAACGGCTGGAATTCATCGATCCCGCATCAGATTTCGCAAATTCCCTTTCCGACTTCTAAAAATCATAACTTTCGCATACGAGCTCCGTTTTTGACGTTCTTTATATCCACGCGAAGGTGGGAACGTACTCTACGACTTTAGTTTAGACTCCGTCGGCTAATTTTGGCTTGATTTTAAATTTTATATTATTAACAGGCCGGGACATGATTGGTCCGTTAAATTCCCATAACTTCTTCATCCGATGTCCGTTTTCGCCCATCTTTTTCTCGTTACGCTACTCTTAACGGGATCTTCAATTCTCGTTTAGGTCGTGTAGGCTAAAAATCACCCGATCTAACATTCGAATTTCAGGTTGTACACTGTTAATCCGAAACTTCGAAAAATCATAACTTCTTCATACGAAGTCATATTTGGGCGTTCTTTTTATCGATGTTCTTAGTTTAACATATTATACGACTTTCGTTTAGATTGCTAAGGCTAAATCTCGCTCTATCGTAAATTCACTATTTACGCTTCCCGGTATCGTGGTGGTTCCGTCGCGAAATTTCAACGGGTCATAACTTCTTTGTTATAACTCGGATTTCGGCGTTTTTTATATGTACGGAAACCTTGTAACACATACTAAAACTTGGTTAAGATTATTTATTCTAAATGATCTTTTGTCAAAAAGTCGTTTTTGACCCTTATTGCTTCTAAATTAACTAGCCCAGATCTACGGGCGTTACATTTAATCCCATATTTAAACCTCATTCCCCACCTCTCTCCCGAACTTTCCTCCCACAATTCAATTTTCCTTCTCTTTTCTTCAAAACCCTAGAATCTAAACTCTCTTCAATGGCGGCATCACTGTTTACTTTCTCCTCCACCTCAAGAAGAGTCATCCCAGCGCCAAACTCTCCTCCTCTTCCCATATACATCAAAGCCACAAATGTCGTCTTCAACCCTGATATGCCAGATGTTCATCGCAGTCTTGGACTTGATGATTATGTCAATTTTCTAGTATCTTGCAGACTTCGATATGCTATGAGTGAGGTTCCATCAGAGTTCTTTCCCGAACAAGTATGTGAGTTCTACTACACCGCAACAGTCAATAATGAAAACAACATCATCTTTGGCACTATTGGGCGTGGCCATCGCTCAGTTTTCATCAATGCTGATCTCCTCCGTACTGCACTCAGGTTACCAATTTTTGAACCATTCTCTGAGCTTCCAACTATTGAACGCTGTCGACGCCTCTTTGACCAACTGGGATATGATCACTCCAAGGCTGGTGCTCGACCAGCTCTCATTCTACGTCAATGTATGACTCCTGGATGGAAGTTCTTCACTGGGGCACTTTGTAAGTGTATAGGCCACAAATCTCGCAGTGGTGATCAACTGAGTGCTTTTGAGCAACAGGTGGTATGTTCACTTCTCCTCAAGAAACGTGTTGATTATGGGGCTTTCTTCTTCGATCAGCTTGTCCAAATTCTTTGAGCCAATGTAAGAGCTGATCATGTTCCATTTCCACGCTGGATTGCTCTTGTCTTGGATAAATTTTATGCTGAAGCCTATTACTCACACGCTGGAAACCCCATCTAATGCCCACGCATGTCAGTACGAATGTAACAGGATGATCCACTGGCCAATGACATCGGCATCTCTGATCGGATGCAAGAATGGATCGCGAATCCATATACCATTCCTTCACTAAACGCTGACACTGATGAAGGAGCTGCTGATAACGACGAAACTAATGTTGAAATACAAGCTGATCCTACTCAAGAAGGTGGTCATATCTCCCCTCAACTTTCTCATCATACCATTTCTGCCACTGAAAGGGTTCCTTCAGCTCATGGGGAGTCATCTGCTTAGGGGGAGCAACCATCTCAGGGGGAGCAACCTTCTCAGGGGGAGCAACATCGATCACAAGAAATTCCAGGTACTCAGCTCATTCAAATTCTAGCCTCAGCATTTAATGAGCTTCTTACACTGACTCGAGATATGAGTCAGCGTCTTCTACGTATTGAGGCTGATGTCAACCAACTGAAGGGAGTTATTCTGTCAACTCCTTCCCCTGGCCCAAATGATGATGATGATCAAAAAGGGGGAGAAACTGATTTTGTTGATAGAACCTGTGAGCATGAATCTGGGGGGAACATTATAAAACAGACCGAGCCACCACAGCCTGAGCACGAGTCTGAGAGACTAGCAGAAACTGAAAAGCCTACTGAAGAATGTGAACATGATGATGAAGATGAACATGATGATGAGTGTCAGATGCTAGACATGAACATCATAGCTCCCACTATGCCAGTTCAAGGTGAAGACTCAGATGTAGTTAGTGAGGATCTTGTTCCTTTATCTCGAAAGTGAAAGGAAGAAGATACTGAATCATCTGATTCACATGCTGCTACTTCTCCTCCTAGCAAGAAACATAAGTCCATTGTCAGCATATCAAATCTGGCAGCTGAATGGAATATGAGCCCTGATCAAGTTAAGCAAATCCTTGATGAAGCCAAAAAAGCTCAGCTTCTAAAGGATATTGCTCAAGCTGATTAATCCCTCATTCAGCACAAACTTCAGGAAATGGGATCCTTTGAAGCTCAAATGCAAAGGTTTCTAGAATATCAGTCCAAAACTAAATCTTCACAGCCTCCTTCCAGTAGCAGTAAGTCAAGGACTGATAGTGTTCTTGACAGGATCGATCGCAAAAGGTTTCAAGATGTTTTCAAATGAAGAGTAACCAATGACAAGATCATCAAAGTTAAAACCTCAAAACCTCGTGACGAGAAAATCCTTACTTTGCTGATCACTCGTCAAGGTCCTCAACATATGTACACTGAAGTTATAAAGAGAGACGAGATGATTAGATACGGATACTCTGAATGGATGGAATTGATCGAGTTGGCATCCAAGCAAACTTCAGATCTTTCTTCAGAACTGACCTGTGCTCTTCACTTACTGATCAAGAAAGTTCAGCGTCTTGATCTTGTTCCTACAGAGCGTCCTCAGCAGCAAGGCCCAAGTTCCTCAGTTCCAAGAATCAAAAGAACTAGATTTCAAGTTGATGGTGAAGATGTATTGGTTCTAAATTTTGTTGCTGAAGAAATAAACAACTCTCTTCCTATTGGTGTTGAGCCGGTTCAACATCAGTTCATCTCTGTTCCTGAACATGGAATGTTTTATCTTGATAAGAACAGGAAAATGTGTTTTCATCGTACTGCAGAGATTCCAAGGGCTCCAACAGAACATCTTGTTGATTTAAGACAAATGTGCATGAGTCATCGAGATCTCTCTGGAGAGTTTCATATACTGATTGCTATGGAGTTACTGAATAGAAGACAGGAGCTGCTAGATAGTCCTTACTGGCCAGTGAAAGTAGAAGCTGAAGCTGAGTATGAAGAATTTTTGTCCAGGGGTGTTCAAATCTAGTTGGTTATGAACATCATCATATTGGGGGAGATTGTAAGTTTGAACCTTATAATATAATGATGTTTGAGACTGATCACTCAGCGTCAGCGTATGACTCAGCGTCAGCGTCAGCGTATTAATTATCCAGTGTATAGTTTCATATTCAACATTTTGTAACAGATTTTGTACTTATCTAGTTTCCATAGTTTTCATCTATTAGTTAGTTGGTATATCCCTGATTTGTAGGGATTGCCTAGATTAGTTCTATATAGTCTTTTGTACAAGTTTGTAAAAGTTGCATCTTTCACAAACCCTAATAGCCGCTTTGTGCATTCGATAATCGCTTTGTGATATTATCATTCTTAGTGAAAGTTTATCTTTGTGAGTCCTCGTTGTTCTTGTTTATAGTCATTGTTTGATAATTTGTTTGATCTTAGGAACTTTCACCCTTTGTCCTAAAAGTCTAGCCCTAGAGCATTTTGGGCTCATAGCTCCTGGAGTTCACGTAAAGTTTGCCACTTTACATGAGGAATGGCTTATAGGAGGGTAGATCTAGGGATTGGAGCACCTGCATGGCTTGGAAAGCCTCTGTATGGAATGAGAACTAGTGGTACTCGGCGAGTCACATGGGTGCACTCGACGAGTTGCATGAAGATAGGCAGGAACTCGATGAGTTGGAAGAAAAACTCGGCGAGTCTGTTGAAGATTGTCTTGGAGTCGACGAGTCTGTTCTTGGACTCGGCGTGTCTGGTCGTGGAGTCCTAAACTTTTCTGGTTGAACGGTGAATCGGTGAGTCGAGGGATGACTCGGTGAGTTGAGCGAAAAGGGATTTAGAATTGTTGGACTCGGGAGTCTTAGGGCGACTCGGTGAGTTGAGTCGTGACATGGGAGTTTCTGAGTATAGGGACTCGACGAGTAGGGTCACACAGGAAGGTTGACTTTGACTGAGGACTTTGACTTTGACCAATAGTTGACTAGTTGACTTCCAAGGGTACTTTGGTAATTATTGGTATTTATTGAGTTCGGTCTTTTGGTATTGATCAGTGGTGGAGTTTGTGTTAGAGGTTGGATCAGCGTGATCTTATCTCTTCAATCAGTAGTTGCGAGGTGAGTTATCCTCACTATATCGACAGGGTCTAAGACACAAAGGTCATCCCTTTATCGAATGGAAATTCGGGTAGTTGTTATGTTATTGCTTTGTTATATGTTTGCATCCTGGTAGTTAGGATGCTATATGTTAGAGACCTGGTTAAGGTTGGAATCCTGGTATATAGGATGATGCTATGTTAGTGACCGGTTAGGTCGGTATCCTGGTTAGAGTGTGTTATGTATGTGATCTGCTAGATCGGTTGATTAGTGATGAATTGCTATATGATTATATGTTTATGTGCACATGGTTAGTTGAATGGGGTTGGGTTGAGGCGGGTCATACTTTGTGCTATAGGCCAGCGTACCCAGGGCGGACCGGATATCCTGAAGGCCCAACGAGTGGTCCGGATAGGCTGTAGGCCCCACGAGGGCGGACCAAACGTGCTGAGGCTCGGAGAGTAGACCAGGCCGACTGAAGGCTCGGTGCGGGCGGACCAGTCATACTGTAGACTCAAAGAGTGGACCAGGTGGGTTGAAGGCCCAGTGCGGGCGGACCAACCACAATGCAGACTCGATGTATATGGCTAGACTCGGAGGGTGGACTGAAGGCCCGGTGCGGCGGACCAATCACACAGTAGGCCCGAAGTGCATGGTTGTTCTGTTTATGATATGATATGTTATGAGTATGGTATATGTCGTTGGTATTTTGGGGGTAATTCACTAAGCTTTCGGGCTTACAGTTTTCAGTGTATTGTTTCAGGTTCTTCCGGAGATCGTGGCAAGGTGAAGGCGTGATCGTACCGCTCCTCATGTTTTATGTACTTATGATGTGGTTCTGGGAAATACTATGATAATAAATGAATTGAAAACCTTTTTGTAAAGAATTAATGAAAATGGGTTGTTTTTGAAATGTTTAAATTGGTTGAAAATTTTTGGACGTTACAGAAAATTTTAACCTTAACACTGAAATTTTTGAACTGTTTAACAAAAAATGTAAGTTTTCACACTAACGCCCTCATCAAGTTTAAAATGATGTATTGTCCTCAATGCTTAGAGAAGAATGAACATCTCAATAAACCATATAAAAGCAAAAGGGGTGTAGCTATGAACGAATGTAGCTGATAAGTGCAAAAATTCTGATTTTGGCGAAGATTTTGCAAAAAATCTAAATTTCAGCAACTTTGTCGATCCTATGATTTTCCCAAGCTTGCTTGGAACTACGACCATCTCTATATTGAAAGCGTAAAAAATCTAAATACTACTCCTTGGGTTGTCTTCCGGAAAGCTGCTCATTTTTAAAGTCGTTGGCTCAACTTTACCCAACCAGATTTGCTAACTAGTGTAGTTGAGACTTCTCTGAAGCTCAACTCTCTTCATTGTCACTCCAAATCCCTTCAGATATGGCAAGATTGGTGGATTTGAACTTGTTCAGCAAACTGGAAAGACTTCAGATTTTCATCAGATAAGTCTTTCAGATTTCCAAATTTCTTTTGTTTTCTGGTCTTCTTTTGTTTCCATAAATCTTCTCTTTGAATTCTTTAAAATCTTTTCTTTTCAGATTTTTCTATGACGTTTTTTTTGTAGATACCAGTTTCTTTTCTAGTATCTTCTCAACTGAAATCATCACTTTCTCCTCTTCTTTTTCCAAAAGTTTGTTTCTTTTCATATTTTTAACTAATTTTTCCTTAGCATATTTTAGCTCCTCCTCCTCCCCAAGCTTATTTATGTTCAGCTTTTTATCAGCAACTAACTTCTCTTCTTTTTTCACAAGCTTTACTTTTTCTAGCTCTTCTGATGTGACAGATAATTTTCTGTCTACAAATTTGTCTTGCACATAAACATTAAAAAACTCACAACAGTCCTTAGATAAATGACTGTGATACCTAGATAATTAACAGAAATACTATCAGAAGTATCGTAATCATTCATTTTAAAATTGACTACATCCCCATCAAATTCCATAGAAAGTGTACCATCAAAAACATTAATTTTCGTTTTAGCAGTTTTTAGAAAATCATTGAGTTTTTATCTAATACAACTAAATCACCCACGTCCGAAATATAAAAAATCAGCGGGAAAAATAATCTCACCCACATGAACGAGAATGTCCTCCAATACACCTTTTGGGTGTAGTGTCGAGTGATTTGCTAACTGAATAAGTGTCATAGTCTTTTGTAAAGTTTCCAATTTTCATTTCTCAAAAACTGAAAAAGGAAGGGCATTGACTGATGCACTTTGGAAAAATAAGGTTCCCACCTTACAAAGAACTGAGAAAAATTCTCGGATCCATGCATTTTGAGGTAAAACCTTTTGCAAAATGACATAAATATTGTCACCAGCTTTGATAGTTTCATTAATTTTACATCTTTTATTTGAAATACATGAATTTTTCATAAACTTGGTATAACGAAGGATATGTTGAATAACATCCAAAAGTGAAATATTCACCTCAACCTTAAGATATATTTCCATAATGTCTCCATCCGTTCATAATTCTCAATCTTGATGGAAATGGAGGTAGGGGCTTGTACTCCTTTGGATTCTACTTAGCTGGTTGTAGAGTTTTTGTTATTTTATCTTCTTCAACCAACACCTCTTCATATTCTTCATTTTCTTTTCCTGTTTCTTTTACATCTTCTTCTTCAACCAGAATTTCTTCATATTCTTCATCAACTTCATTTTCTGGTTTAGATGCACCTGGGTGTTCATAACTTTTCTCACTTCTCAAGGAAGTAGAACTCGCATTGCGATTTGAATTGTTTTCAATGTTTCCTGGTAACTTTCCTTGAGATTCCAAGTAACATGTAGAAGTGGCAAGTTGAGACAGTTGTTGTTCCAGATTCTTGATACTAGCTCCGGTTTCATTCTGAAATGTTTGGGTGCTCATGACAAAACTCGTCACAATATCTTCTGAGGCCACACTAGAACTACTAGGTTGCTGATGCGAATTCTGGTTCTGAAAATTTTTACTCTGTTAATTTTGTTGATTCTGATTCTGAAAATTAGGCTGAAAATTTGGTTGTTGATAATTTCATTGCAGATGGAATCTGGGTGGCATCTGATATTGTTGTTTCTGTGGAAAATTATTCTGATAGCCTTTAACAACTTTTATGGGAGCAACATCCTCTTGCAATATTGGATACATATTTGTTGGATGTTCAGTCTTCAAATAAATTCCACATGGTTTCTTTGCAGCTACTTTTTCCTTTATTAAGAGTAGAACAACTTTTATCAGTTTAGAAATTTGAGACTCCAGATGGGTGTTGCTAACTTCTTTTACTCCTTGTGGCTGATCAGTGTACCACTCGTCTTTGTTTCCAAAATGTTTTAACTCGATTGCCAGTTTTTCAATTAGTTCCTGGATTTCTGTTGGTTTCATATCACCTAAGGAACCGCCATTAGAAGCATTTATCAGACGTCGCTCCATGGGTGTCAGTCCTTCACAAAAATAGTTGTAGAGATGGTAGTCACTTATCCCATGTTATGGACATCGAATCAGAAGCTTTTTGAATCTCTCCTAGTAAATGTGTAAAGCTTACCTTTTTCTTTTTTTGATACCAAATATTTCTCTTTTGAGACTTGAAACTTGCGTTTCTGGAAAATACTTCTCTAAAACCAGCTTCGTGAGTTTTGTCCAAGTGGTGATCGATCTGGATGGGAGCTTGTACAACCATTCTTTTTTTGAATCTTGAACTGAAAAGGGAAACGCCCTTAACTTTATCTTATATTCGGTAATGGCATGTGGCTTCATTCCTGAACATACCACATGAAATTCCTTGAGAAATTTATATGGGTCTTCGTTTTCTAGAACTCAGAACGTGGGAAGATGTATTCGCCCAGATTTGAGTTCGAAGTTCTGAGCTTCCGGAAAAGTGATGTAAAGGGGCTACTAATTGACTACTTGTATGGCCCATTCTCTGAGATTCTTTTTTGCTTCTTCTCCCGCATCACTCATGGTTGATTTTTCATATTCGGTTCCAGAAGAGTCTGTTTGTTCTGATTTGACTGATGATGGTGGGGAGTAGGTTTTATAAGGGTTGTTAGAAAGTAAAGATGGGGTACTTTCAGAAAAGATGAAAAAGTTGGGTCTGGTTCGTTCCAAAAGGGACTACCTTGTGGTGTGGTGATTTCTGGTGGTAGGGAGGATGATGATGAACCAAAGAAACTAGCTGGTTGTTTTTTCTTTGCTGCTTATTTCTTCAGTTTCCTTACAGTTCTTTCAATTTATGGATCAAAAGCTAGAGATGTACCTGAACGAAAAAATTAACTTAATTCACAGTAAAAAAAAAATGATGATATGATTCAGTTATTAAAATCTTATTTTTTTGCTTTTTCGTTTTTTAGTAAAAAATAGCAAAAACATAATTTTTATGTTTCACCGAAGACATTCAAAGTATAAATATTATATTCAAAAATCAATAGACATATTCATTTATTCATTCACAATTTAATATAAAATCCATACAAAATTCACAATTTAATTTATAATAAAAAAATGATGATCTGATTCAATTCTTAAAATATTATGTTTTACTTTTGTTGTTTTAGTAAAAAAAATAACAAAAACATATGTTTCACCCAATGCCTATTCACAGCATAAATACAATAATAAAAAATCAAGAAAAAAAACAGCATAAATGGTCCATGTGGTTACCCAAAATCTGAAGTTTAGTCCCCGTGGTTTAAAAACCTCATAGATGGTCCATGTGCTTTTAAAACTTTTGACGATTGGTCCTTATGGCTAACTCTGTTAAGTTTTGTTCGTTAATTGAAGGGTATTTTCGTCATTTCATCACAAGGACCATTTATGATGTTTTCTCTTATTTAAAAAAATATATGCAAATGGGTCTCTCTCTCATGGTGGAAGAAGCCTTCACCGAAGGTGCTATTTTTCGATAATCACCACAAGGAGAAGCCTCTTCTTCTTGTCGAGGATAAAAAACCAAAACCTTACCTGCTATGCTATTTTCAATCAGCTTCATCCTCCCATATTCTTCGCGTTTTCTGTTGGACAGAAGAGAGACAGCCGAGAGCTACCAAAGTAGCCCGCGCTGCCAAAACAATCAACGACAACCCTACTGTCGCTTTCATTTTCTTCCTTCCTCGAGCAGCCAAAGCACCGGTTGTGCACTCCTTGATTGATGACTACTGCTGCTGCTTTTCTTCGATTGGGTCTTCGTCTTATAAAACTTGATTACTTTTTCCTAAATGGGTCGTCGTTTTATCAAATTAAAACCGACATCATTGGCGATTTGAAGCTACTTATCATGGATCTGGAAATTGGGTCTCGTCAAAATCATATAAGGGTAAGATCAGTATGTTTATATGCTACAATTTGTTGATTTAGGGGTTCATCTGCAAAAACTATCTGCTTCTTCGAATTTCAACATTAATTGCATCCGTTTAGAATCTCATTGATGCCCATAATCATCTTCCAAAAGGCAGCCATTAAACGTCAAGTACCTACGTGATTCTTGATTTTTATCGCTAGTGACGGTAGACCCCTATGGTGGCTAGGGATTTTAACCCAGTTTGGAATGAGGTTTTGGAGTTTAATGTCAAAAAACCGGCAAATATGTTCATTGATATACTTGAAGTTGACGTTATTCATTACAACACTCTTGGGATAATGAGCCGACATAATTTTCTAGGTAGAGTCCGCTTGAATTCATAGCAGTTTCTAAAGAAAGGGAGGAGGCTATGATTTATTATCCTTTGGAGAAGAAATTTTACTTTGTTGATGATGATGCTTTGTCCCTAGCACCACCATCTCCTCCTCAATTTGACAAGGTGAAGGTTGAGCCAAATTCAATGGAAGATGTTAAATCAAAAGTTGATGCTATCCCAACATCTGATTCATAACCACCACCAGCATCGGAGGTGGCACCTACAGATGTTGCACCATAATCGAAGCATTGAGACACACACAATCAAAAATTAAAAGACATACACTCACAATCAATAATGAATAATATGAAGAAAAAGCAAGTCGAGACTTGGTTAAATATACGTGTCGACGGTGATGGTGGTGGTTCAATTGTGTTCCGAAAAAAACTCAGGATCACTTTCAAAGAAGACGGAAAGGGTGTGTAGACTTAGTTTAAGAACATTCCAATTTTGTTTTTTGGGTTTTAAAGATAAGGCTTATGGGTTTGATTTTTTTTTTTTTTTTTTTGGGGGGGTTTTGACCATGGATCAATTTTGTATAATTTCAAAACCAAGTTAATTTGTTGAAGAGCTCTTGGAGATGGGTGTCAAAGATGGTGAATTTGGTTGTGGAAATGATGGTGACGAAAGTGTTTTATAGAGAGAGAGAGAGAGAGAGAGAGAGAGAGAGAGAGAGAGAGAGAGAGAGAGAGAGAGAGAGAGAGAGAGAGAGAGAGAGAACCTTTTACATATTAAATAATTATATATATATATATATATTTTTTAATAAGAAAAAATAATCATAAATGGTCCCTGTGGTAGTGAAATGACGAATATACCCTTCAGTTAACAGACAAAACTTAACGGAGTTAGCCATAAGGACCAATCGTCAAAAGTTTTGAAAGCACAGGGACCATATATGAGATTTTTAAACCACGGAGACTAAACTTCAGATTTTGGGTAACCACAGGGACCATTTATGATGTTTTTTCAAAAATCAATAAACATATTATTTCACTTATTCGCAATATAACATAAAATTCATACAAAATTCAAAACTTAAATAAGAATATTCACAAGGCATTCACAATAAATTAACAATTTAATAGAATCATTCACAAATTAATGGAACTATTCACAACTTAGGAGTCATTCACAATTTAATGGGACCATTGTCATTCATAGCTTAGTACATCCAATCATACAACATTCAAAGTTTAAAACAAAACATTCAAAAAATTTAAAAATTACTTATATTATTTATAAACAAAATTAAAAGTAAAGAGAGTAAAAAAGTAAAAATAAAAAGTTTATTTTACAAATTCACAATATAATAAATATATTCACAATTCTTTTATAATAAATTTACAATTTAACGTAGTCATTCATAACGAGATAATTCCTAGTTTAATACATCATACACCAATCATGGGTTAAAACAAAACATTCAAAAATTTTAAAATTTATTTATATCAATTATAAAACAAAGTTAAAAGTAGAGAAAATAAAAAAAAAATACAAAAAAGCACGGAAAGCATAGAAAAACAATTTAGTTTACAAAATTCACAGTTTAATTTATAAAAACCACAGTTTAATTTATGTTATATTCAAATTTAGTGCACTCTACCATAACTTCACCCGTTAAACTATACCACCAGGAGAGGAGGAGATTGTGATGAAGGAACATATCTGATATGGATCTAGAAAGAGATTTCACAGATGATAGGTCAAATCAGAAAGAAAAAAAATAGTTTTGAAACCAATTAGATAAACAAAAAAAAAGAGTTGTGGAAGAAAAACAAGTTCAAGAATAACACCTTAGGAAGATGGTTGTGATTTATGCTTTTTGATGCTCCGATGGTAACACAAATGAGGGAGAATAGATCTGATGAGGATCAAACGACGGTTCAACTGATTCTTGTTGTCAGAACTTTGTCAATTTCACCGGAAGACACCGGTTAGGAGTGGATGTGGAAGAGGATGACTTAGATCTACTTAAAACACATCAGATCTAAGAAGAAGAGAAATTGAGAGAGACGTTAGATCTGACGGTTTTCAACGGAGATCAGAGAAAAATAGATGTAGAGGTGGTTTTAGGCGGCAACAAAGGTAGATTTGATGGTTTTCAACTTATTCTGGTTGTCAATCTCGCCAGAACTTTATCGGTCTCACCAAAACATCCTCACCATTGATTCTCGTCCTATGTTATGGTTCCTGAGATATTTCAGCATGTAGTAGTCGTTAGTTTCTCTCTAAATCTGAGATATTCGTACGATCTAGATCTGGATGTGACATTTTCTGGTGGTTTAGAGAGAAAATTAAAAGTTGATGAGGTGGTTTGACGATGTTCACGAAGAACTAAAAGAAAATAGAAACAAATGAGGTTGATGTTGTTGGTGGTTGCTTGACATCATCTGAGACGATTCATCGGATCAATGGTGGAGACGAGAAATCGAAGGTTCTAGATCTACAATTTCGACTACAGATGTAGGTGTTATCTTTGGTGATACAATGATTCGACGAACAAGGAAAGTACCGATGGTGGGCCGGATGTCAGCGGTGGAGAGGTTGCCTTCAACGGTGGTGGTTGGGGTGGTTTCATAAGAAGTTGTTCAAATAAATGAGAGGATATTATTTTGTTTTTGGAAAATTGTTAGAGAATAAGATCATATCTAAACTAATAGATGTGAACTTATGGAATATGTTTAAAAAAAGAACATTATGTTTTTTTTTTACCTTTTTTTCATTTATAAAAACTTTTATAAAATCAAAATATTTGAGAATGAACCCTACAAGTACCTGCCCCCATATGATATGGATTCGGTTACACGAGATGAACATATCATGTCATGGATTGGGCATCACCTCAACTCAAGGCTCAAGTATTCTTGTAATTATTTCATGGTTAGCATGAAGGCATTGACAATGTATCAATTCATATCTAAAAAATATAAGGTGCTTTGGGTGCGAGGCAGGAATGGTAGAACACACGCAACACTCCTCTCAAGAGTAAAAGAATATTATTATTCATTTCATTTATTTGGGGGATTGGTACGTTATTATTCCAGGAATAACAATTAAGTAATCAAAATCTCATCTCAGGGAGGCAAGCAAAGCAACTAAGCAAAGTGGGTGTTGGGTAAACCCAAACCAAACAGATCTTTTCCCGACAGAAAAGAGAAAGAGGGCCAAATCAATTGCAAGATGGGGCCAAAATCCTGCCCATCATGGCATCATCACACTCCAAATCCTGGGTGTGAGTGAATTTCAAGATTTCAACTTTGGGGGCCACAGCAGCAGCATTCAACCAGCTAATAATAAGAGATCAACCCTACTACATCGGTTCATCGATTCATCTGTCCATTATTATTATTATTATTATTATTGTTATTACCGACATATTTCTGCAAGAACAAAAAGAACGCACCTAGAATTCAGAAAAAATGAACATAAACTTAACAAAATACTGGATTTCTCAAGTGAACCACTGAAATGCGACAGTGTCTGTAGGTGTAGATGCAAGAGTTGGACTATTGCAAACACTGCCATCGGAGAGTGATAGCATTGTCCTCTGGCTCTGTAAAACCCCACATGGTGACGACACTGTTGTTGCTGCTGGGCTAACGCTAATCGAGTCTGATCCGGTGGGGTATGGAGAGGTAGGGTTTGAACCCACCGCAACCGCAACCGAACTTGGTCCTGGAATTAAGACCTCCGCCAGTGGGCCGCCGGGTGCTGTGCCACAAGAAACAGGGCTTACCAACCCCAAATCCCTTTCATGCTTCCCCAAACCCATAGCCATTGACAGATCCAGAGCAGACGAATCTTTAACAACACTGGTTTTGTCGGTGATAAAATCTCTTCTTGGGGTCCCGAAATCTGTAAAATCCCCAAAATCACTATTGAAGATAGAGCAACTTGTCTGCATAATCTGTCGCCATTGTTGCTCATGTCCAACTTCCAAGCTCCAATCCAAACCCCTGAAAACGTTAATAAGTTGTATCTCATCTAAAAAGCATTGTATTGTGTACAATACTAATACTAATTAATTACCTGTTATTAACAGTTTTGGAATGCATATTACTATCAAGAAACAAAGGGGCTTCAGTGGCAGAAGGCAAAATTGTAGATCCGAGAACTCTACAAGGATTGGAGTGAGTTGATGACTGAGAAGTTGGGTTTGGAAGACGAATTTTGCTGTTGTTTGCTGTTGGGTTTCTAAAAAGTTCCACATGCTTTCTTGAACGGGGACGTCCTCTGTGCATATGACGCTCACAGTATTTCTGATTAGGCGCCACATCTCTTGAACACCTCCATTTTTTGCCGTCCGTTCTTTTACACCTCCCGGGCTCCAGATCTTGTTTCGTTGAATACTTCTTCAACTGGCTTGCCACTAATAACAACACATCAAGATCAAATCATTCCATATCAACATAACACACAAGGATGAAGAGTTGTAAATGAAGTGATTTAAATTTACATGAAGGGAGATTTTGGATGATGGGTAGAAGAAGTTCGTAAGGAATAGGAACAGAGGCGACCATGTACTTGTAGATCATTGCCTGTCTTTCGAGTTCCATCCACTGAGCAGCTGTAAATGGAAACCCCAATGTTGCAGCCATCTCTGTCTGTTTAATCAAATCCAAAATGAGACTGAATAAGAATTTGACTTTGGAAAAAGAAAAGGAAGAAACACCCCCATTACCTTTCCTCTATTATTATTATAAGAATTTATATATGGACCTTGAAAATTGAAGGCGGTTGGGAAATTAAAAATGTCAAAAGGCTGCAGCGAGAGAAGGAAGTAGAGATAGAAACAATGTAGTAATATTTTAAAAATACCAATAATTTTTTTTTTTTACACAAATGTGTAAAAATGGTTATTATGGTATGCAATTTTTTTGGGGTTTTAGTTCAAATTTTAATTTTTTTGGATTAGTGGTCCTTTTAAGTTGGTTTACATGCAATTTTGGTCCCTGTCTAAACTAAAAAAACTATTATACACTTAATGAATTTAATTTTCATTCTTCTTTCACTTTTTAAAATTATTATTATTATTAAATATAAAAATGGGTCTCTCTCTCTCTCTCTCTCTCTCTCTCTCTCTCTCTCTCTCTCTCTCTCTCTCTCTCTCTCTCTCTCTCTCGTGTAATCATCTTCTTCCCAAAAAAAAGCCCACTCAGATTCTTGTCAAAATTAAAACTCTTATAATTTCACACATACAGACACATTGTGGTCTCTCATCTTCTTCATCAATACATACATACACTTAATGGAGAAAGCTTCAGTGACCCTATCCCCCCCCCCCTCTCTCTCTCAATCGGCCACTACATCCCAAAATACATACCACAACATTCATCTTCTTCAATCTCATACATCAATGTATCTTCTCCTCCACCTCTGCAAGATTCATGTCTAAATAACATTGAATCACCGACAACAATATGAAGAATAATAGGCATAAGGGACCTCTGATCCTTGGTTTTCATCTGATCGAGAAGGCTAATCACGAACGAGGCAGTGACAGGGAAGGCTCGGGGTGGTAATGAAAGCAGCAATGGCTGCTTAAGTAGCACCTACGCTTCTTCTGTCTCAGAAGGAAGGTGCAAAGGTGGGGAATCAAAAGAGGGTTGCCGCCTCCGATGTTTTCTCCGGGGAAACACCCACTTCGGTGGTGGGTTCATGCCAGGGAACGAAGAAGAAATTGAGGATGAAAGGGGGAAAGGTAACAGTGATCACAACAGTCTTCGGGGGGAGTTTAGTAACTACGATCGATAGGTGGAAAGGGTGGAGCAACAAGGGGATGTTGCCTCAAAGTCTCGTCGGAATTGGCCATCACCCGAAGGAGATGAAAGGAGAAGTAGAAGAGGCAGCTGCCTCCTGTTCTTCTTCTTGATGGCAACAACAAAATTGAATGAAAAGAAGGGTGTTTGGAGTTGGTTTATCTCATCAAAGCTTTTGGTGTGAAGAAGGAGAAATGGTTTCAAGTTTTGATTGGGGGAGAAAACGGTCGTCAAATGTGAGTGTTGCACAGAGAGAGAGAGAGAGAGAAAAAAAAAAGAGAAAGAGAGAGAGAGAGAGAGAGAGAGAGAGAGAGAGAAAGAAAAAGAGAGAATGGGGTGTGGGCCCCATTTTATTATTCATAAAACATTAAATTAAATAGAAAAAAATATAAAAATATATCACAAGGGCAATTTAGTCATTTTAATTTTCGGAGGGACCATTTTCACATACAAACTAGTCCAAAAGGACCACCAATCCAAAAAAGTCGAGGTTTGGACTAAAACCCCAAAAAAATGCATACCACATGAACTATTTTTGCAATTTTGTCAATTTTTTATTTAAAACTATAGGGCATAATTATTCCAAAACTAAACATGATAAAACATATGTTTCAAACATCATAATAAATCAAAGTTAATTAGTGCGGAAAAAGCGATCAAGAATGCTATACGTCCGCGAACTCTCGTACTACGGGCACCTCGTCCACCGTCGCTCTACCCGCCTCCCGGGTATCCGTAACATACATGAGATAACCTGCGCAACCCTGCTGGAGGTAGCGGCTTCCCGTCGCCGTCGAACATAAGGTTGGCCCTTGCTGTGGTCTCTCGCCCTGAATCACCAACTCTCCCCCACTTGGGGCTCTGACTCGTACTAGCTGTTGCGCGCAGTCTATCACTGCTCCATTGGGGCTTAACCAATCCATACCAATAATAACCTTGTTCCCCCGCAAAGGTATGGGAACCAGATCCACCAGATAATGCTCCTCAAACAATCTTAATACACAATCCCGAAAAACTCCTGATGCTCGCACCGATCGATCGTCAGCAATCTCCACCTCTAAAGGGCAATCCAACCTGCCCGAAGACTCAGGAAACTTCTTGCTAAGAGCAATAGAAACAAATGATCGGGTATCCCCCGAATCGAACAACACCTGAACTGGGATACCGTTCACATGGAACGATCCTAGGCAGAGCACATACATATAACATATCAACATTTAACAGCATAACATAAAAGAATAAATACATAATCATACCAGTCACCACATCGGGTGCGGCGCGTGCCTCCTCAGTAGTCAACTGGTATGCCTAGATCCTTACCACTAGAGCCTCTACCTTGCCCTGTCGGCCATTAGTGATCCGCAGTGTCGTTGGAGCTGGCGCCTTCATTGGCGTTGATGCTGCTGTCAACTGGGGGCAATTGGCCTTCTTGTGGCCCCTCTGGTTGCAGTAGAAGCACAACAACCCTGACGTCTGAATAACTGGTGCAGGGGCAGTACAGTCCCTGCTGAAAATGCCCCGGCTTGTCGCACTTGTAGCAGCCTGACGATCCCAGTCTACATGCCCCCTCATGTGGCCTGCCACATTTCCTACAACGGCCCGGTCTTGATCGGCCTTTCGGCCCAGCATATGATCCCTTGGGGTTCTTCCCCAAAGCCCCTATAACCTGTCCCTCCTCTACCTTCCTCTTCCGGAAATGCTCCAGATCAATATCCCTTTCCCTAGCCTTTGCAATCATGGAATCCATGGTAGGGCAAGCTGAAAAACTAACATGCTCCCGTATGTCAGCTTATAGCATGTCATGGTAGCGGGTCCGCCTCATATCCTCATCACCTGCATACTGGGGCACTAACAACGCCCTCTCCCAGAACTTGGCAGTGATCTCCGCCATGGTCTCCGTCGTCTGCCTCATATCTAAAAACTCCTTGGCCAGCTGCTAAAACTCGACAACCGATGCAAACTCTGCCCTGAACCTGGTCACATAGTCCAACCAGGTCATAGCCTCGATAGCCAAGGCTCCCAATGAGTCACCAACAGACTCCCACCAGTCTCTAGCTCTGTCTGTCAAACACCCTGTTGCGTATCTCACTTTCAACCCCTCGAGCAGAAGCTAGTCAACTGTGCAGACTCGATGTCTGCAATCCATCGCCTGGAAGCTATGGGGTCCTTCGCCCCGTGAAAGTATGGCGCACCACTGCCCCTGAAGTCCTTAAAGGACAGTGTGCAAGATCCCGACTGGCCAAATGCCATGTCGCTCCTGAATGCCCTGAGGCGATCCTCCGTCAACTCAACTATCCCTTCCTTGATCGACCCGAAGCTAATGGGAGTCAACTCAAGGATGCCCCTGGTGATCTCTAACGCATTAAACTCACGTAGCCTCTCATCCCCTAGCTCGGAACCTGATCCCTCTCCTGAACTGCCAACTGCTAGCCTCGATCGTAGTACCACCATTCTGCAATATATAAATAATGACTGTTAGCAATACTGATACCTCTTGAGGAACCACATGCACTACAAGTTCCCTAGTCTTATCTTGGCCTTCCTCGGTTCGGGTACGGATCCTCTGCTTTTAGTAGTATCGGCCCATACTACCTTGCACATCTATCCGTACCATCTTCAAGGACTGTCTTGACACCACCAGATCCCTTTATACCATTGCTAATCACCGCTATATTTATCCTAGGCTTACCCTAGAAAATCCCTGACTCCACTTAAACCAATCCTCAGCTGCTGAAAGCCTCCTTGTAATTCCAGTTAGCCATCACCTGAATATCATCACATGTGACGAGGCTCGGATAATCCTTCGAGTAAAAGACTCATCCCTACAATGGTTGGACTCAGACGAGAGCTGCGCAGTAGGGCCAAATTCAGCACTCTGAGATTATTCAACCCTGATCACATGTGATGTGGCGTATTCACCTAATGGCTAAATCCCATGACTCAGAGTCCCACTAATCACATAGCAAGTAGCATTTGGATAAGGGAATCATACTCATGCAAACTACTCTCGTTAATCAAGAAACTATACTAGCATACAATGTTGAACTCATACTATCAGGCATAACCTAAACATGTTATTCTATTGTTGTCTATTCAATTTCTAGCATGCAATTCACATAAGGATGGAACACATAAAGCAGGAATGTAAGGAATCCTCCTAGATCGTTAGTCCTATTCTAGCATGATGTTCTACTGAAACTGATAAACATAGTGTAACATAGTATGGGTACTTTGGGGAATACTTACTTGAGCCTGGTTGGTCGCGCACATCACACACTTCGTTCTTACTTAAAACTCTTTACTTAATCTTTTAGAAAACTTTTTTCTTTTTCGAAATCCTTTAATACCTTGATTTGAGTTCAGACACTCCCAAAGGTGTATCCGAATCCCTCAAACCAGGGCTCTGATACCAACTTGTAACCACCCAATTTTCACGCCCAAAAATTTCATTTAAAATAAGTGGTTTTTAAAATATTTATAGCAAAAAATCACCCGATCGTATCATTTCATAAAACATATTACGTGTCTGAAAACCCAAAACAAGAAAATAATAATAATGTCAAAGTACAATCCCAGAACATCTCACAATGCAGAAATCCAAAGTGTATGTGTATGATGTGCCACTACTGCGCCGGCTCCTTCCCATTCGCTGAAGAGGTACCTGAAACCAAAACTAAAAACTGTAAGCACGAAGCTTAGTGAGTCCCCCCCATCGTACCACATACCATACAGTCATATCACATACATACTGTCAGACATTTCTGGGGTGCCCGACCTACCCGGTACGGCCATTCTCGGGTGCCGACCTACCCGTACGGCCATTCTGGGGTACCGACCTACCCATGTCAAGCCATTATGGGGTGCTGACTACCCTTCGATCCTAACAACTGAACCTCAGGGACTATTTCACCCCTACTACTACTATCACATATAACATAACATAAACATATTATCAGACGTATCTGGGGTGCCTGAACTACCCTTCGGTCCTAACAACCGAACTCGGGGACTAGACCCCTCCTACTACCTCTATCGCATATAACATAACAAGCCAACATGCAAACATATCATCACATACTGTTAGACGTACCTGGGGTGCCTGACTACCCTTCGGTCCTAACAACCGAACTCTACTACTATCACATACAACATATTATTTTAGCATATAACATATCAGGTAGTAACAAACCTAGATGATATCACAAAGACAATCATCTGTCATACGTCTCCTACTGGTGGACCGACATTGTGGCCTTAGACCCACCGCTACTGGAAGGTAACTCACCTCGAAAAGTAGCTGCTGAAAGCATGCTTGCTAAGCGCCTGACTGCTGAATCGGTAATCCTCCGGCTATATATCATAAACATAGATTATCCACTCATTCACACCCTTAGGTCATATGACTGACCCACCACTAGTCCAAGGTCAACTCCTTGGTCAAAGTCAACTTCCAGTTGACTGGACTCGCCGAGTCATGGCATCGACTCGCCGAGTCCTTCTCCCACTAACCCGGTCCTACTCTACATGCCCCTCTTCCCACTCACTGAGCCACCCTTAACTCACTACTTGGGATGATAGAACCGACTCGCGATCTGATTCGCCGAGTCCATACGAGCAGACCTCCCACTCGCTTCCAAATCCTCACCAGAGCATCCCTTATGAGGATTTGGGTTTCTAGGACTATTGCATCACATTAGATTGATAATCCACGTGTAAATATGAAGGGCTGGACCTTCAACATCTAAACCCCTCTTACTCAGTAACTGTTCATATGACTCGCCGAGTTTGAAGAACAACTCGTCGAGTACCAGGCAATCTTCATAGGACTCGCCGAGTTGTTCATCCAACTCGACAAGTCTAAGGCTGTCTTCAAAGAACTCGCCGAGTTCCACTTTGGGACTCGTCGAGTCCCTTGACCCATTTCCCATATAGACCAAATCTAAGACATGCAATGCTTCAAAACCATAAATCTATGTTCCTAGGGCATGTTTATCACGTAAAGTTGCAAACTTTACGTGCATGCATGGCCCTACAAGCTTCAAAAGGTAAATCCAAGCTCTTTATGAGGTCATACACTCAATGGGGACCTCAATCACTTCATCCACATGAACTTTATGCTTCTAATACGTCCATAAGGTCTAAATCTAAAGTCCTTTTGGATCATTAAGCACAAACACATGGAGTTTGGTGTTTTAGGGCTTGAAAACCACCAATTTGGGACAAAAATGGTATCTAATGAACTAGTGATCAATGTATGAACTTTTCTACACGAATGGAAGCTTCTCACAGTGTAGATTTTGGATATACTCCCTTCCTTTCACTCTTCAACCTCCTCCTTCTTCTTCTAAGCTCCAAACTTCCTTCAAAAAGTAAAAATCACTCACAAGAACAATATGGGGACTAGGGTCTCTCACTACACCTCTCTGGAAGTTTTAGGGACCAGGGAGGCCGAGTTAGTGTGCTTAAATAGGGTGCCAACACTCGGTTTAGGGTTTTTTCCCAACAGGGCCTACACGCTGAGTCCAAGGCTCAGACTTCGCATCTCATACCGCTCCTACTCGGCGAGTCGGTCCTTCCACTCAATGAGTCCAAGGAAAAAATGCATGAATTTAGAATTATTAATTACAAGAAATATGTACCGGGAACTAGGTGCTACATTATACTTGCATTTGTGGTTACTATACATATCCAAGTGGGAGACTGTTGGACTAGTGTCTAAGCCCGTAACCATATTTGGTAAGTACTTCACCCGATTGTGCATGGTCCTTTTGGGTTGCCTTCACCAAAGCAACTTGACTGGAGAAATAATAGAGAAAGAGGTTATTATGATTTATTAATATATTATAAGAATAATATATATTAAAGGAGAAATCATATTTGTTTAATTAATACTGGTCAATAATTAATTAAGAATTAATTCTGAGACTAAATGTAGTTAATTAAACTAGAGGGGTTGAATTGTAATTATGTGATAGTTTCAAATTAGGGTATTGGATGCCCCAAGGATGGAGTGGACGAATTCAACGTGATAAGGTGTAACAGCCCGGAATTTCAGGTATTGCTTTAAAACTATTTTTGGGGCATTTTAGGAGGGGACTCGGCGAGTTGGTGCCTGACTCGCCGAGTAGGACCACAGACTTGGTCACGGATTCGCGACTGGACTCGACGAGTCCATTAGGGACTCGGCGAGTCGATGCTGTTCAGCAGAAACCCTAGCCGTTTGGTTTTGGATCGTATATAACGCCTCTTAGGCCATCATTGTTCGTTTTTGCTTTCTGAGAAGAACCCTAGAACGATTGTGTGCATCTGGGGCAAGGAATTGAAGACCATTGTTGGGTTTGGAAGAATTGTGTGCAAGGAAGAGGAAGGTTTAGCTAAAGGAACAGCAAGAGAATCACGTTCTGAGGATTGGGGACACAGAAAGTGCATCAATCAGGTAATATCTCGGATTTCGTTCTTCTGTGATTGATGTGTATATGAAGTTAGGGTTTATAGAACCCATTTAATGATTAGATGGATTATTATGTTGTTACCCAAGTGTTTATACCCCAGTAATAGGATGTTTAGAGGTCCAGATAGTCCCATGAGTGTGTATTTCGGGACCATGCGTGTTTCAGGAAGCAGTTGATCGACTGTATGGCATGGACTCGCCGAGTCGGATGAGCAGACTCGGCGAGTAGCTTGAAGATTTACTGGGACTCGCCGAGTTATTCTTCAGACTCGGCGAGTAGAGTCGGGGTGGCCCCGTGATTCTTCCACAAGGAACTCGTCGAGTCAAGAGGGATACTCGACGAGTAGAAAGGAACATCAGGAGTTGGTGAGGACGTCTAGACTCGCCGAGTCGCCTTTGCACTCGCCGAGTCCGGTCAAGTTGACCGTTGACCGTTGACCTACATGTAAATTCTTAGGGTCAATGTCTTGAATGGTAAGAGTATTAATATGGGATGTATGATATCATAGGGAGTCTGTAGCTCGGCGGATTGAGTGCGAGAGATTTCAGGAGTTGCTAGCTTACATTATCCACGAGGTGAGTCTTCTCACTATACTTCACCCGGAAGGGTATGACTGTGAGACCGGAAGGTCGTATATGATATGTGTTATTTATGCTATAAATAGAAAGGTAGATGCTATGCATGATATGTATGTTTGTACGGGCCGGAAGGCGATATGTTATGTGACAGAAAGGTCAGGTATGATGAATGATGTATGTGCTATGTGTATTATATTAAATGTATTATGTGTTGTAAATGTTATGGGCCGGAAGGCAATATACTATGGGCCGGAAGGCAATATGTTATGGGCCGGAAGGCGATTATGTTATGGGCCGGAAGGCAATGAATTGTGGACCGGAAGGTCAGGGCCTGGAAAGGCGTATGTGTGTAAGTCGTATACTGGGGAACTCACTAAGCATTTATGCTTACAAGTTGTTATGTATGTGTTTCAGGTACTAGCGAGGACCGTGGGAAGGCGCCGGCATGATGCATACACACTGCTGCTATTTGAGATCTTGGGAATTTTATATATGTATTTGATATGAAACATGAAATAAATATTATTGGTTGAATGAAACTACTTTATTTTAAATGAAAATTTTGCGTTGTTACAATTGGTATCAGAGCCTTGGTTTGAGGGATTCGGGTGTACCTTCGGGTGTAACTGAACTCAAATCGAGGATTTGAGGAAAAAAAATCTTTTAAAAAAAAAATAATAAATACATAAACTTTTATAAATGGTAAAGTGGTAAACAAGAAAGAAGCAGTGTGTACGATCAGCCAGCGCCCGAACGGTAAAGATCCCCAGAATACCTTACAATGTTATATTATGCACTGAATTATGAATTGCTATTCATGCTAGAAGACTAGGTATACATGATAGGATTAGAATGGCATGTTTTGTGATGCCTTAGTCTAGGAAGATTGCTTATATGAGATATTCGGTAGCGTGCAGGTAGGTAGTGCATATTAAAAGTAGAGTACTCACTATTCGGGGTTCAGGGAGGAAGATTTGGGACGAATGCTGATACGGTGTGGTCGGTAGCATTGGGCCCGTACTACCGAAGACACCGGGTCGGCGGGCGACCCAAGTAAGAATCCCTGGATGTCGGAGACTGAGTAGGGTTGCGTTATCGAGTGCAATAGTAATTGATGGAGTCTCTGATAATCTTATGTTATATTTCAGAGACATTATGGTTACGACACGCCACGGAGCGAGTTCGAGCAGTATGAGTGACGAGGAGATTCGTCAGATGATTCAGGAGGAGGTAGCTGCGGCGGTTCGGGCTGAGATCCCGGAGATGTTTGGGTCCATTAAGACCACCCTGATGGAGGAGTTTGAGGAGCGGTACGCCGCAGTGACTGAAGCTGCAGTCGCTGCCGCTACCGCAGCTGTGGCCGCTGCTAGGCCACAAGGGGGTGATTCGTTGCTATTTCGGGAATTCAGCAACACGAAACCCCCTGAGTTCGATGGGACGCAGGATCCGATTGCGGCGATGAGGTGGATCGCCGACATTGAGGGGTGCTTCTATACTTGCTCATGCCCGGAGCACCTGAGGGTACGGTTCGCCTTGAACCAGCTCCGTCTGGGAGCGAAGGATTGGTGGAAGTTCGTGACGGCGAACTTCACTCTGGCGGAGATTATAGCGGTGACATGGGAGAGGTTTACTGAGATGTTCAGGGACGAGTATGTTCCCCCAGTGGAGAGGGAACGATTGATTCAGGAGTTCTTGACCCTTAAGCAGGGTACTGATTCCGTTACGGTGGTCACACGGAAGTTTCACGAGAGGGCGATGTTCTGCCCAGAGCTGGTGTCTTCGGAGCAGTCACAGATGAGCCGGTATTTAGGCGTTTTGAGAAGGGATATCCGGGAGTTTGTGTCAAACTCCACCTATCGTACTTTCACTGAGCTTCAGGCGAACACCAGGAAGCGCGAGATCGAGTTGGAGACCCAGGCCAGGGAGGAGGCCGAGTCTCGGCAGGTGGATCGGCGGCCGGCTCAGTCTCAGCCGGCAGCCAAGCGGATCAAGTCCGCTGATTCGAGGATGGGAGGTCCGAAGGGCCGCACTTGCGCGAAGTGCGGCAAGGGTCATGAGGCAGCGTATCGAGCTGGTGGTTGCTACAAGTGTGGCAAGGAGGGACACATTCCAGGGATTGCCCTAAGGGGTTTATGGTTTGCTTTCACTGCAACCAGACAGGCCATCGGAAGGCCGAGTGCCCACAGCTTCGTCAGGGATCTACACCTACTACCAGGACTACTGAGACCCGACCGGCGAAGGTCGAGGTCCCGAGGGCTCGCGGGAGAGCCTTTCAGATGACTGCGGAGGAGGTCCGCGCTGCGCCCGATGTTGTGGCAGGTATGCTATCATTCACGTATTTACTTTAAAGTCGAAATGTTATGCTTATGTTGATGTATGTGTAGGTACTTTTCTTGTGAACTCTATGCCTGCTCTAGTGTTATTTGATTCGGGTGCGAGTAGATCCTTTGTATCGTTAGCTTTTAGTCAGCATATCGGCATTAGTCGTGAGCCGTTAAGTCGGCCTCTGAGCGTTTCTATTGCGGCCGAGAGGGTGGTTTGTGCCACAGAGGTTCTTCGGGGATGCGTGCTAGAGATTTTTGGGGTTGCGTTTCCGATTGACCTAATTCCTATTGCGATGGGGGATGTCTGTGTCATCGTGGGCATGGACTGGTTGAGCCGATTTAGCGCCGTCATCGACTGCGAGCATCAGCTGGTGACTATACGAGACCCTAGTGGGGGAGTTCTTACGGTATACGGCGAGGGTACCCGTTCGGGATCAGCTTTTTGTTGGGCCGCTAGGGCGAGGCAATGCCTACAGCAGGGATGTAGAGGTTTTGTGGCGTATGTGATGGATACGCGGGAGACTTCCGAGAGACCGAGGACAGTGGAGGAGGTTCCAGTGGTGCGCGAGTTTCCAGATGTTTTTCCCGAGGATTTGCTGGGAGTACCTCCTGCGAGGCAAGTAGAGTTTGGTATCGATCTGGTTCCGGGGGCTGCGCCTATCGCGAAGGTGCCTTATCGTCTTGCACCTCCGGAGATGCAAGAGTTGTCCTCGCAACTCCAGGAGTTGCTGGGGAAGGGATTTATTCGGCCGAGTAGCTCGCCGTGGGGAGCACCGATTCTGTTCGTCAAGAAGAAGGATGGTTCACACCGGATGTGTATTGATTACCGGGAGTTGAACAAGGTGACGGTCAAGAACCGCTATCCGTTACCGAGGATCGATGATCTATTCGATCAGTTGCAAGGGGCATCTTGGTTTTCCAAGATCGATTTGAGATCAGGGTACCATCAGGTAAAAGTGCGGGATGAGGACGTCCAGAAGACAGCATTTAGGACGCGGTATGGGCATTACGAGTTTGTGGTGATGCCTTTCGGGCTCACCAATGCCCCGACAGTGTTCATGGATCTCATGAACAGGGTATGCAGGCCGATGCTGGATCGGTCTGTGATCGTATTTATCGACGACATCCTAGTGTATTCGCGGACTAGAGAGCAGCATGAGGGACATCTGAGGGAGGTCCTTGAGGTACTGAGGTCGGAGAAGCTATATGCAAAATTCCCCAAATGTGACTTCTGGTTGCGGGAGGTCCAATTTCTTGGACATGTTGTTAATCAGGCAGGGATATTGGTCGATCCGGCCAAGGTAGAAGCAGTGATGAGTTGAGAGGCACCGAAGTCACCTTCCGAGATCAGGAGTTTCCTTGGGTTGGCGGGGTACTATCGGAGGTTTATTAGGGACTTCTCCAAGATCGCGGTACCACTCACCAGGTTGACCCGGAAGGGTGTTACATTCTCATGGGGACCCGAGCAGCAGACTTCCTTCGAGACACTTCGTCAGAGACTGTGCGAAGCCCCGGTATTAGCTCTCCCGGAGGGAATGGAGGATTTTGTCGTATATTGCGACGCATCGATTTCGGGACTGGGTGCAGTGTTGATGCAGAGAGGCCATGTGATAGCTTATGCATCGAGGCAACTAAAGCCTCACGAGGCGAGATATCCCACGCATTATCACACCCCCAAACCAAGGATGGCGGAAACGTCTGGGGGTGGAGGACTTCATGTACAGTATCACAACAACGTGTATAATAGTGCTCAAAGTAAAAACAACCACCATATATATAATTGCAAAAGTTACACCAAAGTATATGTTTATATGTTTCAAAAGCAATTACATTATGATGACAAAATAAATTGTTGACGGTTTAACGTCCCATCCTCAAAGCGATGAAGTTTTCCTGTTTCACTGATTTCCTGAGAATACAAGTAGTTTTAAAAAGTGTCAACACAAAGGTTGGTGAGTTCATAAGAGTTTTGTTTGAAGTAGAAACCGTTTTTCCTTGTAAGATCGATATAGTTTGATTTCCAGAAAATCCAATATTTTCTTATTTAAGTGTGAATAGAAATATTCCTATATGATGCATTAATGAATCCTAGAATGACCCGTAGAGTTCCTCTATAATCGTCCAGCGTATATAAGTTATATAAGGTTTAAATTAGATAAAACGTTGAATATAGTGGGTCTGCCCTAGGTCCACAACCAAACAAGGAACAGGAGATGAGGCGGGCACCACCAATTCTAGGCCAATCAAGACTAAATTCTTATATGACTCAAACATGTACGGTCAGCGATTATAGTTGAAGTCTAACAGTTCTAGATGAAAAATAGTTTGTTAATACATTATATATATGTAGTCCTAAATTAGAGGACCGAGTAATAACAAGTATTGACCATACTTAAAAGTATAAATGTGGTTTCAAACGATGTGTAGTCGTAACTACCAAAACCAAAAGTGTACAGTAATATCTGTACTCATAGAGATAAAAAGGTGATTTTAAATCGACATAAAACCCATTTAGGTTTTAAAAATAAAATCCCGTAAACTTATGGGTTGTTATATCCCTATGTGAGTCGCTATAATCATACTATGACTATGTGAACCTGCCACGACGTTCTCAGTGTCGCGAAAAATAAAATGACATTTGTCACCCGTAGACCTGCAGGTCCAACTGTAGCTAGCAGCAAGGTGTGGGGTGTCAAACCCAATATAGATCTATATACAAGTATCACGTTCTCCCTCAAGGAGATTCTGATTATAACTACCAGGAATTATATCCCGCACTCGGACGTACGGGGAGAGAGAGAGAGAGTCTCACAATATAGGTTAACAAGTTTACGTGAAATGTGTGTGAATATAAATATTTCTTGTATGAATGTACCCTTCTTGTACGAGTGCGTTGAGTGATGTATCATAAACTATACCTATTATAGTTTATCTAAAATGTATGTAATATGTATGAACCCTTTTATGGAAATGTATTAGTGTTATAAATATATTCAAACTATACTTTTTATAGTTAAATAATACGTGTTCCAAAATGAATGAATAATATTTAATATGAATGTCTTAGTTTTAGTTCATAATGATAAACTAACAAGGAAACACATTCAAATATTAAAACTTATGATTATACACTTTGCTCAACATAATACAAAGTGTTATGATATTTACATGCTGTTGGCTAACTTTAGCCATTCTGCCCTGTTTTTGGAAAAATCATAGAAAAATCATACGAAGTTGAAAACTAGATCCGTAAATTCTGAGAGTTCAAAAAACATGTCTAGTTTACTCATAATTTTTATCACGATTTTTAATGACCTCCAACCTAGGTGAAAATGTCCATAATCACAGACTGGTCCGGATTGTTGTTTGAAATGATAGGCAGTTTTGTAAAAATCACCATAAATTGTAGAAAAATCGTATGGAGATGTGCAAGTAGCCATTTTAAAGCTAAAAACTTGAACTATTTGCACCTTGTACAGGTTTGAAAACAAAAATGTTTAAGATGCCCAAAACAGTCCGTGAATGGAGTTGAACTTTTCTGATGAAGGCTGTTAGAAAAATTTAGTTATGTTCTTAGTGTTTTAACTTGTATCCCCCCCCCCCTGAAAACT
This sequence comes from Lactuca saligna, assembly GCF_052625555.1. NCBI lineage: Eukaryota > Viridiplantae > Streptophyta > Magnoliopsida > Asterales > Asteraceae > Lactuca > Lactuca saligna. The sequence goes on along the minus strand of NC_136418.1, from coordinate 192,386,701 downwards.
TGAGAAAACATGAAAATGTAGGGGTATGAACTCACCTTGAGTGATTTCAGTAGGTAAGTGTTGAAGAAGAGAAGTGTTCAACCCAAGAACACTTGAAGAATCACTTGAAGATTCGAAGCTCTAACGCTAATATGATGGAGTTTGTGTAAGATATTCATGATTTGAGTAGAATGAAGTGAAATAATCATAAGGAGGATGAATTATACTTACTAAGAGTGGAAGAACACGTGAAGATCAGCCTTGAATCTCGAGTTTGGAGTGGGAAAAGTTTGAGAGAAAGTGGTGTTTGATACTTAGTGAAATGAGGGCAAATGAGAGAAAATGAGGAGAGAGGATGTTTGTTCCAGCTCTAAAAACGTGGGAATGAGTGTAAATTGAGTGGAAATGACATTGATGTGACCTAGGTAAGGTGGGGAGGTGTGGTTAGTCAAAGAGTGGGTGTGGGGTGGTTGCTTGTGACATTGGATAAGGCAAAGTCAACACTCCACCTTTAATAATTCACCCATTTGATTTTCATTATTGAAATAATGATTTTCATCAAAATATGTTTAAATTATGAATATTTAGAGTTTATTATGTTAAAATATAATTTCTGGAGAAAATCCCGCTTTAAAATCAAGAAAAACGGGCTTAAAATGTTAAAAATATCAAAAATGGGCTAAAAGTGGCAAATATGCGAATTCTGGCCGAGGCTCGGCCTTCTGGTGCTGAACCGAGAGAGAGAGAGGCAGAAACCGAGAGGGAGGAAGAGAGAAGGAAGGAACCGAGAGGGAGAGAGAGAACATAGGGAAACGAAAGGGGCGAGTCAGACGCGCGAAGTGATGGGCGAGGGTTCGGTCCGAAGGGTCAGTAGCGAGGGTGGGGTTCGGTTCGGGAATAAGAGGCGAGGATGTCAGAACCGAACGGACTGTAGTGAACAGTACCTTCGGTTCGGTTGATGAACAGTACCTTCGGTTCGGCTTGGTGAACAGTACCTTCGGTTCGGTTTCGGTTCCTTGCTCTCGGGTTCGGTTCCTTGCTCTCGGGTTCGGTTCTTTGTTCTCGGGTTCGGTTCCTCCTGGGCGAGGTTCGGCCCTGAGAGGACCTTAGGCTCAGGAGGGTTCGGCTCCTCCTTGCTCTTGGTCCCTAAGAGGACCTTCGGTTCCTAATGTCCCTTTTTCTCGTTTTCGCCCCGTTTTGAGCCGTTTTTGACCCGGTTAAGGGTCGGAATGACCCGAATGATTCCAAAAAGTTACGGGAAACTTTTGAGAGAGATTTGGGAGAGATTTCTCACACTTGGAGAGATTTGGGAGAGATTTGACATTCTTGGAGAGATTTCTCATACAAAGAGATATTTGAGAGAGATTTCACATGCTTGGAGGGATTTGGGAGAGATTTGACATTCTTGGAGAGATTTCTATTACCGAGAGATATTTGAGAGAGATTTCACATACTTGGAGAGATTTGACATTCTTGGAGAGATTTCTATTACCGAGAGATATTTGAGAGAGATTTCACATACTTGGAGAGATTTGGGAGAGATTTGACATAGAGAGAGATAGAGTGAAAACGATTGAGAGAGGTTCCGTGTGGGACAGTTGTAAGTGTCCGGCATCGCAATGCATGGTTCGTAAACTCTGTTAAGCCTCGTTTAAGGATCTTACACACTCCCGATGAGTAAGCATCATTGTTTTATCGGTTTCGCTCGCCACGTACTACAGTTTTTAGGTTAAAGAGATCTAGTTGTAACTACTTTTCGATTTATGTTTTCTTATCAGAATAGCGAGTTGTTTAGTAGATACTGAACGTAAGTCCAAGTACACAAGGGTTAGTTGAGCTGATCGGTTTGACTTGTTGACTTTATTTGACTTTGAATTGACCAGAATTTGACGGTTGTCACACGCATGACTTAGAGTTGGGGGCAGTAGTGTTCGCTCTCAAGATTTGGCGTCACTACCTGTACGGGGTTCGTTGTACTATATACACGGACCATAAGAGTTTGAAGTATTTGATGGATCAACCCAACCTAAATATGCGTCAGAGGAGATGGTTGGACGTGGTTAAGGATTATGACTGTGAGATCGTATACCACCCAGGCAAGGCTAATGTGGTAGCCGATGCATTGAGTCGTAGGGCGGAGAGCACTCCATTGCGAGACATATGTCTGAGACTGACGGTGATGACTCCGGTATTAGATGCTATTCGTGGGGCACAGGCTGAGGTTGTGAGATCCGAAATGCAGAAGAAAGAGCGGGTCGCTGGGTTAGTTTCGGAGTTCGTTAAGGATGGACGTGGACTTCTGACGTTTCAGGGTCGGAGTTGGGTAGCATTCGTGGGCGGTACGCGTGCTACTTTGATGGAGGAGGCTCATAGATCGAAATTCTCGATCCATCCCGGTGCTACGAAGATGTATTTGGACTTGAGAAAGGAATATTGGTGGCCTTGCATGAAGAGAGACGTCGCTTGGTTCGTTGAGAGGTGTTTGACCTGCCGTAGGGTTAAGGCCGAGCACCAGAGACCGCATGGTAAGTTGCAGCCCTTGGAGATTCCTGAGTGGAAGTGGGAACAGATTACGATGGATTTCATCACCAAATTGCCGAGAACTGCCAGAGGAGTCGATGCAATTTGGGTGATTGTGGATAGGTTGACGAAGAGTGCACACTTCCTTGCCATTAGCGAGAGTTCATCAGCGGAGAAGTTGGCGGAGTTATACGTGAGAGAGATAGTATCTCGGCATGGAGTGCCGATCTCGATTGTTTCAGACCGTGATGTACGCTTCACTTCCAGGTTCTGGAAGAAATTCCATGAGGAGTTGGGTACTAAACTGCATTTTAGTACCGCATACCATCCCCAGACAGACGGTCAGAGCGAGCGGACGATTCAGACATTGGAAGACATGCTTAGAGCGTGTGTGTTAGACTTCGGGGGTAGCTGGGATGCGCATTTGCCTTTGGCTGAGTTTTCCTACAACAACAGCCATCATTCGAGCATTGGTATGCCACCTTTTGAGTTGTTGTATGGTAGGAGGTGTCAGACTCCCATCATTCGAGGGCGAAGTCTATTTCTAGTGGGGGAGAGTTGTAACAGCCCGGAATTTCAGGTATTGCTTTAAAACTATTTTTGGGGCATTTTAGGAGGGGACTCGGCGAGTTGGTGCCTGACTCGCCGAGTAGGACCACAGACTTGGTCACGGATTCGCGACTGGACTCGACGAGTCCATTAGGGACTCGGCGAGTCGACGCTGTTCAGCAGAAACCCTAGCCGTTTGGTTTTGGATCGTATATAACGCCTCTTAGGCCGTCATTGTTCGTTTTTGCTTTCTGAGAAGAACCCTAGAACGATTGTGTGCATCTGGAGCAAGGAATTGAAGACCATTGTTGGGTTTGGAAGAATTGTGTGCAAGGAAGAGGAAGGTTTAGCTAAAGGAACAGCAAGAGAATCACGTTCTGAGGATTGGGGACACAGAAAGTGCATCAATCAGGTAATATCTCGGATTTCGTTCTTCTGTGATTGATGTGTATATGAAGTTAGGGTTTATAGAACCCATTTGATGATTAGATGGATTATTATGTTGTTACCCAAGTGTTTATACCCCAGTAATAGGATGTTTAGAGGTCCAGATAGTCCCATGAGTGTGTATTTCGGGACCATGCGTGTTTCAGGAAGCAGTTGATCGACTGCATGGCATGGACTCGCCGAGTCGGATGAGCAGACTCGGCGAGTAGCTTGAAGATTTACTGGGACTCGCCGAGTTGTTCTTCAGACTTGGCGAGTAGAGTCGGGGTGGCCCCGCGATTCTTCCACAAGGAACTCGTCGAGTCAAGAGGGATACTCGACGAGTAGAAAGGAACATCAGGAGTTGGTGAGGACGTCTAGACTCGCCGAGTCGCCTTTGCACTCGCCGAGTCCGGTCAAGTTGACCGTTGACCGTTGACCTACATGTAAATTCTTAGGGTCAATGTCTTGAATGGTAAGAGTATTAATATGGGATGTATGATATCATAGGGATTCTGTAGCTCGGCGGATTGAGTGCGAGAGATTTCAGGAGTTGCTAGCTTACATTATCCACGAGGTGAGTCTTCTCACTATACTTCACCCGGAAGGGTATGACTGTGAGACCGGAAGGTCGTATATGATATGTGTTATTTATGCTATAAATAGAAAGGTAGATGCTATGCATGATATGTATGTTTGTACTGGCCGGAAGGCGATATGTTGTGTGACAGAAAGGTCAGGTATGATGAATGATGTATGTGCTATGTGTATTATATTAAATGTATTATGTGTTGTAAATGTTATGGGCCGGAAGGCAATATACTATGGGCCGGAAGGCAATATGATACGGGCCGGAAGGCAATATGTTATGGGCCGGAAGGCGATTATGTTACGGGCCGAAAGGCAATGAATTGTGGACCGGAAGGTCAGGGCCTGGAAAGGCGTATGTGTGTAAGTCGTATACTGGGGAACTCACTAAGCATTTATGCTTACAAGTTGTTATGTATGTGTTTCACGTACTAGCGAGGACCGTGGGAAGGCGCCGGCATGATGCATACACACTGCTGCTATTTGAGATCTTGGGAATTTTATATATGTATTTGATATGAAACATGAAATAAATATTATTGGTTGAATGAAACTACTTTATTTTAAATGAAAATTTTATTTGAAAATTTTGCGTTGTTACATAAGGCCTTACAGTTCGTCCATGATAAGGTTTCAAAGCTTATCTTATGGGCTGCTTGGTGGGCAAGTAACCAGATAAGGATAAGGACTGAAACCGTAATCTCTACCCTATATAAAGACCCCTTAGGCCTTAGAAAATCGGCCACTTGATCCCAAGAAGACCTAGAGCCGATTTTCGCCTCTTCCTCTCTCACACTCTCTCTCTCTCTCTCTCTCTCTCTCTCTTGCCTCTCTATTTTCTTGTGGTGTTTGTGAGCCATTAGAGGTACTACACTTGTGGTACTTGCTTTCCAAGACAAGGAGATTGAACATTTGTGTTGTTATTACAATATAACAACAATAGGTATGTAATCCCTCCTACTATATAGATTTTGAAATACCTAGGTGCATGCTAGGGTTCTTCTTGTGTTCATAAAGTTGTGTATCTAATAGTGAAAACATAGATCCAAATCTTGGGTTGCACACACACATAGGATTGTTTGTATAAAACCCATCAGCAATAAGTGAGCCTTATTAAAATAGTCATTACAATCTTTGTTAAATATACCCAATAAGGTATCAGACCGGATGCGACTTTCGAGATAAAAGGGACTGCTTATGTATTGGAAAGCTTTGAATCAGTGGCAGGGCCTCTAATTGTGCTTGTGAAGCAACGAGTAGGATAACCAAATTGACTCGTGAGTGTATTCTAAGGGGCTCCAAAGGACTTTTTTCAATAGCAACACCACCTTGTTAGGAAGGTGGGGTAGTTTATATGTAGAATCCTCGTGTGTGTGTGTGTATGTGCAGATTGTGATATTGAAACTCTGAAAGGTACTTCGAAAGAGTGGATGGGTGGGGCTGTCAGAGACCTAGAGTCAAGTAGAATTCCGATTTGTGAATCCTTTTGTGAGGGTTCACCAGATTTGGCTCTATTTCTAGCTTTAACTTTTGAAGGGGATTCCTTTGTCTTGGCAATTTGTTTTACCCGACCTTTCAAGGTAGATGATCTATTCTCTTTTGAGGCTATGCCATCCGAGACTGAGGAAGGTTGTATTGGGATAAACACAACCGATGTCTCAAGATGATATTTGAGATATGGAGAATCGGAAGGTATCGTGCTTAACATGTACTAAGGTAAATGTTTAATAAGACCAAAAGTAGTTTGACTTGGTAACTAATATTTTTTAACTGTTTTAAAAGAGCAGTATACCTGTTGGATGTCATAGTTGAGTGTAATGGGTTATTGTCGCTTCAAATACAGTTGTTGAATAGTTAGAGCCTAAAATCTTGGACTAGGAATCTCATTTGTTTTCATCTTAATTATGTACTTCCTAAAGACTTGCCAAAGGACTTTTGGCAATTCGACAATGTTTTTTCTTCCTATGAATATGTTGTACACCACGTAAAGTTAATCCTTGCTCATCATGTCTGTTCCTCCATGTTTTCCTTAAAGACCTCTAAGAATAAGTTGCATCAAGATGGTCCAAAGAACGGGAGCTAGTGATTTTTGAACTCTTTGGATTTGAACTCGCCATTGTAGCCAATCTGGTTTAGTAACGACTGAAATTCTTCTCGAGTTGGTTCTTGCACTTTGAAAACTTGTGGGGGTTTTTGCAACACCAATTGCATCATGAAATGTTGTGTTGTGAAGGGGCACGTTCCTATCGTCTATGATTTTTACTTACAGAACACCATATATAATCTTAACATGTTCGAAGGCTTTGTTAAGAAGCCCGAGAGGAAAAGTAGGGTTAGGAATTTTGGTGAGTGGAATGGTGATGGGATAATGGGATATGAATTCGACCTGATTCTGAATAATTCATCATATTCCATAGGGTCTAGGGAAAAGAGTTGGGGTTGTTTCCTATGGATGAGCTTGGATGAGCAAGATGATGCAAATCCTTTGGATGATTTATTCTTGATTGTAGATTTGGATGATTTAGATGCCATTTGTTTCAGATAAGAAAAGCTTGAAGAACTAAGAGTATAGAAGAAAAGCTCTATAACATCCTGACTCCCGGGTTTAAATTTAAATTGTTTTATATTCATTTTGATAGGGAAACTCGACAAATTAGAGGCCCCAACTCATCGAGTAAAGATTGAAATAGTTGTGTAGATTTTAGGGTCAACTCGTCGAGTTGGGAGAGCCAACTCGACGAGTAGGAGCTGAGCATGAAAACCCTAATTTTTAGGGCTTGCACCCTATTTAAAGGACCTTAAGTCCTTTACCCCGCCTCCCTCATCACCTTATCACCCTGAGAGAAACCCTAATCGAGATATCTTCCACTATGAGAGATATTGAAGCTAAGAATGTGTGTTTTAGTGCATTCTTTGAAGGAACTTGAGGAGTAAAAGGCTTGGAACGAGAACGAGTCTTTGGATCTAGCATCCATTCATCATTTACGACCATTTGGAGGTAAAAAGCCATTACCTTGATCACTTGTTGCTAGATCTCTTCGTTAGGGAATTTATGGGCATTTTTAGCATTTCTTTAGTCATTAATGGTTTTGAGCTTACCATGAAGCTAAGACTTCAAATCTGGATGTTATTAGGACCTTTAGGCCTAAAGACTCAAGCTTTATCAAGCTTTAGGAAACTTCCATGACTTAAACCCTTTGTTGAGCTTTGTTTTGGCAAACTTAGCCCTAGATGCCATGCATGGACGTAAAGCTTGCAACTTTACGTGGTATTTCAGCCTTAGAAGGCTAGATCTAGAGTTTGGGGCTTTAGTCTTTCTAAAAAGTGTCTGAATAAGTGATTGGGCTGAAGGAACTCGACGAGTTGGTTAGGGTTTCCCCCATTATCCTGGACGCGGTGCAAACTCGATGAGTTGTTGAGACAACTCAGCGAGTTGAGTTGGATTTTTCTACGAATAGGATAAACTCGACGAGTCACATAGATGCAATCGAAGGTCTGAATTGGTTTTTAGATCGAAATGGCAACAACCTAAAGTGGAGTCGAGAACGCGAACGGAAACAGGAATCAAACTCCAGTGATTGAGAAAATGCCTGTTGTGGTAGCCATTCCTGAGCCCATCACGATGGTTGGAGTACAAGTGATGATCCAAATGATGTTCGATCGCCAAATGGAGGAAACCAGATGTTTGCTTCAACATAATCGAGAGGAAGCTGCAATACCAATCGAACAGCTCGAAGTGAATGATGGGCAGTCGGAAGGAGGGAACTACCGTGGGACCGTTGGTCAAGCCAACCCACCAATAGTTCGACGAAACAACCAAGATGACAGAGATGATAGGAACGGATGCAAGTACAAGGATTTTATAACTTGCAAGCCATCGACTTTCACTGGAAAGGAAGATCCGATCAGAGTTATGGATTGGATCTCGGAGATGGAGTTGGCCTTCATGATGTGTGGATGCAGAGGCAAGTTAGAGACCACATTTGTAGTACGTTGATTCCGAGGAGGCACTGTGCGCTGGTGGAACACCCCGGGGAAGACTCTAACCCCTAATGAGCCCCTAAAACTGACTTGGGGAGAGTTTTTAGTGCATTTCAAGTGCAAGTGTTGCTCAGCCCAAAATCTGCTCAAGCTAGAGAACCAATTCCTAACTTTGAAGAAAGGGAGCATGTTCATCAATGAATAGACCAACAACTTCACGGACAAAATGGAGTTTGCTTTGCGCCTTGTCCTAGACGAGTTGACAAAAGTCAACAAGTACGCAAAGGGACTTCCTTGGGAGTATGTAGTGCCGGTGCATCAGGAACCTACTCTAGAGGCAACTATCTGGGCTGCCAAGTCCGTTGAAGATATGATCAAGGGAAGAGCCGCCAGCAAGGTCGAAGTTCACGATAAGAGAAAATTTGAAGGATCCACAAGGTCCGACAAGAAGAGAAAATTCTCAAATTCTGGAGAATGAGCACAATGGTGTGACAAGTGCAGAAGGAAGCACATTGGTAGATGCTCTAAAGAGATGACCTGCTTCAAATGCGGGAAGACTAGTTATTATGCCAGCGAATGCACAACCAAGAGAGAAGTCTACTTTAGGTGTGGTGAAGAAGGACACTACAAGCAAAACTTCCCAAGGAGAGAAGAAGCTGCAAAGCCAAATGTGCCGCCAAAACCGAAGGCAAGAGCATTTCATATGATCCTAGACGAAGCAGCTGACAATGCAAGGAATCAGGAGTGAGGATGGATATCTGAAGATCAAGTTATAGTACCTTAAGGTGTAGCCTATTAGAGGCATAGTCTAGGGTGAACTTGAACACCCATGTAATCGTTTCAAGGAATAATATAAAACCTTCGTTTTACTATCTGATGTGTTAAGCTGTTGTGTGATTTTCTTGTATCATGACTTGGAAAACTGCGAGACAATACTTAGGACGAGTATGAGTAGGTGTGAATGGTAGTAGGGGGCCTATACTACCGGAAGCACAAGACTCATACTTGGATCAGGTAAAGTTACAAGGTTACCAAGAAGCTAGTAACTGATATCGTTTTATTCAAATATGTCGTTACCATCGTTTTGGTAATGACTAAGAAGTTGATTGTTATTCCGACCCTAGTGGTCATATCGAATTGATTCCGACTATGATGAGTATGTTATGTTGTTCCGAGAACCAAGTTTGATGTAGCATCTGAATTAAGCCGAAAGATTGAAATAAAAGATAATCAAAGCGATTGGTAAAGGTATCGCGATAGTTTCTTGTAGCTAGAAATGCTACCTTTTAATATGTGATTAGAACATGAAGGAAGGTATAGTCTGTTCTGGAATTTGACTCTAAAAGACCTGAGTCCAAGCAATGCATCATACGATGAGAGGTCATTAGAACATGACCCATTGGTCTATTATGATAATCGAAGGAAGAAACTAATCTCAAGTTTGTTAAAGAAGGAGTCTGCAATAAAGATCGAGATCGTGACATGAAGATCGTGATTGGAAGTCTAACATGAGATAGAGAGCGAGTCCAAGATCGGGCACCGCCTGCAGTCAGGAAGTCTTAGAGTTAGATACTCGTTCGAAGAAATATCAAAGTTACATTTATTACTTAGGATAAAGAGATAACGCATGAAGTCATCATGTTATTCCTGTTTCGTTGATGATTCCGGGACGTAATCATCCTAAGGGGAGATAATTGTAACACCTGTATGTCCGGGCTAGTCAATTTAGAGATAATAGGGGTTGAAAATGACTTTTTGAAAAAAGATTATTTAGAATAAATAATATTAACCAATTTTTACAATATGTCTCAAGGATTTTGTACATATAAAGAACACCAAAATCCGAGTTACAACGAAGAAGTTATGGTCCGTCGAAGTTTTTCGACAAAACTGACATGACACCGGGAGACGTAAATAGTGAATTTTTAATAAAAGACTTTTTAGTATTAGTGATCTAAACAAAACTTGTAGTATACGTTAAACCGAGAGTGTCCATCAAAAGAATGCCCAAATCTGACTTCGTATGAGGAAGTTATGAGTTTTCTAAGATTTGGCATAGCAGTGCACGACCCGAAACTCGAATTTTAGTTCGAGTAGTTTTTAGCCTATGCGACATAAATGAGAGTTGAAGATCTTATTAATAGGAACTCAACGATAAAAATACAAATGAAAACGGAGTCCGTATGTAGAAGTTATGAATTTTACGCGTACATTTAACAGTATAATCTCCTCCTACTATTAAATTTAAGATCGGTCGAGAATTAGCCGACGGAGTCCTAATGAAAGTTGTAGATCTTGTTTTACCTACACGTGGATTTAAATAACATCAAAAACGAAACTCGTATGCGAAAGATACGGGGTTTAGAAGTCGGCAGGGTGCTTTGCGAAATCGGGTGACGTGGCTCAATATGGGCCAAAGCTTTCTCCCCAAGGCAAGCCACCAGATGGTGACACCTAGCCATGGACTCGACGGGTAGTACCTCCTACTCAACGAGTAGAACAGGCTTCCAGCCTATAAATAGAGGTGTCGGGTTCCCTCATTCTTCACACCTTCCCGACTTCACTTTCTCTCTCTAAGCCCCCACCCCCTAAGCCTAGGTAAACCCCCTAGCACCCAAAGGAAGCCCCAAGAAAAGAGCCTTTTGGCTTGGGAACTCTGCTCCAGTGAAGCCTAGTTTTCAAGAAAACCCGCTGTAAGTGAGCTACACCTAACCTATCTTTAGTGCTTATGTTTCAATATAGTAATGTTATTAGGAACTTATAATGAGTATTTAGGCTATTATTATGAGTTATATAAGTGTCATTATAATATCTTTTTAACCACTCGCGGTACAGGGAATCTGGTTTAAAGGGCCATATAGGGTTGTCGGATTTCATAAATGCTATATGCCAAAATGGTCCTGCCCTCCAGTGTTTTATGTTTGGCCCCTGTCTGTATATAGTGGTTGAGAAATATTGTTTCGTGCTTATATAATAGTAATAATAGCAAGAATATTAATTATTCTCGGTGAATATCAGACTAAACTCTAGTGGTAGTGATACTAGGTTTTGTCAAAGGAAAATTGTGTTAAGAGTAACAAAGTGCTGTCTGAGTGTCGAGTCACCCCCTTTTCAAGTGAGTGCATAGTCCCTTTCATGAACATGATTTTAATACAAGTATTAATTAAAATATTAAATATATGTTAAAGAGTTAAATATTCGTTGAAGAGTTTATGTGTGCGTGCATAGTCTCTTTCATGAACATGATTTTAATACAAGTATTGATTGAAGTATTAAATATTTATTTATGTGCGAATTATTTGATGTTGCCTGAAACACATGTTAAAGAACATACCTTATTATATATGACGATTTAGGATAAAGAGTAAACCTAAATTAATTATGAGGAATATTGGGTGGTATTTTCTTACGAGTACGAGTGAGTTATACTCAGAGAATAGAAATTTAGTATATGTCATTGATCTGGGAGCATGGATTAGACATAATCATTGTCCCTAGTCTGAGAGTATGGATTGGACATAGTCAACTGTGATTAATCCGGAGTACTGATTAAGACATAGTCAATTGTCATTAGTCCGGGTGTATAGATTAAGACATAGTTAGTCGTCCTCAGTCCAGGAGTTTGGATAGCACATAGTCATTCGTCGTCAATTCAGGAGAATGGATTTACACATAGACACTTGTACCTAATCCTAGAGTATGGAATGGACACAATTATTGATCCGTGACCATGAATTAGATCCGAGAGTATGGGTTAAGTAAGAGGTAAAATTTAATGTCCGAGAGTATGGATAGTCTCGTTGTAAGGATTAACGGGGTGTGATAAGAGTTGCTTATATATATATATATATACATATATATATATATATATATATATATATATATATATATATATATATATATGGTGAAATTGTACACTTTGTGAGTTCTAAATTGTACTCACCAGGTTTCCCAACCTGACCCACTCAGTTTATTTATATTACAAGTGTTTATACGAAGTCACATTACACTGAGAGATTAAGGATATATAAGTCACTAGTGATAATGAATGTAAGTTCTGTTTATGCTTATATTTCTGTATTCATGATGACATCCCAAATTTTTTTAAATGAATAAAAATACTTTTCTTTGGAAATGTTTTGATAACGTATTTATAATGTTTTACTAGGAACAAATTCCGCAACATTTTTATTAAAAGAGGTACTCTAATTTTTATAAAGCATAAACAAAATCAATCTTTTATGGCCGTGAAAATGGGGATGTCACACCTTAGATGAAGAGGTACCTGAAACCAAAACTAAAAACCGTAAGCACAAAACTTAGTGAGTTCCCCCATCATACCCATACCAAATAATGCATAATCTTGGGTATCTTTCAACCGATAATTGTCGGGCATAGCCAGGAGCTGGGCTCTTCCTCAGTATCTTTCAACCGGTAACCAAGAACTATCCCTCCCTTCGGTATCTTTCAACCAGTAACTGGGAGCTACCCTCCCCTTCGGTATCTTTCAACCGGTAACCGGGGACTATTTCACCCCTACTACCGCTATCACATATCAAGCACAGTAAACATATCAAGTACAATAATCATATTAGGCACAACCTTCATATCTCATATCAACACTAGATAATTATTAAAAAGACAATCATCTATTCAACACTGTTACTTGTGAGCCGACATTGTGGTCGTAGACCCACTCCTATTAGGAGAAAACTTACCTCAAAGTTGTGTAGTGTGTGCATTGATCTCGATATGAAAACCAACTCTCCTCGAATCCTTAATCCCTACACAATAAATCCTCTAACTTATCAATTCATATTCGTAACCCTTACAAGGGTCAACTCAAGTCCAAGTCAAATTCAAGGTCAAACCGTAGTCAAAGTTAACATTCGTCAAAGTCAGCATCTGGTTGACTCGACTCGCCTTAGTTGGTTCTCCAACTCATCGAGTTCCCATATCCACAAAATGCTATAATCCCGTCCCTACTCATCGAGTCTAGCAAGAGCTCGATGATTTCGCCTTCAACAACACATCAGACTATCTTCAACTGACTCGCTGAGTTCGTCCTTGAACTCGTTGAGTCCATCTTCATCCATATGAAGGTGTTCAGTTTATGACTCGTCGATTTCTCCTTGAACTCGTCGAGTCCATTTTCATGTGGTTGGGACATTATCTTCAACTCGCCGAGTCTGTCAATCTTCATGTCGATGACAAACCCCTAGCAGACTAAGTGTTCCTTCCACTCAACCAAAGACCATTACCAGAAGATATTTATGGGAAAAATGTGACTCGACTCACCAAGTCATTTAAGCGATTCGCCGAGTCCTTCTTTATCCACAACTATTCAGTCGATTATAATGGGTCTTAACGCATCAAAACCATACATCTGGCCTTCTAGGGTCCATTTTATACGTAAAGCTACAAACTTGATGTCCATGAATGGGGCCTTTGGCTCAAAAAGCCATAAAAATAGGTCTACAAGATGCATGGGGTGCTTATGGAAAAAAAGTTGGCACCTTTATGCGATAAGGACCCCCAATAGTTCCAGATCTGAAGTGCAACTCCAAGCACACCCACAAAATCCGATTTTAGCTTTTCTAAACTCATAAAAAGGGGGATAAATAGCCCCAAATTAAGATCTAAGTAGTGAATAGCCAATGTATCAGCTTTATACCTCAAATAAGCTGGAAATGAGTCACAACCTTTGGATCTACTAGCTTCCACTTGAACTTCCAAGCTTTCTTCTTCTTCTCCAACTTCAAATACACACAAAAAGGCACCAACAAGCTCAAGTACACTCAAAACGGGGCTTAGGGTTTTTAGTTAGGGTTTCTTTGGGTTGGGAGGGACGATGGGGGGCTGGGTTGAGGCAGAATAAGATGTTTAAATAGGATGCAAACCCATATATCAGGATTTCATCTAGACAATTCCTATTCGTCGAGTCGGTCCCCCGACTCATCAAGTAGGTCACTAAACCTCCGTGTCCAAAATCGAGTCTACTTGATGAGTTAGGCCTCCAACTCACCGAGTCCCAGGGAAAAACATGAAAAATAATTGAATTTAAATACGTACCAGGAACCGAGTGTTACAGTTGGCTCAATTCTAGATCGTGGTGTCGCCATTGTTTTCGAAAAGCAAGAATGAGAAAGAAGAGAAAGTAAGCAAAGGGAAATCAGAATCAGCTGAGAATGAAAGAGTAAAAGGAAAACCGTCCATGATATGGAAGGTTTAAATGAGGAGCGGGAATATCGAATCGTCTCCATAATGAAACTGCATGCGTTGATGACTCCATCACATTAGCAAACATTCAAACCATCTCCACCAAACATGTGTTTAAATCAAGGCCAGAACAACTCAGCTACGTTACGCTAATGCCAATGTCTATTAGCCTAGTGGATCTGTTAACGTCTCCCTCTAAGAATACGTTAAAGATAACAAGACTGCTATCTTTAGGACGACCTAGTTAACAGTTGCAGCCAGACATAGTGCCGAACCCGGTCCCTCTCCATCGCCCTCGCAATCTCACACTAGGACCTTGGTGATTAACGGTCTCACCCCCAGGTCTAATTCTAGATGTTAATCTCCAGTCTATAATAAGCCAAAACACAGCTGGTCACTTCCCATATTCTTCCAGACACCGATATCTTTCTCCTTATAAAAACCCTAATCTCCATATTCTTCCAGACACTGATACTGACTAGACCGTTGGAGTTTCATTCGGGGACCACCTCTCAGACGTCAACTGACATTCCTTCTTTATTGTTGTGATTACATGGATTAACCCAGTCGGTGTCATCAAGTGACGATGTTAAGCCCCAAGCACATATTACAACACTATACACTGGCAAGTGTACTTCTTTCTCATCTACTGTTATTCTCGGGAAGAATTTTGCATTTAAAACCCTAATTTCTCTTAGAGCTATAGATAATCCACTGTTCTTCTCGAGTCCCAAGAATCATTGTGAGTTGATGGCGACATCGATTATGAAGAACGAGAATCTTATTGAGGCCATAGATGACGGTGAAATCGTTGACATTGTGGTGAAGGATGAGGTTGTTGTTGATGATAAAAAAACAACATCACCATATTGTTTGTGGTTTACTTGCAGGTGTTAATGATCATAAGTGGCGTCATGATGTTGTTGGCCATCCACCTTCTTCTTTACGCTCTCCTTACATTCTTCATTTCAATCTAGAAAAAGTATAAAAAACAAATTTTATTTGTCTATGTTATAATGTGATATGTATCAGTAGCACATCGAGATTGTTGGCTGACAAGAAAGAGGATTTAGAAATAAAAGAGGAACGAGTTGACTTGATGGATGATGAAGGTTTTGAAGAACAAAACAGGGCTTCTGAACTGAAGCAGAGGCAAGCAGGGTGTCCGAATGAAGAAGAAGATATGTAGGAAAAGAGGTTGGAAATGGCATAATGGGACCACTATGGCTGCTATTAAATCTGAAAAAAGTCCTTACACATACAGAAAACATGAAACTTCTAACTCGAGCTTGAATGATGGTTTAAAGTTGAAGTATTATTCCAAGAACCTGAAGAAGAGGCGAAACAAGGTCTTTCTCCCTCGATGTCGCTGATTCCCTTTCATTTTGTCCAAAGTGACTAATTAGACCCGGCAAAAACAACTTTATTTTCTCATAATGCACGAAAATAAGTTAAAGGATTGAATGAGTAAATTTGAAATACATTGTTGAGATAATATGCAATTTTTCCTTTGTTAAAGTGTATATGTTACTTTTTTTATAAAACTTAAGTTAGTTCTTTATTAAACTACATATATGATTTATTATTTTATTTTGTTGTTTGTTAATTATTAGTTGACTTTGCAAGGTAGGTAGTATATGACAACATGAAAAAACAATTTACTATTGATGGGTATATTGGAGAAAATCATCAAAAACCACATAAGAATATTTTGGTTAGAAACAATTTCACGGTGTTCTTAGAACTAATCTAAAAACATCAAAAACCACTCAAGAATATTTTGAACCAAATTAAATTTGTTTATGGGTTATGTTTTGAAGTTTTTAATTTCGGCCCCGACTTTCAATGCTCATATTCCGCCCCCGCTTTCTAATGTTTGACAAGGCCCACGAGTCAATGGATAGACCGAGATAGTAAATGGGAAAGAACTCAAGAAGGAGGGCTGGCACCAAGCATGCTAGAGCCAGTGGCAAGTCTAGGACAACAACATACACGGGTCGCTATTTAAGTGAACCCGATAGAAATGACATAGCTAAAAAAATACTAGTAATGGGTAGATTCATATAAACAAATTTTTTAAAGATATTACAATTGCACCCTAAAAGTTCTAATATCTTGATATATGTCCACAATTGTATCATTACTAATACTATCTAAAACACTTTTTCAATATATATCACTAAAATATCCACTAAGTTGGGAAACAAAAACAATCAAATAAAACTATATTAATTTCACGATTGATCGAATCAAAGACAATCCATATTAAAACATACCGCATGAAGTGATGAAACCTATCACACAAAACCAATTGTTCAGAAGTCAAAATAAATGTTCTTATCATTGGTGTCAAGATTAGATATTACATATTAAATTGATTATGTCTTGAACTTTTGATTTCTTTATATTTATTTGTAATTATGATGAAGATTCGAAGAAGTGTAAAACCGTATAAAATCATTATCAATCACAAGTTCACAATTGAGAACCTTCAAAGTTAAAACTCGATGAAGAAAGCAATGTGGATTGCAGGTCGAGACTAATGTGAATGTGAGGTTGTTGATGACTGGAGTGAGGCGAACAAGCGGCTTGATCGAGTGATCAATAGGAGTGGTCAATAGGAGTGACTTCTGTCTTCGGTGGTTCCTTACTATTTGTGTGATTGCATCATACGTATTTGCTACAAATGAACGGACAATTCACATTCAGTTTGTATTTTTTTTATTTATTTAATTTTAAAGGTATTTGGTTAATTTTTAGTAGACATTATTTGAAATAAACTAAAATTAAACCATTGAAATACAAAAAAGATGGACTAAAAGTCCATGACAAATAAATTAAAGTGGGTCATTTACCAATTTCAAGCTAAGTCTTAATTTTTTTTATTAATTAGTTGTAACACAATTTTTTTTTCTTAGGTGGGTCAAGTGACACACGTTCGATTGCAATAGCCTCGCCACTAGCTAGAGCCGAAACCATGGAGGTGATGAAAGCCCACTCGAGTCCTCAATGTTGAGTCCATATACCTTACTCTTGGAGAAATTGATTTCGAAAGGAGAGGCAAGTGGCCATGGAGCTGATGAAAGCCCACTCAAGTCCTCAACGTTGACTCCTTATACCTTACTCTTGGAGAAATTGATTTCGAAAGGAGAGGCAAGTGGCACATGTCATATGGGTTATGTGGTGATTTTTGTTTATCTATGTTGATGTATATGTTTGCGATGTGCATAACCAATATTATTATTATTATTATTATTATTATTATTATTATTATTATTATTATTATTAGGGGAGGGGCCGGTGGTATTTATTTTAAAAATAAAATAGGCATTTATATATGATTGAAAATAATCAAAATACTGATAAATAAATATTAACATGCCTAGGATGCAAATTTTATAAATATAAAATTAAAAGACTTTGACGGTAAAAAAAATAACGATAATCATTGTTAATTATAAAACTACGTTTAAAAATAAAATAAACATTAATATGGGATTGAAGTTGGTCATTATTGTAAAAATCAACATTAAATTGTTTAGGCTGAGGGGAGTGGTGCTTGACGGCAGGTGCAATCCTTAGAGCCTTGACACATCATGGCGGAGCCATGAAGAGTTTTTTAGAACCTTGATAAATATCCACCAAGTTTGGCCACCGAACTTGGCATGCTGAGTTCGTGGCCCAATGGTCACCCGAGCCCACGTTGGATTCGCCGACGGATGCCGACTAACACTCCGTGAAGTCTTAGAAGTCATCTTTATAAATATAAAATTAAAAGAATTTAAAAGTAAATGACTATGATGAAACGAAATCACGTTTAAATTAATCATCAAGTTATGGAAATTTAAAGTAGAAACGAATTGAAGGAAGGAGAGTGGAATTGTTGATATGTCATTGTATACATGAAACTTGGAAGGCCCGCATCCAAAATGGATTGGATGCCAACTTTTTCTTTCTTTTTGTGGGTGAATTTGATGTTATGCCAACTTGCTTACTGCTTTATCCCATTTCTAAAAATGCCACGCTTTTCCTTTCTAAACAAATATAATATTTTTTAGTTTTACTTTTACTTTCTTACAAAATAAATACCACAAATTTATGAATATTAATTAAAGCTTATATTTCTATCCACCAATATTCACTGTCAAAATAACATTGATTTCTCTGATAATTTTTATAATTTATAAATATAATATCTATTTAACCCGAAGAAAAAACATATGCGTAGTATCGAAGAAAAAAAAAAAAAAAAAAAAGCAATGAGAGGATGACACCCCACCCGCACCGGTCCACCAGGAAATTAAAGGAAAAGGTACAACAACAACATCATAAGTCCTCTCACCCACACAACTTCCATTACAATTTATAAACCTTTTCCCTTTTCTTTTTCAATTTTCTATATCCAAATACAACTTTCGAATGCATTAACTTTAATACAAAAATACATTCACCTTTTCATCTTCCTCCAAACACAAATCTAAACCTATTTGTGACACTTGTTTCAGCATAAAAAATCAGGTAAAATGCTTGTTT
Source organism: Lactuca saligna (assembly GCF_052625555.1). NCBI lineage: Eukaryota > Viridiplantae > Streptophyta > Magnoliopsida > Asterales > Asteraceae > Lactuca > Lactuca saligna. The sequence goes on along the minus strand of NC_136418.1, from coordinate 192,367,906 downwards.
ATTAAATTATACTTCAAAACTAGGGAATCCATCTATAAAACCAATAAATTTGGGGTTTGGCCATTAATAGAATAAAAATGCTATAAATCTTTGTTGTCATGTTATGAATTTATCTCTTCCCTTATCATCCTAAATTTAAATTCCTTGCTCAATTTCATTTTTCCTAATACAGTCCAACAAATTCCAAAGCAAGCCAAGCGGTAATGTCATTTTGCGTAAAAAAAGAATTCTTAAAATAGAAATAGCAATAAATACAAGTAAGTAAGGCCTTCCTTCTTTCATATGATACACTTAACTTATTGTAGAATTAAACAAAAGCAATATATATATATATATATATATATATATATATATATATATATATATATATATATATATATATATATATATATATATATATATATATATATATATATATATATATATATATATATATATATATATATATATGATGTATGGATCTATACAAAGACTTGGACTCAACAAAAATATGTTTGTTGAAGCCTCGATATCTCTAGAATTTGGTTGTAAAATTTGTAATAATAATAATAATTTTTATTTGTTGATTGTGTCAAAAGCGTGTTTGAAATAACAGAGTGTAAGGGTTGGTTCCTATCTGTGTTGCTGACATATTATTCCAATTATCCACCTCACCGATCTCATATCATCATTCGCTATTTCCGGTTTCACAACGTAAAACCCTTCTTCTGAAGCAATCCAACCACCGTCTTCAATTCATGTGTTCTCATTCATATCAACAACAACAACAACAACACAAATAACCTTATAATATTAATTAATTAATTAAACGTCATATTATGTATTTACACTTTCCATATCCGTCTCTTTCTTTCTCTTTTTTTTTTTCTCACATCCAAAAAAAAAAAAAATTACAAATCATATGGTATACAATCAAACATAGTTGCATCCGCTAGCTAAAACTTAAGATCAACAACAATCTTCATATATAAGTGTGGATCGATCGATCATGATCAAACTGCAACCGGATCAAGCTTTGAAGCACCAGATATGGTGGTGGTGGTGGTGATGGTGGTGGTGGTGATGTTGGTAGTTGTAAAAGAAATCGTCTTTCTTGATCAACCCTTCAACATTGCAGAACTGTTGAACGTCACAAGGTATGTTGATGGGTCCACGGTGATCAAAACCGTATTCTTCCTCAGCCTCCTTCAAGAGCTCCATGAAAAGCGGATGATAGATGTAGATTACAGGTATGACGAACCTCTTTTGCTCTTCTCCTTCATGACCCACCATTACAGCCATACATCCCTTTGGTATAGGAGTACTGCTATTCATATTCTGATCTTTCTTCATGGACTCCGACTCCTCTTGATTACGATGATGATGATGATGATGATGATGATGATGATGCAGATGTAGATGAAAACTCAAAAAATGCTTATCTCCACTACCCATCAAAATTTCCAAAACCAAACGACTAAACAATTGACAACTACAAACAAAAAGCGAAAAATGAATTGAGTATGGATGAGGCCGGGGTTAGGAAGAAAGGATAGAGAAAGGCCAAGGATCAGAAGCGGAAATCGCAAGCAAGAAGCTCGTCAAGCAAGAGTCTGTTAAAGATCTTGGAATGTTGCTCATGGCAGCATATATATGTATATATGATCTCAAAAGAGTTTCTAGCTTTTCTTGTTGGTTTTGTTGATGAAGAGCGGAATTTGAAGGAAGAGTGGGTGGGTATATATAGAGGGTATAAGCTAAGTCAGGGGCAAGAAAGTAAAAGTACGTAGTAGAAGGGGGTGGGAACTGGGATATGGGAAGGTAGATTCTGGACCTGCTGGTGTCTTTAATCATACGCAAAGAGACGGATGATCTGAAACCGTCATAACTTGGGGTGGTGGGTTGATTAATAAATCGGATATATATATATATATATATATATATATATATATATATATATATATATATATATATATATATATATATATATATATATATATATATATATATATATATATATATATATATATATATAATTGTTAGTCAAAATATGATTTTGTTTGCCAACTGCGAATTTATTAATTGGTAAAATGTTGATCAAGACTTGGTTGACACTTGACAAAGTAAATACCCTTACAACTCATTTTTTGCTTGTGTTTATTTGTAACCTTTAAGTCTTATAAAATGCCCCAACTGCAAATTTATTAATTGGTAAAATATTGATCAACACTTGGTTGGCACTTGACAAAGTAAATACCCTTACAACTCAATTTTTGCTTGTGAGACAAGTCGGTGTTCTAGTATTTTTCAGACGAATCAAGAAGATGGTGGAACAAGTAATAATCTACCAGGAGTCCCTAAAACGACCTAGAATTCTCTAGGATACAAAAGTGTAGCATAGAATTATGTAGAACTTTGTATATAGATAATGATCTTGAAAGAACGGTCTAGAATACTTAGAAATATACGAAACCTAGAAACTTCCCTTTGATGAGGTGTATGTTGCCTACAAATAGGGGAAGGATTCATTTGTCCAAACAATCGAGAAGTTCTCCTGTAAGAAGTTAAGTTGTATAAAGAAGCTCTCTTTCTTAAAAGTGTTTATTGTCGTTTCTCTTGTTTCCATAAATCGTTAGTACATCTAAGCCATTGAAGTTATAATGACTTAGTTGGAGAAAACACTAAGTGGTGCATGGTGATTGAACCATCCCGTGGCTCGTGGTATCAGAGCCCAGAGTTTTTGCAAACAAGGGAACGTGACTATGGAAGGAGGAAGTAGTGAAGTAGCAAACGTGCCTCCTTATCGTCGAGGAGAAAGGAAGAAAGTCCAAGAAGAGGGACCAATCGATAGATGCCTTGACAATCTTAGAAAACAAGCTTACAAGGATAGCGATTAACTTCGGTGAGATCCTTGAATGGAAGGATACTGTCAGTCAATTCGTTGTAGAGATAAGTGACACGAGCGATGGATTGAAGGAGATCATTGGTGTCATCAAGGAAGAAGTCCTTGGACTTGTCAACACCTTACAAAACGACTTTCATGAGAAGATAGGTGCCTTAGAAGCTGAAGTAAATATGTGCAAAGCCGCAATTGCTGGAGGAGCTGTTACAGAGATGATGCCACACATCGATGCACCTAAATCCTTGAAGTACGGAAGTAAGCATGACCCCAAACTTCTTGAAGAATTTTTCTGGTTCGTAGAATGTTATTTCAATGCAATCAGGGTAAAGGACAATAAGTCTAAGATAGACACGGCCGTCCTATACCTATGTGAGAACGCCACCCTATGGTAGAGGCGGAAGCATAGCGACATAGAAAAAGGGCTATACACCATAGAGACTTGGGATGAGTTCAAAAGGCAACTCAAGAAGTAGTTTTGTCCCCATAACGCCGAAGATGTAGTGATTAAGAAGCTTCGGGGATTGAAACATGTGGGGTCGATTAAAGATTATGTGGCAAAATTTACTTCTTTAATGCTTGAGTTACCTGATTTACAAGAGAAAAACAAGTTATTTTATTTCCAAGATGGACTATAATCTTAGGCTTATAACGAACTCAAGCGAAGGAATGTCCAAGATGTTGATGAAGCTATTGCTGTAGCGGAAGACCTTATGGTCTTCCGAAGAGATGCTCCGACTAGGAGGACTAGTAGGGGAGATAAAGTTGCATAATGGTCATCACCAAAGGAAGATAGACCTGCTGTCAAACCCTCAACTTTCAAAGGAGGAACTCGTAAGGAGGTGAAGTGCTATTTATGTGACGGTACCTACCTAATAAGAGATTGTCCTAAGAAGAAAATCTTCAATGTCATGGTCTTTGAAGATGAAAATGAAGAAAGGGATGAAGCACAACTAAGCTCGATGCGTTTTCTCAACTCGATGGCCAAGGAAGAGACAAAACCTGGCCTCATGTTTGTGACAACAAAAGTAAACGGAGAAACCACGAGAGCCCTAGTTGATACAGGTGTGTCTAACAACTTTCTTGTGAAGACGAAGCAAAGAAAATAAATATTCAATATATGATAGAGAAAGGATGGTTGAAAACAGTAAACTCTCCATCCGAGCTAATCCTTAGAGTCGACCATAATGTACCTATCGAGATAAGAGAATGGAAAGGCACCATAGAATTAAAAGTAGTCCCTATAGACGATTATCATATGGTGATAGGAATGGAGTTTCTAGAAGAAGTACACCCTTTTTCTTTTGAAGATCAAACCATATGTCTCACCAAGGGCTCTACGATTCACATCGTACCCTTGGAAAGAAGTAAGATGGAATCTCAAATCATCTCCGCCATGTAATTAAATAAAGGACTTCGGAAGGGCAAAACGACGTTCTTAGCCACATAAAAAGAAGAAGCTAAACTCTCCAAGTTGGAAGTTCCAAAGGAAATCAAGAAGGTGTTAGAAGAGTTCAAAGACAAATGCCGCCGGAGTTGCCAAAGAAGTTACCACCAAGAAGGGAGGTCGACCACGATATAGAACTTGAACCCGGAGCTAAGCCACCAACGATGTGTCCTTATAGAATGGTTGCACCGGAGTTAGAAGAATTAAGGAGACAGTTAAAAGAGTTACTAGACGCTGGGTTCATTAGACCTTCCAAAGCCTCGTTTGGTGCACCAGTGTTATTCCAAAAGAAGCATGACTGTAGCTTGAGAATGTGCATCGACTACTGAAAACTAAATAAGGTAACTGTGAAAAACAAATACCCCATACCTTTGGTAGCCGATCTATTTCATCGACTAGTAAAGGCACGATGATTTTCAAAGTTAGATATTCGATCAGGATATTAGCAAGTGCATATAGCAGCTGGAGACGAACCGAAGACGACGTGCGTGACAAGGTACAAATCATTTGAGTTCTTAATAATGCCTTTTGGTTTAACCAACGCACCTGCCATATTTTGCACCTTGATGAATAAGAGACTCCACCCATTCTTGGATAAATTTGTGGTGGTGTACTTGGATGACATCGTAGTGTACTCAGAGTCACTAGAGGATCATGTTGAACACCTACGCTCGGTTTTCCAAGTACTTAAGGAAAACCAACTATATGTAAAAGTAGAGAAGTGTTCCTTCACCCAACTGGAAGTATCATTTTTAGGGCATAAAATTACGAATGTGAATATTCACATGGACAAAGACAAAGTGCGCACTATCAAAGAATGGGAAGCACCAAATAACATGTATGAGCTACGATCATTCTTAGGATTTATTAATTATCATCGAAGGATCATATCCAACTACTCGGCTAGAGAAACACCGTTGACAGAGCTCCTAAAGAAAAAAACGACCTAGCAGTGGACGGAAAAGTGCCAAACGGCCTTCGATGACCTGAAGAAAGTTGTCATGGAAGAGCCAATCTTGAAGCTACCAGATTATTCCAAACAATTCAAAGTACAAATTGATGCTTCTGACTTTGCTATCAGAGGGGTATTAATATAGGATGATCACCATGTGGCATATGAAAGTCAAAAACTAAATGCGACGGAACGAAGATATCCAGTGTACGACAAGGAGATGACAACCATTATTCATTGTCTTCGTGTATGTAGACATTACTTACTTGGAAGTTGATTCGTAATCCAAACAAACAATGTTGCCACATGTTACTTTCAAAATTAGAAGAAGCTTAGTCCCAAACAAGCTCGATGGCAAGATTAGCTGGCTGAATTTGACTACATCATGGAGTACAATCCAACGAAGATAAATGTGATCGCGGATGCACTAAGTCGCAAAGCGGAATTTGCAAACATCACCAGAATAACCTGCGATCTTTCTGACCGAATTAGAGAAGGATTAAGTCACAATCCAATAACCAAGAGTTTGATGGAAATGGATACGCAAGGGAAAACCAGGAAGTTCTGGGTTGAAGACGAACTTCTAATCACATTCGGAAATCATACGTATGTTCCCATGTGGAATAACTTAAGGAGGGAAGTCTTAAGAGAATATCACTACTCAAAGTGGGTAGGGCATCCAGGGACAAATCGAACCAAGGCCATCATAGAACAAAGTTACTATTGTCCAAGAATGCGAGATGATGTTGACGCTTACGTACGAACTTGCCTTATATGTCAGCAACACAAGGTTGAGCAAAGCAAGCCAGCCGACTTGTTAGAACTACTATCGATCGCCGAACATCCTTGGGAAATCATTACAATGGATTTCATCTCGGCTCTACCCACATCAGAAGGATGCGACTCGATAATGGTGATTGTAGATCGCTTCTCAAAGTATGAGACTTTCATTGCTACTCCACGAGATTGCACCGCCGAGGAAGCCAGTCGGTTATTTTTCAAGCACGTAGTAAAGTATTGAGGACTTCCTTGTAGCATTATCAGTGATCAAGACCCGAGATTCACAAGAAAATTATAGAAGGAGTTATTCAAACTCATGGGATCAAAACTCCACTTTTCGACAAGTTTCACCCACAAACGGATGGCCAAATGGAAAGGGTGAACCAACTTCTAGAAATTTACCTTAGGCACTTTGTTAGTGCTAATCAGAAGAATTGGGTGAAGTTACTAGACGTCGCCTAATTTTCGTATAACTTCTAGCAGAGCGAGGCTACAGGGCAAAGTCCCTTCCAAATCATAATGAGATAACAACCATTGACACCTCAAGAGTTGACGAAAGCTTATAAAGGGACTAGTCAACCCGCATACAAATTTGCAAAAGGATGGAACAAAGAACGTGATATAGCAAGATCATACTTAACAAAGGTAGTTAAATGCATGAAGAAATGGGCAGATATGAAAAGACAACCACGCAAATTCTTAGTGGGCAGCGATGTAATGGTCAAATTCGCATAAAGAATGTTTAAAGTCACCCAACAAGTGCACAAGGGTTTAACACGAAGATATGAAGGACCATATCAGGTAATACAAAAGGTCGGGACCAGATCATATAAACTAGACTTACCATCACACTTGAAGGTCCACCCTATATTCCATATAAGTCTCCTTAAACCTTACAATAGAAATGAAAATGATCCTTTTATGAGTGAATCCCATCAGACCCTAGTTGCGAACGTGATCTCCTTTGATAAAGAAGTAAAAGAAATTCTAGCCGATAACGTAATTTGCAAAAGAGGATCACCAAACTGGACTGAGTACTATGTTCGATGGAAGGGACAACCCGATACGGAATCCAGTTGGGAACGAGAAAAAGATTTGTGGCAGTTTAGAGACAAGATCGAAGCATACAAGTCCCAGGCTTGACGAGGACGTCAAGAACTTCATTGGGGGTGGGTGTTACAAGTCGGTGTTCTCGAATTTTCCAAACGGATCAAGAAGATGGTGGAACAAGTAATAATCTACCAGGAGTCCTTAGAACGACCTATAATTCTCTAGGACGCAAAAGTATAACATAGAATTATGTAGAGCTTTATATATAGATAAGGATCTTATAAGAACGATCTAGAATACTTAGGAATATACGAAACCTAGATACTTCCCTTTATGGAGGTGTAGGTTGCCTATAAATAGGGGAGGCCACATTTGTCCAAACCATCGAGAAGTTCTTTTTTAAGAAGTTAAGTTGTATAAAGAAGCTTTCTTTCTTAAAAGTGTTTCTAGTCATTTCTCTTGTTTCCTTAAATCGTTAGTACATCTAAGTCATTAAAGTTAGCCTAACTTAGTTAGCAAAAAACACTAAGTAGCGCACGGTGATTGAACCATCCCGTGACTTGCTGGTGTCTTTAATCATACGCAAAGAGATGGATGATATCAAACCGTCATAACTTGGAGTGGTGGGTTGATTATATATATATATATATATATATATATATATATATATATATATATATATATATATATATATATATATATATATATATATAATTGTTAGTCCTAATATGATTTTGTTTGCCAACTGCGAATTTATTAACTGGTAAAATATTGATCAACCCTTGGTTGACACTTGACAAAGTAAATACCCTTACAACTCAATTTTCGCTTGTGTTTATTCGTAACCTTTAAGTCTTATAAAATGCCCCAACTCAAAACTAACATAATAAATAGTGGCGTACATATAAAAATACATTAAATTTATTAATTAACAATGACAACAACACTACTTTTTTAATAAGGTGTTGACTTAAGAATTATGATGCATGTATAAAGATCGATTCATATGTATACCAAATACGGGATATAGCGCAAACTCTCATGTTGTCTTCTTGTTGTATTTATTAAAATCACCTTTTAACAAATGCAAAACAATGCCATGTTACCTGCTAAAAGAAAGAAAAACACACACACAATATATATATATATATATATATATATATATATATATATATATATATATATATATATATATATATATATATATATATATATATAGAGAGAGAGAGAGAGAGAGAGAGAGAGAGAGAGAGAGAGAGCTAGGTTCAAATATTTTTAACAACTATTGTGTGCATGAATGCACCAATAGGAATTTAGAAATAATTTAATCATTAAATAAATTAATAAGCGTAAATTAGTAAATCATGACTCTAAATTTATGGTAATTGAGATAAATGGGGGATTTGATTTTAAAATCACCAAAATAAGAGGAAGCACGGTCTGCCTTCATCTTCTTCTCCACTTCTTCACAACCCAACCCTAAATCACGAAAGTCATTAGACACCACGACCACCACAGCCGCAATAAACCCTAAAATCACCATTTGATTATGAAGATTCTAAGTTCAAATGATTCTGAAGATTGGCTGCTAATCAGAATGAAGGAGATGATGAAGGAGAAGATGATGAATAGGTTTCACAAGCACAATTCCTCTTCAACATCGTATGTTGATTTTAAATCAGGTAAAGTAATGGAGCTCCGTTTAAGTTTTTAGTTCCGCTGATCTATGCTCCTGTTCTTCCTCTCAGTAAGTTTATACAATTTATTCTCGATTTTTCTGGGTAATTTAATTCAATTGTTTCTGGGTGTACTTATAGTTCGATTGTAATATTTCTGCATGGACTGTGTTTTTTCCAAATTCCAATGTTTTGTATTATGATGAATGTGCCTATGTGTGTTATAACAATGGTAATTAATTACAGGTGTGGGTAAAAGTTGCCTTCTTTTGTGTTTTTCGGATGGTTCTTTCACCATTAGTTTCATCACTACAACTGGGTGAGTTAATTTCTTAACTACTGTATTAAAAATTAATTTGTTTTTTAAATATGTTAAAAAAAATTCTTGATAGAGTATTGATTTCAAGATAAGAACCATTGAAATTGATGGAAAACGGATCAAACTCCAAATTTAGGAGACAGCTGGTCAAGAACGATTCCAAACCATCATAACAGTTATAGATTTTTCTCATGTTTTTTTAGATTATAATGCTAGTAATTGACACTTTTACCCCTCTATACTCCAGCTTACTATAGGGGTGTTATGGGGATTTTATTGGTGTATGATGTTACTGACGAATCATCTTTCAACAGTAAGTTTTTTTTTACCTTATAATGAATGACACATTGTTGACAAATCTCTTTATATCTCCAGACATAAGAAACTGGATTCGCAACATTGAACAACATGCTTCAGACAATGTTAACAAGATTCTTGTTGGGAATAAGTTGTAATCTGCCTGGTATTCCTCATTTTCATTCATCAATGTAAGTCTTATGAGTTATGATCCATTACCATATTTGCAACTTTTGTTTACAAACAACATTCTGTCATGGCCTCCATGTGTTCGATAAAATGCCTCAATGAAAAAATAGTTAAAAATCTTTAATGTTTTTACTTCACTTTGTTCCTTATTCTTTTCAGAACTATATAACTCAATTTAGATTGGGTTGGATGCCATTTTCATAACAATAGGTTGATGCTAGTTCCTTATTCTATCAGAATTTGCCGTTAAATACATTGAGCATATCGAGAAGAAACACAGGGAACCCGAAGAATGTTAGTTCCTTATTCTGTCAGAATAGGTTGATGCTAGTTCCTTATTTTGTTTGTTGGGTATATTCTTGATTATACAAATTCTTAAAGAATATTCTTGCAGAATAGTTTATTTTGTAAGAATATTATTGTTGTATTCTGATAGAATTGTAGTTAATTATTTGTATGTTTAATGTGCAGATTTTACAAGTGTATCACTACAAATTACTTGGCAATGAATTTCTGGTAGAAATGGCTTCAAGAATGGCTTGAAGACCTGATGGGAAAGGGTTGAAGAATGAATTAATGAATGATCACACTCATTATTTAAGAATGTTGTTATTTTTTAAGAATTATACTTGTTATTCTTTCAGAATGTTTGTTATTATTCAATGAATCACAATCATATAATGTAATTTTTTGATATATTATTAGTTCAAGAATCGATTTTGTATAGTCTTTCAAAATGTATTTACTTGTTTATGTTTGACATTCTGTCATTCTGACAGAATAAAATCGAAAAATATATTTACTAGTTTATGGTTGGCATTCTATCATTCTAATAGAATAAAATCGGATTTTTAAATTTGAATTAGTTTAAAATATTCAGAATTTTAAAAAATAAAGAAATTAATCATCCCTAAAAATCCGAAAATTTCCTTTTTTAATATAGGTTAATTGACTAAAATGCCCTTATGTTGAAATTTGTATGATTATATGGTACATGTTATCATATTCTACTATCATAGACCCTCAAATCATTACCTTTGATTATATTCCATCCGATGGTCCAGATCTGTGCATTCTGGCACACAGTAGTTAGTAAAAACAAAATAACTTAACCATATATATATATATATATATATATATATATATATATATATATAGAGAGAGAGAGAGAGAGAGAGAGAGAGAGAGAGAGAGAAGTTTAAATGTTTCCAACAAGTATTGTGTGCCTCTAACGACCAATCAGAATTAAGAAAAAATAATATCAATAATAAATCATAAAAATGTATAATAGTAATCTTATTTATGATAAACATGGTAAATAATTAAAATCATTAATAACCTTTAAATATGAAAATTCTGTTAATAAACACTACAAAATCACTGAGAGATCCCTTTATTTGTCATCCGCATCTTCTAAACCTAACCCACCGTACTTAAAGGTTCACATCCCCCTCTTTTACTAAATTATTTGATTTGTTGATGCAATCACGATGAACGTTGGCGGCAAAAGGTTTTCGATCGGTTTTTAATTACGCGGCTTCAATATCTTGTTTCACTGATAGCCGCCATACCACACATAAATACAACACCATTGATGAACCTATTACAATTCAATGTTCGCAGCCGCCAAAAAAGATTCAAAAATGTAATCAAACTGTAACATTTCATTTGAGTTTTTCTACTATTTTAAAATTATTTGATTCTTTGTAGGCTCGTAGGTTTTAATACATATGATACATGTTCATTGCTAATTTTCTAAAATTATAATACTCTATTGAGTTCTGCTAGTTATTTATTTTCATTCATAATAAAATTAGATAATCATATAAACACCATAGAATGTAAAAGATAATTAAAATCTTAAATATTGTTAATACTTGGAATTTACTTATTGTTGTCGTACATGAAATTTGTTAATTGTTGTTTTACCTCTTTTCTAATAGAGTTTAATTTTATCTTTCGAATTGATATTTAATCTATTGTGGCAATTTATGAACTATCCTAACTGGTAGTTAATAATTAGGAAATTAAGATTTATAAAAATATATGGTTGGTGTTACTTGATAATTCCTTAATTTGAAGTCATTCTTTTCATCTGATTTTGCCCGCCAAATGTTTGTTAAAATACTTGAATCAGATATTTCAGCCAATTTTTTTTGTAATCTTTGAACTGTTATATCTCTCTCATACTAGCTTAGAATGATTTGAAATTTGTTTATGCATATTCACATTAGTCTTAGCTACAAGTTAGGTCGAAAGTTATTTTAATTGGATAAATATTAGCTGAGTTATAGTCCTTCGAACATGCGATGTTATAGTTGTATTTTTTGCACTTTTACTTTGTTCAAAAAAATTTGTGATCTTTGAATCGTCATATTTACCACATTCTAGCTTGTAATAAGCTGGCATTTTTCCAAAGTACTGTCCTCTGTGTTAGCTACAATGTAGGCTCTAGAATCATTGTAATTAGATTAAGTCGATTATTTCGATCAAGTGATTCGGGGAATACTTGATCAAGTGACTCATGTCTAACACATTCCATTAAAATTTATAGTTTTATTCTTTTAGAATACACTTAAAGTTATAATATTTTAAAGTTCATTATGTTTTTTTTGGATTTAGGTTTTCAAAGGTTTGCCATTGATGTGGAAAATGAAGAAAACAAGGAGAACGAGAGTATTCTAGCAGAATGTTGTTATTTTTTAAAAATTTTATTCATTTTTGTTGATATTCTTTTAGAATATGTATAATTATATTAAAATGTATAAGACTTTTAGTATGTAAGAATATGCATGAATTTGTATTTAAGTTCGAATGTATAAGAATATATATTAAAATGTTGTTATTTTTCAACATCGATTCAAGAATTTTGTTATTCTTCAATAATATTCTAATAGAATAAAATTCTGAAAGAATATCATTCTAACAAAAAAATATTCTAACAGAATAAAATCAATTATATTTACAAATTACGTTAGAATTAAAATTGAATTAATTAAAAAAAATAGATTTTTAAAATTAGGAAAACTAATTATCCCTAAAAATCCGAAAATTTCCTTTTATAGATGTAGTTAATTGTCCAAAATACAATTTTACTAAAATTTGTGTGATTATATGGTACATGTTATCCCATTGTAATATTATACACTCTCAAATCATGTCAATTGATTAATTTCATTCGTTGGTCTAAATCTGTGCATTCTGACACACAATAGTTAGTAAAAAAAAACCTAAGCCTATATATATATATATATATATATATATATATATATATATATATATATATAACCCGAGAAATCGTAATCTACTCATCAATTTTCAAAACGAAGACCAACATTAGACTTCAAATGTTGCGTCTAAGCCATATCCAAACTAAAAAAAAGGTTTGACGAACATTTTTTTGGAAATGTGTGTATAAGCACATTTAAATGTTATATAGGTGCATGCATGCACATTTAGTGTTTTTTTCAAAATAATTCAAAACTAATGCAATAATAAGACTCTAATACTAGCATTTAAGAGAATGACAACTTAATATATATATATATATATATATATATATATATATATATATATATATATATATATATATATATAAATCATATATGTGCATGTATGCATATTTAGATGTGTATATATGCACACTTTCGAAAAAAGTTCATAAAATCCTTTTTTTAGCATGGATCTCTCTTAGATGCAACTCTCGATAAGGCTCTACGTAGGGTGTAGAGCTAGGTGTACGCCATGGGTAGGATAACAAGAGTTTGACTGTTGACTTTTTGACATGTTGACTTTTGATAAACTATGAAGATTTAGGATGTGGAAGGGATAAATGGTCTTTTGCCCAAATAAGGGATGATCTTGGAGTTAGACTTGTTGAGTTGGGATAATTACCTTAATTATTAAATATGGTTAGGTTTGATATGTATAGTGCTATGTAACATCCTAAAAACTCAAAACCATTTTTTTTTGCTTTTATATTAAATAAACCATCAACCTCTTTATCAGACCATAAGAAAATCAGAGTATGTCAATATTCATTCAAAAGTACATCATAGTTGAATAAGCGGAAATCATGGTGTGTGTAATGCGATCATCCCAAGTTTTTCCCTTCGAACCGAAAGTACCTAAAATATAAACTAAAAAAATAAGCACAAAGCTTAGTGAGTTCCCTAAAATACCCCACACCATCCATATAGTGGGTCATGCCTGCCATCCATCGGGCCCCACCCGACATACATACAACACATGCAAGGGTCACACAGATAGCTAGCATACAAATAGCAATATTTCATGGGTGGGCATTGGTGCCTTCAACCCGCCAAACACTACGAAGAGTCTCACCTCACTCTACTGATAATCAAATAGATGCTCGAACTGCTGATCCAGAAAATCTCCACACTAATCAATCAAACTACTGAGAGATGTCGTTGGGACTTAACGTCCTTTTTGATGTCTTGTTTAGGTTAAGGATGAGAATCACAACAAAGAAAGAATATATGTCAGCCTTTGTCCGGGAGGGAATCCCGGAACGAAGCTCCGATGATCTAGTTAGTATTTGGATGAGAGAAGTGAGGTTTAGTTTAAGATAGTGATAGAGGTGATCCCTTCTCTTAGAGGAGAAGGGTTCTTTTTATACATGTGGTTGGGGGGGGGGGACCTCCGACAATACCTTTTGTCCTTTCTGAGCCGACAAGACGTGGGGGTGTCCTATTGGAAGATCTTGCTCCATTAGCTGTTGCCGGCTATTGGTGCAGAACTACCTGATGCCAGTGTGCTGTGCACTACCCCTGTCGCTCTGGGGGCGTTTGGTACTATTTTGTCTTGATGTAAACCGAAGCTTCTCGTTCTTGGCATGTCCTTCGCGATTGAGTGTCGAGACATAAGTGTGAGGTTGCGGGGGCATGGGCTCGGGCGTAGCACTTGTCGACCAGCGGCCATTGACTAGGTCATCCTTAGGTAATGGTCTTTTTATATTTGACGTATTCCTAGTGGGATACATTAATAAGTCCCTTGGGCTAGTAAAACTTTGTGTTAGGGTGACATAGCTAGGTTGTCTAGTCTTGATCTGGACACATGTTAAGAGGAGATGGTTTTGAGATCTGTTGTGACAAAGATATTTTGTGATGACAGTTTTTACTTTGGAAATCGTTCGATTCTTCCACTTTGCATTTCAAACTCCCCTTATTTAGGGACAATTGTATTCCTCATGTTTCCTACACTTTCACTGCCTCACTTTTCTTTTTCACCTTTCTTTCCCTGCCATTCCCTACACTTAGTCTACAATGGGCATGGCCTTCATCCGATCTAGGAGAGACCCAACACCAAAAGAGTTCGAGTCTCTCCGGTTCCGATTTTGGTTTATGCCTGAACACATAGTGTAATCCGTAGGAATGGGCTATAATTTATCTGCCACCGGAAGGAAGGTTGGGATCCCTGTGTCGATCTTCGAGGTGGGATTTCATCTTCTGATGTCAAATTTCTTTGATGAAGTCATGAGAGAGTATGGTTTTTTATTCACAACCTTACGCCTAATGCTATTAACAAGATCATTGGATTCGAGTTGGCTTGCCGATCCCTGGGCGTGCTTCCTTAATTTCGGGGCTTCTGGTCTTTTTTTGTGACAACCCAAAGTTTATTCCGTTATATTAATCCGTATCCACTAACAGAATATGTCCATTTATAAAATTTCCATAATTTGGGATCGTCAAATAAATAAATGTTTATTTATTTATTTATAATTGTTTATATTTCACGTGATTATTTTCATAGCAAAATAAATATAACTCGTAAATTTCATTTCCACTTAATGGAATAAAGTTATATTATTGCAACCATTTAACCCAGGTAAAAAGTTTAAACCTCGTTAAGCTTTAGCCTCGGTTAGTCGTATACCGGGTACAAAACCCAAGCTTTATATAAAGGAGGGTGAACACTCCATAGAAACCTTTTACCACACTAGACCCACTTTCTCTCTCTACTCTCTCTCTAGCTCGATTTCGACCCCAAAAACCGCAATTTCCGCCTCCAAAACGTAAGTTCTCTTACCCTAACTTGTTCTAGACATCATTGATTTGTATTTTAACCCAAAAATCATTCAAAATGGCCATCAAAAGGGAGTTTACAGCGTAAGAACCTCCTTAGGCCGTAAACACCTAAAATGGAGCCAAATGTCCCGATTTTCCTCCTTTTGAACTTAGATACTAGTTGTGGAATTTACCTAGAAGTGTTTAAACCTCAAAACAATAATTCTTAGGGTGTAAAAGAGGGTTTACGGCCCAAGCACATGCTTAGGCCGTAAACACCCTTTAATCATGCAAAACAAGTCCAAAAACTCATCCAAACCACCCCTAGGCTTAAGATATGGATTAAGGACTTACCACTTCTGACTTAGAACTTAAACACATGCATTTGTGGGGTAAAATAGAGTTCATTGCCCAAGCATGTGCTTAGGCCGTAAACTCCCCTAAATCATGAAAAATGGGAGTTTAAACCCCTAAAAGGCCTTATAACCTCTACTAGAATTTGTTAGAAATTAAACCAAAGGCCTTGAAATCAAGGAAGGGGGTGTACACGAGTTTACTACCATAAACCCTAAGGCTTACGACTGTAAACTCCCAAGGAGTGGCCTTTGGGCCGTAAACTCCAAGGGAGTATGCTCTTGGACCCCTAAACACCCCTATAGCCCTGTATAATTCCTTAGAAACACTTGTAAATCCACATGAGACTTGAAAGCAATAAAAAACACTCCTCCCATGAGTTTACGTTGTAAACTCATGGGGGATGTGGCCTCCCAACCGTAAACTCACTTAGGGTGGGTTTTAGGAGAGTAAACTCCAATGTGAGGTCATACACTCGTTCCATACAACTCATTAACCTTCGAGCACTCAACCATAAGACCTTAAATCAAATTGGAATGTCTAAATGTTTTAATAAGGGTATAAGTCACTAATTACTTGTAAAACATATGTCTCATATGTTACTAGGGTCATAAAGGGTGTACAAGTCCTTACTTAACACCAAACGCTCATCCGACACATTCATCCGATTTACTCATTTCAGGTGAGTTCATACCCCTTAATGAACCTTTTAAATGTTTTTACATGATTTAGGGGGGGGGGGGCTTACAAGTACATTATTACCTTTTTTTTTTTATCAAATCATATGTGATTTACAATCTATCATCAAAAAGGGATTACTCTGCAATTTTAGAAACTCATCAATAAAACTGTTTTAACTTGTTATCGAATGCGTTTTAAGGTTAAATTGTTGTTAAACTATTTCAAAACTATGTTTCAACTACTTTTCTTTTAATAAAAATATATCTACATTAATATAATTATATAATTAAGACTTGAAGGACTTAGGACCGATAGCTAACCTTATTTCTTGTTCTTGTTTGATGAAGTTTTAGGGTATTGGTTGTCCGTTTGACTGTCGTTGAAATCTTAATTATATATCATATATATTTGTGTTAGATATGCATGTTTTTATATTATTCATTACTAGTAATGATCAGAAGCAGGAATTCACATACTCTATTTAACTATAATAGGTATAGTTAAGACTACTACTAGTTATCTCTACTACTGTTATACACACCATAAACCGTTAACATTGCAAGCTAATGCAAGTATCAGAGAACACTCTACTTACTATACGAAATGTCTATCATACTAAAGTATAAGAGAATTCACTAATACTAAGTATATCACACTATCTCTTTATAATGTACTCTACTGTACTTTCACTATGTGACCAAGGCTTCCCGAAAGAGATGCAACACTATATGTATAGATCTATACGGAATTGACACTATTACATCCCGACTGTTAGCTACAGTCAGAGCCGACTAGGCCAGGGGTGGCACTACATTACTTCCCTACGCATGACTGGGAAGGTCATCGATACTCTACTACTTCACAATTGGTCACATGAGAAGTTATACTTACATTTAAAGAAATACACTAAGACTTAAAGTCTGAACTAAAATCCCGAAGTAATGAAAGATCTATTACTAACTAAAGTTACAACAGTACTACTGTTAGCAAGCTTAACTTTTCTTCAGCCGTATTACTTACATGAGGTTTATTTCTACACTTTTACAATTGAAGGTTTCAACAACATTACTATTACACACTAGAAAGATTGACTTACAAATGCACTTTCTGGATAATATAGGATTTTCCAGGGATTTCTACTACTCATAAATACAAATTTCAGTTTTATACTACAAGTCTGCAACCACTTTTGTACTACAATGACACTAAACTCTTATGCACTCACCAACTTTATGTTGATATTCGTTTTCAAAATAACTTGTATCCTCAGGTCAAAGATAGACAGGTACAAGGCAACCTTTGGAAGAAGATGGAGCATATACACGACTCATCTTTTATTTTGTTATACTTTTGGTGTCTATTAAACTTTAAAGGACACAACTGTAACTATTATCATTATATAAATGATATGGTTGTTGTTTCTTGTTTTTACTATTATGCAATTGTAATGATACTGTACATGACGCCCTCCACCCCAGAACGTATTCCGTCGTTCTCGGTTTTGGGTTGTGACATTTTTCAATTCATCCACCCAATCTGTTTTTCATACTTTCTCTCAGCATTGTAATGCTCACACTTTTATTGTTAGTTAGAAGGCACCTCAAAAGAACTGGTAGTACCGGTGGCTGTGGGTTAAAAATGACTTGATTGGCCCTGGATATCCCTACGTGCCTATTGCTTTAGATTAGACGCCTTAGTTGAGGGGCGTCTGCTTTAACAAGGAAGATTGGCAGGATTGCATTATGGTGGGTACAAGGATGAGTGTTGCTTGACAGGCACGTGGTCGTAGGTTCGACTCCCACGGATGATGCTAGATGTTGTGATATGTCATCGGTACTTAACGCCGTTGTTGGATGTCTTGTTTGGGTTAAGTATGAGAATCACAACAAAGAAATAATAGACGCCAACCTTTGTTTAGTAGGTGATCCCAAAACAAATCCCCGATGATATAGTCAGTATCTGGATGAAAGAATTGAGGTTTAGTTTAAGATTGTGAAAGAGGTGATCCCTTCTATTAGAGGAGAAGGGCTCTTTTTGTACATGTGGTTCGGGGGTACAAACCTCCGACAATAGCTTTTGTCCTTTCTGAGTCGACAGGATGTGCGAGCATCCTATTGGCGGATTGTGCTCCATTAGCGGTTACCCACTATTAGTGTAGAACTACCAGAAGGTAGAAGGCAGCATGCTGAGTGCTACATCAGTCGCTATGGGGGGGGGGGGGTGTCGAGCACTATTTTGTCTTGTTATAAACCAAAGCTTCTCGTTCTTAGCATGGCCTTGGCGCAGGATCACGAAGACATAAGTGTGAGGCCGTAGAGACGAGGGCCTAGGCCTAGCACTTGTCGAGCAGCAGCCATTGACTAGGTCGTCTTTAGGTAATGTTATCGTTATCTTTGACATATTCCTAGTGGGATATATTAACATATACAATACCTAATTAATAACTAGGCCATAAACTATAAACGAGACTTTAATTCACCAACCCTGAATCCTAGTGTAATAACCCGTTATTTCAAGTCAATATAAATCAAATTTGTTCAATTAAAAGCGTAAACTACAATTGTGTACAAGTGAATTAACAATATAACATTAATACAATAAGAACATTGGATGCCAAGAATACATACTTATATATGTTTATATATATATATATGTGTGTGTGTGTGTGTGTGTTATATAAGATGTTAGAAGTCAACATAAGTCAAAAGGTGAAGTTAAAATCAAAATATAATATCTTATAATGTTGATTTCGGTATTGGGAATCTTGAAATAATTGGGATTTTGATTTTAAGCATCTTGAATCAAGAGGTTTGCGGTTTTGAGCATCTTGTACCAACTTTGTGTCTTTCGGTCTTGTAACCTCCACTAAGGCTGAAAACTCTCATTTATGGGACAACCAAGGTGATTTCGGCCATGCTAAGGACAAAATCAACCATATCTTGGCCAAAAACCGCTCCAAATATCTAGATATTTTTACATATTTAATTTCACAAAGTGATATGATCCAATTACCAACGTAAACATCATCTCAACCGCCTATCTTTTCCTTCCCATGTAAGATACAAATGGGATCCATTTAACACATACACTAAACACTTTTCACTCATATGCTCTCAAAACCCATATTCAACCTTTCACATCTACAAACAGTTACCTAGTTAATATTCAAACCTTCAAACTTTCATAAGAACACTCAAATCAATTCCCAGGAACTTCTTCACAATTAGTAAGTAATCTATACAAACTAATGTTATTTATCATGTTAAATTATTAGTTATCTAATTTATACATATAATTAAGTGTATAATATAATTAAGATACAGTTAATTGCACGTATTCTATCCTGAGGATCATCGCGACCAAGTTGTACCCAACCAAGTACATACACAAAATGTGAGCTCATACCCCTACATTTTCATTATTTTTCACTGTTTTAAGGGGGGGGGGGGGGGATACAAGTGCAACACAAGAAATTTTGTGTTAATATCTAAATAATTTCAAATATTGTTAATCGTTGTCGTTATTAAACACACACACACACACACACACACATATATATATATATATATATATAATTAAGATTCAACAGACTTAGAATTGATGATTTTGCTCTATTTTTTGTTCCTTGTTTGGTTGTGGGCGTAGGGTAGAATTATTTATTCGACTGCCTTTTTAATCATAATTATATAAATATTATATTTATATAAGTATAAAACCATTTAAACTTGTTAAACAAAACATTATTTTTGCAATCTATTGTAGTACCATTTGGACATAAACGTTAAATTTCACGAAACACCTTATCACCGATTTTACGATTTAAACTTGTCAAATCATTAACAATATAAAGATTTTCATTTCAGTAGAACACGAACATATAAACTATAATAGGTATAGTTTATGGAACGTACATATCTTTTAACACAATTGATATACAATATGGAAAACAAACGTATAAACTATAATAGGTATAATTTATGGATCATATGCACTATATTACCAGGTTTAGAATACATTACAGAAAACAAAGATATAAACTATAATATATAGTTTATGAAATATACATACAATTAATTATCACAAAAGGACTTTTTATTATTCTACACGTAGTCATCAATATAGCATTCGTGAGACACACTTCACGTACTTGTCTAAGTACCAACCAAGCCCTGAAAATATAATCAGAGTCTCTTAGAGGGAGATCGTGACACTTTTGTATAGATCTAAACGAGACTGATAATCTCACACCTTAACTGTTAGCTACAGTTAGTCCGACAGGCCTGGGGTGACAAATGTCATACCGATTGCGACGCCTGAAGAACGTCGTGTTCAGGCCATCTTAGGTCATCAAGCATGGTTATGATAACTCACAATTTGGTATCGAACAATATGTTTAGTGTATGAATAAATAAACAAATTCACTTTGTTTTATTAAATAATAAAACTACAATATAGTATTTTACAGTACAGCTAGTGAATCCAGGTACTTACATTTACAGAGTTTTCATACAAGTACAAATACAAAATACTATTCTAGTATAGAGAAACCATACATTTTATGGTTTTATGTGAATTAAAACTACATTATACTATTTTTGAGTACGATAACATTTACACATTTTGGACTTAGGGTATTCAAACTACAACACATTTACAACATAAAATATAGGATTTTCTGGGAGAACACACTTACATTTTCAAAGAACAAATGATAGATTTCAATTACAAACATGCTTATGAACTCACCAACTTGATTGTTGACACTCTTTTCAAAACTACTTGTATTCTCAGGAAATCAATAAACATGTATCCACAGGTTTTGAGAAGACGGAGCTTTATAGAGTCATGTTTTCTAGTTTTTACCATACATTTTGGTGTTAATATACATTGATTTGAACATGAATGTAAAACTATACTTTATCAATGTAATGGTTGTTGTACTTTGATTAGTATTATGCAATTGTTGTGATATTGTACATCCTCCGCCCGAACGTTTTTGCCGTTCCGGTTTGGGGGTGTGACAAATTTGTATCAGAGCATTGTTTATTGTGAACTAAGTATATCAAACCACAAAAGATATACAACTATAAATACAATGGGGCTGAAATGCTCTGATTAAAACTATACTTTTTAAATCTTAGTATTTTATAAAAAGTATATGAACATGCATACATACAAGAAACAATATCACGGTGAGAACCACATAAAAGTATTTAGATGTTGGACACTATAGTTAAACCTAGATAGTTATGTAATTTTATCTGGGATAAATATAGCCTGATCAACTATATTTATTTGTGGACCAACATGTGTGTGGTAGTGATCGTGGTGTTGCAACAAGTCTAAAACTTACCAACTCTATATACAAGAAGAACTCTAGAACAAACATGAATTTAAAATACTATAGGAGTATTTTATGGCACTATAATACTAGAACAACAACAATTAGGCCTCGATAGATACATCAACTAATAGTCGAGAAAGGCCTTCTTACCAAGATCAATCATGTGAAAACAAAGCACCCTTACTGGTAGATCTATAATTACTAACTGTTTACATAAGAGTTATATATAATTAAGATTTTATAGACTTAGAATTTGTGATTTAGCTTTACTTCATGTGCCTTGTTTGGTTGTGGACTTGAGTGGGATCAGTTATTCGAAGGTCTATTTGGTTCTGGTTATATATAATTTGTATACACTATGTGATTATAGGAGGACCTGGTATGGATTACATTATGCAAATTCATTAGAAGTGTTGCTATAAATTTCATAAGTTGAAATTTGCAATTGTTTACTTGTATTAGTAGACTTCTATTGTAAATCGCTTAATAGAACACTATAAAAGTCAGGATATGATGTGGTGAGAATTAAGATATATCTTGTTCAGTATCACTTGACTCATAACTACTATAGAGAACTTATCATCATTTCTTCTCTAAATCTTATAGGAAAAGATGCCACCACGTAAATCAAACAGATGTTTCAACAATACTCCACCAACTCCACCACCGCCACCACCTCCACAGTATGACCATGTTGTTTTCCAAGAAGAAGTAACAGCCGCCATGACTCAAATCACCACCTTCACAAACACCAAACCCAAATCCTTTGATGGCACTGGACGTGTCATTGCTCTAACATGCTAGTTCAAGAAAACTGAATCGATGTTGGAAATCTATATGTTCCTTGAAGCTAGCAAAGTGAAAATTGCAGCATGTACTTTCTGGGACACAACCCTCTCTTGGTGGAATGGCTATGTCAAATCATTGTCTCTCCTAGTAGCCAATGCCATGAGCTTAGAAGACTTAAACGTCCTAATGCTCGCAGAGTACTGCCTAAGGGGTGAGGTGAAAAAGCTAGAACAAGAGCTCTGGGGTCTGATGATGAAGGACTCCGATATTGCTGCTTATACTGCTAGATTTAGTAACCTGGTTATTCTATGTCCCGGGATGGTCACCCCGGAAAGTAAGAAAGTGGAGAGGTATATCTGGCGACTATCTCCTCAGATCGAAGGGAATGTGATTGCTGCTAACCCACTTACTTTCGATAGTGCCAAGCGTTTGGCACAGACACTCGTAGATCATGGAGTTCTTTTAGGCTTCATGAAAACCATACCGGAACAAACCAAAGAAAGAGGTAGCAAAAAGAAATTTTGGAACAAAAGAAAGGCCAAATGGTCTCAAGAGCCCGCAAAGAAGCAAAAAATGTTGGTAGTTCATGTTGCTATTGTTCCCGCTGTTGTTCCTGCTTCTGTTCCTACCACCATTTCTCCGACTCCAGCAACCCCGAGTCGATATGCTGGAAACTTGCCAAAGTGTAACAAGTGCAACTTCCATCACAAGAGAGTTTGTAGGGAAATGCACTGTAAAAATTGCAACAGGAAGGGGCACACCGCCCATTTCTGTAAGGCACCGGCATAACCCATCCCGCAAGTCCCCGGTGTAGGAGTAAGTCAGGCTAGTTACGGGTGTAGAGAAATAGGGCAATTCAAGAGAGATTGTCCTAAGGCAAAGAATGATGGCAGTGTAGGAGGGGTATTGGCAATTGGTCATGAAGAAGCGATAACAGATCCAGCTGTGGTTAACGATACGTTTCTTCTCAACAATTCTGACACATGCATTCTTTTCGATAGTGGTGTGGAGAAAAGCTTCATGAGCCATAAATTTAAAAATCTACTTAAACGAAACTTCCAATCACTAAAAGACACGTTCACCTTAGAAATGGCTAACGGAAGGACCGAGAGCACTAATGACATATACATAGGGTGTACTCTCACTCTAAACAACTATTCTTTCCAAATTGACCTTATACCGGTCTCGATAAAAAGCTTCTACATTATCATTGGCATGAATTGGTTAAGTCCTCACCATGCTGATATCCTATGTTATGAAAAAAAAATCATTTGTCTTAATCTGCCAAGTAACGAAGCTCTCGTCATTTATGGTAACAAACCTAGCACGAACCTCCGCATCATTTCTTATGTCAAGGCCCCGAAGTATCTTCGCAAAGAATATTATTCCTTCTTAGCTCACGTAGTAAATAAGACAAAAAAAGTGAAAAATATCAAGGATATCCCCAAAGTTTGTAACTTCCCCGACATATTCCACGAAGATCTCTCAGGAGTTCCTCCTGAACACCAAGTCGAGTTCCGAATCGAC
This sequence comes from Lactuca saligna, assembly GCF_052625555.1. Classification (NCBI taxonomy): domain Eukaryota; kingdom Viridiplantae; phylum Streptophyta; class Magnoliopsida; order Asterales; family Asteraceae; genus Lactuca; species Lactuca saligna. The sequence goes on along the minus strand of NC_136418.1, from coordinate 192,343,597 downwards.
TTGATTTTCGGAGCTACCCCTATAGCCAAGTCCGTCTACCGTCTATCACCGTCAGAAATGCAAGAACTATCTAGCCAACTAAACGAACTACTCAACAAAGGATTCATAATACCAAGCTTCTCGCCTTGGAGAGCATCAGTATTGTTTCTAAAGATGAAGGATGAATCATTCTGCATGTGCATAGACTACCGAGAATTAAATAAAATCACTATCAAGAATCGATACCCGTTACCTCGAATCGATGATCTCTTCGATCAACTTCAAGGAGCAAGTTTCTTCTCCAATATCGATCTTAGATCAGGAAACCATTAGCTAAGAGTCCAAGAGGAAGATATTCCAAAGACCGCATTCCGAACTCGCTACGGTCACTATGAATTTGTAATGATCACATTTGGTTTAACAAACACACCTGCAATGTTAATGGACCTGATGAACCATATGTGTTGACTTTACTTAGACAAATTCATTATAGTTTTCATCGACGATATACTAGTCTACTCCAGAGGTAAGGAAGAACACTGCCAACACTTACGTCAAGTCTTGGAAACATTAAGGGCAATGAAGTTGTATGCAAAGTTCTCAAAATGTGAATTCTAGATTCGGAAGGTGGACTTCTTAGGTCATGTGGTCAGCGAGGAAGGGATACATCTTGATCCCTCCAAAATCAAAGCTATCAAAAACTGGGCGACCCAACAAATCCCTACAGAGATTCGTTAATTCTTACGCCTCGTTGGCTATTAGGAAGGTTTATTCAAAGCATCTCAAAAGTCGCAATTCCACTTACCACCCTGACTCAGAAGGGTGTAACCTTTAGTTTGGAGGAGAAACAAGAAAATAATTTCCAGACACTGAAGTGAGCCCTATGCATCACACTGATTTTGGATCTCCTAGAAGGGACAAAAGATGTTGTATTTTACTATGATGCGTCCAAGCAAGGGCTAGGCTGTGTTCTTATGCAGCGAGGAAATTTCATATCATATGCCTCGAGACAGCTGAAGAACCATGAGGTCAACTATACCACACACAACCTCGAACTGGGAGCTGTGGTTTTCGCTTTGAAGATCTGGAGACATTACCTTTATGTTACAAAGTGAACAGTCTTCACAGACCACAAAAGTCTAGAGCATATCTTTGATAAAAAAAATAACTAAACATGAGACAAAGATGATGGGTAGAACTACTCAATGATTATGAATGCGAGATTCACTATCATCCTAGCAAAGCCAATGTAGCAGCAAATTCCCTTAGTCGGAAGAGTACTCGGGCCACTGAGTAAAGTATCTAAATATGACAATCCATTCACACCTATCCCCCCAAATCAAAGAGGCTCAGTTAGAAGCCTTGAAACCCAAAAACATGACAGGTGAAGCCTTAAGAGGAATGGAAAAGAACTTGGAAATCAAGGGTGACAGAGTTCGTTATCTCATGAATCGGATCTGGAAATCGAAGTTTGGTGGTTACAGAGATGTTACTAGTTCATCCAGGTTCAGACAAGATGTATCTAAACCTCAAGAAACTCTATTGGTGGCCGAACATGAAAGCTAAAATTGCTACCTATGTGGGCAAGTGTCTGCGCCAAAGTAAAGGTAGAATATAAGAAGCCTTCGGGTTTACTGCAACCACCAGAAATACCATTATGGAAGTGGGAGCGGATAACTATGGATTTCATAACCAAGTTTCCTAAGACCACAGGTGGACATGACACCATTTGGGTAATTATCGACAGATTAACCAAATCTGCACACTTCCTACCAATAAAAGAAACTGAAAAAATGGAGAAGTTAACAAGGACATACATAAAAGAGATAATTTGATTGCATGGTGTTCCAATATCCATTATATTTGACCAAGATAGTAGATTTACCTTGCGGTTTTGGCAATCACTGCAAAAGTCCTTGGAAACCAATCTTGACATGAGTACAATGTACCATCCTCAAACTGATGGGGGAAAGTGAGAGAACCATACAAATGTTGGATGACATGTTGAGGGCTTGTGTGATAGATTTTGGTAAAGCTTGGGATACCCACTTACCACTTTTCGAATTCTCGTACAACAATAGCTATCACACTAGCATTGAAGCTGCTCCCTTTAAAGACCTCTATGGCTGTAAGTGCAGATCTCCTCTGTGCTGGACTGAAGTAGGTGACACGCGAATAGTCAAGAATCAAGTACCTGACAATAGTTTAACTGGTGTCGAGATCATTCGAGAAACAATAGAGAAAAACATCCAAATACGAGAACATCTAAAGGCCTCTACAGACAGACAAAAGAGTTATGCGGATAAACGACGAAAACCCTTGGGATTTCAGGTTGGTGACCTCGTCATGTTAAAGGTATCAACCTGGAAAGAAATGATACCTTTCGGAAAACGTGGAAAACTAAATCCCAGGTACATTGTGTTAAATTAGATGTCTAAGCCCATAACTATTATTGGTATGTACTTGACCCGAGAGTAGCATGGTCCATTTGGGTTGCATATCATCAGGGCAATTTGTTAGGATGGACTTTTGAGAGAAGATGTTGTATATGGTTTATTAATATATTATAAGTTATAATATATTAATATGAAATCATATGTTTTAATTAGTATTGATCAAGAATTAATTTGGAGATCTAAAGAGACTAATTAAATCTATAGGGACTAATTATGTTAATTAGTTATATTTATATGTATTGGGCTTATGATCCATGTTGGACCAAGTTTATGTATGGATACATAAAGAGTTGGGCCACATGAACCGTGGTTCATTAAACCCATGAGTATGGATTTGGGTTATATCCATGACCCTAGAAATCCTACATATAAATACATACTTCATTGCCCAAAATCTCTACTAGTGATTCTTGGAGTTCTTGGTGGCTTTTGGGTACATGGGGATTCTCTCTCAAGTTCATCATTTTTTCATGATGTGTTGTAATTCCACTTGAGGCTTCCACACTATTTGGGCTAAGCTCTTAAGGCTAGATACATCAAGACTTCAAGCTCTACAATAAGGTATGTTATCCTAACTAGATTCTTGTGTTATATATGATAGTTGTATGCTAGTTATAGGTAATACCTTGGAAAGTTCATATTTGCATGTATAATAGAGAAAACATATATCCAAGGTTTATAGGGTGCATGTACACCATAGGAGTGTTAAAATGCTCAAAACCCAACAGTGGTATCAGAGACTAGGCTTGTTTTCTTTATACTTGATGCAAATTGTTGAAAAAAGTCGATTTTTTGTACACTGCCCAGTTGACTCACCTAGTTCCTCATAGGACTCGACGAGTCCATGCCTATCTTCAACAAACTCACCGAGTCAGTTCATACACTCGACGAGTTGGCAGCCCTGAGTGCAGAATTTCAAGTTTTGGTGCTGGAATTGGTCTAGAATAGTTACCTTTAACTGTTTTAGGCTTATAAAACCTGTTTTTGATGTGGTAATGATTATGCTAAACCAATTTTAAAGTTATAATCAAAGTTTCAAGTTTTATATATGTTTATATGATTCTTGAAAATTGTTGATTATGAATGTTCATGCTTAAGAGTTTTAGTAGATCATAGGAATTATATTCAAATTGTTTGTTAGTGTAGTTCTTGATCTTAAAGAAATTTTATGAACTCCATAACTTGTCCTCAAGTTATGGATTATAAAAGTTTTTTTTGTGTTACATTGTTTTATGAGTTTATTTAGGTTAATGAAAAAAACTTATGTGTTAGTTGTTTTCAATCCAAATTAATCTAAAAAGAGTTCATAAAATATGTTTTTGTAACTTGTCCTCAAGTTATGTGAAAAGTCATATTTATGAATCTTAAAACTCATAAATGTCCCATAGGTAACAAAAATGAAGAGTCTTTAGTCATACATACTTTTTATGAACTCCATAAGTTATCCTCAAGTTATGGATGTTCAAGAGTCACTTCTTTAAAAGTGTGATTAAAGAATAAGTGGTTACATAAAAATGAAGAGTCTTCATTTTAATGAACCGTTAAACTCATAAGTTATGAATTGAAGGGTCTTGAAATAGTTTCAAAACTTTCCCTTAAGTTTTGGAATTTGTAAAGTTACTCCTCATGTATACTTGAATTCCAAATTGAACCTTAGAATTTTAAAAGTTTAAAATTTAACTCTTATACTATTATTATAATTTTAATTATATAGATATGTATAAGATAAAGTTAGTCTTACCATTAGTAGGCCTCATTCACGAAGCCGGTCTATAAGGGGGGTATAAGGTTAATGCCTATAAAATGGCAGTTTAATGGGTGTCCACTCTCACCCACCGCTTCCTTGACTGGTGAAGGGTCGTTAACCGAAAAGGTAGGATAGGAACTTAATCCTCATTAAAAGTATAATGAAATTATAAAGTAACTATAATTAATAATTCCCAATCTTAGTTACTTTAGGAAAATGTGAAAATGGTGCTAACCCATGAAATTGCATTTTGTACCTTACCAAGTCGTCAGTGGACACTAATAAGGACTAGTAAGAGTGGCAAAGGGTGACTAAAGTTTTATCATAGACTGGTGGAGCGCATGTGGTTAACCGACACATCGATTAGGTGATAAAATTAAGGGTACCAAGTGAATTTGCATGGTTATTCACACCTTGTTTGTGATTCTCAACATCCCAGTCACAAACTTGAGAGGGCACAATCGAGATTCAAACATGCCATTGAAAGTTCAATGTATCTCAACAGATCTAGGAGTTTCAAATCCAATTAAAACTTAATTATATTTCTTTTTTCATGGTGGAAATTGGTAATCGTCATTTACCTACCTTCAAATATTTTATAGCTTGGATTACGACATCCCTCTTCTAAGTTATAAAATAGTTTCTTGGGTCCTAGCCTTAATATTCCAAAATTAAGGCCATTGAGAACTGGTCAGCACCGAAGACGCCTACAGAAATTCGTCAATTTCTAGGCCTCGCGGGCTATTACCGCAGGTTCATACAGAACTTCTCCCGGATAGCGAAACCTCTTACAACCCTGACCCAGAAAGGCGTGGCCTTTGACTGGGAAGAGAAACAAGAAAGAGTGTTCCAAAAGCTCAAGCGAGCCTTGTGCACTGCACCAATACTATCTCTCCCCGAAGGGATAGAAGACTTCGTAGTCTATTGCGATGCATCGAACCAACGGCTCGGGTGTGTTCTGATGCAGCGAGGTAAGGTCATCACCTACGCCTCCAGATAGTTGAAGACACACGAAGTTAACTACACGACCCATGATCTTGAACTAGGAGCAGTGGTGTTTGCTCTGAAGATCTGGAGACATTACTTGTACGGGACAAAAAACACTATTTTTACTGACCACAAGAGTTGACAACACATATTCGATCAGAAGGAGCTCAACATGAGACAACGACGGCGGGTCGAGCTACTCAGTGACTACGAATGCGATATTCGTTATCATTCGGGTAAAGCCAACGTAGTGGCAGACGCCCTAAGTCGGAAGGAATATTCTGGTCGCAGGGTCAAGTCATTGTCAATAACCATCCATTCACACTTGTCTAAACAAATTCAGGCGGCCCAACTTGAAGCCATGAAACCTGAAAATGTGACGAGTGAATCCCTTAGAGGAATGGACAAGAATTTAGAAGCCAAGGGTGACGGAGCCTTATATTTCATGAACCGGATCTGGACACCGAAACACGGTGGTTTCCGAGACTTGGTCATGACCGAGGCGCACAACACTCGGTATTTTGTCCACCCAGGTTCAGATAAGATGTATCTGGATCTTAAAAAGCTATACTGGTGGCCTAATATGAAAGCAGAGATTGCTACCTTCGTAAGTAAATGCCTTAATTGCTCAAAGGTTAAGGTCGAGTACCAGAAGCCCTCCGGTTTACTGCAACAACCAGAGATTCTAGAATGGAAGTGGGAGCGGATCACTATGGATTTCATAACCAGGTTGCCTAAGACAACGGGTGGACTTGATACCATATGGGTCATCGTCGATAGATTGACCAAGTTTGCACACTTCCTGCCTATCAAAGAAACCGACAAGATGGAGAAACTTACGAGAACATACATTAGGGAAATCGTACGGCTACATGGTGTACCTATGTCCATTATCTCCGATAGAGATAGTAGGTTCACCTCAAGATTCTGGCAATCACTACAACATTCCCTAGGAACAAGGCTGGACATGAGCACATCCTACCATCCACAGACCGACGGACAAAGTGAGAGGACCATCCAAACACTGGAAGATATGTTGAGAGCCTGTGTGATTGACTTTGGAAAGGCATGGGATACTAAATTACCCCTTGTCGAGTTTTCTTATAATAACAGTTATCACACGAGCATCAAGTCTGCTCCATTTGAAGCCCTCTACTGCCGAAAGTGCAGATCCCCTCTGTGCTGGGCTGAGGTGGGTGATACCCAATTAGCCAGGGGGCAGGCTTCTGACAGTACTCTCACCGGTCCGGAGATCATTCGGGAAATGACAGAGAAAATCGTTCAGATCCGTGAATGATTGAAAGCCTCTAGAGACCGACATAAGAGCTACGATGATAAGCGAAGAAAACCTTTCGAATTTCAGGTGGGAGACCGAGTCCTTCTCAAAGTCTCACCCTGGAAAGGCTTGATACGCTTCAGTAAGCATGGGAAGCTTAATCCGAGGTACATAGGGCCTTTCGAGATTCTCGCAAGAGTCGGCCCCGTAGCTTACAACTCGACCTACCCGACACACTTCGTAACGTACATTCTACATTCCACGTATCTAACTTGAAAAAGTGTCTATCCGACGAGACTCTTGTAATATCCCACTCGACGAGATCGAGATCAATGAGAGCCTCAACTTCGTGGAAGAACTGGTAGAGATCATGGACTGTGAGGTCAAGCAGACGAAGCAAAGTCGTATCCCGATCGTGAAGGTTCGCTGGAATGCCAAGCGAGGACCGGACTTCACTTGGGAACGCGAGGATCAGATGAAACTGAAATACCCTCATCTTTTCGCTTAGTTATTTGTAACTTCTTATTTTCTTAAATTCTAAATTCGGGACGAAATTTCTTCTAACGGGGGGATGATGTGACAACCCGAAATTTCCATTCTGTACAAACAATATCACTTCAATAGAAGCTATAACAGACATAGTCAATTTTCAGACTTTTTCGTATAAGTTGGAGTAATTCAGGGTTTACACTTCAGTAAATATCAGGAGAGTGGATGCACTAAGGTTTTGTGCAACACTGTTATTCCAACACTCTGTTATACTAGAAATCATTTTAGGAATAAAAATATTTTCTGTCGAAAATATCTCAGGACTATAAATAGATTTCTGAACCAAATTCATTCATTATTCACATTTCCAACTAGAGAAAAGCCATTTTCTCTCTCACGGATCTTCGAGTTTTCACCCCAAATCGTGAGTACACTTCTCTAGTTGTCTTATAATGCTTATTATGTAGTTATAACATGATTTAGGTGGCTAAATCACTAGATTTAGGAGTTTACTCCCCAAGGTGTTCTTGGGCGTTAAACTTCCGAAACGAAGCCTAGATTGTCCCCCGTGATATACTACTACTGCCTTGGACTTGTATAGGGGTGTGTTAGGGACATGACATCAAGCAAGAACCACCCAAGTTTGGGAATTCACGGCCCAAGAATATCTTAGGCCGTAAACTCCATAATGATGCTCAAAATGGTGCTTTTAAGGCACCTAAGGCCTTAGACCTTCACCTAGACTTGTTCCCAATAAATCAAGGGCCTTAAACACATAAGAATCACCTTGAAAAGTGAGTTTACGGCCATGACATAGTTCACGGGCCGTAAACTCATTAAAGGGGCACCAAAGTGTGTCAAGGGTCTGCTTATGCTTGGAATAAAAGCCTAGAACCTATACCACTTGTGCATGAGACTTGAAAACATCAAAAACACACATCCTTAAGTGTTTACGGCTGTAAACTCTAAGGGAATTGGCCTTGTGGTCGTAAACTCCTCAAAGGAGTGTTTCTAGGTCTTAAACCCTTCCAAGAATTTAACCACCAAGTTGGAATAATTCTAGGAATCATTTGGAACTTCAAAACACAGAATGCCCTCATGGTTGGGAGTTTACGGCCATAAACTCAAGATTTTACAACCATAAACTCCATGTGTGTTGGTATTTGAAGAGTAAACACATATACAAGGTCCTTTGGAACTTTAAACCCCTTTAGCCTTGTCCCACAACAACTTAGATGCAACCATTAGGACTTATAACACTTATACAAAGTGTTTACATGTTCTAGAGTGTCCCAACTTATTTCATTAGTTATTATTTGGCTAGTTAGTTATATATATGCTCATTATATGATAACTAGGCTCCTGCGTGTGAACAAGTCTCTGTTTGCCACCTAGCACAATATCCGACACTTCAATCCAATCCACTCACCACAAGTGAGTTCATACCCCTGTTAATAAACCTTTGAAATACTTTTAAATGTTTTAAATACTTTTATGGTGTGGAATACAAGTTAAATACTTATAGTTATTACATCAATCACATGTGATTGATAACTATAAAACCAATGATTTTATCACTGTTGAAACTGTTAATCAAACTGCTTTACTTCAAAATGTTTTACAAACTCTTTTCTTACCAAATACTTTTATTTAAACTTTGTTATACTTCTTATAAATTACATGCCCATATATGTATAGATATATAAGTAATATTTAAAGGGCTTAGGAAGGCCATCCAACCTATTTCCTTTTCGTGCTTGAGATGTGGTCTGGTGGGATTTCGGGTAGCCGTCCGAATGTCGTTTCAATATTAATTATATATCAAGTGTACATATATAGACATAAAAGTACTTCCATATTCATGCGTATTAGTTACATCATTAGTAAGTCACCATCGGGGTAACACAGGATCATACTACTTCAATTTCTAGATCAATGAGTCAGTTCATTCATGAGTCAATACTTACTACTATGAGAACATATACAATTATACTAGAGAAGAACGTATACAACTATACTAGAGAAGAACATATACAACTATACTAGAGAAGAACATATACAACTATACTAGGAAGAGAACATGTACAACGATACTAGAACAAGTAACATTACATTACATATACATGAATACGTTAACAATTGTGATCCACTGTATCGGAGCATGCCTTAAATATCATGGCCCGAGTTGTAGCTAGAATTCTATTGGAGGGAGAGCATGAGTTTACGTATAGATCTGTACTGGATTGACTATCCTACACCTTGCTGCTAGCTACAGCCGGTCCTGCAGGTCTGCCGGTGCCAAAAGTCATTCCGTTTTACGACCATTCGTATGTCGTTGTTACCAGTCAATAGTATGGTGCAATTAATCACATGATACCTTAATATAAATTCGATTTAAGGTAGTTAGTACAACAGTAGTTCCTATAATACAACACTACAGTAATACAATAATTTACCCATTACATATACTTAGTGATTATTTCACTTAAACATTAATGTACAAACTATATTTTGTTAATGATAGTTACACTTGGGAAATTACACACTTTCACAACAAACGAACATACAAAATAGTTAAGCCTTGGTAGAAGGCTACTTTAATAGAAAATATAGGTTTTTCTGAGAGATTCAAACGTTTACAAACACTTACAAACATTTACATACATTTTACAAACTTACCCTGGAGACATGTTCAATCGTTTTGATAACAAACACCAACCCTAAAATACTTATGAACTCACCAGCTTTATGCTGATAAACTCTTTCAAAATAACTTGTATTCTCAGGTCATCAGTAGACACGTACTGAGGCCAGCTTTTGAGAAGATGGAGCGCATCCAAGACTCATCTTATTATTTTGATTTACATTATTTTTGGTGTCTATAACTGTACAGAACACGCTTGTATTAAAACTATATATTTAATGCAATGGATGATGTTGTTTGCTTGTTTACTTTTACTGTGTTGTGATACTTTACATGACATCCTCCGCCCCAGAACGTTTCTGCCATTCTCGGTTTTGGGGTGTGACATATATATATATATATATATATATATATATATATATATATATAATAATAATAATAATAATAATAATAATAATAATAATAATAATAATAATAATAATAATAATTAAGACTTAACATGCTTAGAGTTGATGATTTTGTTGTGTTTCCTGTTTCTTGTTTGGTTGTGGGCTTAGGGTAGAATTATTTATTCGACCGCCTTAGTAATCATAACTATATAATTATTATATTTGTATAAGTATAAAACCATTTAAACTTGTTAAACAAAAACATTATTTTTGCAATCTATTTTGGTACCATTTGGACAAAAACGTTAAATTCCACGAAACAACATATCACAAATTTTACGATTTAAACTTGCCAAATCATTAACAATATAAAGATTTTCATTTTAGTAGAGCACAAACATATAAACTATAATGGGTATAGTTTATGGAACTTACATATCTCTTAACACAGTTGAGATACAATACAGAAAACAAACGTATAAACTATAATAGGTATAATTTATGGATCATATGCAATATATTACCAAGTTCATAATACATTACAGGAAACAAAGATATAATCTATAATAGATATAGTTTAGAAAACATATATACAGTTATTTATCACAAAAGGACTTTTCATTATTCTACACGTAACCGTCAATATAGCATGTGAGACACACTTCGCGCACTTATCTAAGTATCAACCAAGCCCTGAAATTATAACCAGGATCTCCTGGAGGGAGAGCGTGACAATTATGTATAGATCTATATGGGACTGGCAATCTCGCACCTTAACTGTTAGCTATAGTTAAGGCCGACATGCTTGAGGTGAAAAATGTTGTACTGATTGCGACGCTTGAAGAACGTCGTGTTCATGCCATCTTAGGTCATCAAGCATGGTTATGATAACTCACAATTTGGTATTGAACAATATGATTAGTTTATGAATAAGTACACAACTTCACTTAGTTTTGTTAAATAATAAACTACAATACAATATTTTACAGTACAACTGGTGAATCCAGACACTTATATTTACAGAATTTTCATATAAGTACAAATACAGAATACTATTCTAGTACAGAGAAAATGTACATTTTATGGTTTTATGTGAGTTAAAACTACATTATACTATTTCAGAGTACGATAACATTTTCACATTTTGGTCTTAGGGTATTAAGACTACAACACATTTACAACAAAAAATATACGATTTTTTGGGAGAACATACTTACATTTTCAAAGAACAAATGACAAATTTCAATTACAAACATTCTTATGAACTCACCAACTTAATTGTTGATACTCTTTTCAAAACTACTTGTATTCTCAGGAAATCAGTAAACATGTATCCACAGGTTTTGAGAAGATAGAGCTTCATAAAGTCATGTCTGTTAGTTTTTAGTTTTTACTATACATTTTGGTGTCAATATACATTAATTTCGTCACAACTAGGAAATTTTAGATCCAGTAAAGTCTAAACCCTAACCAAGTACAAGTGCAACCACATTGCAATTCTTGTTGCATTGCATTCACTATAGCCTTTAGGGCATATTTATAATCTAGTAACTAAGTATGGTTTTAAACCTAACTTAATTTAAGCTAATATATTTGATCATAAGATAAAAGTTTAAAGTATAAACCATGAAATAATCCCCATAATAGAGTTTACGTACCTAGGATTCTAGAAACATGGAGATTTCAGCCAAGGAATTAGGAATCAAAGGAGTTTTCGGTTCATGGAATTAAATCAAAAGTGTGTTTTCGGCAAAAGAATCAAACAACATAGAGTTTTCGGTCATGTATGACAGAAAACAACCTTTAATTGACCGAAAACACTTACTAAGCCCACCCTAGAACCCAAAACACAATTGTCCAAGCCCATTAAGACCGAAATCTAACCCATATACATACATACATATATATATATATATATATATATATATATATATATATATATATATATATATATATATAAGTGTCTTGCCACAAACTCAATTCATTTTTCACATTTTAGGTCGCAAACACTTCACTTTTGCTCTCAAGTATCATCCGTAAACCCCATAAATTCATAGGATATATATATATATATATATATATATATATATATATATATATATATATATATATATATATGGGTTAGATTTTGGTCTTAATGGGCTTGGACAATTCTGTTTTGGGTTCTAAGGTGGGCTTAGTAAGTGTTTTCGGTCATACATGACCAAAAACTCTATGTTGTTTGATTCTTTTGCCGAAAACACACTTTTGATTTAATTCCATGAACTGAAAACTCCTTTGATTCCTAATTCCTTGTCGAAATCTCCATGTTTCTAGAATCCTAGGTACGTAAACTCTATTATGGGGGTTATTTCATGGTTTATTCTTTAAACTTTTATCTTATGTTCAAATATATTAGCTTAAATTAAGTTAGGTTTAAAACCATACTTAGTTACTAGATTATAGATATGCCCTAAAGGCTATAGTGAATGCAATGCAACAAGAATTGCAATGTGGTTTCACTTGTACTTGGTTAGGGTATCAAAAGTGCGTTTTCGGCAAAAGAACCTTACTAAGCCCACCTTAGAACCCAAAACACAATTGTCCAAGCCCATTAAGACCGAAATCTAACCCATATATATATATATATATATATATATATATATATATATATATAAGTGTCTTGCCAAAAACTCAATTCATTTCTCACATTTTAGGTCGCAAACACTTCACTTTTACTCTCACGTATCATCCGTAAACCCCATAAATTCATAGGAATCTTGCCCATATCTTCTTATTTTCACCAATAACACAAAGAACACCAAGAACATTCATCAATATCTTCAAATCTTCAAGCCTCCAACCAAAAAACCCCCAAGCACAGCGAGAACGCCTAACAACACTCCAAATAATTCCAAATAATATTTGTAAGTATTTCTTACATAATTAGGGTGTTGTCTAGCACTTTAATTATTATTTTAACCATTACTTAATTTATTATTTAAATAAATATCTTATTAATCTAAATACGATATCATTATAAATTTTATTAGGATACGGCTACTTTCATGTATTGTAATACGAGGATCATCGTTAGCACTTCACGACTCAACATAGCATACACATTCGAGGTGAGTTCATACACCTACGTTTTTACCGTTTTTCAATCTTTGTTTTTTTTTTTTTTTTTTTTTTTTGGGGGGGGGGGGGGGGGGGGGGCGGGGCGGCGGGGATACAAGTAAAATTCACGGAAATCTTGTGTTAAAATCCAAATGATTTCAAACCTTTTTAACCGAATCAAACTATTTTAAACTGCTTCAAACTACTTCAATTATTTTATACTTTTGTTTTTCCAATATATATATATATATATATATATATATATATATATATATATATGTATATATGTATATATGTATGTATGTATGTATGTATATATAATTTAGGATTCAACAGGCTTATTAAGATTCAACAGGCTTAGGACTAGTGTTTCCGCTTTATCTCCTGTTCCTTGTCTAGTTCTGGATTTAAGGAAGAATCACTTGCTCGACTGCCTTTTTAATCTAAAGCATATATGCCTTATATATATATATATATATATATATATATATATATATATATATATATATATATATATATATATATATATATATATATGATTGTTGTTAAACAAATTGTTAAATTACTAATACTTTCACTTCATTCAAAACATGAATATAAACTATAATAGGTATAGTTTAGGGAATATATATACTAAAGTTTTAACTATGAAAAGAATAATACAAACCGTTTATCATTATAAAAAGGTTTTTCTCTTTTCTACACGTAACTGTCGATATAGCTTTGTCAGACATGTCTTCAAGTACTTATATAAGTGCCAACGAATGTCCTGACCTTAATAACCAGAGTCTCCTGGAGGGAGAGCATGAGTTTGTGTATAAATCTATACGGGACTGACATTCCCGCACCCTGACTGTTAGCTACAGTTGGAACAGAAGTTCTGGGGTGATAAATGTCATAAACGATTCTGACGCCCGAAGAACGTCGTAGCCATCCGTCATATTAGCATGGTTTTAAGGAGTCACAATTTAGTATCAACAATACGATTAGTGTATGAATACATAAACGAACTTCACATTGTTTTATTTTATTATAAAACTACAATACAGGACTTTACAAACAAGTAGGATCTAAAGGACCCTTATTGCTAATTCTATGATTCCTTGGTTTATACATCAGGGTTATATATAGATAATATCTGCTAGGTAGTGGAATGGGTGCTTTCTGCCTTACTTCCCGTTTCTTGTTTTGGTTGTGGGCTTAGGGCAGAATCACTTAATCAATTGTGTGTTTGATCTTAATTATATATAACTTGTATGCACTAAGTAATCATAGGAGGAACATATATGGGTCATACCAATACGTACCAGTATAGCACATCCTTTTCTAGTATAGAACTTACAGTTGTGGGGAAAACATATATTAATATAGTTTTATCAAGTAATAAAACTACAAGTATACAAACTTAGCGTACATTAAAATGCATATGTTTTGGTCTTAAGGTTTACGACTACATCTCAATTATACTAAGAAAATATTGGATTTTCTGAAAGAACATACTCACCATTCTAAAAGGACCATTACAAGTAACTCTTCAAGTACCTAGTGAATATGTTAGCGTTATATACAATGAATATCTGAAGAGTAGTGGAATGTGTGGTTTTTGCCTCATTTCATGTTCCATGTTTGGTTGTGGGCTTAGGTTATAACCACATAATCAATTGTCTATTCGATCTGGGTTGTGTATAACTTGTATTCCCTAAGTAATCATAGAAGGAACTAGTATGGATCACATTTCTTACGTTATTACATAAGAAATTATAGGATTTTACGCACGAACACACCAAGGTTTACATGAAAAAAAGAACACACTTTCTAAAATAAAATGCTTATGAACTCACAAACTTTAATGTTGACACTTTTAAAACCACTTGTATTCTCAGGACACTAGTAGACAGGTACACGCACATGTTTTGAGAAGACGGAGCATAGTAACTTCAAGTCTTTGTTTTTCTACTTACTTTTGGAGTCAATCATATGTGATTCGAATACAATGTAAACACTATATTATCAATACAATGGTTGTTGTTACTTTGATTACTATTATTCAATTGTTGCGATATTGTACATGATGTCCTTCGCCCTCGAAAGTTTCCACCGTTCCGGTTTGGGGGATTGACAAATTTGAAAACAAATGTGAAACTATACTTTATTAATGTAATGGTTGTTGTACTTTGATTACTATTATGCAATTTTTGTAATACAATACATTACATCATCTGCCCCTGAATGATTTAGTCATTCCGATTTGGGGGTTTGACAACTAGGGTAAAAGACCACTTTACCTTTCCCTCAAGTGGCCCAAAACAATGGCACTCAAAGCCCAATAATGGCCTAAATCCAAATGACACTCAAGGCCCAAATCTATAAAGACCCAAGGCCTGACAATGGCCCAACAAAAAATGACTTGTGGTCTAACAAGAGCCAAAAACCCTAGAATCCATAAATGGCCCAAAATCAAAAAGCCGCCCTACATGGTGGACTCCCCGTGTACCCAGCTCGTACACCCCACGTACGTGTGTTGACCTGGAATCAAGCTACTGACCTAGTACGTGCAGCTTACTAAGGAGTACGCCCGTCGTACTAGCTAGTGATCCATCCTTCAATTTTTGACTTAACTTATTAAGCCTATAACATCTAACAAACAGATCTACTTCATTTTAAGGTCTTAACAAGTAAAGTTGGTAACTTTACTCCTTTACATGTCTTAATGGGACCTAATACCCGATTTTATCTACCTAAGTCCATAATATGACTACCATCTCTTGCATGGCTGATCAAAACCCATCAAGATGACATTTTTATGCACTAAAAAAATAATAAATGCTAAGATCTAACATTCTAAGCTCCTAGAGTGGCTCATACTCACAATGATGACTCAAGGGACCATAATATGCTCAAAACAAGGCCCTAGATCATCAAGATAGAATCTTTATACCTTAATGAAGATGAGAAATGAAAGTAGATTACGGATCTATAAGCTCAAACTTTATCAATATTCCTTCTTCAAGGTTCACCAAACACCCAATAAACATACATAAAGCGGAAAATCTTTCTAGATGAGTTACGCTATCAAAATGAGTCTCAAAAGGGCAGTGGAGACTAATGAATCAGAAAACGTTGGGGGTTATGGTGGTTTAAATAGGGTCCAAACCCTAAAATTATACTTTGCCCCTTAACTGCGTACGCCCAACGTACACACATTGACCCCAAATTTTCAATAGACCCCACTTATGGGACCACTTTTGCAAACTATTTTTATACTAATATTTAAAATCTAAAATACCTCTAATTAAGTGTTACGATTCTCCTCCACTTGGACTACACTTTGTCCTCGAAGTTTGTTGCCGCAAATAACTTTGGATAATGCTGCCTTATCTAATCCTCAGGATCCTACATCCACTATGAACCCTTTCGGTGCTGCCACTGCACCTTCACAAGATATACAACCTTTTTTTGCAGGGTCTTTGTCCTCATGTCAAGATTTTGTTGGGTTTTATGTACTCTAACACTCCTATGGTGCACGTACAAACCTAGTTCTCTTGATCTAAGTTTTCTCTAGTTATACATGCAAAAAAAATTATCCAAATCATGAAGCCTACAACTAGCATACAATTTGACATATAATTTGTAAAAGTAAGTTAAAAGAATACCTCTAAATTGTTGCTTGTAGATATTGTTCTTTCAAGAGTCTAGAACCTCAAGTGTGATACAATAAACCAAGAACAAGAGGAGGAATTTGAGAGAGAGGTTTGGAGACACAAAGATCGTGTAGGGCTTCTAGGAACACATAGTGCACGATTTTTGGCCTTAGAGGAATACATATATATTGTAGAATTCCAAGAGTCATAAGCAAACCCTAATTCTTACACTTAGGTTTATGCTCCATAACTTATATGGAATAATACTTCATGGAATTTCACATAAGCTTAGTACATTCCAAATTAACCATGGATCATTATCCCAAACTATATGTCTCGCTGATTTACATAGTTAGTCCCTGTTAATTTAATTAGTCTCTTTTGATCACTAAATTAATTCTAAATTAATTCTTGAATAATACTAATTAAATAATATGATTTCTCAATTAATATATTATACTTATGATATATTAATAAATCACAATAACCTTTTTCTCAAATATCCATCATATCAAATTGTTCCAGAGAGTCGCAACCCAAAATGGACCATGCTTGTATAGGGTCAAGTACATACCAATTATAGTTATGGGCTTAGACTCCTAATCCAACAGCCTCCCACTTGGATAAGTCTAATAACTATAATTGCAAGTACGACTTTAAAATCCCGATTAGCAATCGTTGCTCTCAAAAAGACCGTTTTCGAACTCTGATCTTATTAGTAAGGCGTCCATTAGATAAGGGATCATATATTCCTCCATTCTAGATATCGTATGGACATGAGACATGGATTATAATCATTCTCTCTATCCATGTGTTGTTTCCCGATTTTTGATTTATGATGACCGACTAATTAAACAAATCAAAATTAGTCTAGGCTTGGCCAAGCGCTTAGGGTTGGCATCACTAAATCATCGAGGGGCCCACATATATCGCTTTTATCCCTCTTAGGGTATAAGGAACAGGTAAAATTCGACTCATATGCTTGATCTATGTACTCATCAAATCACACACAACAATATGTTTTATAACACCAAGTTACTAGTACGTTCACAATCATCTATGTGTAAATGACTTGTAAACTGCAACTCATATCTCTCCGTTCATGAATATAAGATATTATCATCTCATGATCACTCATGATAAAATCCGTGAAGTGATTCAAATGGGCATCAGTTTAGTCCAATACTCAAATCTTATTACAGGAGTACTCATGAATACTGCGACAAACTTGTGTTATGTCTAAACACCTTTAGACAATATACAGACCCATTAATGATAGTATAGCTTCAATACCTACTTCCAAAGTATGATCGAATGTGGATAGTTTGAATAATTTTATTATTCAGGAAGTCGAAACATGCAAAGTGAAACACAAGAATAATCGAATCCAATATGGTCTCAACCTTTTGAATAAAAATAAAACACATTTTATTTAATCGCCATATTGATTACACATTATTCATTGTATAATGTTTCGATTTATCAACTTTATACTTGAATTAAAACAATAGTTATCCCATGCTCCAAGCACGCACACTTTGTTTAGCTATGGTCCTTTCTTTATGAAATAGATCAATTGAATACATATTCAATGAAAGTCATTTCACAACTCTAAATCTTTATCACAAGTGTAAGAATGCCAAATTCTTGCCACTATTAGAATGTGTCAGATTCTAAATTGTTATGCAATGACTCCTTTCATAATGTCGAGGTACAGAAGTCATAGAGACTTTGCCAATAATATTACAAAGTGTTCCTTTGGAGACTGTTACAAGAACAATTCCATGGAAGTGAAGTCTCAATTTCAAAGTACATTCCTTTGAACATCCTTATTGCACAAAAGTTTCTAACCTACACATAGATTCTTAATATCAAACTCCCATTATGGAAACATTTTCATATTTGTCATATGACAACTCATTATTAATAGAATCCTGTCTATTCATAATAATGTCAATACAAACCATTCATTACTATACTTCCAACTGCCCATAGTTGATCAATCCTTAGGGAACCTTAGATCATCACTGACAGTTGTTTAACCATTTTAGTCATATCCGGTTATAGTCCTCTTTCCCTCTTAATGCCCTAGGCATTTGGAAAATTAGAACAACAGAATATTATAGCATATGCAATCGATCCTATACCCGAAGCATATGGGATACGATTCATAATGTCTTATATAAAGACATGATACTCGACCAGTCTTTTGCTATAACATTTCCATATATAGAATTTCCAATGTTGAAACATTCCAATATGATAATTATATATATATATATATATATATATATATATATATATATATATATATATATATATCCATGAATAAGTCTAATTAATATTTTGTTGGGATTGGGGAGTTGCGTCATATGGGCTTATTGTTATAGTTTTGATTATCTGTTTTGGGCCTGTCCAACTGTGATTTATGCATTACAGTTAGCGTATATAATATGCATGCATGTATAGTTTTGAGGTAAACGTTTTCATTAATTACGATTGCATTGTAACCCTAAACCACACCTCTACAATCGAAGTTCTTTATTGAGCTCTTTTGAGGTGTGAGACATCAATCTGAGGTGGAAAACAGACGCAAGTAGTAGAGACAAAATTTGGGTTGACCTTAACATTGTTAAAGGAACAAGTCTCTTCTTAATACAGGAGTTTCTGATCCAAAAAATCCTCCTCAGAGGGAGCAAGGATACTGGTGCAAGAACGGATAATCTTTTTGCCCATAATCAATGAAGAGAAAACAAGGAAAATAAGAGAATGTGAGACAATAAATTTACCTTAAGGTGACTAATAAACACTCTAAGGGAAGCTAAGAAAAGTAAAGGATGATCGACAACCCAAATACCCTTTTAATCTGGGATCAAGGAGGAGAGAGGGTTGATTTTATGGATAATCGTGCCTAGAATGGATAAAATTCTATCCATTAGAGTTTAACTTTCACATTCTTTATTTCAATTTAATTAAATTATACACATTAATTACTTGAAATTAATTCAGTTATTTTGTAAGTATAATTTTTTGGCAATTGTTAGGGGTCAAATTCCTTAAACCTATACAGGGTCTCGGATCTTTAAGGAGTCTTAGGATCACGAAACATAGATTAGGATCCTCACCATCACCATTATTATTTCCTAACGAAACTAACAAATATATTTGTTGTTTACTCTTCACTTGTGCAGAATTAATCAACAAAAGACTCATTAACTCTGAAGAGTCATTTAAATCAAGCTTAATTCACGGAAATACTAAGTCAAAGCAACGTGCAAATACTTGTTCAACAAGATCCCATGAATATCAAACTTCTACTTATTCGACTTAGCCTATAAATAGATATATATAAAATCATACTACAACACAACTTAGACTCACTAAATCATTTATACTTGTACCCTAAGGCTTAATTTTATAATTTTCTTTCCGATTAATAAATCAAACAAGACAGGTCACAATGTTCGTTTCCGTTTAAGTCGTTTCCGATTAATAATTTTCTTGGAATTCATTTCCGTTTAAGTCGATGACAATGCTCTTAATACAATCGCAATCAGGTATGAATTTGCCATTAGCAACTTCTACAATTAGGGCATCATCAAGCTTTTCGATAGGCAATGCTAGTCTTTCACCAAATTTATGTGATATAAAGGAGTAATTCACTCCGGAATCAAACAATAAGTTGGCAGGCAATCCATTTACAAGAAAGGTACCTGAAGCGAAATACGCGGCCTCGTTTGTGGCTTCCAATGTCATCTGTATAGCTATGGCTTTTGGTTTTGGTGGGAGATTAGGCCTTGCTGCCTCCTCCTTCTTTGGGCAGTCCTTCAAAATGTGCTCTTATTCATTGAACCCATAACAGACTTTCTTAACGAAGGTGCATTCATTGGCATAATGCCTAGGCTTTCCATATTTATAACATGCGACTTCTCCGTCACATTTCCCAGAGTGCTTCTTCTTGCACTTCTCACACCACTTTGCTTCGGCTCCTCCTCCAAATTTCCTTGAACTAGACTTCGAGAACTTGCCCTTCTTGTTGGAACCTGAAGTTCCTTCAAACTTTCTCTTCTCACCAACTTCAATCTTGCTGGCAGCTCTCCCCTTAATCATATCTTCAACAGACTTAGCAGCCCAGATAGCTGCCTCTAGAGTAGGTGCCTGACGCATTGGCACCGCATACTCCCATGGAAGTCCCTTTGCATATCTGTGAGTTTTTGTAAGCCCATCTGGGACAATACGTAAAGCAAACTCCATTTTGTCTGTGAAGTTGTTGGTGTATTCATCAATGGACATGCTTCCTTTCTTTAGTGTCAGAAATTGGTTTTCCAACTAAAGAAGATTTTGGGCCGAACAGTACTTGCATTTGAAATGAACCAAGAACTCTGCCTAAGTCAGTTGCGGGGGTTCATTAGGGCTTTGGGTCTTCCCCAGAGTGTTCCACCAGCGAATAGCACCACCTATGAACTGACGCACTGTAAATATGGTGTGTAACTTGCCTTGACAACCACATGTCATGAAGGCTAATTCAGTTTCCAAGATCCAATCCATTACTCCGACGAGATCTTCTTTTCCAGTTAAAGTTGATGGCTTGTAAATCATAAAATCTTTGTACTTGCATCCATTTATCTCGACTCCTTCCTCTTATTATTCCTCCTATCCACAAGCGATTTAGTCTGACCAACAAATCTACTATAATTTCCCTCCTCTGACTGACCGTCATTTAATTACGGTTGTTCAATAGGTATTAAAGGTTCACTCCTATTATTCAACAACAATTGTCTCATTTCCTCCATTTTTTCAACCATTTTGGCTTGAATCACGGCTCGCACTCCATTCATTGTGATTGGTTCTGGTGCAGCTTTTTCTATTGACACATGCTCCATCACTTGGGGTTGAGGTTGCTGATTTCTGTTTGCATTTCCAGCTCCACTTCAGGTTCTTGCCATTATAATCTATACACCAAACGAGATGAATTTAGATCTTCATCACTCTGAAATATTACATGCTAATTCTAATATCGTAGTCGTACGCTTAGAATCCTGAACACATGAGGTTTCCAGATCTGGTCGGCAACACACCATACATCCGAACAAATAATGGCATATATGACAAACATATAGCATTTAGCACATAAAAGCTTTTTAGGCATCTTTAATAAAATATATTAGCGCTTGTGTCTACATATGGTAGAAACTTATCTCACAATCATCACTTAGCATTCTAAGTTTAAGTCTTGAAATCCTACAAATTCCTAGTTTGCTTAAACTAATGCTCTGATACCAACTGTGACATCCCCAAATTTCTCGACCAGTAAAGACCGATTTAATTTATGCTTTTAAAATAAAATCAGAATAATCTTTTGAAAGATGTTGCAGAATTTGTCACTAAAACAAAACATGATAAAAATTTATCAAAACATTTCTTAAAGAAATATGTATATTCATTATATATCAAAACCTCAGGATGTCATTTTCCGATACATACCAAAACCATAAACAGTACATCATAAGCCTTACAATAGTTATTTACAACTACTAGCCTATAATCCAAAAATCCATCTTTATCATCCAAATTATGCTCTAGGTCCACTACTTGTAATATAAAAAGTTGAGTGGATCAGGCTTGGGAGCCTGGTGAGCATATAGGCGTTTCAACCCACAAATAATAATAAATTTATTAATTTCATAAACCAACAATAAATTTCTTAATTTCATCAACCAACAATAACCCTGATTACCCATTCTCGTTATCCTCACTCTACGTCCCTAGACACTTATCATAACGTACTTAGCCTAAGGATCATCATTGGGATGGACTTTACTGGTAAGGGGATTCCTCAGCCATATATGTTTGTAAGGCAACATGAGGGTGATGGAGTACACCAATGAACATATAGTTCACCAACACCTAAAAGTTGCGAATTTGCTAACGTTCCACTGGACTGTCTAGAAAGGTCTGTGGTCATCATCTACACTCCGCTAGATGACTACAACAACGACATCGAGGCCTCTCATCATTTTAATAGACACACAAACTATTTCATCTACTCATGTTATACCCAACATATTTGTAGATAAAAATACATATACAACTAAAATCAGTTTCGAACCTATATAAAACATTCATTTAACATCCATCTCAAATAAATAAACAATAGATTTACACATAACACGTATTTCGTAGAAAATACTTCATATCTATGTGTAAGATGAAAGTAACTACACACTCACATGATTTAACGATAATCGAGCAACACTTCGTTTCTTAAAACGATCATTTCCGATGAAACCGGGAGCTTTAATGAGAACCAGGCCTTTCGTTTAGACTCTGTCGGCTTATTTTGAATTTATTTTTAATATTATTTTTTAAGAGACTAGGACAAGAAAATCCATTAAAAGTTCATAACTTCTTCATCCGACGTCCGTTTTCATCTGTCTTTTTACTGTTGTATTACTATTGACGAAACCTTTGACTCTCGTTTACGTTGTGTCGACTAAAAATCACTCGATCTAATAAATTCAAGTTTTCAGCTTTCTACTGCTAATCTGAAACTTAGAAAAATCATAACTTTTTCATACGAAGTCAGATTTGGGCATTCTTTTTATAAAAATTCTCGGTTTAACGAATATTATGATTTTAATTTAGATCATTAATGCTAAAACACACGTTATCATAAACTCACTTTTTACGTCACACAACGTCATGTAGTTTCTATCGTGAAACTTCGACAGATCATAACTTATTCTTTATAACTTGGATTTTGATATTCTTTATATCTCCGAAATCCTTATTTATACCACTACAACTTTCTTCATAGATATCGGTTATATCTAACATTTAGTTTCGACGTGTATTTTTATCCTCAACTCATTAAATTATAATAATTAAGCATAAAACACATAATAATCAAATAATACATCTTTATTATTTCGAAACAAGTTACGAAGGTTGACCTAGACTATTACATAATTATTGGTGTCTAGCCCAGAAACACGGACGTTACATAATGATGTTGTTGTTAACTTTGATGTAGTAATTCTTTTACTATGTTGATATAAAATATTGATTCTTTTGAATTATATAAAAATATAGACATCTATCAAAACCATATAATATCATTGTAGTTCTTTTTGTGATTAATTCTTTAAAAAAATAGTTACTTAATAATTTAATTTTTATCATTGTAATTATTTAAAACATGAAACATTGTTTTTGTATAATGCTAATTTTAAGTTTGTTATTGCAATCTATTTTTAAATTACTTAGTTAATTTTATAAATGTTTTAGTTAATTTGGGATTACAATTGAAGTTTTGCATGTAACATGATAATTTATAACATTTAGATATTTACAAAATAATCTTTAATTTTTTTTAAGTTAAATTGAAATTTCGATTTAAGTTAACCATTTAACGTTATATTTAAATTAATAATTTAAAAAGACGACTAAGATTATATTGTTTTAATAGAAGTCCAACGTGTCAGTAAATTTAAAATAACCTATGTTTTATATCAACTTAGTATAGGTATTGATGCAGACCCTGATGTGGAGGATCAGGTCCTTGCGTTCCTCGAGTACCACTTTCGTGTGAAAAAATAGGCTTCACGAAAATGGTCATAACTTTGGCTAGGAGGCTCGGTTTTGGGCCTACAACCAGTCAAATCTAAGCTTGGAGCAAGGAGTCTATATAAGTCCCTAAAGGGGACTTACTTGTTTTTATGTCCAGAAATCGCTTTCTAAATGAAATTATAAACAATTTTGTTAGTTTTCCTTAATTTTTGGGCTTGTATTTGGCCCATGGATCTTTAGGGTTCTGCTTTAAAGTTTGGTTCTTATTTAATTGTTACTGATGTAATTTGGATGGTTGATCATCAATTTTATGAACTTTCAATTTTCCCCCAAATTATGTGCGTATTAACCCAGATTTTGAAGCTAATCTCACGGTATTCGTAGAATCAACATGGTTTTGAAGATATTGTCCTGGCTATTCTTTTAGAAACAATAGTTTCATTCTTGGTTATCTTTGTTTTCGTGCGCTACATCAAGTATTATTATTATATCAATATTAATAACATAATTTTTATATTTAAAAAAACATATATTTGTAAATCTTTCAACTATATAGTTGTGTCCAGCGCAACACATAGGTGTATATATATATATATATATATATATATATATATATATATATATATATATATATATATATATATATTCGGTAAGAAAATTTTCCGGTAGGAAGGTAAGAAGTTTTTTTTCGACATATGTTTTGGCGTACAAAACAATTGAATCATTAGATGAATAAATTCCGAAAAAAACATTTCAATGATTCATATTTACGATGATTCGTCGATATTCACTAAAAATGTCATAAAAGTGAATATTTTTTGGATTTACTTAAAATAAATCATAAAACTGTTTTTTATTGAATTTTTTCTTATGAATCATCTTACTTTTGAATCATATAGTGATTAATTTCGTTTGTTTTCTAAAAAAATGTGTATATAAAAAAATTATTAGCTTCCTACCAAAAATTGACTTCTTATTTATATATATATATATATATATATATATATATATATATATATATATATATATATATATATATATATATATATATTTATATATAAGTAAACTAAAGAGATAATCATAAATTGTTGTTCGGTTTGTTTGGACTATTAAGTTAACATTTTATAAACCAAAATTAGTTCAATGTTCAAAAGTAGGTTTTTTGTTATAAACCAATCATAATTATACAATATTCAAACCTAATTGTTATAAACCAATCATAATTATACAATATTCAAACCTAATTGTTCAATTAAATAATTCAGTTTTGTCCAAATAATGTTTTCCATGCAAGTCAAAGTCAAGTATTGTCGATTTTTCAGTTTTAAATACCAAATACAAAAACTACCATATTTTAATACTTTTCATGTGAGTCAAGTATCCTCATATTTTAAATTTCAAACTAATGGTTTTTATTATATACAACTTATTAACTTGGTTTAATCACCATAATAAATAGATGTTTAAGAATGTTTAGTTTGTTGTTAAACATTTTTTTGCACAATACACATTTTAACTATGTAAATTATGATATTTATTATGATGTAAGATAATTATGATTTCCATTTTATTATATATGGATATTAACTTAAACCTTTGTAAAGAAGCATGACACGTCTTTGTGTTAAAGGATTTGTTAACCAACAATTGAATAATAGAAGATATGATTCATCACTAACATGTGTTAGTGGTGAAAACAATGAAAAGTTTTATGAAATACAATTTAAATAGGTTGTTTAGTAAGTTTATAGTGCAAAAACTTGTTGTGGTTGTGACCATATAGAAACCTAGCATTGGTGGTTTGTTGAGTAGAATATATGTATCTTTTATTTTTTTTTAATTGTCTTATATAGATTTAAATGAATGAAATCAATGAAGGTTGTCTTGTAAATTATTAGGGCCAAACTCAAGACTTTATATGATTTATATGAAGGTCCTGACGAGTCCATGAAACAACCGAAGTTTCCTTCGGAGGACATGGAGTGTGCTTATAAGAAGCTTTCAGGAACATCAACATGAATAACTAGTTGTAAAAAATTATAAAACTCAAGATTTTTTTTTTTTGGATTTACACGAAGGTCATGAAACAACCCAAGTCTTCTCTAAAGGACTTGAAGTGTTCTAATGAGTTGTTTTCACGAACATTAATGTGGTAAGTTTGATGAAACCATCAACATTATATCAAGTCTTTTATAGTTTAGAAGCTGAAATGACATATAACCATGACATATAACCATTTTCCTCTTGTTTGATGTGCTCCTTATCCGTACGAGCACAAGTTGGCAAGAGCACATAAGCTCCAGTAGAGAATCTAGAAAAGAAAACCATGAGGTTCCCTCATTTAATAATAGGTAGGTGCTTAGGTTTTTTCCAATAATAAAAGTTATGCCCTAGAAAATGTTTATATATGTTTTGTAAAGAATATTAAAATTTTGGTATGTCCTACGAGCTACCGTAGATGTATATATTTTCTACCTATGATACATGTTCATTAATATCTAGTCAAATGTTTATATATATATATATATATATATATATATATATATATATATATATATATATATATATATAAGGTTACGAAAAGGAGAGAAAATATAATTTTTAGGATATGACTCTTGTGATTAAAAAAATTCCCTAGGGAATATAGTGAGATAACATTTTTTGGATAACATGTGTTTGGAAGCCAAAAGTATGAGTGATACCTTATTGTGAGTGATCAAATTTCAAGTACAATTTAGGACTTGAATGATTGTGAGTTATTTTGTGATAATAGGATCATCTCTCTCGTTCGATTGTGGATACCGGTAAAATAGAATGTGTGAAACACGTTAAATACCTTGTTCCGATTATATAGTTTTTTCGTTTATAGGTGTTCATAGTTTTATTCTGCTTTACAAAAGTTTTATTTATCGGTAGTATTAAGTGCTTTAGTTGCTTTGTTGAAATCTCAATAAACTTGAATTATAGCTATGGCTATTGGACATGGTTACATGGATGGAAACCTCTATAACCTGGACCTGGATGACAGGTTCTCAAAATCATTGTTTTCATATAATATAAATGAAAATTTTAATAAAAAGGAATGAGACATGGGAACCTCATATTTGTTGTGGCATCAATGCTTAGGCCACATTTTAGGAGAGCGAAAGTTAAGACTCATGAAAGATGGTTTACTTCAAACTCTCGATTTCAGTTATTTAGATACATGTGTGAAATGCCTTAAAGATAAAATGGAAAAGGAAAATAAAAGAGATTTGATAAGGATTTTTGGTTTGCTAGAACTAATACACATTGACATTTGTGGACCTTTTCCCACATGAATATCTGGACATAAGTTAATTATTACTTTTATAGATGATCATTCACAATATATGTATTTGATTTGATTAACGAAAATTCAAAATCTCCTTACATGTTTAAAGCCTTTAAGTATGAGGTTGAAAATCAGCTGGAACATAAGATAAAGGTAGTGATTTATATAGAAGAGGTGAATATTAAGGTAGGCATACTAGTATTGGTTTTTATGGATAGAATTTTTATGGTGTTATGTTTATATCTTAAACTCATACTAAAATCTTGGGCAAGCCCAAAATATTGGATTCAATCAATATCTTCCAGTGCCATTATGTTTCATGTACTATATTGTACCATTTGACGGGTACCAAACTGGCCACTAGTGTAAAGAAGATTGATGTTATTGTTGCCCACAAAGTTTTGGGCCATGCCAATCATGGTGCCCATAACACTTGCTTTACCATGATGATATGCAAAGTGCCCATAAGACCATCCTGAAATAAAAAAAACATAAATTATGATTACTAAACGAATGTACAGTTGCATTATAATTAAAGTACTAAAAGTTCATTGATATTTAAAAGCTGCAAAAGATCCAAATCTGAAGTGCTCTTAGCCATGCCTTTCTGGCTATCAATCTTCTTCTTACTAAAGGCCAACTCTATGGCCTCACCATCTTCATCATCATCCGAAAAAAATCCATCTTATGCTTATCAAGATCAACAAAATACTTTGCTCATTCTTGACCATTACTTGTTCGCAGCCCCTAAAAGTAACACTTTATTAGCCAAGAGTTTTTTTTTTCTTATTTAAGCATTATACTTTTGAAAAGAATGAAAACAAACAAAGAAACCTTATAGTACTTTATTTTAAAATCCTTTGCTCTACGCCCTAGATTATCCTTCCATGACTCATACTTACGCATATTATAGAAAGATATAATATTATTCTTTTGAGTAGCCTTAACAATGGTTTCCAGGGTGTGCAATGCTCTTAGACAACACACTCTTATCCATTGTTGGTTGATTGTTTAAGTTATCAACATCATGAACAACCTATATTTCATCAAAAACATTAACATAAAAATAGTGTGAGACATCTAATCGCATACCTTGGTGGTGGTGGTGAGAAAAAAATCATTTTTTTGAATTGATTGAAGAAGGAATGATACTTATACCTTATGGTTTGAAGAAAGGAGGGATGAGAAATAGTTGGCGGATGTAGGGGCAGCCGCGATTGCAGCGTCTATAGGGATGAATGGTAAAGTGGTGGCTGAGTTATGTTAGAGAGTGATGGTGGAGATGGCATTCAGTTGATGGAGACAGTCCAACATTGGTAGAGTTTGAGTAGGATGGTCGTCGACGGTTAGCCCCTAGTTAGTGGCGGATATGGGGGCAATGACGATTACATGTTTTCTGAAGATGGGTGGCCGAGTGTGGAGTTAGGTTAGAGAGAGAGAGAGAGAGAGGCAAATATAGATTATCTTAGGGGGTTCTTTTCTAGAAGAGTGGTTCTAAGGAAGAGAGATGGTGGAGATAGCGATCCGATGCAATTTTGATGTGGGAGAGATGAGGATGAGGAAAGTGATGGTGATTATCCATAATTTTTTAGGCTTTAAGGGTATTCAGTGAGAGAAAATGATAGTATACTAGAGAAATTCAAGAATTCTATAATTGAATTAATGAAACATATACATACGTTTTTTTAGTTAATTAAACGGATTCAAATATATGTCTAGCAATCAATAAGCATAATATAATTTTATGTGATGTATTAGAGTTTGTACCTCTTAAATTTCATGAAATATACAATATGCTTTATATATATATATATATATATATATATATATATATATATATATATATATATATATATATATATAAGTAAACTAAAGAGATAGTCATAAATTGTTGTTCAGTTTGTTTGGTTTCTTACATTAACATTTTATAAACTAAAATTAGTTCAATGTTCAAAATAGCAATTTTGTTTTGTTAAAAACCAATCATAATTATAAAATATTCATACCTAATTGTTCACTAATAATTTAGTTTTATCCAAATAATGGGCATTATTTTAATATTTTCCACGCAAGTCAAGTATTATCGATTTTTCTGTTTTAAGTACCAAATAAATACTACCTTATTTTAATATTTTTCAAGTAGGTAAAGTATTCTTATATTTTAAATTCCAAACTAACTAGAAAGGTTTCCCATGCTTAGCATAGGTCAGGGGTTTTGATTTTTGTCAGCTAAATATTTATAGGTTTTTTTAGGAGATTGTAAAGTCTGTTTTACTACAAATAATTGTAATTACTTACATTGTTATTGATCTGTTTATAAATCATATCTATAATACATATACTCCATAAAAGAAATACTTCACCCAACATAAAGTTTTGTTAACTAACTAATCTAACTGCAACCTGATCCATCAAAATATATAACCATTTTTCCCTTTTGCGTCAATGTAGTTAAATAAAACGTAACATCCCGATTCTCAGGTATTATATATATATATATATATATATATATATATATATATATATATATATATATATATATATATATATATGTTAATTTTCGAGTTAATTGAGTGGGTTTTACAACCAACTCGATGAGCCGGAGAGAGCAACTCAACGAGTTGGCGTTGTGTGTGGAAACCCTAATTCTTCGGGGTTGAGTCCTATTTAAAGGGCCTTAAGTCCTCAGTTCCGCCTCACCAGCCACCCAAACCCCCTGTGTAAAACCCTTATCGGCCATAGTGAGTTAAGACGGAAAGAGGGCTAAGACTTGAGTGTTTTTGTGATACTTTGGAAGAGAAAAAGAGAGCTTCAAGCTTGGATCAATAGGAGGATTTTGGAAGGTTTCACAGGAGTTTTCTTTAGTTGGAGGTAAAAATTTGCAAACTTGATTATATCCTTATGAGATTTTGGGTTAAGGAGTTTTTAGGGTTTTTCTTCTATCCGTTTTGGTAGTATTGAGTCACTTGAGAATGTCTTGAGGTTGAAACCTCATATCTGGACTATAGGTGGTCTAGTAAGCTCAAAGACCTGAACTTTATTGAGCTAGAGGCAAGACTTTTTTTTCATGTAACCCTTGTTGGAGCTTGTATTGGCAATATGAGCTTAATATGCCATGTATGGACGTAAAGCTCGCAACTTTACGTGACATTCGAGCCTTAGGGAGTCATATCTAGAGTTTGGGGTCATGGATCTGCCTTAAAACGTCTGAATAAGCACATGGAGTGAATTGAGTCGCCGAGTCAATGAGCTGACTTGACAAGTCGGCTAGGGTTTTCCCCGATGAGTCTGGACATGGGTAACTTGGCGAGTTGATGAGACAACTCGACGAGTTAAGTTGGGTTTTCGCGACACTTCTGAAGGAACAATGGGGACTCGGCGAGTCACATAAATTCATTCGGCGAGTCAGGTCAACATGGTCTATTGACTCGAGTGTTGACTTCTGTTGAGTTTAGGGTTGGTCAAGGTAGGGATTATGCGGACTATGGAGGGAAAAATGGTCTTTTACCCATTCTAAGAGTTTGAGAGAAATAATAACTTACTTTATGTAGAGTCATGATTTAAATGTCAATTAGAGATAATTATCTTATGTGTTAGGCAGAGGCTAGTTCAAGATTCGCGTACGAGATTAATTACTTGCTTGCTTACGAGGTGAGTCTTCTCACTATACTTACCGAGAGTCGTAATATATGTGCGCGACCGGAGGGTCTTATGTGTTTATATTGAGTATTGTGATATCCTAAATTATGTCTTTGTAATTTATACAGTGTATTGTTCTGAGCTTACTGAGTTAGGACCAGAGGGTCCATCCCAGTTGTGGGGCCGAAGGGTCCCAGTAAGACATATTGACCAGAGGGTCGTATTCGAGCATAACCATGAGAGGATAATGAGATATGTGAGGTATTTTTAGGAACTAACTATGCTTCATGCTTACCATGTTATGTGTTATGTGTTTTAGGTACTTCTCATGATTACGGGAAGGCACCGGCTTGATTATATACACACAACTTGGAGATATGTTTTGGAGGATCCTGGATTGTGCTTTTAAACAATTTATGAAGATGTGTTTTTGATGACGTGATACTTTTAGGGATTTTTGTGATTATGTTGATGAGATTAATGTGATTTTAAATGAAAATATTGTTTGAAAATTTATGGTGTTACAAGTTGGTATCAGAGCCTTGGTTTCAGGGATTCAAATATATCTTCGTGTGTGTCTGGACTCTAACTGAACATTTGAGAAATTTTTTCAAAAGAAATGATTTTTCTAAAATAAGAAAGAGTTTAAAAAGAAAAACGAGTTAGAGTAGTGTGTACAATCAGTCAAATCCCGAACGGTGATTTCCCAAAATACCCTTACTAAATTGTGTTATGAGATATTTGCGTGATGTTAGGGATGCATGCTAGAGGATTGGCTACGTATTTCATATTTAGGGCTAGAGTTGCTTGCGTTGTGATGCCTTAGCCTAGGAGTTGTTGTTATCAGATATTTGCTTTGAGTATATGCTGAGTAGGAGTATTTACAGGAATCACTTAAAGAGAGTTCTGAGTTGAGGGATAATCTAGGAGAGATACCCAGATGAGATGGATCTATGATATTGAGGGATGCTTTTACATGTGTTCATGCCCTGAGCATTTGAGAGTTTGGTTTGCACTGAACCAGCTTCGCTCGGGGGCGAAGGACTGGTGGAAGTTTGTGACTACTAGTTTGTCACACCCCCAAACCAGAACGACGGAAACGTTCGGAGGCGGATGACTTCATGTGGTAACATAACAAATGAATACATAGTAAAGAAAGCAATACAATCATCATATATATAATTGAAAGTTTACGTTGTTTAAAAGAGTACATGTTCAAAACCAATTACAATATGATGTCAAAATATGAAATTGAACTAGTGCCGCAGCGTTGCTTCTTCAAAAGTTGTTTAGTACCTGTAATTACTGAGTCCCTGGGATACAAGTAGTTTTGAAAGAGTAGATCATCATTTAAGCTGGTGAGTTTCATAAGCATTTAATGATAGTATTTGTATGAAAATGAAATGGTTTGTTTTTGTTCGTTAGTCTTTAGAAAATCCCATATTTCCTACTGGTATAAATGTAGCCTTAAATCAAGACCAATATATGTTAAAAAGTTTATGTTTTTCCATCTATGAGTAGTGGTTAGAAGTTCCAAAGTTATATCACAATTGGGTTTTTCATGCATAAAATAAATGAACTTATGTAAGTATAAAACCTCCATTATATCTGAAAACCCTGTAAATCAATGTGATTTTAATACTCTATGTGAGTTTTTATAACCATGCTATTGACAAGGAATGCCTATACACAACGTTCTTCAGGCGTTGGAATGTTCTGATGTTTGTCACTCCAAATGGTGTACTGTAGCTAACAGTCAGGGCACGGGGTTGTCAAGCCCGTATAGATCTATACACAAACACCATTGAATATATCATCTAATACTTACAAGTGAAAATATTATGTAATATTCACAAGTGAATGCATCGTTTAGTATTTAAATATGAATATTCTATATCGTATTCACAAGTGTATATATTATATATTATTCATATGTGAATATATTGTGTAATATTCATGAATGAATATATATCATGCAATATTTAGATGTGACTAGAATGTGTATTATTCACAAGTAAATATACCATATAATAATATTCACATGTGAATTTACCATATAATATTAATATGTGAATATACTATGTAATATTCATTTGTGAATATACCATGTAATATCACATGTAAATATACAATATAAACAACATATATCATATAATGTTCACATATGATTATATATTCATATGTGAATATACCATGTGATCATTAGAATGTGATAAATCGTTATTATTATGAACTAAAAGTATATTTTTAACATTTTTATGTGTATTCACATGTTTTTCAGGCATAGTTATAACTCAGTAAAAGAATAACATTTCAATCAATGGTTGGTTCATATCTCAGTGGTTGATGATTGGTTGACGTAATTGAGAATATATCATTGACGAAGACAATATATTTTTCTATTCACGTGTAAATGTTATACAATTTAATATATTCTTCATTTTGATCGTATTAAATTCAAATGCAAATGATATTCATTAACCAATACAATGTTGTTTGTCTTAGTATAATGTTGATTTTACATGTAAAATAATATTGTTACATTATACAAAAAAAAAAAAAACTATGCACAAACCAATTTTTATAGTGTATTATTTATTTTTATATATAAATGTTGTATTCACAAAATAAATAAATCAACATGTATAATTTATTCACATAAATAAAAATAACAGATTACAATAACGATGTTTTTACTAGTGGGATTGAAGTTACTAACATAATCAGTAAATATGTCGTAATGATTTCTAAACTTTATTCATATATGAATAATGATGATGTCATCACTAGTAGGAATGAATATTTAGTGACATCATCAAAACAATTTGCTGCAATGAAGTTTAGTCTCGGAATTGGAGTAATTTGCATATTTGATGTAAAATGGTGCGATTTACAAAACTCACAGCTCGCCGTGACATACGGTGTTTTTCGGCCATTCGGATCTGTTTAGGGTCTTAAAATGACGTTTTTCTATTTTTATAATTTTCTGAAAAAAAAAGTTTTCATTTATTCACAAATGAATATAACATTAATAAATATATATATGCTTATATGATTATTTTATTAACCTAAAAAGATTAGTTGTATGTGAATAAATATATATTCTTATCAAATATTTTTTTATCTTTAATTTTATATATTTTATAGTCCTTGGTTTTATTGACAGTTTTATTCATTTGTGAATAATACATATATATTCATATTTAATTATTACATATATATTCATTTGTGAATATTACATACGTTTACATGCAGATATAACTCTTATATTTTATTCACATATTAATTACAAACTTGCTTAGGACCTTAAAATGACGTATTACCTGTATCCATTTATGAATATTACATGTATTCATTTGTGAATATTACATGTATTCGCATGTGAATATATTTTTTTATAAATTATTCACATATCAATTACATACTTGCTCTGTGTTTTTAAAAGATATACATTGATTCTCGTATAAAGACATATTCACTTGTGAATGTTACGTGATATATTTAGTTTACGCATTTCATCGGACAGTTGGCGTGCAAATAAATTAACTTATACAACTATGGTAAAAAATTCACAATTGAAGCTAATACTTACAAAACAAATCAAATCCTATCAAAATCGATTAATAATCAATAAGTTTATATCAAAAATTGTGAAAAAAAAATGTACGAAAAACGAAGTTTTTCTAACTTGAAAAACGATTTTTAAAAAAAAATTCAAATATATGGTTATGTTGATGAACTTTCGATTGCTACCTGTTGTTTGATATTAGCGAAGGTTCCTTTGATAAAGTTTCTATGATTAGTGATCACTAAATGATGTGACATCGATAAATGTGGATTATTTTAACGATTTTGCTTAATGTCAACGAAACTGGACAAGATTGAATCACGAGTTACACTTAATACTACAAATAAATGTTTTTAATGACGAATCACAACATTTTGATGAATAAATGAAGATTTTTAATGAAGAATTGATGTTTTTATGAAGTGTCATGTCTTTTTTTATGAAAAACATGTGATTTTGATAGCGAACAAGTAGTAGTTCGTATGAAGTTGATGAAGAACAGATAAACGATCCAGAAGAAATGGTATCTGTGATTGAAGGTTAATATATAATATTTACAAATTTGTCACTGTGTATTTTATGCTAATATGCTAATTAAATGATTGGCTGACAATGATTCTTCCATTCTCAACCTTTTTTATTTTCTCAATTGAACTTATATATATATATATATATATATATATATATATATATATATATATATATATATATATATATATATATATATGGGAAAGTAAATATACCCTTAAGGGTATATAAGCTTAGGTATCCAAACTCACTATATTACATTATTTTGTATCATATATATACATTGTAATTGTCCAATATTCTTATAATTCAATTTCCAACTTGATTTACTTCCAAGATATTTATCAATTTCACATTTATATTCCTTTTACATAATTTTCATTTTCAACTATAACATATATAGCCTACTAGGTGTTCGGCGAAAAGATGTGATGTAAGAGGAAAATAATAATGAAATTTCAAAAATTTTGAAAGTAAATCAAGTCAATGGTTGAAGTTTAAGAACATTATAATGAATATATTAAACAAAATGACGTATTATAATGGGTTTAGGTACCTAAGCTTATATACCTTAAGGGTATATTCACTTTTCCCATATATATATATATATATATATATATATATATATATATATATATATATATATATATATATATATATATATATATATATATATATATATATATATATTCACCCTTCCCAAACAAACTACCCTAAATTCCTCTTCTCTCTTTCAAGATCGCGCAACACACCGCGATGATTTTTGGGAAAGCTTTTTTGTGGGGAATGTTGTCCGGCTCGATGTCTACAATCCTACATCATCATACATACAATCAATCGTTGTATTTATAGGTGTGATGTTGTTCTAATGTCGTCGGACCAGGCTTCATTCCCCTCAATTTTCGCTTTCATTTATTCTACACATCAGACTTTTCTTCATCGGATCAGTTTATTGATCCATCTGCAGGTGGGTTTTGTTTAGATCCTGTTTTTATCGGGGATTTTCAGATCTATTTTTCTTTGCTTCTAGTTGATGATCATGCAAAATCAAGATTGTGTTAGTTAGCAGATTGGGGTAATGATGATGGGTCTTGACGGCAATTTCTTTTTGTTTTTTCTTTTCTGACAAAAAAAGACAAAGTATGCATCATTGCTATCTCTCTGTAATCATTAATTGAAGGTTTTAGCTTGAAGACTTGATCATCGATCCCAATTTTCTGCTTGAAGTTAAATTAGCTTCTCGCACTATATATACTTTAACATTTTTTCTTAATGGAATTAAATTTCTCTACATCTTTGGTTTATTATATCATCAATGTAACACATCTATAAGCATAACTAATGGATTTCTCTCTCTCTCTCTCTCTCTCTCTCTCTCTCTCTCTCATATATATATATATATATATATATATATATGGCCATGTGGGTGGAACTGTGGATGTAGACAATTAGTTGTCTGGATTAAAGTTCTTTCAGTGTTTAATGTTTGATTAGAAAACAAGGTATGGGCTTTGAGTGTGTAATGTGGATGGATATGGAGTGTGTGTTTGTGTGTGTGTGGAAGGTGAGGTTAGTATAAACTGGAACGAATTGTGTATGTAAAAATCAAACGCTTTGATTTTACGATCATATATTCATATTAGCGATTAGTGATGAGGAGGTGTAAAAATGGTTATCTATATATGTGGGTTTCTTTTATATATATATATATATATATATATATATATATATATATATATATATATATATATATATATATATATATATATGGGTTGGTTAATCATATGGTGTATAATTGGTTATGAGTTTGAAATAAAATAAAATGAAAAAAAAAAAAAAAAAAAAGAGGTGATTGTATGGCAGTTAATTACATGGAGATTAATTAGGTACCCGAGAGTTTAAAGATGAAGGGATAGAAAAGTGGTATATATCTGTAACAATCTTTTAGGCATCTTTCTTGAATTTCTTTTTTCATGTTAACGCAATCTACCCTTTTAGATTTTTGTCATCACCATATTCCCCTCCTTTTTGTACCCCTCGTGTCCATTTTAATTAATTATTTAAGACAAACATTTACAATTAACCATCAATCATCAAATGATTAATCATCAATCATCAAATTATTATTTAAAGGTATGAGCGGAATGATGTGGTTCGATTAACTTGGCTGCTTGCAACATGATTTTCATATTCAAATGTCAACCATAGTTTTATTTTTTTATTTTTATTTTTTTGAATAGCCAAATTTTTATAAAGAAAAACTAGTTAAAGCTAGAAATTGAAAACCAATTACAAAGAGTCATATAAAATAGGGTTTTGCAACCACTAGGTCCAAGATATACTATTTTTGCTATTCCTACTAGAGAACTGATTAAAAGAATGAATGACAATGCTTTCTAAACTATGACTTTTTTGTATATTATATGTTTTTATCAAAAATTACACAAGTGAAACTCAATCAAATTGTATGAGAGGTTGTGATGTTCAGGGTAAAACAAGTACAAGATGATGATCAAAGTGACACAAGTGGTTTACAAGGAAAGCTTTTGATCCTTGCTTCGATCCCCGACACAAAACCTTAGGAGGTGATAATGATCACGTATCTTGATTATTTTATTGATTGAAAATGTTAATTACATAGATAAATGTGTAAATGTAAATACAAGTATCGTAGATGAGCTAATCGTGTGTTATGTGTGTAATACAAGTGTTATTTGTAGTCTAATGCTAATAGAAGAAGTCTGGTAATTATGGGATCCTCCGAGAATCAGCATATGAATCGTTGTTTAACTTGGTATTGCAGGTCTTTTGTCTTGTTGAGACGGTTCTTTGTTGAGAATAAGTCTTTGATTGACTAATTCTACACATGTGTCAATAAGAAATTAGATTATAACCGTTATAGGTGTTAGTAAATAATAATGATAATAATCAGGATCATGAGATGAATTTAAGGATCTCAAGGCTTTGCAGATCTTGAATGTGATTCTGGGATCGTAGCCCTAACAATTGCCCCCAAATTATTCCTGCGAAATATTAAGGTTAGTTATCCAATATTTAAAGGTATAATTAAAAAAAAGAGAGAGAGAGAGAGAGAGAGAGAGAGAGAGAGAGAGAGAGAGATATGATTTTGAAGTTTAACAGATAGGGTAATTTAAATTTCAGCGGTGAGATTTCTAGCCATTGGAATAGGTCAAATCACTATTTACCTCTTCGTGATTCTTGTATAAATAAGATGTTCAACTCTTTAGTTTTCTCTTACTCTTTTAGCGCTTATTTCTGACGTTCATCATGTATTATGTCTTTGACAAGCATCACATTTTTTAACATGTAGGAATCAATTTGTCTTCATGGTTGGCCAGTAGTATCCTGTTTTCAACACTTTAGAGCATAAGGATCTGCCCCTAGTCTGATTGCCACAATCTCCTTCATGTATATCCTTTAGAACTTCTGTAGCTTCATGATCTTCTAAGCATCTAAGGTATGGACCCGCCACATATTTTTTATATAAATTACCTTGGATTACCATAAACCTAGGGACCCTTGTTCTGAATGCTCTGTCGCTTTTTTCCCTTTTGGGATCATGCCATTATGTAGGTATTCCATAATAGGTTGGATCCAAGATCTTGAGGTTGGAGAAGCTTTGAATATGTCTTGGTAAGTGTTCATAGAGTAGCTAAAAATGCAGTACTGATCCGAAATAGATCTGATAGATCTAAACAATGAATTTTAGAACTTGAAGAAAGGGGAAATGAGCATTGATGACTATGCTACTACATTTACTAAAAAGATGAAGTTATTTCCTTACCTAGTGCCGATTGAACTCGCCAAGATTGAAAATTTTGCTAATAGATTGCCATCGGACTTTTTCCCAACAGTCAAAATGGCAAGCACATTGAAGGCAGTCATTATAGAAGCCAAGAATGTTAAGAGCCAGTTAAAGGAAAGGGGTCTGGAGAGGGCATAGGTTGGTGAGAAAAGGAAGTTCAATTGATCTTCGAGATCTAACAAGAAAAGTAAATTCTTGAAGCCTGGTTTGAGAGGAGAAGGAGGCGAAGAAAAATGGTGTGACAGGTGCAAGAAGAAACATGTTGGGAAATGTGGCGAGGAGGTCACTTGTTTTAAGTGTGGACAGCCTGGGCACTATGCCAACGAATGCACCTTCAATTAGAAAGTCTGTTATGGGTGCAATGAAGAAGGTCCATTTCGTGGGACTGCCCGAAGAAGGAGGCAACAAGGCCCAATGTCCCACCAAAGCCAAAAGCCAGAGCTTTCCATATGACACTGGAAGCCGCAAAGGATGCTGCAGATGTCGCTTTAGGTACCTTTCTTGTAAATGGATTGTGTGTCAAAATATTTTTTGATTCTGGAGCAAATTACTCCTTTATATCACATAAATTTGGTGGAAGACTAGCATTGACTATAGAAAAACCTGATAATGCTCTAGCTGTAGAAGTTGTCAATGGCAAATTCATACCTATTACAGATCACATTAAGAATATCATCATCGACTTGAACGGAAACGAATTCCACGAGGAGCTATTACCCATTGAGTTGAATGGTTTCGATATCGTACTGGGAATGGATTGGCTTAGCGCTAATGATGCCGAAATATTGTGCAAGAAGAAGATAGTAAAGGTAAAACTGCCTGGAAAAGAGTCATTTATGGTGTATGGGGACAAGTGCAGTGTGAATTATGGAATCATTTCCCTGATAAAGGCTAGAAAATTTTTGTCTAAAGGATGCACATCATACTTGGCGTTCATGATTGATGCTAAGAAAGAGAAGAAGGAAATGTAAAGTATACCAGTGGTGTGTGACTATCCGAAAGTCTTTCCCGAAGATCTTCTTGGAGTGCCCCCTGATAGACAAGTAGAGTTTCAAATAGAGTTGTTACCAGGAACAACACTAATAGCAAAAGCACCATACCGATTAGCACCAACGAAAATGAAGGAGCTTATGATGCAACTTAAGGACTTGTTGGACAACAGTTTCATTAGACCTAGTTCATCACTATAGGGAGCACCTGTGTTATTCGTAAAGAAGAAAGATGGAAGCATGAGGATGTGCATAGACTACAGAGAGCTAAATAAGGAAACAGTGAAGAACAAGTACCCGTTGCCAAGGATTGATGACATGTTCGATCAGCTGCAAGGTCGAGCTATTTCTCCAAGATCGATCTTAGTTCAAGATATCATCAGCTGAAGGTGAGAGAGCAGGATATTGAGAAAACCATATTCAGAACAAGATACGTACACTATGAATTCTTGGTTATGTCATTTGGACTAACTAATGCTCCAGCAGCAGTAATGGATTTGATGCATAGGGTTTGTAAATTTTTCCTCGATAATTCTGTAATAGTATTCATAGATGAAATTTTGGTTTACTCAAAGAGCCAGCAAGAGCATGGCAAGCACCTACGAGAAGTGTTAGAAGTTTTAAAAAAGGAGAAGTTGCACACAAAGTTCTCCAAATGTGATTTCTGGATTCGGGAAGTCCAATTCTTAGATCATGTGGTTAACCAAGAAGGGATAATGGTTGACCCAACAAAGATTGAAGTACTGATGAAGTAGGAACGACCAAAGAGTCCCACGGAGATCCAAAGCTTTCTGGGATTATCCGGATATTATCGAAGATTTATCCAATTCTTTTCTTCGATAGCTGATCCATTGACATCTTTGACTCATAAAGGGGCTACCTATACTTGGAGTGAGAAGCATGAAGAAGCATTTGAAAGCTAAAGAAGAAGTTGTGCGAAGCACCAATTCTTTCTTTACCCGATGGAGTTGAAGACTTTGCTGTTTATAGCGATGCATATGGAGTTAGGTTAGGTTGTGTTCTGACCCAAAGGGATAAGGTGATAGCATATGCATTGAGACAATTGAAAGAACACGAAAAGAACTACCCCACTCATGATCTGGATTTGGCAGAGATAGTATTCGCACTAAAGATATGGAGACATTACCTTTACGGCACAAAGTGAAAACTTTTCACTAATTGAGTCTTCAGTATCTCTTTAATAAAAAAGAATTAAACATGAGACAACGACGCTGGCTATAGTCGCTTAAAGATTATGACTGTGAAATACTTTACCACCCTGGTAAAGCAAATGTTATAGTTGATGCTTTAAGATGAAAAGTTAGCCTTAAAAGGAAAAGGCCAAGAGCATTAAGAATTAAAGTTGTCTCAATGATTGTAGAAAGCATCAAGAAATCTCAGGAAGAAGCTTTAGAGAAAACTAACCGAAAAGAAGAGCGTTTGGGCAAAATGTTGGTCTTCGGTATGAATAATCAAGGATTAAAGGTATTTCAAGATAGGATTTGGGTACCTAATATAGGAGGAATAAGAGATCTTCTGATGGAAGAATCTCATAAAACCATGTACTCGATTCATCTCGACAGCACAAAAATGTATAACGACCTGAAACCCTACTACTGGCGGCCGACGATGAAGCTCGATGTTGCAAAGTACGCAGCCGAGTGTGTGACATGTGCGAGAGTTAAGGCACAACATCAGAAACCATATGGGAGTTTAGAACCTTTACTTATACCCATCGGTAAATGGGAAGACATCACCATGGATTTTGTGACTAAACTACCCAGAACAAAGAGCGGTCACGACATGAGTTGGGTGGTCGTAGATCCGTTCACTAAAAGTGCACACTTCATAGAAACCAATGATAAATAGTCGATGGACAAGCTCGCAGATGCTTACGTGAAGGAGGTATTAAGACTTCATGGTGTTCCTTTAATGATTGTATCAGATCGTGATAGTCGTTTCACGTCAAGGTTTTGGAGAAGTCTACAAGAGGAATTGGGTACGAAGTTGTGTCTAAGTACAACTTACCTTTCGCAAACCGATGGTCAGAGCGAATGAACAATTCAAACGTTGGATGATATGCTAAGAGCATGTACCCTGGAATTCCAAGGTAACTGGGATGAACATTTACCTCTGATAGATTTTTCCTACAATAATAGTTTCCATTCAAGCGTCAATATGGCACCTTACCAAGCTTTGTATAGACAGAAGTGTCGAACGCCATCATGTTGACTTGAAGCTAGAGAAAAGCAGTTTATGGGACCCACGATAGTCCATCAGACTGTTGAAAAGCTGAAAATGATTAGGGAAAGGATGTTAGCAGCTCAGTGTCATCAAAAGAGCTACGATGGAAAGAAAAGACAACCGATGACATTCGAAGTTGGAGATTCGGTTTTACTTAAAGTCTCGCCATGGAAGGGACTTATAAGATTTGGTAAAAAGGAAAAGTTGAGTCCAAGGATTATTGGACCGTTTACAGTTCTTTATAGGATTGGGAACCAAGCTTACAAGGTAGAACTACCAGAAGAACTAGATGGTATTCATAACACTTTCCATGTGTGTTATTTGAGTAAGTTCATGGGAGAAGTTCCCGACATAATTCCAATTTCTGAATTAATGGTGGATGAAAACGAGAGGCTAATTGAAGAACCATAGGCGATCATTGACTGTAAGACTAAGAAGTTGTGACGCAAGATGGCCAACTTAGTGCTTGTGTGTTGGAAACATCAAATGGGCCAAATCTCACCTGGGAAACGGAGAGTGACATGATGAGTCGCTATCCTCATTTGTTTGTTGATGCATGATTCCGGGACGGAATCATCCTAAGGGGGAGAGAATTGTAACACCCGTGTTTCTGGGCTAAACATTAATGATGATGTAATAGTCTAGGTCAACTATTGTAACTCATTTTGAAGTAATAAAGATGAATTATCTGAGTATCATGTGAATTTATTTGCTTTATACTTAATTATGATGACATAATAAATTAAGAATGAAAATAAGCATCAAAAATAAAATGTTAGATAAACCTGATATCTATGAAGAAAGTTGTAGTGGTTGTAACAAGGATTACTCAGATATAAAGAATGACGAAATATGAGTTATAACAAAGAGGTTATGGCATGACGAAGTTTTGCAACAGAACTGACACTACGTTGTGGGACGTAAAAAGTGAATTACGATAAAGTGCTTTTTAGCCTTAGTTATCTAAATGAAATTCGTAGTATTCGTTAAACTGAGAGCGTGAATAAAAAGAACGTCCAAATCTGACTTCATATGAGGAAGTTATGAATTTTCTAAGATTTGGCTTAGCAATGTGCAGCCCGAAATCGAAAGTTGTAGAGTACGATCGCATAAAAAGAACGTCCAAAGCCAACACAACCTAAATGAGAATCGAAGATCTCGTCAATAGCAGTTCAACGGTAAAAAGACAGACAAAAACAGACGTTGTATGAAGAAGTTATGAATTTTTAACGCACTTTTCCTGTCCCGGCCTGTTAAAAATATAACTTAAAAATAAAATAAAAATTAACCAATGGAGTCTAAACGAAAGTTGTAAACTACGATCGTACCTACGCATGGATATAAAGAATGTCGAAAATGGAGCTCGTATACAAAAGTTATGAATTTTTGAAGTTCATGGCACACTTCTCGAAGCTTATCTAAAGGGTACGCCCCGCGCAAGGAGGAACGCCTCGCGTTTGGAAATGCTTGGCCTTGGTTTGGCCATTTTGATTCCCCGCATGATCACTATGTTCGAGCCTCATAAATCGTATCCAATCCTACGCGCTGCGTAACGAGGTTACGCCCTGCCCACTAAAGGCAGACCCTCCCTATAAATAAGGTCTGAAGCCAACCGAATTGCTTTGCATTCTATTCACTTCTTTCACTCTCTGCTCCCTATCTACACACCTGTAGCACCTGGTTTCCGGTATGTGAATTTTATTTGAGTATTTCCCTATTTTAGCCTTGGACTCGGCGAGTCATAAGGTCCGACTCGCCGAGTAGGGACGAGACTCAGGACACGTTTAAGTTGGCGACTCGGCGAGTCCATATGCCGGACTCGGCGAGTCACCGCTGCTGGATGAAACCCTAAATTTCAAGGGTTTGCACCCTATTTAAACCCTCATTCCGCCCCAAACTCGTCCCCATTCACCCCCAGAACTCCCAACATCGTTTATTCCCTTATTTCCTTGAGAGATTAAAGTGTTTTGGAGTGTTCTTGAAGAGTTTGAGGAGAAAGAAGAGTAGA
The DNA here is from genome assembly GCF_052625555.1 of Lactuca saligna. NCBI lineage: Eukaryota > Viridiplantae > Streptophyta > Magnoliopsida > Asterales > Asteraceae > Lactuca > Lactuca saligna. The sequence continues at coordinate 192,299,206 of NC_136418.1, read as the reverse complement.
TCAAGAAGAGGAGAAGGAGACCAGGCATCTTTGTGTCATCTCAACGTTTTCCTTGAGGTATAGCTCGTTTCCCCTCTGTTTTCAAGCTTGTAATCTCTTTTAGCTTCATAGGAGTCCTCCTTGGGCTCTTCCCCAAGCTTTTTTGTGCTTTGTGGGTTGTAATAAGTGGTTAGCCTTTAGATCTAGGCATGATTTAGTCCCTGGAGCTTGGATCTAATGCCTTTATGGGGTCATATTGCATGAAAGCCCTAGATCTACCTCTTTTGGTGCACTTTGAGTCTTAAAATTCATATTGGTGAATATCTACACGTAAAGTTGGAAACTTTACATGTGATTTGTGTCCTAGAAGCCCAGATCTGTGAATGGTATGGACTGGAATCGAGCAAATATGTGTATTTGATGGATGCATGGCTGTGACTCGGCGAGTCGTATATGTGACTCGACGAGTCTGGTCGCGAGTCACTGAATTGGTCCCTTCATGATGTGTCGAGTTGAGCCGTGAGTCACAGGGGGTGACTCAGTGAGTTGGGAGCTGAACTCACCCATGTTAGGACTCGGCGAGTCAATGCCCTGACTCGGCGAGTCCAAGGCAATCTTCATTGATCAAGAACAGACTCGGCGAGTTGTTCATACAACTCGGCGAGTCTTAGCATATGTGTTCTTCGGATGAAGATGAACTCGTACAACTCGGCGCGTAGGATGAAGGAGTTGAATGTCAGTTTAGAAGATGAACTCGTCGAGTCATAGCCCAACTCGACGAGTAGAATCAGGGACCCAGGACAATAGTCTGGACAGGGACTCGGCGAGTGGAGATCCACTCGGCGAGTCGGGTCAACTAAAAGTTGACTTCGAATTGACTTAGGGCTAGACTAGGGGTAAAATGGTCTTTTTACCCAAAGGACAGTTAGCAGTGTATGATTAAGTATATTGTGGGAATTACAGCCGGGGAGTTTCCGGAGCAGCAGCAGCAGTAGTAGGTGATCAATTCCCACACAGACCAGCAGCTATTTCGAGGTGAGTTTCCTTCCAGTAGTAACGGGTCTAAGGCACCAGGGCCGGCCCGTATAGACGAGACGTTAGTATTAGAGTGTGGGTCGAGCCCGTATCTCTTAGTTGAGTTGATTATGACATATGCCAGTATGATAGAATTGTTTACACTTGTTGTCTGTGCGATACTTGTATGATATGAGTTGGCGGTTGAGTGTGGGCGAGGCCCGTATCTCTCCGAGAATGGAGTGTGGGCTACGCCCGTATCTCCCAGATAGCGAAGTGTGGGCGGGGCCCGTATCTTCACGAGTGTGGGCGGGGCCCGTATCTCTCAGAAAGCGAAGTGTGGGCGGGGCCCGTATCTTCACGAGTGTGGGCGTGGCCCGTATCTCCTAATTGCATGTTATTTGTTAAATACTTGCATGGTATGGGGTATTATGGGGGAGCTCACTAAGCTTTGTGCTTACGGTTTCAGTTTTGGTTTCAGGTACCTCCTCAGCCAAGGGAAAGGAGCCGGTGCGGTAGTAGCATGTCACACACACACTCTTCGGTTTCCGCATTTACGAGCTTTTCTGGGATTGATACTATGATATTCTGATTAGTTGTATGTTTTGGTTTTCAGACATGGTTCAGTTTATATTATGGATGATCGAATGATGTTTTAGTTATTAATATTTTCTAAAGTAACGTTTTTAAACAAAAAATTTTCGGTGTGAAAATTGGGTCGTTACAACACCCTAATCCACCCGAAGCCTAGGAACCTCCCTATCACTAGAAGAAAGCCCCGGAGCACCCGAAGGCTCCAAGAAAAAGATTTTTCGGTTTCAAACTCTGCCCACGTAGAGCCCAGTTTTCAAGCAAACCTCCCGGTTTCATCAAAGAAGATTGTTTTAACGAACGATGTACTGTCCGAATGTGACATCCCCAAAATCACGGCTAGAAAAGACTGGTTTCATTTATGCTTTTAGAATAATTTCAGAGTAAATCCTTTTGATTTAAAAGAGTTGCGGAATTTGTTCCCAAAAACAAAACGTGATAAAATAATATTTACCAAAGCATTTCATAAAGAAATGTATTTTCATTATATAATCAAAACTCGGGATGTCATGTTCCGATACAAACCATAAAGCATAAATGATAACATTACAAGTCATTCAACAAATATATACATATACAAACTTGTAAAGAAAACAACTTGATAATTCATCCATCTTATGCCCTTGCGCCACTTCTTGTAATACAAATAAACTGAGTGGGTCAGGCTTGGGAGCCTGGTGAGCTTATAGGGTTTTCAACCCACTATAAATAATTAAATTAATTTTCATCAACCAACAATAACCCAATTATCCATTCCTGTTATTCTTACTTTACGTCCCTAAAATAACTAACACAAGGGACCTAGTCTAAGAATATTTCATCGGGGCAACAACACATGCTTCGGGGGTTTCCCAGCAATATATGTCAAATAAGGCAACCATGAGGGGGATGGAGTACAGCGAATGAACACCAAAGTTCATTAACACCTACAGGTGGCGAGCCTGCTAGCATTCCACAGGACTGTATAGAAAAGTTTGTGGTCGTCATCTAAACTCCGCTAGATGACTGAATCAAAAACAACATCGAGGCATCTCATCTATTTATTACACATCAACTATCTACCCATGTTCTACCCAACATATTAGTAGGTAAAAATATATATTTTTATACATAGTTTAAAACCTGTATAGCATTCTCATTCAATACATATTCCAAACAACAGATGAGACGTATACACATAACACGTATTTCATAGAGAATAAATCATATTTGTGAGGTAGAAGAAAGTGAATATACATTCACATATATAACAACAAATTATACACATAACACGTATTTCGTCTATAATACTTCATAATTATGCGTTAGAAGAAAGTAACTACACATTCACTTGATTAGAAGATGATCGGACAGCACTACGACTTGTAGAAGTAGTATTCTTCGGTAGATCTGACAGATCTTCAAACAAACCGGGCTCCTCGCGGGCAGAGCTTCGGCTCGGAAATTCTTTTCGTCTCGGGATCTTTGGGCTTCGGGACTCGCGATGATACCGGGGCTTCGGGATATTTCTTTCTCGTAAATCGAGGTAAAACGGGAGAGAGAGGAAAGAAAACAGCAACCCTAAATGATTGGCCCTTCAAATCTATTTATAGGGCAAAATTTGCCCTTGCCACGTCGTGGCACCTTTTTCCACATTGTGGGCTTGGTCGTCACTGCATGCGTCATCACAAGTTGCGTCTGGGGGACTCCAGGAGATGTCAGAAGACTTGCCACGTCGTGGCACTGCTTGCCACATCGTGGTATCTGACAGTTTTGGGGTTTCGCGCCCCGAACTTCAGAAATTCATAACTTTCGCATATGAACTCCGTTTTTGATGTTCTTTACATTGACGTGTTGGTGAGATTATGATCTACAACTCTCGTTTAGACTCCGTTGGCTAACTTTGACTTTATTTTTAATGTATTATAAATATATTACTTATATATTATTTTTAGTAGACCGGGACAGGAAAACTCCGTTATAAATTCATAACTTCTTCATCCGACGTCCATTTTTGTGTATCTTTTTATTGTTTCACTAATATTAATGAGATCTTCAATTCTCGTTTAGATTGTTTCGGCTAAAACTGCTCAATCACAAATCAAGTATTCGAGCTGGATATTGCTAAGTCAAAACTTCAAAAAATCATAACTTCCTCATACGAAATCAGATTCGGGCGTTCTTTTTATGCACGCTCTCGGTTTAACAAAATCTTCAACTTTTGTTTAGATTACTAAGGCTATATATCGCTCTATCTTAAATTCATATTTTACGTTATTCGGCGTCGTGTCGGTTCTGTCGCGAAACTTCGATAGATCATAACTTCTTCGTTATAACTCGAATTTCAGCATTCTTTATATATTCGGAAACCTCGTTTCAACTACTACAACATTATCCAAAGATATCGACTTTATCTACTATTTTATTTTGATTCTTATTTTTTATTCTTAATTCATTTAAGCCACACAATTAAGCACAAAACATATAATACTCAAATAATACGTTTTTATTATTTCAAAATGGATTACAAAGGTTAACGTAGACTAATACATTGCTATTAATGACAAGCCCAGAAACACAGGCATTACAATTCTCTCCACCTTAGAATGATTCCGTCCCCAGAATGACACATCAACAAACAACTGCGGGTAGCGACTCATCATGTCACTCTCCATTTCCCAGGTGAGATTCGGCCCATTTGTGTGTTTCTATCAGACAAGCACTAACTCGACCATCTTGCATCGCAACTTCTTAGTCTTTCGGTCAACGATTGCTTTAGGTTCTTGAATCACCCTCTTGTTTTCATCAATTCTTATCTCAGAAATTGAAATTATGTTGGGAACTTCTCCCGTGAACTTCCTCAAATAACACGCATGGAAAGTGTTATGAATTCCATTCAGTTCTTCTGGTAGTTCGAGCTTGTAAGATTGGTTCCCAACCCTCTGAAGAACTTTAAACGGTCCAATAAACCTTGGACTTAATTTTCCCCTTTTACCAAATCTTATAAGTCCCTTCCACAGCGAGACTTTAAGCAAAACCGAATCTCCAACTTCAAAAGTCATCGGTCTTCGCTTTTTGTCAGCATAACTCTTTTGACGATCCTGAGCGGCTAACATTCTTTCCCTAATTATTTTCAACTTTTCAGCGGTTTGATGAACCATATCGGGTCCCATAAACTGCTTTCCCCAGCCTCAAGCCAACAAGACGGCGTACGACACTTCTGTCCGTAGAAAGCTTGATAAGGTGCCATCTTTATGCTCGAGTGGAACTATTATTATAGGAAAATTCTACCAAAGGTAAATATGCATCCCAGTTACCTAGGAATTCTAGGGCATATGCTCTCAACATATCTTCAAGTGTTTGTATTGTTCTTTCGCTCTGACCATCAGTCTGTGGATGGTAAGTTGTACTTAAACACAACTTGGTACACATTTCCTCTTGTAGACTTTTCCAAAACCTTGAGGTGAAACGGCTATCACGATCTGATACAATTATTAACAGAACACTGTGAAGCCTTACAATTTCCTTCACGTAAGAATTCACAAGCTTTTCCATAGACCATTTCTCATTGGCTGCTATGAAATGCGCACTCTTAGTGAATCGATCAACGACCACCCAAATAATGTCGTGACCATTCTTTGTTCTGGGCAGTTTAGTGACAAAATCCATAGCAATGTGTTCCCATTTACCCATAGGTACAAACAAAGGCTCTAAATTCCCATATGGTTTCTGATGTTGTGTCTTGACTCTAGCACAAGTCACACACTCAGCCACATACTTTACAACATCAAGCTTCATCGTCGGCCACCAGTAGTAGGGTTTCAGGTCCCTATACATTTTAGTGCTACCAGGATGAATCGAGTACATGGTCTTGTGAGCTTCTTCCATCAGAAGATCTCCGACTCCTCCTGTCTTAGGTATCCAAATCTGATCTTGGAACACCTTCAGTCCATGACTGTTTATACCGAACACCAACGTTTTGCCCAAACGTTCCTCCTTTCGATCATTCTTCTCAGAAGCTTCCTTTTGAGCTTTCTTTATACTCCCCACAATTGTCGAGACAAATTCTATTCTCAACGCTCTTGGCCTCTTCCTTTCAAGATTGACTTTCCGATTGAGAACATCAGCAACAACATTAGCTTTACCAGGGTGGTAAAGTATCTCACAATCGTAGTCCTTAAGTAAATCTAGCCAGCGCCGTTTCCTCATACTCAATTCTTTCTGACTAAAGAGATATTGCAGACTCTTATGATCAGTGAAAAGTTTGCACTTCGTGCCATAGAGGTAATGCCTCCATATTTTTAGGGCGAAAACCACCGCTGCCAACTCCAAATCATGATTCAGGTAGTTCTTTTCATGCTCCTTCAACTGTCGAGATGCATATGCGATCACCTTATCTCTTTGGGTCAAAACACAACCCAATCCAACCCCTGACGCATCGCTATAGACAACGAAGTCTTCAACTCCATCGGGCAGAGAAAGTATCGGTGCCTCGCATAGTTTCTTCTTTAGCTTCTCAAATGCTTCTTTATGCTTATCACTCTAAGCATAAGTAGCTCCTTTGTGGGTCAAAGCTGTTAATGAACTAGCGATCGAAGAAAAAGGCTTGGATAAACCTTTGGTAATATCTGACTAATCCCAAAAAGCTTCGGACCTTCGTGGGACTTTTCGGTTGTTCCCACTTCATTACAGTTTCAATCTTTGCTGGATCAACCATTATCCCTTCTTGGTTGACCACGTGACCCAAGAATTGGACTTCTCGAATCCAAAAATCACATTTGGAGAACTTAGCATATAGTTTCTCCTTCTTCAAGACTTCTAACACTGCTCACAAGTGTCTGCCATGCTCCTCTTGGCTTTTTGAGTAAATCAGAATGTCATCTATGAACACTATCACAGATTTATCTAGAAACGGATTACAAACACTGTTCATTAAATCCATGAATGCTGCTGGAGCATTGGTTAGTCCAAACAACATAACCAAGAACTCATATTGTCCATATTGCGTTCTAAATGTAGTCTTCTCTATATCCCGCTCTTTCACTTTCAGCCGATGATATCTTGACCTTAGGTCGATATTTGAAAAATAACTTGAGCCTTGAAGTTGATCGAACAGGTCATCTATTCTCGGCAAAAGATATCTATTCTTTATTGTTGCCTTGTTCAGCTCTCTGTAATCGTTGCACATTCTCATTATTCCATCTTTCTTCTTCACGAATAACATTGGAGCTCCCAAAGGTGATGAACTAAGTCTAATGAAACCTTTATCCAATAACTCCTGAAGTTGCATCATCAACTCCTTCATCTCCGTCGGTGCTAATCGATAAGGTGCTTTTGCTATTGGTGTCGTCCCTGGTAACAAGTTTATTCTGAACTCCACTTGTCTATCAGGTGGTAATCCAGGAAGATCTTCAGGAAATACTTCCGGATAATCACACACCACGGGAATATTCTGCATCACCTTCTTTTCCTTCTTAGCATCGATCACAAATGCTAAATATGATGTACACCCCTTGGTCAGACACTTTCTGGCTTTCATTTGGGAAATGATTCTAGAATTCACCCTGCATTTATCCCCATACACCATAAATGACTCTTTCCCTGGCGGATTCACTTTCACTATTTTCTTCTTGCATAAAATCTCAGCATCATTGGCGCTAAGCCAATCCACTCCCAGCACGATGTCGAAACCATTAAGTTCGATAGGCAATAATTTCTCGTGAAAATTATTCCCATTAAGGTCGATTAAGATGTTTTTCATACGATGGCTAACATGCACAAACTTTCCACTAGCAACTTGAACTAATAAAGCATTATCTAGTCTATCAACAGGCAAAGCTAGTTTTCTACCAAACTCATGTGAAATAAAGGAGTAGTTGGCTCCAGAACCAAACACGAGAAAGGTACCTGAAGCGACATCAGCTTCATCTTTCGCAGCCTCAGGTGTCATCTGGAAGGCTCTCGCCTTCGGCTTTGGTGGAATGTTGGGTTTTGCTGTTTCTCTCTTTTTTCGAACAGTCCTTCAAAATGTGCCCCTCTTTGTTACATCCAAAGCACATCCTCTTGTTGGACGGACATTCATAGGCATAATGTCCCGTCTTCCCACACTTATAGCAGGTTACAACCTCACTACATTTCTTCGAGTGCTTCTTCTTGCACTTATCACACCACTTCGCTTCTCCTCCTTTTCCTTCACCAAACTTTTTCAAATCAGATTTCGAAAATTTGCTTTTCTTACCAGAACCAGATGTTCCCTCAAACTTTCTCTTCTCACCAACCTCAACCTTGTTGACGGTTCTCCCCTTAATCATGTTCTCAACAGATTTGGCAGCCCAGATAGCTGCCTCTAAAGTATGCGCTTGACGCTCGTACTCCCATGAGAGTCCCTTCGCATACCGGTCCACCTTTGTCAGCTTGTCTGGGACGATACGCAAGGAAAACTCCATCTTATCGGTGAAGGCGTTTTTTTAATCGTCGATTGACATGCTGTCTTTTGTCAATGTCAGAAACTTGTTCTCCAGCTCCAATAGATTTTGGGTCGAACAAAACTTGTGCTTGAACTACACCAAGAACTCTGCCCAGGTCAATTGCAGTGGCTCATAGGGATTAGGGTCTTCCCCAGAGTGTTCCACCAACGAACAACTCCACCCCTGAACCGACGTACTGCGAAAGTAGTCTGCAACTTGCCTTTGCAACCATACGTCATGAAGGCTAGCTCCATTTTCGATATCCAATCCATGACTCCGATCGGATCCTCCTTTCCAGTGAAGGTCGATGATTTGCAAGTTAGAAAATCCTTATACTTGCATCCCATTCCATCATTCCTTCCATCCTGGTTGTTTCTCCTTTCAAGATCATTCCTTCGTTCTTCTCGAGTCCCAACTTGAATCACAATGCGACTATTGTTCCTTTCCTCCGATTGTTCGGAAATCAGTTCGGGTTCCACAATGGGTATGATAGTTCATCCCTATTTCCATGAAACATCTGTCGCATTTCTTCCCTTTGCTCGGCTAACATAGCCCGAATCATGGCTTGCACTCTAGCCATGGTGATCTGTTCTGGTGCAGCAGCTTCAACAGCTACTTGTTCAATTATAGGTGGTTGATTCATGTTCTCGTTTGCGTTTCCAACACCGCTTTTTGTTATTTCCATTCTTGATCTATACACCAAATAAGTTGAAATTAGATCCTTATTCACAATAGACATTCAACTCATCCTTATCACTCCGAAATGTTTACATGCTAGTTCTAAATTCATAGATGTGTGCTTAGAATCCTACACACATAAGGTTTCCAGATCTGGTCGGCAATATACCCTAGATTAGAACAAATAATATCATATATGGAAAACATATAACATTTAGCACATAAAGGCATTTTAGGCAATTTTCCTAAAATAAACTAGTACTTGTGTCTAAAACATTACATACAAACACCTCAAAATCTTCACTTACCATTCTAAGTTTAAGTCTAGAAATCCTTCAAATTTCTAGTTCGCATAAACTAACGCTCTGATACCAACTGTGACATCCCCAAAATCACAGCCAGAAAAGACAGGTTTCATTTATGCTTTTAGAATAACTTCAAATTAAATCCTTTTGATTTAAAAGAGTTGAGGAATTTGTTCCCAAAAACAAAATGTGATAAAATAATATTTACCAAATCATTTCATAAAGAAATGTATTTTCATTATATAATCAAAACTCGGGATGTCATGTTCCGATACTGACCATAAAGAATAAACGATAACATTACAAGTCATTCAATGAATATATACATATACAACCTTGTAAACAAAACAACTTGATGATTCATCCATCTTACGCCCTTGAGCTACTTCTTGTAATACAAATAAACTGAGTGGGTCAGGTTTGGGAGCCTGGTGAGCATATAGGGTTTTCAACCCACTATAAATAATTAAATTAAATTTCATCAACCAACAATAACTCAATTATGCATGTTCTACCCAACATATTAGTAGATAAAAATATATATATTTTTATACATAGTTTAAAACTTGTATAACATTATCATTCAATACATATTCCAAACAACAGTTGAGACACATACACATAACACATATTTCATAGAGAATAAATCATATCTATGAGATAGAAGAAAGTGAATATACATTCACATATATAACAACAAATTATACACATAACACGTATTTCGTATAAAATACTTCATAATTATGCGTTATAAGAAAGTAAATACACACTCACTTGATCAGAAGATGTTCGGACAGCACTACGACTTGTAGAAGTAGTATTCTTCGGTAGATCTGAAAGATCTTCACACAAACCGGGCTCCTCGCGGGCAGAGCTTCGACTCAGAAACTCTTTTCTTCTCGGGATCTTCGGGCTTCGGGACTCGCGATGATACCGGGGCTTCGGGATGTTTCTTGCTCGTAAATCGAGGTAAAACGGGAGAGAGAGAGGAGAGAAAATAGCAACCCTAAACAGCTGGACGTTCAAATCTATTTATAGGGCAAAATTTGCCCTTGCCACGTCGTGGGATTGGTCGTCACTGCATGCGTCATCGCAAGTTGCGTCTGGGGGACTCTAGGAGGTGTTAGAAAATTTACCACATCGTGGCACTGCTTGCCACGTCGTGGTATCTGACAGTTTTGGGATTTTATGCCCCGAACTTCAGAAATTCATAACATTCGCATACGAACTCCGTTTTCAATGTTCTATATATCAACCCGTAGGTGAGATTATGATATACAACTCCCGTTTAGACTCCGTTGGCTAACTTTGACTTTATTTTTAATGTATTATAAATATATTACGTATATATTATTTTTAGTAGGGCGGGAGAGGAAAACTCCATTATAAATCCATAACTTCTTCATTTGACGTCCGTTTTCGCCTATCTTTTTATCGTTTCACTACTATTAACGAGATCTTCGATTCTCGTTTAGATTGTTTTGGCTAAAAACTGCTCGATCTCAAATCGAGTATTCGGGCTGCATATTGCTAAGTCGAAACTTCAGAAAATCATAACTTCCTCATACAAAGTCAGATTTGGGCGTTCATTTTATACACGCTCTTGGTTTAACGAACTCTTCAACTTTCGTTTATATTACTAAGGCTAGATATCGCTCTATCTTAAATTCGTATTTTACGTCATTCAGCGTCGTGTCGGTTTTGTCGCGAAACTTCGACGGATCATAACTTCTTCGTTATAACTCGGATTTCAGCATTCTTTATATACTAGGAAACCTCGTTTCAACTACTACAACATTATACAAAGATATCGGCTTTATATACTATTTTATTTTGATGCTTATTTCTATTCTTAATTCATTTAAGTCACACAACTAAGCACAAAACATATAATAATCAAATAATACGTTCTTATTATTTCAAAATGGGTTACAAAGGTTAACGTAAACTAATACATTACTATTAATGACAAGCCCAGAAACACAGGCATTACACCGAATCACTACCTTATTAGGTGAGTGTGTAGCCACTTTCATCTTACACATAGATATGACGTATTTGAAGTAAATAATGTGCTATGTGTATATATATTGTTAGTATTATTTGAGATCTATGTTGTATGAAAGATTTTAACTTCGTTTTTCGGATCTGAGCTGTATATTTGTTTTTTTTATCTACAAATATGTTGGGTTAAACATGGGTAGATGAAATAGTTGATGTGCGATGAAATAAAATGATGAGTGGCCTCGATGTTGACGATGACCGAGTCATCTAGCGGAGTATAGATGACGACCACAAAATTTTCTAGGAAGTCCAGTGGAACACTAGCAAGCTCGCAACCTGTAGGTGTTTGTGAACGATGTGGTCACCATTGTACTATATCTCCATCATGGTTGCCTTACTGACATTTATGGCTGAGGAATCCCCTCATCAGTAATGTCTACCCCGATGATGATCCTTAGGCTAGGTCCCTTTTATTCATTGCTTTAGGGATGTAAAGTGAGGATAACAGGAACGGGTAATCGGGTTTGTTTGGTTTGATGAAATTAATAAACTTATTTATTGTGGGTTGAAAACCCTATATGCTCACCAGGCTTCCATGCCTGACCCACTTAGTTTATTGTATTACAGGTAGTCGCAAGAGCATAGTTGGATGTTCTGACAAGAGATTATGGATCTATAGGCCAGTAGAAAATATATAGAATGTCGTAAAGGCCTATATTCTATTCAAGGCCAATTTTGTCTTATGCCTTATAATGTTTTGTTTATGATTATGATTTGTATCGATGTTGATCTCCCAAGTTTGTAATGTAATGAAAATACATTTATTTAAGAAATGCTTTTATAAATTTATCATATTTTGTTTTGGGAAAAAAATTCCGCAACACTTTTCTTTGAAAGATTACTTTGATTTTTATTATAAATGCATAAATGAAATTGGTCTAATTTTCTGATGTTCCTGATCCAGTCATTGAAGTTGGAACCATCAAAGATGACTCTCCCATAAAGTTTTATCAGAGAGAAGGAGCCAGTAGGGTTTGCGCAAGAAGCAGTGTTAGAAGACATCTGCAAAGGAAGAAAGACAAAGTTTAGATTAGATATAGAATCCTTAATATAACACCCAAATAAAATATTTAGGCTAGGATCCAAAACAATATTTTACGAATTAGAAGAGGGGTTCCGTAATCCAACTTGCAAAATATTTGAAAGTAGGTAGATGACGATTTACCAATTTCCACCATGAAAAACAAAATAGATATTAGGTTTTAATTGTATTGAAACTCCTAGATCCTTTGAGATTCATTGAACAATTTAATGGCATGTTTAAATCTTGATTATGCCCTTCAAGTTTGTGACTGGGATACCGAGGATCGCAAACAAGGTGTGAATAACCATGAAAATTAACTTGGTACTCTCGACTTTATCACCAAATCAATGTGCCGGTTAACCACACACGCTCCATTGATCTTATGATAAATATCAAGCTACCCTTTGCCACCCTTACTAGTCCATGTTAGTGTGTCGGTTAACCACACACGCTCCACTAACGACTTGACAAGGAGCTAAAGGAAGTTGATGAGTCTCCTACTACTCCAGAGGAGATCGCTGACTTTAGGGCACATGAGAAAGTTGCCACCAAGGTAGCTTGTATCATGCTTGCCACAATGTCGACTGAACTCCAAAAGTACTATGAGGACTTCTACCTTTTGAGATGCACCGGGACTTGATGGAAAGATACCATTAGAGTGATCGTATAGAGAGGTATGAAATAATATCTTCCATGAAAACAACATGAATGAAGGATGGTGAACCCATCACGGGCCACTTGCAGAAAATGCAAAGGTTTGTGGACCATCTGCTAAAGTTGAATGTGAACTTTCCTAAGGAGCTGGCAATAGATTTCATTCTACACTCCTTACCTCCATGTTATGATCAGTTTTGCATGACTTATCATATGAAAAAGGAGGAAGTCACACTTAGCAAGCTTCAAGGGCTTTTAAGGACCGCTGAAAATTGTCTCAAAGGTAAAAATGTTGTTTCTACTCCTACCACAACTGCCCTTATTTTGGAAATAGGACAAGGGAAAAGGAAGAAGAGGAAGTCTCCTTCAAAGAGCCGCAAGGGAAACTTTCTTGATGGATCCTCTTCGAGTGGGACCATGGCTGGTTCTGCTACTCCCATTTCCATTCCTAAGGAAGCAGAGTGTTTCTATTGTCACGAAAAAGGGCACCGGAAGCGAAGCTACCCCAAATACTTGCAGGATGTCAAGGATGGGAAGGTTAAACCTACCCATGCAGGTATTTATACTATTCAATCTAAAAACTCATCAGATTCTAACTCTTGGGTGCTTGACACTATTTATGGATTTCACATTTATTCTGATGTGCAGGGCGGAAAAATAAGGATGTGGAGCACGTGAAGATAAACTTGATCATGGGAAATAAGAAGGTTTCACTTGTCACCAAGATTGGAGTTTACTCTTTATTACTTAGTAGTGGCCTAGGAATAGAATTGAATATTGTTGCTACTTGTCTGATATGGTGAGAAATATTATTTCCTTTCATGGTTTGTACAAACAAGGTTTCACATTTTCGTTCGATAATTAAATTGGTGAAATAAATGCTTATTATAATGATATTATTTATTTTAAGGCATTACCTTGTAATGGTGTATATGAAACTGTAAATATTGTACATAACTTAGGAAATGATGTGTTGCAATCGATTCTTCCAATGAATTGGATAAAGCATGCTTGTGGTATTGTCATCTTGGACATGTTAGCAAGAAGTGCATAGGCCAACTTCAGAAGGATGGAGTTTTGGAGTCATTCTACTTAAGGTCAGATGACACTTACGAATCTGCTTACTTGGAAAGATGACAAAATCACCCTTCATTGGTACTTTTGAGAGGGGTGAAGGTTTGTTGGATCTCATACACACCGATATGTGTGGGCCCTTCAGAACCGCCACAAGGGATGCTAACCACTTCTATGTGACTTTTAATGATGATTACAGTGGATATGGTTATGTCTACTTAATCAAGCATGTAATTTGGTTGATGTCTACTTAGTCGATTTTTTACCAAAACAATTTAGCGCCCACCATGGGCCGTGGTGTTCATAATTCTCGAAAAATCATATCTACATAATCAACCTCATCTTCTTCCTCTATTCCTACCATTTATTCTAAAAATATTCCACCGCCTCCAAGTGAACCTCTTGGTCAGAAGAAAACTTATGATACTTCTAAAAAACAACTCTTCGATCATAATCCATGGGAATTCAGGATCCCTGAAATTCCACGATCCTCCCGTTCTGATCCTTGAGATTCCAGGATCCTTCTGTGTCGTAACAACGAACACTTCTGCATGGTGAAGATGGTAAAGCAACAACTAGACCAACAACAGGAGGAAAATAAGACTATACTCAAGGAGATGGAAAGAATGAGGGCGGAGATCTATAAACCCCAAGGAACACCACCCTCGATCTTGCAACCCATGATCTTAAACTTTCACAATGTAGGATCCTCAGGAAATCGTTGGGAGATAGGATCCTCAACACCTGCTCCCACTTGGGGTGTAACTCCTCACGGGCATGCTCATGTGATCCAGGATACCGATGAGATCTTTATCACTCCTAATAACAAGGATTCTAGTAACTTCATGAATAATAATACTTTTAATACTAACTCTACAAACCTTGATACAAGAATGAGCCCCGTCATGACCAAGGAATCTCAACAGTTAAGGCAAGTGATCTTAAGTATGCCTAGTGTGGTCCAACCTATACAAGAGCATGAAACTTCATGATAGAACTATGGATCCTGAGGAACATGTGGCTCAATACATGGAAAGAATGGAGATCATCCTCATTCCCTCACACCTGAAGGAAGATTGTCTGGGCAAGGGTTTTGGTTCGACCCTCACATGATCAGCCTTAAAATGGTTTCTTAATGTTACTCACAAATATTGAGTTTAATATTTCTTTATCAAATTCATATAAAAAAAATTAAGTATATACTAAAGACTTGAAACATGGTAACATAATTTATAAAATATAATAATCAAATATGATTGTGATCTTGATATATTTATCATAAATATAATCTTATTTATTTAATAGTTATTTATAATAAATGTAACACCCATAAAACTCATGCCAATTTAAAACTTTTTCAAGTGTTCAAAAACTGATATTTATTACAAAATGGTTTTAAAATAGTCTCATATCAGAGTATCCCAGAAATCAGAGTCATAAAAACATGAGGAGGTGCACAATCAAGCCTTCGCCTTCCCGTGATCATTCGTAGTACGTGAAACCAAAACTGAAACTGTAAGCCCGAAGCTTAGTGAGTTCCCCCAAAATACCCATACACATAAAAATACACATATAATCATAAACAACATACTATGAGCCCAATCAACCATCGAGTTGGAATGTACCAGGCCCTCAACCATCAGGTTGGAATGCCAACATACTATGGGTCCAATCATCCTCATGATGGTATACCCTCAGCCCACAACCATCGGATTGGAATGCTTACATACTATGTATCTAATCATCCTCGGGATGGAATACTCCTGGCTCATAACCATCGAGTTGGAATGCCCCGATCTGTTGGCTCTCGCACAAAGCAGATAAGCCTTAACCACCAATCAATCATGTGCATATATATCAGATAATCATATAACAGTCTACAGACAGTCAAACCGATCTACATATCTCTAAGTATAGCAACATCCTATCTACCAGGATACCTATCTAATTGATCATAATCACATAGAAACATCATATCTACCAGGATACCGATCTAACAGATCACACTAACAATAAAGCAGGATAACAATCCAAAGGGCTGACCTTGCTGCCTTAGACCCTTGAGTATAGTGAGGAAACCTCACCTCATAATGTCAATGGGAACTGGAATATCACACTCCCAAAACATGGTTCCAAACACCAACACCTACAGCCATCATTGTTCCAATTTTATAAATTCCCAAATTACCACAATACCCTAAGAAGTCAAACTGGTCAACCCTTGGTCAAAGTCAAAGTCAACGGTCCATGTTGACCCAACTCGTCGAGTGCTACTTACTGACTCGTCGAGTTCCTTCAGAACTCAAAGAATCGTGAAAACCTCAGTTGACTCCCCGAGTTTCTAGACAACTCGTCGAGTCCATGTAGTGTCCAACTGTTGGGAAAACCCTAACTAACTCGTTGAGTTAACTCACCAACTCGCCGAGTTCATGCAGAAACCAGAAAATAAGAAACCCTCATTCGACTCGTCGAGTTGACTCATGCAACTCGCCGATTCCCTTCAGTCTATTTCTCATTCAGACGCATTTAGGTGAAACCAATGCTCCAAACTGTAGATATACGCTCCTACGGTGTTGTTATCACGTAAAGTTGCTAACTTTTCCTGCATCCAAGGCTCCATGAAGCTAAAACACTCATAACTAGCCTTAGAAGAAGGTTTTGGACATGTGGGAGGGCCAAAGCTTCATAAAGCTTGAGGCTTTATGCCAATAAGGGCCTAGAGGAGTCCAGATTTGAAACTATGTCCTTGTGACAAGTTCAAATCCGAAAGTGACTCTATTTTGCACCAAAATGCCCATATTCCAGCATAAGAAGAGATTTAAGAAATAGAAGGCTAAGGTAAAGACTTTTTACCTTCAAATGAGAGCCAAGACGATGTAGATACTGGATTTACAAGCTTTTTCTCGTTCCAAGCTTCTTAATCTTCAAGCTTCTTCAACAAATGTACCAAAAACACACTTTTAGCCTCTCACACACTCAAGAATAAGGTTTAGATCGATTAGGGTTGCTTCTGGCTATCAAAAGGTGGTAGGGAGGCTGGAGGAAAGAACTTAAGGTCCTTTAAATAGGGTACAAACCCTAAAAATTAGGGTTTTCATGCACAGTCTCTACTCATCAAGTCATGGTCCTCCAACTCGTTGAGTAGAAGCCATAAACCATGCGGGCTGACTAGGTTCGACATGACGAGTTGGGTCCTCCAAACTCGTCGAGTTCCCTCAATAAAATGAATACAAGCTTTCAAAAATTATACTTGGGAGGCAGGATGTTACAATTAAATAACAATTAATTTAAGTTTATTATATATAAACATTTAGTAGATGTGTGTATTTTATTGTAATGAAAAAATGTAATATATATTTGTTAAAATCTAGTTGGTCGATGTCTGTATTTAACGATATATATATATATATATATATATATATATATATATATATATATATATATATATATATATAAAAGTTATAAAATAGAATATTCTATGAATATATATATTCTTAGGTAAAAAATGAGGTAGAAAATAGAATAAAATCAGATATGAAACACAATTTATCTTATTTTTTATTTCATTAATGAGGCAAAAATGAAGATAGGTTGGAGATAGTATAACAATTAGATAAAAAAAATCATAGGACGAAATTTGTTATAAGAAGATTAATTATCTTTAATGATTTAAAGATCAATTTTATAAGTAGTCTTAACTTTTTATATAAATTATAGTTTTTATTTAAATCTATATATTATATAATTTTTATTGCTATATTTTTCTTTTGGATCATATTTAAAATCATTATTCCATAAAGTGAACGAACTCGGTTGTGGATAAGAAGATTTTTTTGGATAGATACTACCGGTATCATATCGAATATCATTATTTTTCTTGTGATACCATATAAATCCATGTTTCGGTAGTTGTCTATGCCGTTAAATCATCTTCAAGATTATGTTATAGTTAGCTATAAGCTATGCTTATATATTTATATTATCGTGACTAAGTTGTGAGATGAATTTCCAAAATGTTTAAGATGGAAATGTTGGAATTAAAGGATGAAATAAATAATGATGCCGTGTCTACATGGTATTCGGTTGAAAGAGTTGATTCCTACTTTTTATGCCTACAAATGTTCCTACCCAATAAAATTATGACAAGTGTCATATTTCCATATTTTTTAAACTAAATCATTAAGATTATATTAGGAATATATCAAATACAATTAAATTGAATGGTGATTTGTTATAATTTTAGTGGGTAGGAATAATTGTAGGAATAAAAGGTAGGAGGCAATTTAATTTCTCTTTAAATAAACTTAATGTCTAATCAATAGTATATAATAACATCTAACATCATATAATCATTTATTATAATACGTGAATAAAAAATATTTGTGTAAATAGAAATTACAAATGTCGATTACATGGAGTAAATTTAGAATATCCCGATATTTTCTCTCCGGCGTTTACTATCATTAATGCACAACTTATTTATATGTGATATATTTATAAAAGAATCATTTTTTTATCATATTTATTTGAAACTTACATGAATTTTTATTTTCTTTTTAATAATAGTTATAAATTGGTTAATAAGGTTAAATAAATATCATATCTAAAATATAATCATATATAAACTAAATTTCAATATTAAAATAATACATTTACTTCTACTTATAAAGAGTTTTTTAACTTCTAACATATTATACTTACTTTATTAGTTTTAATATATTGTTGGATGTAAATCATTATCATTTTAAAGATAAAATTTTGGAACAGTTTGCATATAATACTTAAATTATTGATTTAAATATAACATTAAAGAGTCAACTTAAATATAAATTTTAGTTTAACTTAAACAACCAAAAAAATATTTTGCAAATAGTTAAAAGTGATAAATTGTAGTATCTTTATAATAATGATTATAAGTTGGTTAATAAGTTTAAATAAATATCAAACCTAAAGTGTAATCATAAATAAACTAAATTTCAATTTTAAAATAATATTTTTACTTCTACTTATAAAGTTATGTTTTTAACTTTTAGCATATTATACTTAATTTATTAGATTTAAAATGTTATTGTATGTAAACCAATATCAGTTTAAAGTTACAACTTTTGAATAGTTTTGACAAAATACTTAAATCGTTAATTTAAATTTAACATTACAATATCAACTTAAATATAAATTTCAGTTCCACATAAAAAACCAAAGAATATTTTGTAAATAGTTAAAAATAATAATTTATAGTGATAAATGCAAAAAACTAAATTGTAATCTCAATTTAACTAAAATATTTTTTAAAGATATTTTTATAATCGTTTTAAGTTTTCAAATAAATAACTTAAAATAACTTAGAATAACAATAGTTAAAAGTAACTATATATAAATGATTATATTGTTACCTTTAAAATCAAAAAACAAAATTTAATGTTTTAAATAATTATAATGATATAAATTAAAACATTAAGCAAATAAATTTTTAAAAAATTTATTAACAATAACAACAACCATAGATAACATTAAATCATATATTATATTTAATTTTATTCATGTGTAACTTATTGGTAGAAATCATTCAAATGATTGACACTATACAGTTATAATAAATATATACATTATGATATAATTCAAAATAATTATTATATTATATTAATTTAGTACACCAATTATTATATTAAATTTAATAACAATGTTGTTATTATATTTAAAAAAATAAATATTTAAAAACACTCAACTATGTATAGATGTTTTTGGACGATAGTTTTCTAATAAAGCCAATCATTTCTTTTTGAAAAATAGATGTGATAAGAAGGCATGGTTGTTGGTACTATAACGAAAAGAAATAGAATTGACGAGGGTTGAAAGAAAGAAATAGTTTTAGTTTTAAATCAAGAAAACTGGAAAAGGGTTGCCGTGAGTTTTCAGATGAAATATGTCAACCTGTCAATTGTTTTGGTTTGGGGAACGGGGAAGCCCAAACTTCCTTCCACCCATTTACTATTTTACCCCTCCTTTGTCGTAAGCTTTGGGAACGGTGTACATCCACCACTACTGAACCTAGATTACAGATTACAATCGCATGCCTCATATTCTGGAAATATTCAATTTCACCCCTCATCTTTTCGGCATTTATATTTATCAACCAATTGCATTTTGCTGCATCATTACCTTACGAGTTTGTGGTGTTTTTTTCTCTTAAACTCAAAATTTATGCCCTCTTAAGAAAATATAACATGGTTTCCAGAACAAACAAGTGCTAATAGAATTTAAAAGAAAATTGATTTAAGTGTAGGAAATGGATATGGTAGAAAGGAATTGGAGGTATGGTGTGTAGTATGTAACATGTAAGTAGTAAGTGCTGACAAGAAAGAGTTTAGCTGACAAGAGCAGTACATGACATAAGATAGAACAAAATTAAAGCATTTAAAATCACACACACACCCACACCTTTTACTATTCTACATATAGTTACCTAATTATTATTTTTAAAAAGTTTTTTTTAATCAAATGTTGTTAAATAAATAATCTTTGGCTAAAAGGAGTTGGGGTCCGTTGTGGTGGAGCGTATGTCTTTGGAGCACTGTTTCCTTCGAAAGACATTATTTTTGTTGGTATTTTAGTCTTTTAGACTTGACAATCAAGATGATTTTGATATTGATCGATAGTTGTTAATTAAGTTAGTGCTGAGTGAATTCATATCTGAATGAATCCATATTGTTTATAACGATCAACGGTAAAAAGAAGGATTGTGGATTTTTACAATTGACATTGTGGATTTTTACAATTGACGCTCATTTAGTGGGTTATAACAAAATTCTTTTTTTTTTCTTTTTCGTTTAATATTTTTTTAGACAATGTTTTTTATCGAAAAAAAAAACCAAATATACCGTTGTTCACGATTTTCGTCTTCTTTCCAAAGAGATCTATGATGATATATATAAAAAACAAAATTTTTTTTTTCGAAAAAAACCCATTTCATTGTTGAAAAGTTAATTTCTATTTTTTTATAAGAAAAAAAATTAATAAATATATCAAAATTCATATTTTTTGTACTTTTTAAACATATATTCATATTCATGTAAAAAAAACGTTATTTCAGTTCAGATTCACACTGTGAATCTATTCAGATTCATATTGTGAACCTGTTCAGATTCATATTGTGAACCTTCTCAGATTCACAGTGTGCATAATAGTATAAATACCTGCGAAGGTGGGCTTTATCTTACCATCCTTGATGACCTTCAAGTATTTGGGGTAACTTCGTTTCTAATGCCCTTTTCATGATAGTAGAAGCACTCTAATTCTTTTGGATTGGAAGAGGGAGTAGTAGAACCACCTTTGGTCCCACTAGAAAAGGATCCATCATGGGACTTTCCCTTGTGGCTCTTATAAGGAGCCTTCTTTTTCTTCCCTTTCCCATGTCCAATTGCCAGGATTGGGGCAGCAGCAGTAGGCATAGGTACAACAGACTTGCCTTTTAAACTACTTTCAGCAGTTCTCAGTAGGCCTTAAAGCTTTCTTAGAGCGACTTCCTCTTTATTCATATGATAAGTCATTCTAAAATGATCATAACAAGGAGGAAAAGAGTGTAGGATAATGTTAATAGCCAACTCTTCATCAAAGTTGACATTCAACTTCAACAAGCGGTCCACAAACCTTTTTGTAAGTGGGTCATGATGGACTCTCCATCCTTCATTTTTGTTGTTATCATGGAAGACATGATTTCATACCTTTCCAGTAGAGCAATTTGATGGTACCTTTCCATCAAGCCTTGGTGCATCTCGAAAGGATAGTAGTCCTTAGGACTTTTGGAGTTCAGCTGTCATAGTGGAAAGCATGATGCACAACACCTTTGTCATGTCCTTCTCATGAGCCATATATTCAGCAATTTCTTCAGGACTAGCCTTCGCTTCATTAACCTCTTTTATCTCTTTATCAAGGATATATTCCTTATCCTCGTAATGAGTCACCATCCGAATGTTTCGAATCCAGTCATTGAAATTCGACCCATCGAAAATCACCCTCTCACATAAGTTTATGAGGGAGAAAGAGTCGGAAGGGTTGGAGCCATCAGTGTTTGGGGTAGACGTCTTAAAAGAGAAGACAAGTTTTATTAGATAGATATTCCTTAATATAACACTCAAATGAAATATTAAGGCTAGGACCTAAACACAATATTTCACAATTCGGAAGAGGGATGTCGTAATCCAATTGCAAAATATCTGAATGTAAGTAAATGATGATTTACCAATTTCCACCATGAAAAACGAAATTGATGATTAAGTTTTAAATGAATTGAAATTCCTAGATTCTTTTGATATCCATTGAACTTTTCAATGGCATGTTTAAATCTTGATTATGCCCTTCAAGTTTGTGACTGGGATAACAAAGATCACAAACAAGGTGTGAATAACCATGCAAATTTGCTTGGTACTCTCGATGTCATTTATTACCTTATCAATGTGCCGGTTAAGCACACACGCTCCATTGATTTATTATAAAATTCAAGCTACCCTTTGCCACCTTTGCTAGTCCAAGTAAATGTGTCGGTTAACCACACACGCTCCACTAACGACTTGGCAAGGTGCAAAGTGCAATTTCATGGAATAGCACAAATTTCATATTTTTCCTAAGGTAACTAAGATCGGCTAACGACTCTCCACCAATCAAGAAAGCGGTGGGTGAGAGTGGACACCCATTCAATCGGCATTTTATAGGCAATTTCCTTATACCCCCTTATAGACCATCTTTGTGAATGAGGCCTACTAACTATAAGACTGAGTTTCTTATACATACATACATACATATATATATATATATATATATATATATATATATATATATATATATATATATATATATATAAGTATTAATCCTTTAATATTATAATAGTATAAGGGTTGAATTTTAAAATTTTAAAATTCTAGGGTTTAGAATTTAATGTTTCATAATGAGCCTTTTCAAATTTCAAAACTTGAGGGTAAGTTTTGAAACTCTTCAAAACCTCTTGAATTTTAGAATTTAATGTTTCATAAATGAGACTTTTTACATTCCATAACTTGAGGGCAAGTTTTGAAACTCTTCAAAACCATTTAGATCAAATTTTAAACTAATAAAATAATCATATAATTTATTATTTACCTATATGACCTAATTAAGCTCATATAGCAAGATAATTTCAAATCAAATAATACAAAAAATTAGCTTATCATATCAACTAGCAATTGTCTTAAAATTTTGACAATTATCTTTTAATTGGATGAGGATAATAAACACGATATTAGAAAAATCAGATTTTATGATACAAAACAGTTTGTGGTAATGATCCTAATCCAATTCTGGCAAAAAAAAACCCAAAAAACTGCCAACAGACTATCCAACTTGTCGAGTACAACAATAGACTCACCGAGTTCATCATGGACTCATCAAGTTCTTCATAAGACTCGTCGAGTCCAACTGTGAGAGTGCAATTTTCAATTTGCTTCAACTTTGAACAATTAACCAATGCATCAATATAATAAAAAACACCTTAGGCTCGGATACCACCAATGGGTTTTGAGCACTATAACATTCCTATGGTGCACATACAATCCTAGATGCTTTGGATCTAAGTTATACTTGCAATTTCAATTTTCCAAAGCATGAAAGCTAACTAGCACACAACTTTGATAATTGAAACATAAAAAAATAAGATGATTACCACTTTGTTGTAGCTTGTAGAACTTGGCCTTACAAGAGCTTAACACCTCAAATGTGATGCCTCAAATAATTCACAAACACCAAGAATAATGGAGGAAAATGAGAGAGAGCTTGGAGCCACCAAAATCGGCTAGCTTCTTCTTAGAACACACTTGTATCCGATTTTAAGGCTTAGGGGTTACATTTATAGTGTAGAATTCCAAGGGTCACTTGTAAACCCTAATTCATTCACTTAGGCTTTTAATCCAATAACTCATTCGAACTAACACTTCATGAACTCTCACATAAGCTTAATCCATTACTAATTAATCATGGATCATTAACCCAAACTATATGTATCTCTTATTTACATAATCAGTCCCAATTAATTTAATTAGTCTCTTTTGATCACTAAATTAATTCCAAATTAATTCTTGATCAATACCAATTAAATAATATGATTTCTTAATTAATATATTATTCTTATAATATATTAATAAATCACAAATAACCTCTTTCTCAAATATCCATCCTATCAAATTGCTCCGGTGAAGACAACCCAAATGGACCATGCTACTATCGGGTGAAGTACATACCGATTATAGTTATGGACTTTGACACCTAATCCAATAAATATGACCTAAACTCCATGCATGGCATCAAGGCTTGGCTAAAGACCAGATCCATCCCACTATATGGTCAGATTGACATGGAGATTCATAAATTTGCAAACTTTATGAAGTCCATCCATTGCAACATCCAAGAATAAGGAGAAAAAGGGACAAAACTCAAGATCTAGCTACATAGATAGATAAAAATCTGATCTTGAACACTTACAAAGGTCTGGAAGAGATTAAAACTGAATATAAGAGATTTGCTTGCTAGATCCTTGCTTCCTCCTCCCAACCTTCTCCTTCTTTTGCTCCACAATGCCATACTAGCTTACAATATGAGAGGGAATGATGATTAGGGTTGACAAGGCGGCTATGAGAGTTTGGGGGCTGATAAAAGATCAGCCTCAAGGACTTAAAAAGATTATATAGGGTGCAAAACCCTAAAATTTAGGTTTTGTTACCCTGCCACCAACTCGTCGAGTTCTCCTCACCAACTCGATGAGTTGGTACAAAAAGATGTGCGGCCCAAAAGCCTTTCACCTCGCCGAGTTGAGACCATCAACTCGTTGAGTTCCAAAGGAAAATTACTTTTTAAAGAATAAATCTCATACCTGGAAATCGAGATGTTACAACTCTCCCCTACTTGTACTAGGCTTCATCCTCGAAGCTTACTGCGGAGAACAAATCTGGATAATGCTCCTGCATCTCAGCCTCCGGCTCCCAAGTCCACACAGATCCCCTCCGATGCTACTATCATACCTTTACCAAAGGTATTTCCTTGTTACGCAAAATATTTACCTTCCTCCCCAGAATAACTATCAGCCTCCTGAAATAGTTCAGGCGCTCGTCGACCTGAATATTTGTAACGCTCGCGTTTCAAGGCTAGGCATTATCATTGATGTAATATTCTAGGTTAACCCTTGTAACTCTTTTTGAAGTATTAATGATAAAATATTTGAGTATTATGTGAATTGTGTGAATTATGTGTTTATTTTCTTAATTATTATAATTTAATAAATCAAGAATAATAACGTGTGAGATAATCCCGATATATTTGCATAAAGATGTAGTGGTCGAAACAAGGATTCCTAAGATATAAAGAATGCCAAAATCCGAGTTATAACGACGAAGTTATGACCTGTCGAAGTTTCGTGACAGAACCGGCAACGCTGAATGACGTAAAAAGTGAAATTTACATTAGAGCGATATTTAGCCTTAGTGATCTACATGAAATTCGTAGAGTTCGTTAAACCGAGAGCGTGCATAAAAATATCGGCCAAATCTGACTTCGTATGAGGCAGTTATGATTTTTCAAAGTTTCGACTTAGCAGTATGCTGCCCGAATACTCGATTTGAGACCGAACAATTTTTAGCCAAAACAATCTAAATGAGAATCGAAGATCTCATCGATAGTAGTGAAACAATAAAAAGATAGGCTAAAACGGATGTCGAATGAAGAAGTTATAAATTTATAACAGAGTTTTCCTGTCCCGGTCTAGTAAAAATAAATAATAAAAATAAATTAAAAATTAGCCGACGGAGTCTAAACGAAAGTTGTAGAGCGTAGTCTCACCTATGCGGAGATATAAAGAACGTCAAAAACGGATTTCGTATGAGAAAGATATGATTTTTTGAAGTTTATTAAATAATTTCGGTATTTAATTTAATTATAAAATACCCGATATTATCCAAAGGGGGAGAGTTAGCGAGCTGATCCAAGTTACGCCCACCGTAACCTTAATTACGCCTAGTGTAATTCGGTGGTTCAGCCCCTATAAAAGGGATGCGAAGGCAGCCGAGTTCTTTGCTCATTTCTTCCATTTTTGTCGGGTTTTTACTTCGTTTTTCGTGCAAGAATTATCCCGAAGCCCCGGTATCATTCCCGAGACCCAAAGCAAGCCCCGAAGATCCCGAGAAGTGAGATTCCCGAGACGAAGCTCTGCCCGCGAGGAGTCTGGTTTTTGTGAAGATCTTCCAGACTACCGAAGAATACTACTTCTACAAGCCGTAGTGCTGTCCGATCATCTTCTGATCAAGTGAGTGTCTAGTTACTTTCTTCTAACGCATAATTATGAAGTATTTTATACGAAATACGTGTTATGTGTATATTCTGTTGTTATATGTGTGAATGTATATTCACTTTCTTCTATCTCATAGATATGATTTATTCTCTATGAAATACATGTTATGTGTATGTGTCTCATGTGTTGTTTGGAATATGTTTTGAATGAGAATGCTACACAGGTTTTAAACTATGTATAAAAATATATATTTTTATCTACTAATATGTCGGGTAGAACATGGGTAGATAGTTGTGTGATAAACAGATGAGAGGCATCGATGTTGTTTTTGATTCAGTCATCTAGCGGAGTTTAGATGACGACCACAGACTTTTCTAGACAGTCCTGTGGAACGCTAATAGGTTTGCCACCTTTAGGTGTTAATGAACTTGGGTGTTCATTCGCTGTACTCCATCCCCTTCATGGTTGCCTTATTTGACATATATTTCCGGGAAACCCCCGAATGCATGTGTTGTTGCCCCGATGAAATATTCTAAGACTAGGTCCCTTGTGTTAGTTGTTTTATTGAAGTAAAGTGAGAATAACGAGAATCGGTAATTGGGTTATTGCTGGTTGGTGGAATTAAATATAATTATTTATTGTGGTTTGAAAACCCTATATGCTCACCAGGCTCCCAAGCCTGACCCACTCAGTTTCTTTGTATTACAGATAGTGGCGCTAGAGCATAAGTTGGATGATTTGTCAGGATATTTTGGATTATAGACCTGTTGTTGTAAATAACTGTTGTACGGTCTGTATTGAAATGTTTTCGCTTTTGGTCTGTTTATCGGAACATGACATCCCAAGTAAATTAATATAATGAAAAATACATTTGTTTAAGAAATGCTTTGGTAAATCTTATTTTTATCATATTTCATTTTGGGAACAAATTCCGCAACTCTTTTAATCAAAGGATTAGTCTGAAATCATTTTAAAAGTATAAATTAAACCGGTCTTTTCTGGCCGTGATTTTGGGGATGTCACAGTTGGTATTAGGGCATTAGTTTAAGCGAACTAGGGATTTGTAGAATTGTAGACTTAAACTTAAAATGTTAAGTGAAATTTTGAGATGTGTGTCTGTTATGTTTTAGACACGAGCACTAGTTTATTTTAGGAAAGTTGCCTAAAATGCTTTTATGTGCTAAATGTTATATGTTGCCATATATGATATTTTTTGTTCGGATCTATGGTCTGTTGCCGACCGGATCTGGAAACCTTATGTGTGTAGGATTCTAAGCATACGTCTACGATATTAGAACTAGCATGTATACGTTTTGGAGTGATAAGGATGATTTAAATATCTATCGTGAATAAGGATCTAATTTCACCTTATTCGGTGTATAGATAAAAAATGGTGAGAACAAGAAGTGGAGTTGGAAATGCTGATGAAAACAGGAATCAACCATCAATAATTATGCAAATACCTATCATAGCAGCACCACCTAAGCCGATAACAATGGCTGGTGTACAATTGATGATTCAGACAATGTTGGATCGTCAGATGGATGAAACGAGACGCCTGCTTCAGTGGAAGAGCCCGAAGTGAATGAAAGGCACTCGGAAGGTGGAAACTTCAGTGGGTCTGTTGGTCAAGCCAACCCACCGTCAGTTAGGCAAAACATCCAGGATAGAAGGAATGATGGAAAGGGATGCAAGTACAAGGACTTTCTGACTTGCAAACCATCGACCTTCACTGGAAAGGAGGACCCGATCGGAGTGATGGATTGGATCTCCGAAATGGAGTTAGCCTTCATGACTTGTGGCTGCAAAGGCAAGTTGCAGACTACCTTTGCAGTGCGTCAGTTCCGAGGTGGAGCCGTTCATTGGTGGAACACTCTAGGGAAGACTTTAAGCCCTAATGAGCCACTGCAATTGTCATGGGCAGAGTTCTTGGCATAGTTCAAGCACAAGTTCTGCTCGGCTCAAAATCTGTTGGAGTTGGAGAATAAGTTTCTGACATTGACAAAAGGCAATATGTCAGTTGATGAAGACACTAATAACTTTACAGACAAGATGGAGTTTGCTTTGCACATCGTTCCAGATGAGCTGACAAAGGTTGACCGGTATGCAAAAGGGACTCTCATGGGAGTATGCGGTGCCAGTTCGTCAGGCACCTACTCTAGAGGCAGCTATTTGGGCTGCCAAGTCTATTGAGGACATGATCAAGGGAAGAATCGACAAGGTTAAAGTTGGCGAAAAGAGAAAGTTTGAAGGTACTTCAAGTTCTAGTAAGAAAAGTAAATTTTCGAAGTCTACTTCGAAAAAGTTTGGAGGAAAAGGAGGCGAAGCAAAATGGTGTGAGAAGTGCAAGAAAAAGCACTTTGGGAAATGTAGTGAGGATGTAACCTGCTACAAGTGTGGAAAAATTGGACATTTTTCCAATGAGTGTTCGTCCAACAAAAGTATGTGCTTTGGTTGTAACGAGGAATGGCACATTTTGAAAGACTGTACGAAGAAGACGGAGGCATCTAAGCCCAACATTCCACCAAAGCCGAAGGCGAGAGCCTTCTAGATGACACTTGAGGCTGCAAAAGATGAAGCTGATGTCGCTTCAGGTACCTTTCTCGTAAACGAATTACCTGCTCAAATTTTGTTTGATTATGGAGCCAACTACTCCTTTATTTCACATGAGTTTGGTAGAAAACTAGCTTTGCCTATTGATAGACTAGATAATGCTTTATTAGTCGAAGTTGCTAGTGGCAAGGTTGTACCTGTTAGCCATTGTATGAAAAACATCTTAATTAACTTGAATGGGAATAAGTTTCACGAGGAATTATTGTCTATCGAACTAAATGGTTTCGACATCGTGTTGGGAATGGATTGGCTTAGCGGCAATGATGCCGAAATATTGTGCAGAAAGAAGATAGTAAAAGTAAACCCGTCAGGGAAAGAGTCAGTTATGGTGTACGGGGACAAACGCCGAGTAAATTTTGGAATCATTTCCCTAATGAAAGCCAAAAAGTGTTTAACCAAGGGATGTACATCATATTTAGCATTCATGATTGATGCTAAGAAGGAAAAGAAGGTGATGAAGAGTATTCCAGTGGTGTGTGATTATCCGGAAGTATTTCCCGAAGATCTTCCTGGATTACCACCTGATAGACAAGTGGAGTTCAGAATAGACTTGCTACCAGCAACCACACCAATAGCAAAAGCACCTTATTGATTAGCACCGACAGAGATGAAGGAGCTGATGAAGCAACTTCAAGAGTTATTGGACAAAGGTTTCATCAGACCTAGTTCATCACCCTGGGGAGCTCCGGTGTTATTCGTGAAGAAGAAAGATGAAAGTATGAGAATGTTCATCGATTACAGAGAGCTGAACAAGGCAACAATAAAGAATATATATATATATGTTGCCGAGGATTGATGACCTGTTCGATCAACTACAAGGTTCGAGTTATTTTTCAAAGATCGAAGTAAGGTCAGGATATCATCAGCTGAAAGTAAGAGAGCGGGATATCGAAAAGACTGCGTTTAGAACAAGGTATGTACACTACGAGTTCTTGGTTATGTCGTTTGGACTAACCAATGCTCCAGCAGCATTCATGGATTTAATGAATAGGGTTTGTAATCCGTTCCTTGATAAATCCATAATAGTGTTCATTGATGACATTCTGATTTACTTGAAAAGCCAAGAGGAGCATGCCAGACACTTGCAAGAAGTGTTAGAAGTTTTGAAGAAGGAAAGGTTGTATGCAAAGTTCTCCAAATGTGATTTTTGGATTCGAGAAGTCCAATTCTTGGGTCACGTGGTCAACCAGGAAGGGATAATGGTTGATCCAGCAAAGATTGAAGCTGTGATGAAGTGGGAACAACCGAAAAGTCCCACGGAGATCCGAAGCTTTTTCAGATTAGTCGGATATTACCGAAGGTTTATCCAAGGCTTTTCTTCGATTGCTACTCCATTAACAGCTTTGACCCACAACGGAGCTACTTATGCTTGGAATGATAAGCATTTAAGAAGCTAAAGAAGAAGCTATGCGAGGCACCGATACTTTCTTTACCCGATGGAGTTGAAGACTTTGCTGTCTATAGTGATGCATCTGGTGTTGGGTTGGGTTGTGCTTTGACCCAAAGAGAAAAGGTGATCGCGTATGCATCTCAACAATTGAAAGAGCATGAAAAGAACTACCCGACTAATGATTTGGAGTTGGCAGCGGTAGTTTTCGCTCTGAAAATATGGAGGCATTACCTCTATGGCAGGAAGTGCAAACTTTTCACTGATCATAAGAGTCTCCAATATCTCTTTAATCAGAAAGAGTTAAATATGAGGCAACGATGCAGTCTAGAGTTACTCAAGGACTACGACTGTGAGATACTTTACCACCCCAGTAAAGCTAATGTTGTTGCTGATGTTCTTAGTCGGAAAGTCAATGTTGAGAGAAAAAGGCCAATATCATTGAGAATAGAAGTTGTCTCGAAAATTGTGGAGAGCATAAAGAAAGCTCAAGAAGAAGCTTTTGAGAAAAATGACCGAAATGAGGAACGTTTGGGCAATACGTTGGTGTTTGGTACAAATGGTCATGGACTGAAGGTATTCCAAGATCGTATTTGGTTACCTAAGTCAGGAGGAATAAGAGATCTTCTGATGGAAGAAGCTCACAAAATCATGTACTCGATTCATCCTGGTAGCACTAATATGTATAGGGACCTGAAACCCTACTACTGGTGGCCAACGATGAAGCTTGATGTTGCAAAGTATGTGGCCGAGTGTGTGACTTGTGCAAGAGTCAAGACACAACACCAGAAACCATACGGTAGTTTAGAACCTTTACCTGTGCCTATAGGTAAATAGGAATACATTGCGATGGATTTTGTCACTAAACTACCTAGAACAAAGAATGGTCACAACATGATTTGGGTGGTCGTTGATCGATTCACTAAGAGTGCGCATTTCATAGCAGCCAATGAGAAATGGTCTATGGAAAAGCTTGTGAATTCTTACGTGAAGGAAATTGTGGGGCTTCACGGTGTTCCGTTAATGATTGTGTCAGATCGTAACAGCCGTTTCACCTCACGATTTTGGAAAAGTCTACAATAGGAATTGGGTACCAAGTTGTGTTTAAGTACAACTTACCATCCACAGACTGATGATCAGAGCGAACGAACAATATAAACACTTGAAGATATGCTGAGAGCATGTACCCTAGAATTCCAATGTAATTGGGATGAACATTTACCTTTGGTACAATTTTCCTACAATAATAGTTTCCACTCGAGCATAAAGATGGCGCCTTATCAAGCTTTGTACGGACAGAAGTGTCGTACACCGTCTTGTTGGCTTGAGGCTGGGAAAAAGCAGTTTATGGGACCCGAGATGGTACATCAAACTGCTGAAAAGTTGAAAATAATTAGAGAAAGAATGTTAGTAGCTTAGGTTCGTCAAAAGAGCTATGCTGACAAGAAGTAAACGCCGATGACTTTTGAAGTTGGATATTCGGTTTTGCTTAAAGTCTTGGCGTGTAAGGGACTTATAAGATTTGGTAAAAGGGGAAAGTTGAGTCCAAGGATTATTGGACCGTTTAAAGTTCTTTAGAGAATTGGGAACCAAGCTTACAAGCTCGAATTACCCGAAGAACTGAATGAAATTCACAACACTTTTCATGTGTGTTATTTGAGGAAGTTCACGGGAGAAGTTCCCGATATAATTCCAATTTTTGAATTGAGAATTGATGAAAACAAGAGGTTAATTGAAGAACCAGAGGCAATTGTTGACCAAAAGACTAAAAAGCTTCGACGCAAGATGGTCGAATTAGTGCTTGTCTGTTGGAAACATTCGAATGGGCCAAATCTCACTTGGGAAATGGAGAGTGATATGTTGAGTCGCTATCCGCATTCATTTCTTGATGTGTGATTCTGGAGACGGAATCATCCTAAGGGGGAGAGAATAGTAACGCCCGCATTTCCAGGCTAGGCATTATCATTGACTTAATAGTCTAGGTTAACCCTTGTAACTCTTTTTGAAGTATTAATGATAAAATATTTGAGTATTATGTGAATTATGTGTTTATTTTCTTAATTATTATAATTTAATGAATTAAGAATAAAATAAGCGTCAAACTTAAAGTGTGAGATAATCCCGATATCTTTGCACAAAGATGTAGTGGTCGAAACAAGGATTCATAAGATATAAAGAATGCCAAAATCCGAGTTATAACGAAGAAGTTATGACCTGTCGAAGTTTCGTGACAGAACTGGCAATGCTGAATGACGTAAAAAGTGAAATTTATATTAGATTTATATTTAGCCTTAGTGATATAAACGAAAGTCGTAGAGTTCGTTAAACCGAGAGCATGCATAAAAAGATCGTCCAAATCTGACTTCGTATGAGGAAGTTATGATTTTTCGAAGTTCGACTTAGCAATATGCAACCCGAATACTCGATTTGAGACCGAACAATTTTTAGCCGAAACAATCTAAATGAGAATCGAAGATTTCATCGATAGTAGTGAAACGATAAAAAGATAGGCCAAAAGGGCGTCAGATGAAGAAGTTATGAATTTATAATGGAATTTTTCTGTCTCGCCCTACTAAAAATAAATAATAAAAATAAAATCAAAATTAGCGGACGGAGTCTAAACAAAAGTTGTAGAGCGTAGTCTCACCTACGCGGGGATATATAAAGAACGTCGAAAACGGAGTTCGTATGAGGAAGATATGAATTTTTGAAGTTTATTAAATAATTTCGGCATTTAATTTAATTATAAAATACCCGATATTATCTAAAGGGGGGGAGTCAGCGAGCTGATCCAAGTTATGCCCAACATAACCTTAATTACGCCCAACGTAATTCGGTGGTTCAGCCCCTATAAAAGGGATGCGAAGGCAGCCGAGTTATTTGCTAATTTCTTCCCTTTCTCTCGCGTTTTTACCTCGTTTTTCATGCAAGAATTATCCCGAAGCCCCGGTATCATTCCGGAGACCCGAAGTAAGCCTCGAAGATTCCGAGAAGTGAGATTCCCGAGCCGAAGCTCTGCCCGTGAGGAGCCCGATTTTTGTGAAGATCTTCCAGATCTACCGAAGAATACTACTTCTACAAGCCGTAGTGCTATCCGATCATCTTCTGATCAAGTGAGTATGTGGTTACTTTATTCTAACGCATAATTATGAAGTATTTCATACGAAATACTTGTTATGTGTATATTTTGTTGTTATATGTGTGAATGTATATTCACTTTCTTTTATCTCATATATATGATTTATTCTCTATGAAATACATGTTATGTGTATGTGTCTCATCCGTTGTTTGGAATATGTATTAAATGAGAATGTTATACAAGTTTTAAACTATGTATAAAAATATATATTTTTATCTACTAATATGTCGGGTAGAACATGGGTAGATAGTTGTGTGATAAACAGACGAGAGGCATCGATGTTGTTTTTGATTCAGTCATCTAGCGGAGTTTAGATGACGACCACAGACTTTTCTAGACAGTCATGTGGAATGCTAGCAGGTTTGCCACTTGTAGGTGTTAATGAACTTGGGTGTCCATTCGTTGTACTCCATCCCCCTCATGGTTGCCTTATTTGACATATATTGTCGGGAAACCCCCGAATGTGTGTGTTGTCGCTCCGATGAAATATTCTAAGACTAGGTCCCTTGTGTTAGTTGTTTTAGGGAAGTAAACCGAGAATAACGGGAATGGGTAATTGGGTTATTGTTGGTTGGTGGAAATAAATATAATTATTTATTGTGGGTTGAAAACCCTATATGCTCAATAGGCTCCCAAGCCTGACCCACTCAGTTTCTTTGTATTATAGGTAGTGGCGCCAGAGCATAAGTTGGATGATTTGTCAGGATATTTTGGATTATAGACTTGTTGTTGTAAATAACTGTTGTAAGGTCTGTATTGAAATGTTTACGCTTTTGGTCTGTTTATCGGAACATGACATTACAAGTATTGTAATATAATGAAAAATACATTTCTTTAAGAAATGTTTTGGTAAATCTTATTTTTTTCATATTTCATTTTGGGAACAAATTCCACAACTCTTTTAATCAAAGGATTACTCTGAAATCATTTTAAAAGCATAAATTAAACCAGTCTTTTCTGGCCGTGATTTTGGGGATGTCACAATATCATCCAATGATACCACTGCATCCTTGTCCGATACGCACTTTCGTAGCTACATAACGTGGAAAGTGCTATGAATCTAATTGAGCTCCTCCGGAAGATCCAATCTAAAATAAACCTTGCCAACCCTAGCAATAATCCGGAATGGTCTGATATATCAGGGGACCAACTTCCCCCTCTTCCTGAAGCAAATCACCCATTTCCAAGGTGAGACCTTCAACAGCACCATGTCCCCAACGTGAAACTCCAACTCAGATCGGCGCCGGTCGGTATAGCTCTTCTGCCGACTTTGAGCAGTCTGTAATATTTGACCCATCTGCTGAATCATATCTGTAGTGTGCAAAACCACCTCGGTCCGACCTATGACCCTATGACCAACCACGCCCAAACAGACGACCATTTATGAAATTTTATCTAATTATTAAGAGTATATATTAAATAAATGATGATTTTTTTATCATTACTTAATTATTAGCAAATAATAAAATTTTATTAAAGATGATTGTTTAGTAAAAACTATCTAATTATTAAACTACGATATTTATTTAGTCAACTTGTTTTCTCATTTTAACCAGGGCCGGGCAAAGACGATTGGAGGCCCAGGGAAAAATAAAATATGGGGCCCTTTCGAAAATTTTACGTATTCGTATATTACACTATTTTATACATACATAACAATACATTTAAATTTGTACACCATAGAATGAGGAAAACTAAAAGTACAATGCTATTAGAAGTACAAAATTACTAAAGTCTCATCCCCTTTGTTTCTTCATTAACTTGTTCAATTCTGTTTGTTTCTGTACATAAGTTGTTGACCTCCAACTGAAGTAGATTTATCATCGACAAAAAGTTGTTAGGTGAATTGCTTAAATCCAGAATGGTTGTTGTTGTTAATAATCTGGAAGTAATTGAAAAAACAATACAACAAGAAAATTCTATACATATCAAAAACATAGAAATATAAATAAAAAAGAGTATCATTCATAAATCAAAAATAAGAATATTAACATTACAAATCAAAATTAAGCAATGAAGTTCAAGATCTATCTCTAACTCAAAATATTAACATTTGATTATATCTCTAACTTGAACAACCTTATAAAAATCGAATTTCAAAAAAAAAAAAAAAAATCAAGAGCGATAGAACATATAGAGATTTACAGTCATATTATCATAAATCAATTTCACCTCTAACAATCGATTTTGAAAATTGAACCTTCAAATTTCTAGCAATTGAGAAAGAAATCCAATTGAGGCGGTGACTGGAACTCTCAATTCAAATCTCTAGGCCAGATTCATAAAATAAATCAAATAATCTGATTAACTTCCCATTGGCGCTATATCAGAAAAAGGAAATCGACAACAAGAAAGAAAACAATAGAGTTTCTCGTTTTCTGAAATCGTGAAAAGAACGAGACACAATCAGTCTCTCAATTCTAAAATAACATTTGATTCACTGATGGTTATTGTGGACGAATTCAGAAAATCAGAAAAGAATGAAAGAAATTGATTAACTTAAAATCTTGAATAAGAAATAGAAGAATGATCGTTAACTCTTGCTTTTGGAGAAGACGTCATTTGGATTTTCCATGGCAATGTTTGGATTTTCTATAGAAATCTGACTGTTGAAGAGTTACGACGCCTTGGAATTAGGAAGTACGTCAGGTAGGTCTCGTTCTGTCCCACGCTCCGTCTTTTGGATTAGTTCCTGATCAGAGTATTGAAGTTTGAAGTAGTCCAATAAGCTAAAAAGTAATGGGCTATTAATATATAACCATAATAACAAGTTAAAAATTGGGATCCTGTAGCATTTGGGGGCCCGGGGTGGTCGCTCAGCTTGCCCATGCCCACGGGCCGGTCCTGATTTTAACGATTTCATCATTTAACTATTTTTTAATAATTAATACTTACAATTTTTAATAATGACATTTGATTAAAGATGTTTATCTAGTAGTCCATTTAGTAAAATAAGGTTATCAAGCCATTCTGTTTTCTTTTAATCATTTTAATGATTTCATGCATCTTTGAATTTTTTTTTTCCTAGAAATAAATCCTACAATTTTTCTTATGAGATAATAGATATACTTACATAATTCTTTAAAGGGCAAGTGCATATATGTAATAGAATAGAATAAAGCTGAATGTGGAAAGGGGTGAAGTAAAGTTTGTGAGTTGGAGAGATTACCCAATTCATGTCTCTCCATTTTCAATCAACATCCTCAGATCTCTATCTTTCTAACACTCTACCTCTGTTTCTATCTTTATTGTTTTGTTTTTATACCATAACAGCAGATTGACCACTAAAATTTTAATTTCTTAAGTAAACTATAAATTTACTCCACGTGATAGGTTCATATCGATCTTGACATTAAAATGAATATAAGATGTAATGAATTACATTAAAACCAACAATAAATCATCAAAATATTCAAAAGCTTTTGAGTGTAGAATAATTTATAAACGATTGTTTCAAACTTTTTTTTAAAAAAAAAAAACTTACAAACTTGACTAAAAAATTTTGTTTGAAAGGGCAGCCTACTTTCATCCTACGGCTTATTTTGGTTAAAAAGATAAAGACAAAACTGCAAAAATGATCCCTGTGGTATGCATTTTTTTGGGGTTTTAGTCCAAACAGTGACTTTTTTGGATTCGTGGTCCTTTTGGAGTGGTTTGTATGTGAAAATAGTCCCTCCGAAAATTGAAATGACTATAATACCCTTGGGGTATTTATTTTTCATTTTTCTTTCATTATTCTTAAAATTTAATATTTATTTATTTTAGCAATTAAAAAAATAAAAAGGGCCCACCTCTCTCTCTCTCTCTCTCTCTCTCTCTCTCTCTCTCTCTCTCTCTCTCTCTCTCCACCGAGACTACTCCCAAGCTCCAAGTTCTTCTACCTGAACAAGATCTGAGTTATGAATAATATCTAATTACTTCCTTATCATAACCCATAAAAAGATTTTCCACCTCTAACAAAACCTAGAAACTAACTTCATGTTCAAATTCAACACACATATGCATACACCTGTAAAAATGGAACCCATATCGATGGTGATGGTGGTGACTTGCAATGTTTCAATTTTTCATCTTCCCCATCTCGAGATTTCAGTTCCTATTTCAGCATCCCCATATGAGAGCCAGTCGAATTTTAATTTTGATTTCAACGACAAGGAGGTGGTGTAGGGCTCTCGAAAAAAAAAACGAAGGCCCTTGAATCGGAGACGGCGTATTTGATTTCTTACCACTACAACAATTAATTGACCTTAAATCAATCTTAAACTTTCATCATTTGTTCAACCTCAATGTTGATTCAGCCAATACAATACCAACAGAGGAGAAGTCGGGGATAAGTTTGAATCTATAGCCAAGTCCCTTTTTGTTTCTTGAACAAGGATCAGAAACCCATAAATCCTTTCAAAATCCTAGAAATTCTGTTAACCAAATACAAATACATGATGTGTGTATTCGATTTTGAAAAATAAGAAGCAAACACTGGAGAAATAAAGGAACAAAGCTTGCTCCAATGGTGGCTGAGAAATCTCGAGGAATGGAGGGGCAGCCGATCTCTGGCGAGCCCTCCTTGGTTCTTTTGCTTTGGCGCTAGTAGCAACACACGAAGGGGGAGGAGACGATCTTTAGGGGTGTTTGGGTGGTGTTGATCGGCCGGAGGAGGAAGGAGAAGGAAGCTCCGGTGGCCGACAACCTCTTCCCTGGTGGTGAAGAAAAACGAGAAGCCATGACTGAAGGAAGGAATGAAGGAAGAGAGAGAGAGAGAGAGAGAGAGAGAGAGAGAGAGAGAGAGAGAGAGAGAGAGAGAGAGAGAGAGAGAGAGAGAGAGAGAGAGAGAGAGAAGACAGGTGGGTCCCATTTGATTTAATTTAACATTTATATTTAAATAAAAGAAAAAAATAATTAAGTAAATGGAAAAAACAAATTAAAAGGGTAAAGTCGTCTTTTCAAGTTTATCGGGGACCAGTTTTACAATGAAACTAGCCCAAAAGGACCACGAATCCAAAAAAGTCACTGTTTGGACCAAAACCCCAAAAATTTGCATACCACAGGGACCATTTTTGCAATTTTGTCAAAGATAAATAAACGTTGCCGTTTTTAAAAAAGAAAAATATGTGTTTTAATTTTTGGTAAAAACTAAAAATATATTTTTAGTTTCCCAATATAATATAGTTTTTGGTTAAAAATAATAGTGAGCTATCGACTTTTGGTTAAAATATACTTGGACATGCAACATATAAACTCAACACAATCCAACATATTTTTTTTTGGTTATAATTATATTATTTAAACCAATGACTTCTTTATTTCTTAGAATTTACTATGTCTCTCACTTTATAACCTACAAATGGATCCCGCACATTTAAAAAACCATGGCATTAAAGTGGTGAAATCCACATGTGGTAAAAACCCTAAAAAATATCAATATATATCAGTATTTCCATTAAACAGGTTGTGTTGTTTGTTGTACAAATATATTAAAAAGGTAATAACAGAAAAAGTCACCTTCATTAAAGAATGCATGCTAAAATATGATCGTTGATGCAGATAATCAACCGCCAAATTCCCGACTTCTAGCATATTTTTAGTTAAGAAAGATAACGATAAAACATGATCATAATGTTTAAAATTTGTGTATTGTATCTTGTAAGTGCCTATCCAGGGGACAAAATTGTCAATTGCACATCAACAACCAAAGGATAATTGCAACAAGAAATTCAGGGGACAAAATAGTCAATTGGGGAAAACAGTTAACATATATGTATTACCTGAGGTAGCATCTTAAAAGATGTATGATAATAAATAGTTGAAGAAATGAACATTCCTTAAATACTAGTATGCCAATGAAGTGCTTTTAATTCTTTTTGTTCATGTACGTCATAAGCTAAAAATGAAATAGGGTCAGATTGGTAACAATCACAAAAATTCAATATTCAAAAGAACAAGTAACCGGTGAACAAAAAGAAATTGTGACATTACATAATATTCCTTTTGTGGACATTAAATCAAAAGTAAAAGAAAAAAAAAAATGAAACCAAATACAATCTATTCTTCTAATATAGGAAACACTTGCAAATTTAAATCAGAAATCAATGAATCAAGTTTGACAGTACACATTAGTAATTTGAACTAAAAGTAATTAGGAATCCCCATAGTCTGTTGAGAGATAATTGTAGTTAACTCTAAACTTCAACCAACGACGGTTTAACTTTTTTTTTAACCAAATATGTGAAAATAGTCGTAAAGATCACTAAAATATAAAGCACATAAGTAAATTGTTATGCAATATTCACATACCTTAATTAACCTAAAGATGACGAATAGAAAATACCCCATCATCACCACCGGTTGCTCCATGTTGTCGCGCTATTAACCAACATAATTTAAATCAGCAAAACAAAAATTATATTATTACATGTAAATATAAGATCAGTAATATAAAAAACAGGTTGAAAAGCATACCAGAGAACAAACCCCAAAAATAGCAATGCCCTATATGGAAAAAATCTATAGTAGTCTATCAGGCATTTAAACATAAACTGCATTTAACTTTTGAATCTGCGGCCAAAAAATTGGGGGTGCCTATGCACATATCAATAAGATGGCGAGGATGTAAAATCGTGAAGTACCTCCGGTAAATGCCTCCACTTTTCCTTTCCTAGTAAAAAAGAAACTCCATGCAACATTAGCATAAAACCAAAACTCCAACAATGACTACAATATAAGTTTACCTAAATGAAACCATTTTAGATAATATCCAAAATGGTTTAAGAACCTTGATGAAGTCTTGATATCAGATGACATGTAGAAGAACCCACTAAATTCAACCTATATCCCTAACTCCAAACCGCCTTTCACAACTCAAACCTGGTGCACCTCAGTTTTTTTAAGTTTGTAAAACAAGAAAATAATATCTAGAAAGTAGAAACAATAAAGATCAAGAAAAAATAGATATTAACCTGCACTATACACAAAGTAGTGCCGTGTTAAATCATAGGGAAAGAAAAGGAATTTCAACAGTGGCTAGACTTCGAGATTTTGCGGTAACTAATAATGGAGTCGGTATAGGTGGTCAGGGAATGAGAGGTACCTTGGCATTAAGAGAGGGATTTGACAAACGGTGTTTTCTAATTGAAAATTAAAGAGAAATCATAAGCCTACAACTAGCATATGATTTGACACTTGAATCATAAAATATAGTAAGAATAATTACCTCTTTGTTGTAGCTTGATGTATTTGACCTTTAAGAACTTAGCATCTCAAATGTGATGCCTCAAACGGTTCACAACACACCCTTGAACAATTGGATGACTTGAGAGAGATTACTAGGCACACAAATCGGTTATGAACTCCAAGAACATTTGTTGTAACCGATTTTAGCCATGGGGTTATGTGTGTGTGTACATATATATATATATATATATATATATATATATATATATATATATATATATATATATATATATATATATATATATATATATATGTAGGAATCCAAGAGTTATGGGTAAACCTAAGTCATATACTTTGGGTTATGATCCATATTTCATGTGGGCTAGCTATTCATGGAAAC
Source organism: Lactuca saligna (assembly GCF_052625555.1). NCBI lineage: Eukaryota > Viridiplantae > Streptophyta > Magnoliopsida > Asterales > Asteraceae > Lactuca > Lactuca saligna. The sequence continues at coordinate 192,258,367 of NC_136418.1, read as the reverse complement.
TTACATAAACTTAGCCCATCATGGATCAATAGCCCAAATCATATATATCATTAATATACATAATCAATCCCTGTTAATTTAATTAGTCTCTTTTGATCACTAAATTAATTCCAAATTAATTCTTGATCACTACTAATTAAATAATATGATTTCATATTAATATATTAGAACTTATAATATATTAATAAATTATAAATAACCTCTTACTCAAATGTTCATCCTATCAAATTGTCCTGGTGATATGCAACCCGAAATGGATCATGTTACTCTTGGGTCAAGTACATACCAATTATAGTTATGACTTAGACACCTAATCAAACACCGGTGTCCGACCTCACTCCAATAAATCGGGGTCCTACTGTTGGATTAGTGTCTAAGCCTGTAACCATATTTGGTAAGTACTTGACCCGGTTGTGCATGGTCCTTTTGGGTTGCCTTCACCAAAGCAACTTGACTGGAGAAATTAAATAGAGAGAGAGGTTATTGTGATTTATTAATATGTTATAAGAATAATATATTAAAGGAAAATCATATTTGTTTAATTAATATTGGTTAATAATTAATTAGGAATTAATTTTGTGATAAGTGTAATTAATTAAACTAGAGGGGCTGAATTGTAATTATAAGATAGTTGCAAGATAGGGTAATATTTATCCTTGTTAAAGGATGAACGAATTTAAGGATAAGGATATCCTTAAAATCGTCCAAGGATAAGAGGATAAGGGTTTTTCAAGGCTTATCTTGTGGTTACTTGGTGGGCAAGTAACTGGATAAGGATAAGGACTTAAACCCTAATCTAAACCTTATATAAAGACCCCTAGGCCTTGTGAATTCGTGTACATGCTCCTAAGAGGTCCCAAGGACGAATTCCAACTCCTCCCTCCTCTATCTTAAGCCTCTCCAATTGCTTGTGGTGTTTGTGAGCCATTAGAGGCACTACACTTGTGGTGCTTACTTTCAAGACTTAGGATTTGAAGATTTAAGTTGTTATTGCAATATAACAACAAGAGGTATGTAAACCAACCTTTATATGTTAATTTCGAAAATAGCAATGCACATTAGGGTTTTATTCTTGTGTTCATAATGTTGTGTATCTAATAATGAAAACATAGATCCAAACTAGGGTTGCATGCACACTTAGGATTGTTTGTATAAAACCCATTAGGTCCTACACCTCCGACCATACAACATCTCAAACGGAGCTCGGTTGATACTGGCATGGTAAGTGTTATTGTATGAAAACTATACCAATGGGAGGTATGTATCCCAACTCCCTCTAATATCCAACATGCGTACCCGAAGCATATCCTCGAGTGTATGGATCGCCCTCTCACTTTGGCCATCTGTTTAGGGGTGGTATGTCATGCTAAAATGCAACTGAGTGTCTGCTTCCTCCTGGAACTTCTTCCAGAATCTAGGTGTAAATCGAACATCTCTGTCAGAGACTACCGACACTGGCACCCGGTGTCTAGCCATTACCTTTCATACATAAATATATGCCAACTTCTCAACGCATATACTCTCAGCGATCGGAATAAAGTGGGCGTTCTTCGTCAACATTTCCAAATCACCCATATAGTGTCCACACCCCATGATGTCCTCAATCACTTCGTGATAAAGCCCATAGTGATCTCTTCCCACTTCTACATGGGAATAGGTAGTGGCTAAACCTTGCTATGAGGTCGTTGATGCTCGGCCTTGACCTTCCAGCAGGTCAAGCACCACTCCACGAACCAAGTGATCTCCCGCTTCATGCAGAGAAACTAGTAACTCAGCCTCAAGTCTGTATACATTTTTTTGTAGCCCCTAGATGTATAGAGCACTTGGATTTTTGTGCTTCCTCCATTATCTTCTGCCTCACCCCTCCCGATGCTGGAATCCATACCCGACCACACTGAGTCAAGAGTCCCTGACCATTCCGGATAAATAGGGGAATTTCCCCCCGTATCCGCTCTAATTTCCAATCTTCTTTCTACAAACCCTCCACTTGAGCCTCCTTGATCATATATAACAATGGAGAGATCACTGTCATCCTCAAAGCGTTCCCAATCAAGGAACCTGCCGTCTTGCGGCTCAAAGCATTGACCACCATATTGGCCTTCCCTAGATGGTATAAGATCTCGCAGTCATAATCTTTCAGCACATCTAACCACCTCTTCTGTCGCATGTTAAGGTTCTGCTGATCCATCAAGTACCTCAAACTTTTATGATTAGTGTAAATAGTGCACCGCACCCCATACAAATAGTGTCTCCATATCTTGAGGGCAAACACCACCGCCCCCAATTCCAGGTCATGAGTGGGGTAATTCGCCTCTTGAGGCTTCAACTGCCTCAAGGCGTTGGTGATCAAATGCCCCCTCTACATCAGTATTACGCTTAACCCTGCGATCGATACATCACAGTATACCACCAAGTCATCCAGTCCCTCTGGTAGTACTAGAATCGGAGCCTCACATAACCTTTATCGCAGGGTCTCAAAAGCCAACTATTGATCTGTGCCCTATCGAAATGTCACATTCTTCTTTGTCAAGCGGGTCAAAGGCACAACAACCTTGGAGAAATCCTGGATAAATCTTCGATAATATCTCGCAAAGCCCAGGAAGCTACGGATCTCGGATGCATTCTTTGGTACTTACCACCACATCACTGCCTCAACCTTTGCTGGATCAACCGAAAAACCCTCCTGGTTGATGATATGCCCTAAAAATTGTACTTCTCGCAACCAGAAATCACACTTAAAGAACTTGGCATAAAGCCTCTCCGCCCTCATCATCTCCATTACCTCTCTGAGATGCTGCTAATGATGCTCCTTGATCTTAGAATAGACGAGGATATCATCAATAAAAACGATCACCGACCGATCTAACATCGGTCTGCACACTTTGTTCATGAGATCCATGAACATTGTTGGGGAATTGGTGAACCCAAATGGCATCACCACAAACTCATAATATCCATACCAAGTTCTGAAAGATGTCTTCGGTATATCCTCATCCCGAATCCTCATCTGGTGATATCCTGACCGAAGAACAATCTTGGAAAACCAAGACACACCCTGCAGCTGATCGAACAAATCATCAATCCTCGGTAACGGATAACGGTTCTTTACTGATTGTTTTTTCAGTTCACAATAATCAATACGCATCATGTGTGACCCATCCTTCTTTTTTACGAATAGGATCGGATCTCCCTATGGGGAATTGCTCGGACGGATAAACCATCGATCTAACAGCTCTTGGAGCTGCGTAGATAGCTCCTGCATCTCGGGTGGGGCTAGCTGGTAGGGTGCCTTGGCTATCGGGGCGGCACCCGACACCAAATCTATACGAAACTCCACCTGCCTCTTCGGAGGCACTCCAAGTAACTCCTCGGGAAATATGTACCGAAACTCCTAGACAATTGGTACATGGTCCATATCCATCAGGGTCTCGACCCATGTATCCGAAATATATGCTTCAATTCCTATACAACCCTGCTGCATAAATCTCCTAGCCCTCGTAGCTAAGCAGAGGGTTGGCCCCTGCGAGGCCCTCTCTTAATAAATAACCAGTTCTCCCCCACTTAGGGTTCGAACCCTCACTAGTTGGCACTCGCAATCAACCATGGCCCCATTGGCCCCCAACCAGTCCATCCCGACAATCACCTTTAGCCCTCGCAATGGTATCGGGACTAAATCAACACAGAACCTCTACCCAAGCACATTCAGGACACAGTCCCGATACACCCTCGTTGCACTCACATTGCGGTCGTCTGCAATCTTAACCTCAATAGGGGAATCCAAAGACCCCAGTGCATCCCGAAACTTCTTGCTAAGTGCAAGAGATACCAATGATAGGGTAGCCCCTGAATCGAACAAAACGTGGGCAGACATATACCATTGACCGAAAAGGTCCATATACATAAGCACAATGTACTTATAAGCAATGCAAATAAATAAACATAGAGCATGTAGATAAGTGCGTACCAACCACAATGTCTGGCGCTGCCCGAGCCTCCTCGGTGGTCAACTGAAATGTGCGTCTCTTTACCACTAGAGCATCCATCTTTGCAGGGCGACCATCTATGATCCTTAGTGTGGCAGGCGCCGGCACTGCCACTACTCCTCCCCTCCATGCAACCTCAGGTATTTGACCAGCTTGTGGTTGTTCTGGTGCAGTGAAAACAAATCAAGCCCTTCTTGGGGCAATCCCTGATCACGTGGCCTGACTGCCCACACCCGTAACATCCCCAACTATCCGTCTGACAAGCTCCACTATGCGGTTACAGCACTTGGCACACCGGCCCCAGCCCTGTCGGCCCCAGCACTTGGCACACTTGGCACACACGACCTGTTAATTTTCAATCTCGTAAAAGTCAAACATATCAAATAAAAGTCAAAATAGTGGGTTTTTTTTTTAATTTAACAAAGTTAAATTAATGATATATATATATATATATATATATATATATATATATATATATACACACACACACACACATTTTAGTAGAAGTGTTGTAAAAAATAAAAGTTAAACCATCCAAGAAACTGAGAATTCTCGCCTAGACCGAAAACCCTCGGACTGCCTTATCCCTTCGGACCGAAATCCCTATTCGGCCGTAAACCCATCGCACTGCAAATGTGTGTCCAGCAGAAAACTACTTTAGTGGGTTTTCTTTCTCGGCCGAAAACTATTTTTTTGGAATGAGTTCATGAGCGTAAACACCCACAGCCCAATCCTATCTTCTCGGGTAGACTTTCTGACCGAGAACCTCTTTCCTCAGTTAGTGTTCTTGGCCGAAAACACATAATATCTAGATATTTATCTACATATTTATGTTAAAAACCGCCACAATATACTTCTAAATATAAGTATAAACCGAAAACATTCCTCATTCTCACAAAATTCAACCAAAATCAACACCTTTTTCTGTCAAGAACATCAACCAGAATCATTCTTCCCTCTCATAAACACTTGCAAAAATCCTTTGAATCTTCTTAGGATCTTGCGATAATCATCCAAAAAACCTTCCAATCATTATATCTTGGGCCGAAAACACCCAATATCACTAGTTTTCATCAAGAACACACGAAGAACACAAATATCACCAAGAACACCCACACACTATTCTAAGGAGTTTTGTAAGTCTTATTACAATAATTAAGTGTTGTTTAACACTTTAAACATTACTAGATTATCAAATTTACACTTGATATAATCTTAATAAAAGTTAGGATTCGGTTTTGTCATGGGTTCTAACTTGTGCAATTAAATCTACTACATCGTATCTTCACCCGGACACTCACAAAATGTGAGTTCATACCCCTACGTTTTCATAATTTTTAACTGTTTTAGGGGAGGGGGAATACAAGTTTAACACAATAAAAAAATTGTGTTAATATCTAAATGTTTCTAATGTTTTTAAATTCTTGTCGTTATCAATATATATATATATATATATATATATATATATATATATATATATATATATATATATATATATATATAGGATTCAATAGGCTTAGAATTAGTAATTTAACTTCATTTCCTGTTCCTTTTCTGGTTGTGGGCTTGTGGTAGAATTATTTTTTCGAATGTCTATTTAATCACATTTATATAAGTATTATATTTATATAAGTATAAAATAATTTTCAAACTTGTTAAACAAAAACATAATTTTTGTCAAACTATTTTAGTACCATTTGAATATAAACATTGAATTTCAAGGAACAACCGTATTACAGATTTTACAAATTTGACAAAGGTTTTCATCACAGTAAAACATGAATATATAAACTATAATAGGTATAGTTTATGAACCTGACACATTGCTTTCAAGGTTCAGATTACAAAACAGACAACAAACATATAAACTATAATGGGTATAGTTTATGGACCATATGCATTACTCTACATATTCAGAGTACATTATAGAAAACAAACATATAAACTATAAGAAAAATAGTTTATAAACATGCTTACAGTTTGTTCATTACAAAGTAACTTTTCATTATTCTATGCGTAATCATCAATATAGCATTTGTGAGACACACTTCAAGTACCAACCAAGTCCTGAAATTATAATCAGAGTCTCCTGGAGGGAGAGTGTGACACTTGTGTTTAGATCTATACGGGACTGACAATCCCGCACCAGAGTTGCTTGCAACAGCTAGGTTGGCAGGCATGTAGTGACAAATGTTATACCGATTGCGACGCCTGAAGAACATCGTATTCATGTCATCTTAGGTCATCAAGCATGGTTATAATAACTCATAATTTGGTATTGAACTAAATGATTAGTGTATGAATAAGTAAACAACTTCACATAGTTTTATTTAATAATAAAACTATATTACATTTTTTACAAGTATAGTTAGTAAAACTAAACGATTAGAAATACATGGTTTTCATAACAGGAACAAATACAGATTTATACTTCAGTACAGAGAAGACATACTTTTCATGGTTTTAAGTGAACTAAACTATATTATACAACTTCAGAGTACAATAACATTCACCCGTTTTTCTTACAACATACTACAACAGAAACTATAGGATTTTCCGGGAAAACATATTTACATTATCAAGGAACAGAAAGCAGATTTCAGTTACGAACATGCTTATGAACTCACCAACTTAATTGTTTACAATCTTTTCAAAACTACTTGTATTCTTAGGAAACCAGTAAACATGTATCCACATGTTTTGAGAAGACGGAGCTTCATAGATTCATGTCTTTTGCTTTTGTATTACATTTTTGGTGTTAATATACAATGATTTGAACATATATGTAAAACTTATACTTTTTCAATACATGGTTACTGTACTTGGATTACTATTATACAGTTGTTGTGATAATGTACATGATGTCATCCGCCCCCAAACATTTCCGGCGTTCCGATTTGGGGTGTGAGACCACAATCAAACAAGGAACAGTAAATAAGGCTAAATCAATCATTCTGAGGCCATAAGACTCTAACCGTATACAATTTTGAAAGCATACACGTAGCAAGATTTATACGATTATTATAACTCACATATCAGTATAATATGGCTAACATACTGGAGCAACTACTTACTTGGCTCGGCTGATCGTGCGCATTGCACTCTCCTTTTCTTTTTCTAAAAAGCTTTTAACTTTTATTTCTTTGAAAACAATTTTTACCATTTCCTTAGTTTGAGTACTAACACACCCGAGACTATGCCCGAATCCCTCAAACCTAGGCTCTGATACCAACTTGAAACGGCCCAAATATTTCAAATAAAATGTTCATTTTTAATTAGCCAAACATTTACATAAAATGTGGAGTAACATTAACCACTGTTTCCAAAATTCATATCATTATCATTTATTCAAAACATTAGAGTGTTCCATCAAAACAAATGTCAGAGAGTGCACGACGCGCCATCAAACTTTTCCCTTGCCCTTAGGCTCCGAAGTACCTGAAACAAATCATGAAACTGTAAGCTAATGCTTAGTGAGTTCCCCAGAGCATACCCCATAGACAATCCACATAATCACATAACATATTAGCCACAAAGCTACATATATCACATAAGCCATGCACATAACATATAGGGATGTTGTAGGCTCGTCCCCAGGGTCTTACTCCAGGATGCCATGGGCTCCCCACATGGTCTTACACCTAAGTGTCATGGGCTCTCCCTTGGTCTTTAATAGGAAAGCCATGGGCTCTCCAAATGGCCTTACATCATGTTGCCATGGGCTCTCCACATGGTCTTTAATAGGAAATCCATGGGCTCTCCACATGGTCTTACATCTAGGTGTCATGGGCTCTCCCATGGTCATCCATACAAGTATACCACATATACAACTAGCATACAATCCTAAGACAAAACAACTATCATATCTCATAATATAACTTCAGATAAAGTACCACATATCATAAATGGGCTGGCCTTGGTGCCTTCGACCCATTGGTATGGCGAGGAGACTCACCTCTCTAATGTTGAACTGATAAGCTAAGATAAGATATTTCCCACACACCATTTCTCCTCAACTGCGTATTATCAACATGTTATTAACTTGTCATAATCCCAATAAATACGATCAAAGTCAACCTGGGTCCACCCTGGTCAAAGTCAAGGTCAACAGTCCATGTTGACCTCAACTCTTCGAGTGTATCCAGCAACTCGTCGAGTTCCTCCCAAGTTTATTCCACTGAATCCCCAGCCAACTCGCCGAGTCACCTTACTAACTCGGCGAGTTCATCTGATGTCTAGAAGATCTAAAGTCCATTCAGACCAAAACCCTAATCCTTCATTGTACTTAATCAGAAACGAGGAAACCCCATCCCAACTCGTCGTGTCAACTAAGGGACTCGACGAGTTCCTTTAGCCCCTTTCATGCTCAGCCCTTTTCAATGGGAACTAAGGTTCCAAACTTCAGATCCAACCTTCCCTAGTGCAGATACCACGTAAAGTTGCAAACTTTATGTGCATGCAAGGTCCTTCAAGGTTATAACATCAAAACTACGCTTCCTACAAGGTTTTAATGCATGGAAAGGGCCTAAGCTGGATAAAGTGAGCAACTTTATAGCATTATGGACCTAGAGAGGTCCATATCCTTATGATAAGTGCAAATCCGAGTATGACTCCATTTTTCACCAAAAATAGCCATTTACTCCCAAGAAAAGGAATCTAAGCACCTAGAGCTCAAGGTAACGACTTTATACCTCAATATGGTGGCCAATATAGTGTAGATGTCAGATCTACTACTTCTCTCCTTGCTCCTTCTTCTTCAAGCTCTAAAATCCTTCACAAACACACTAAAATTGCTCCCAAAGGTTATTTCTCTCACTCAAGAAGGTGCAAGGTACAAGTAAGGTTTTCTCTGGCTATCAAGGTGGTAAAAGAGGCCACAAGAGGCGGATTAAGTTCTTTAAATAAGGTGGAAACCTTAAAAATTAGGGTTTTCCTTTACACTGCCTACTCGGAGAGTCGGGGTCTTCCAACTAGTCAAGTAGGATTAAAAACCCGCGTCCTCATAATAACTTCTACTTGCCGAGTTGGAGCTCCCCAACTCGTCGAGTCCATGTACAAAATCCTTAAAAAAAGATAAATTAAGTAACACCTAGAACAGGTGTTTCACCATGACACTCTGTCCAAACTCACCCCAGCATATCGGGGTTCTGCACTTCCTCCCATATAACATCTCGAAGGAAGGATGGTTGATAGTCGTGTGGTAGCTACTATTGTAGGAAAACTCTGCCAAGGGAAAGTAGGTATCCCAACTACCACCGAAGTCTAAGATACACGCCCGAAACATATCCTCCAAAGTCTGGATCGTCCGCTCGCTATGACCATCCTTCTGCGTGTGAAAAGCAGTGCTAAATTGCAGACGAGTGCCCAACTCATCGTGAAATTTCTTCCAGAATATCGAAGTGAACCGTACATCTCTCCCAGAGATCACGGAAACTGGCACTCCATTGCGAGATACTACCTCCCTGATGTGGATGTCGACTAGATTCTCAGCCGAAATGCTCTCCTGGGTCGGATTAAAATTGGAAATCTTGGTCAACTGATCCACGATGACCCAAATCGAATCCACTCCCCGTGCAGTCTTGGGAAGCTTTGTGATGAAATCCATAGTAATATCCTCCCATTTCCATATAGGGATATCCAATGACAGTGTCTTTCCATGAGGTCTCTGGTGCTCTGCCTTGACCATCCTGTAGGTCAGGTGCCTCTCGACATACCAGGCTACATCCTGTTTCATGCATGGCCACCAATAATTAGGAAGAATATCTCTATAAATCTTCATCTCCCTGGAATGGATGGAAAATTTGGACTTGTGTGCCTCCTCCATCAAGATCTGACATACACCGCCTGCTTACAGAACCCACACTCTACGGTGAAGTGTCAATAGCCCGCGGCCATCATAGTTGAAGGAGGAAATCTCGCCTACGATATAATCACTCTTCTAATGTTCCTCCTTCATAGCCTCATGTTGGGCCTCCCGGATCTTTTCCAGAAGCAGAGTCACTACTGTCATCCTCAGACAAATGTCTCTAATTGGGGTTACGAATGCCTTGCAGCTAAGTGCATCGGCTACTACATTGGCCTTCCCCAGGTGATAGAGGATCTCACAGTCATAATCCTTCACCGCATTTAACCATTGACACCGCCTCATGTTCATATTCAGCTGTTCCATGAGGTACCTCAAGCTCTTGTGGTCTGTGTAGACGGTACAATGGACTCCTTATAGGTAATGCCGCTAAATCTTGAGGGCGAAAACAACCGTCCCCAACTCCAAGTCGTGCGGAGGGTAGGTCACCTCGTGAGGCTTCAGCTGCCTTGAGGCGTAGGCGATGATGTGGCCTCTCTGCATCAATATTGCACCCAAACCCGAGATGGACGCATCGCAATATATTGCAAAATCCTTAATGCCCTCTGGCAGGGCTAAGATCAGTGCCTCGCATAACCTCTGCCTCAAAGTCTTAAATGTCGTCTGCTGCTCAGGTCCCAAGGGAAACATAATGGCCTTCTTCGTCAGCCGGGTAAAGGGTACTGCTATCATGGAGAAGTCATGCATGAATCTCCGGTAATAGCCTGCTAACCCGAGGAAGCGCCAAATCTCATATGGAGACTTTGGAACTTCCCATATCATCACGACCTCCACTTTGGCCGGGTCGACCAAAATACCATTCTAGTTGACAAGGTGCCCCAGAAATTGCACCTCACGCAACCAGAACTCACACTTTGAGAACTTGGTGTACAAGCTATCCTTCCTCAGGGTATCCATTACCTCCTACAAGTGCTCCTTGTGCTGCTCCTGCATCTTGGAGTAAACCAAGATGTCATCAATAAAGACTATCACATACTGATCCAACATCGGTCTGCATATGCGGTTCATGAGGTCCATGAATGTAGCAGGGGCATTGGTGAGCCCAAAGGGCATCACCATGAACTCGTAGTGGTCATAGCGAGTCCGAAAAGCATTCTTCTATACATCCTCATCTCTGAATCGCATCTCGTGGTAGCCTGAATGCAAATCTATCTTGGAAAACCAAGATGCCCCCTGTAGTTGGTCGAAGAGATCATCAATCCTCGGTAGTGGGAAACAGTTCTTCACCGTTACCTTGTTCAGCTCCCGGTAATCTATACACATCCGATGCGGCCCTTCCTTCTTCTTCACAAATAGGATCAGGGCTCCCTAAGGTGAACTGCTCGGCCTAATGAATCCCTTTTCTAACAGCTCCTACAACTGTGTAGACAACTCCTGCATCTCAGTAGGAGCCGACCAATATGGTGTCTTGGCTATCGAAGCCGTTACCCGGGACTAGGTCGATCCTGAACTCCACCTGTCTCTTCGGAGGTATTCCAGGAAACTCCTCTAGAAATACATCGGGGTACTCTTACACCACTGGCACATCACTTATGGTTGCCTTACCCGCCTCCCGGGTATCTATAACGTATTCGACATAACTTGCACAACCCTGCTGAAGGTAGCCCCTAGCCCTCGCTGTTGAACATAAAGTTGGTCCACGTTGCGGCCTCTCGCCCTGAATCACCAGCTCTCCCCTACTTGGGGTCCTGATACATACCAACCGATGCGTACAGTCAATCACCGCCCCATTAAGGCTCAGCCAATCCATTTCGATGATGACCTTGTTCCTATGCAATGGAAATGGGAACCAAATCTACAAGATAACGCTCGTCATACATCCTCAAAACACAATCCCTGTAGACCTCCGATGCCCGGACAGATCGGTCGTCAGCAGTATCGACCTCTAAAGGACAGTACAACATGCATGAAGACTCATAAAACCTCTTGCTAAGTGTGAAAGAGACAAATGATTAGGAAGCCACCGAGTCAAATAACACCTTTATAGGGATGTCTTTCACATGGAACGGTCGTAAACAAAACACGTAAAACATAGAACATAAACATCATAACCGACATGTAATAAGAGTTAAGGAGAAGAACACATACTCATCACCATATCCGGTGTGGCATGCGCCTCCTCATCGGTCAGCTGGAAGGCTTAGTTCCTCACCACTGGAGCCTTTGTCTTGCCATGTTGACCATTCTTGACGGTCAGTTGGAAGGGGTTGTATAATCCTTGATAAAGTTCCTACTCTTTCCACACTTGTAGCAACCCGATCCCCCAGTCCTGCACACTCCCTCATGTGGCCTGCCATATTTCCCACAGCGACTCCATCCATGTTGGCCCGTCGACCTTGACTTGGGTTTCTTCCCAGAAACCCCAATCCCTTGGGTTTCTTCCCAGACATTGAGTCTGTACAGATAGTGGCATACCAGACAATTATCAAAAATACAATCATCTCTACTATAATCAACTACTAGTGGGTTGGCATTGGTGATTAGACCCACTTCTACTAGAAGGTAACTCGCCTCAATAACTGCAAAATGGTTGTAAGAACTCCTGCTCTGAAATCGGCCACTCTCAGACTCTTACACGTAAATATTTACTTTAATTATCCTTTCATACTCATAACCCCTTACGGGTCAACTTGAGTCAAAGTCAACCTTTTGGTCAAAGTTATCATCCGGGTTGACTCAACTCGCCATGTTGGTCCATCAACTCTTCGAGTCCCATAAGTCTGAAAACTCTGAACTCACTATCCAACTCGTCAAGTTCTTTCACAACTCGTTGAGTTCCTCCTATCTATGGTATCAAGACTTTCCCATTCTACTTGTCGTGTCATCCTTGAACTCGTCGAGTTTTCCCTTTTCAGACTCGGGACATTTCGGCCCAGCTCGTCGAGTTCGTCTATGTACTCGACGAGTTCTTCAGTCTGTTGAGCCATCTTAATAGATTAAGCTCTTATTCTTTAGATCCAAGTCCGATACTTCATCTACATACTGAAAATGTCCATTTAAGGGTAAAGTTTCCAACTTTACCCGCTAATGATCTTTCTTAATGGGTTTAGCTCAAACCCTAGTCCTTTAAGTCTTAGATCTTGGTCCAAATGCCATAATACTCCAAACCAAAGCATGAAATTGAGATCTAGTCCCTAGACACCATATGAACATGTAAAGTCCCAGACTTTCCCTCCATGCAAGGCCTTTTAGAGCTTAAATGGCCAAAATGACACCTTAAAGCTTGCATGGGGCTTCCATGGCCATAAAGTTTGCACATTTATGCCATGAAACCCCTTCTAGACCCTAGATCTGAAAGATAAATCACTTGGGATGTCCAAGTCTCAAAAGCTATCACTCTTGGGTCAAAACATGGAGAAATCACTCCAAAACTAGATCTACACATTGAATAGACAAGATAGAAGCTTTATACCTCCAATGAACTAGAAATGGAGCTCAACCTTTGGATCTACTCTTCTCCTTCACTTCCTTGCTCCTTCTTCGAGTCTCTTCTTCTTCAAAACCTCAAGAAAGCACCAACAATGGCCCAAAACTCTCAAAAACATATTAGGGTTTCGTGGCAAAGGTTTGGGACTATAGAGGCTGCAAATGAGGCCAACCTTTGGAGGTTAAGGTGTTTAAATAGGATGCAAAACCCTGAATTATAGCAGCCCTACTCGTCGAGTAGACTTTAAGTTCCACGTCCAACATCCATTCCTACTCGACGAGTTTGGGGCCTCTAATTCGTCAAGTTCCTGAACAAAAATGAATAAATCTTATTTAAAATATGTACCAGGAACTGGACATTACAATCGCCTTTGTTAGTGATCAGGTAATCCATGCTGCTAATTTTATATATATATATATATATATATATATATATATATATATATATATATATATATATATATATATATATATAATGATTCTATCAGCCTAAAATTGCTAATTTTAGTTAATGTTGATCATGATAGAATGAATTATTTACCATGTAAGAGTCAAAAATGAAGTATTTAACTTAAACAGAAAGTACATGCACAAAATGTTGGTTGGCAACAAAGTTTTTTGAAACTTGAATTGTGTGATATTGAGCCATAATTATCCGAGGTTATAATTGTGATTTATCTACTTATAAGCAACATGGATTAAGTTTTAAGTTTATGGGGAGAATAGATTGATTTTAATAGCTATTTGTGATGTTTTGAGGATAAAAGAATCAATATATATATATATATATATATATATATATATATATATATATATATATATAATATTTCTATCAACCTAAAACTGCTAATTTTAGTTAATGTTGATCATGATAGAATGAATTATTTCCCATGTAAGAATCAAAAATGAAGTATTTAACTTAAACAGAAAGTACATGCACAAAATGTTGGTTGACAACAAAGTTTTTTGAAACTTGAATTGTGTGATATTGATCCATAATTATTAGAGGTGATAATTGTGTGATAATTGTGATTTATCTACTTATAAGCAATATGGACTAAGTTTTAATTTTATGGGGAGAATAGATTAATTTTAATAGCTATTTGTGATGTTTTGAGCATAAAAGAATCTATATATATATATATATATATATATATATATATATATATATATATATATATATATATATATATATATATATATATATATAATGATTCTATCAACCTAAAATTGCTAATTTTAGTTAATGTTGATCATGATAGAATGAATTATTTACCATGTAAGAGTCAAAAATGAAGTATTTAACTTAAACAGAAAGTACATTCACAAAATGTTGGTTGGCAACAAAGTTTTTTGAAACTTAAATTGTGTGATATTGAGCCATAATTATCAGAGGTGATAATTGTGATTTATCTACTTATAAGCAATATGGATTAAGTTTTAAGTTTATGGGGAGAATAGATTAATCTTAATAGCTATTTGTGATGTTTTGAGCATAAAAGAATCAAAATTCTTTGAATTCGGCTCCAAAGAAGGATAGTAGGTAAAAAGATAAAATTGTTTGAGATTCTTAAATATATTGAAGGGACATATTTTATAATGACAAGGTGAAGATTAATATGGAAAGTACTTTGATTATCATAACATGTTTATTTTTTCAGATGTCATATTTTTTGCAAAATGACATCATCATTTTGCAAAAACATCATTGGTAATTTGTTTAATCGTGTTTGACATTTAATTAAATTTGATGGTTGTTATTAAACGTAGAATGGTTGTGGTCATTGCAACGAGCAATAATATTACAAACTTATTCACCATTTGTGAAGGAAAGAAATCTTAGTCACTTATATGAAAAACGAGATTCAGTATCAATTGTTTTTATTGCTTTAAAAGAAAAATTAGCTTATTAACAAAACACGAGAGAGATAATTTTTTTTTCGAAATATGAAAAGATGAAATTGATGCATTGAGAGAGAGAATTTTTTTAAGAGTGTGCGATGTTGATCTCTTTAACTACACATTTATCGCAATCCTATAATTATATGTTGATGCTGATCTACTTTTATTTTTTTAGAGAAAAAATAGCATGTTGCATGCTGTTTTTTAGTAAAAAAAAAGAGCATGATACTTTCATTTTTAAGCCTACAATAGCATGTTACTTTCATTTTTAAGCCAATAATAGCATGCTACTTTCATTTCTAAGCCACAATTAACACATCACTTTCACTTTTAAAGAAAAATTACATTCTAATTTTCTTTTTAAACCAACAACAGCATGCTACTTTCATTTTTAGGGACACAATAGCATGTTAATCTTGTTTTTAGGGCAAAAATGCCATGTTACTTTCATTTTTAAGGATAAAAAGCATGGTGCTTTCATTATTAAGCCAACGCTTGCATGTCACTTTCATTTTCATGGAAAAAATAGCATGCTACCCTCTTTTTTAAGCCAAAATAGCACACTGCTTTCTTTTATAATGAAAACTAGCATTCTACTTTTATTTTTAAATGACCACTTTATTTTTGGGGGTAAAAATATCACGCTACTTTCATTTTTAAGGTAAAAAAAGTGCATGGTAATTTCATTCTCAAGCCAATAATAGCATGATACTTTTATTCTAAGCCACAAATAGCAAGCTACTTTCATTTGTAGGCAAAATTAATATCCGACTTTTATCAATAACATGCTACTTTCTAATATTTAGCATTCTACTTTTATATTTTCTTATTGCATGCAACATCGTACTCTAAAAAAGTCACACACTTATATAAATTTCATGAACTGAATTATGAATGATGATAACTCTTGGTTGTGCTTCAATCTATGTTCCTAGAGAACTTTAAATTTTGCTAGCAAAAGTTTGAGGTTCTTGTTAACTATTTTTGAAAGCGGGAATTAGTATAGCGATATGATTTATTTTGCATGAACTACTGTGCAGTGTTGATAACGTTCGAGTTGTGACCGATTCGGAAAACAAATGGAAGGACGGATTTGGCAACGATGTACATGTTTGGATTACCTTTTGTTTATGGATTTTTAGAAAACCATTAGGATACTACCATGTATGATTATGGTTGCTATCTCAAGTATATCAAATTTCAACAATCCATAATTTGATCTCTCATTAAAATGTCAATTTACACTTTAAATATATATTTTTTAATTTCTTAGTTTTTATTTATATATACAGACTTCTTTTAGCAAATCACTTATCATACTAAATATTATTTTAATTATTTTAAGTTATCAAACTGTAGATTTCACGGATTATAAGTTAGTCAACCAATAATAACTTAAAATTTGAGTTAAAAGGTTGAAAAAAAGTTGTTTATCTGGCTACGATTAAAGGCGATCAAAATGACTATAACATCAATTGTGTGGCTATTATTGTGGGCCAAGGAAAAATAGTTAAAGTGATCCGTTTAAATAAAAACAATTATATAATGGTTATTATTATTTATGGCTAAAAAACTCACCCAAAGAGGATGATGAGAAGGCCTAGTCATATCAATTCCGTGGAATTTAAAATCTACTATAATAAATGAATGTTTTTTTTGCCACATGTCTTCTTCTCATTCATTTGCACACATGACATTTTTTAGAATTTTTAAATTTTGTATTTTCCACTTGTCATTTTATTGTATTTTTCATTTTATTAAATTAAAATTCTACATTTAATGTGTATGGTAATATATATCTAAAGTATTTATTAGAAAAAGTTTATATATGTAATGTATTCAATACATTAAAGTCTTATTAATTTTAATAATTCAAAGTTTTCTCATTTTTCTTATAAATTCAATCTTTTCAAATTGTTAAAATTTTATATTTGTTTTTTTAATTAAACCCATGTAATACATGGGTATCACACCTAGTCGATTAATAAGGGTCACAAAAAAAAACGAACAAATGATGCTGGCTTTGGGGAAAAAATCATAAGGGACGCTTATGTAATCGATGTCGACGGCTAAAAGAAAACTCTTTGAAGAGTTTAATGAAGAACGAACAATCAATGAAGAAAATCCGGCCACAAAAACTTGTATGGCATAAGAGGAACGATCGATCAAACATAAAAAATGAACCAAAAAATAGAACAATTTAGTGTTTTCTTGAAGTCAATCTGTTTGAAGAAGAAAAATAGACTCTCTGGTGTTGGTGGTGGTGCCGGAGAGAAGAACGACCAAACAACATGTACCTTCAAATGATTAATATAAAACCGACTTCGCCCAAACTCTTTGAAGGGTTTAACTAGAAGCCGATAATTGTTAAGAGTATAAATCGCCTAAAAATAAACTTTTTGCTTTTAAGAAAAAGGACCAAAGTGTGGATGTGGTTTTTATCTTCAAACGTCTATGTATCTAAGAAAATCTCATATGAGGTTATATAAGGGCTATTTAAATCGATTCTAGTAGTAGGATGAGACCATATAATATCCATCAGACCCTGAATGTTTTTGTAAAAAAACCAATAGAAGGATAATCAGCCAAGTCATATCAATTTGAAATGGCCAAGAAAAACTCAATCTCCAACGGAATAATAATCGGCTAAGAAACATGATTAATAACGAAAATAGGATCCTTAAGCCAGATACTACTTGTTAGAATTGCTACTAAACAATGAGGTTCTATTCTCTAAGACCAATTGGTAATAGAAAGGATTACACATTACTTTATATGTTAGCATCTAGTTTTTCTTTTTGCTGATGTGGGATTGGGTTTGCACCCCAATAATCCTCCCCTCAAACCCAAGTTCTGTCCTTGGCCTCCCCATAACGACTGTTCATCAGATCCAATTCATTTTCATACCACCAATACTTTCGGGACACGCTCATCTGACCTAGGTTATCGGGAAGACTTTCGATACAAGACTTCAGGATCAACTTCGTTTGACTGAGAATTACTAGGAATTGTGCCACCTGCGTTGACCATATCATTTAGGATACAACCATAATTCTGATACCACTTAAGATTAAGAACGTAAAAAACCAATCAAATGAACACCGAATTATAGTGGAAAAACCCGAAATCGGGAAAAAAACCCCACTTAGAACACACGCTATATTAATCTCAATGTTGAAAACGGTTACAAGGGTGTATGACCGGATTTGAAAAGGATAAATAGAAAATAAGATCTTAATATCTTGTATATATAATAACTAATAAGAGTCCTAATGGAACTCTACTTGGAGAGTAAGGTCTCGTTTGTTTTTCTATAAAAGTACTTTTTGAACATTTTTCCCTTCTGACGGGCAGACGTTTCGCAAGTGCTCGTCTTCTTTCGCAAACTTGAATAAAGACAAAAGACATTTAATCATTTTCAAAACAAACAACGCCTAAGTAAAAACGGTAGCCTTATTGAACAAGGAAGCTATGACAACTTGCCAAACTCTCTAGCGATAGTTTTCGAAATGTGTCACCAAACATAAAATATCACATGCATGCTTTGATTTTAATCATATTCAATAGTATGTGTCGGTATAAACTCAAGTTTGTCTATGTTTTGACGTAATTTTTTTATGTTTACATATTTATTTTTATGTACACTTCACAAGTATAAGTTGTTTCACATATAACACGTTTTTGATTATTTGAACTTTCTTTGTTAACCTATAAAAAATTAATCCTACTTGCTAATTTTTATATCGTTTCGGTATAACTTCAAATTTCTTTGTGAAACGTAAGTTTTGTGTATGTTTTTGTATTTAATTTTATGACGGTTTTCTATATATGAGTTTGGTCACATATAATACATTTTCATTTGATGGTATAAATTGGAATTACTCAATAATACCGACTTTATAT
This sequence comes from Lactuca saligna, assembly GCF_052625555.1. Classification (NCBI taxonomy): domain Eukaryota; kingdom Viridiplantae; phylum Streptophyta; class Magnoliopsida; order Asterales; family Asteraceae; genus Lactuca; species Lactuca saligna. Next base: position 192,239,290 of record NC_136418.1, on the reverse strand, counting down.
ATTTATCTACTAATAAATATAGTAATATATAACTTTTATTAATACAATCATCAAAATTAACTTAAATCGATATATTACGGTCACAACACATGTAAAATCTTGCTTTATACCATCAATAACCTTTCAGCATGTGTTCTTGTTAGGGGTGAGCAAAACCGAACCCGAAAAACAAAAAACCGATAAAACTTACAAAATCGAAACTGAAAAACCGAAACTGAAGTATAAACCGACAAATTGGATTTAGATTTTTCAAAAACCAAAAATTTCGGTTTGGGTTTGGTTTTTGGGTTTGCTAAAACCAAGAGAAACCGAATCGAACCGAATATTAAGAAATATATGTATTTTGTGAATTATCGAAGTATATATACGATTTGCGTGAGTTAGAAAGACAAATAGAAGCTTGGTCTGATGGTTAAAGTGTCATTTCATTATACTAGAGATCATTAGTTGGATTCTTATTTGCAACGTCTCATGCTCACTTTATTTTACCAAACTCATATGTATATATTTTTTTTCAATGATTTAAAAACATGTACAAATCGTGTGTTTAGTGGTTAAGTGTTTCAACATATAAGCTTGTTTAGTACCGCAGGTCTCGAGTTTGAATCTCATCTCCAACTCTTCTCTTTTATGTTGGGTTTTATTCTGAAGGTTTAGTTCGCATCCCACATCGTCAAGGCCGGTCTTAAGGATATAAATATGCTAAAATGCCTAGACAAGCTAGAAAAAATTGCCTTTATCGCTATTATAAATTTCTTACTTATATATATATATATATATATATATATATATATATATATATATATATATATATATATATATATATATATATAAGTTGGTCGCAAAAAAAAATCGAACCCTATGCAGTTGTCCACTTTGTCACTCCTTCCGCAGCCCCTATGCACGTCGCCCCAATACACAAACATGAAGCCATTTCTTCTCTTATATAGGAAATACCACTGATTCTCTATCAAAAAGTAAGGTTGTAGTTGATTTAAACCTAAAACCGACCCATTGAAAACCGAGAACCCAAAAAACCGAACCGATTGGTTTCGATTTGGATTTGGGTTTAAATTATTTAAAACCGAAATTAACGGATTGGATTCGATTTTAGTTCAAAACCAACCCAACACGGACCCATACATACTCCTAGTTCTTGTCTGAAAAAAAAAAAAAAAAAAAAGAGAGCGACCCAATATGCAAATTTGGAATAACAATCTCCTTTCCAAATTTCCTCTATTGCAACTTTTTTGGTTACGTCCCCACCTATAACAAAAATAAAATACCTTTAGTTAATGTTTAATATTTTTCCTTTTAGGTTGTATTTGCATACATATCTAAGTTATTGAACTTGTACATCAGCCCTGGACGGCTTCACAAATAGATGTGGCAATCAACAAGGAAAGATAAATCAAAATTAAAGTATCCAAAATAAATAAGGTGGTTTTCAATGTCATGATTGTATATGAATGAAATATAATATTTTTAAAATTATTTTCGGTTTGTACTTTCATTTTCATTGCAAGAGAATACTCAATTTTATTTCTAGACTACAATTTTCTTTAATGTTCAGTATTTAAGCCTTTTTAATCGACTCATTCAAAGCATGGAATTTTTCTTACCTCAGATTTGGCCCAGTGTAATAGTATTGGTTTTAGCGGTCCGGTGAGTTATTACACGGTTCTGTTACTTATTGTTTGGCCGAGTATGTTCATTTAGGCCTATGTTCATCATACCCTTTTCAGCCCATAGCATGTAATTTTTTTGAAGTGTGAAGAGAAAAATGTTTCAATATTCCAATAAATTCTTCCGACTTACTACTACAAGTTATTTATGTTATATTCTTTAGTTTAAACATATAAAAAATACTATGGATAATGTCATAAAAACCTCTAAGTTTGGTAGAAAATATCGATTTTACCATTCTACATATTTTTTTGTTCGTTTATGCTCTAAACTTGTCATTTTTTATCGGTTTTGCCCTTTTTACATATAATAGAAGATTTTCATATTACCATGATTTATTTTTTGTGAAAAAACACTTAAGTTTACAAATATTTTGCAAAAAACCTTTAAGAATACAAACATATAAAGGACCTTTTCTGATGCTTCAGCTTTGAATTTCTATGGTACTTTTTTCCCTCAAATGCCTTAAGAATACATCAGCCAATCATGAGCTTCAGATTTGAATTTCTTTAGCTCTTCTAATGCTTTCTCAAAATGCCTTACAGTAGTAGCAGTTGCACATGCCCACACCAAATCTTTGAGCTCTTTATCCTTCCACTGTCTTTTCATGTTTTCATAAATATGCCTCAGACAGAGCTTATGCTCAGCTTGAGGGAAAAGTTTGGCAATTGCAGGAATGATACCCTATTTAAATATTTCAATACTTAGTTGACTAAATAACAACAATATCAAATTAAATTGAAGTATATGTACCTTCTGCCTATCTGAGATGAAAGTGAAGTTTGAATTAGCATAAAGTTCCATATCATCACCAAGTTGTTCCAAAAACCATGTCCATGAATTTGTGGTTTCATTTTCAATAAGAGCATATGCAAGAGGATATATCCCATTATTGGAATCTGCCCCTACGGCAGTCAAAATTTGACACATATAGGGACCTTTCATGAAAGTACCATCCAACTCTATGAAATCCCTTAGATTAGCCTTAAATCCTTCCTTTAATGCTCCTAAATAAATGTAAATCTCCTAAATGTCCTTGTATCAGAATTTAAATTTGGCTCCGTGTAACAATCGATCTTCACATTAGTACCTGAATTTCTTTCCATCAACTCTAGTCCATAGTCCCTCAAAATAGCATATTGTTTCTGAAAATCCCCAAAAACATGCTTCTGAGCCAATTCCTTTGCCCGATGTACCTTCATTCTTGACATGTTCATCTCGAATTTTTGGATGAGATCTTCTTGAAGTGCATTGATTGGAATGGTTGGATTATTCTCAATTTGCTTCATAATGTTTGTTGCAATGAATTTGTAGTTGCAAGCTTTAATGGTTCTTGATTGTACACACCGATGTTCACTAACTATGGTGTTCACCACCCAGTCATCTGTATCTTTAGGTCTAGACACTAGTACAATCCAAGGATATTTACCCTCTTTCATATTTACTGTTTTGTCCTTGAATCCAGTCCTTGACTTTGTCCATGGCCCACCACTCATATCTGGGACCACTCCTTAACACTTAGCCCTAATTCTTGTTTTGTCATTTTTTTTCAAAATGTAAATCCCTTTTGGTTTCTACTTCATGTTTGTTTATATATTCTTTCACATCTTTCTTTGTTTTGAACTTCTGTTCTAATGTGAAAGCCTTTTGATGAACTACACCCTCAGAACAACTTTTTCCTTTCTTATGTCTCTCAACATCCTCTCTCTGTTGTTATCTTCATCTACAATAGGTGACTCAAACGATTCTGGGTCTATGACCTCCAAATCTTCACCTTCAGTAAAGTCAACACCACTACCACTTGCTTCTTTGGTGGTTTTTTGAACCCACTCAACATCTTCATTAACATGTATATGAAATTCTTTCATATCAACATCCACATCATCTATAATATTTTCTAAATCCACAACAAAGTCTTCATCCTCACTTTCATCATCTATCATATTACCCACAGTCCTACTACCCTCACTCCAAGGACCCTCACTAACACTTTCCTTACTTCCATTGTATTCATCCTCAAAAAACTCAACATCGTATAGATTTTTTCTCCACCATATTTTGTGTCCACATCCCCCATTACCTCATAATCATCCACTGGATCAACAACCCCTTTCGGGAACAAAAAGTGAACCACCACCACCGTGAGGTGGTGGCTGCCACCATCTACCACCGTCAGCCACAACAAGGGTGGCTATGTGTGTTATTTATGTGTGTGTTTATTTGAGTTTTTGGATGTAAAATGTAATGTATTGTAATCGGCCAGTATAATAATAGAAAAATCATAACCACCACCGTAAGGTGGTGGTTGCTGCCACCAGCCGTCGTGTTGGGTGGCGGTGTGCCTCGTTTTGGTTTTGACTCATTTGGGATGCTTGGACAGAATGGGCCTAATGAAAACCTAATTGGGCCAATGAAGCCATAATTGACCTAAAATCCTAATCATGTTACTAATGGGCTAGTATTAGGTTGGAAACCCTAATGTCATGAAACCCTAATTTTTGGGATTTATCGGTACCCACACTTGAGTTAATTACAAAACTAAAAATGTTAATTAATAACCATTTGCAAATTAACGTAAGGCAATATTGGACTTGATGGATTAAGTCATTAATGGGTTAAGTAGGCCAATTATGTGATATTTAGCATTCCTCTAGGAGTGGGGATTGAGCGCTCTTCATATTATGTATACATTTAGGGCATTCTGGAGATACTTGAGACAAATATGGGTAGGTGTGAAAGGTAGTATGGGCTCGTACTACTGAAAGCACAAGACCCATACGCGTATCAAGGAAGTCACAACCCCTGGGGTTTAGTTGGGAGTTGGTTCCTAGTTATTATATGGATTATCTGAGATCTCTCTGGTGTATTATCAGAATGGTGGTTATGAGACGTCTTGAGACCAGATTCGGGTCAGGATCGGGAGCTGGCAGCCAGGATAGGCCAGCATTGACAGAGGATTGTGTATGGGAGATCATCCGGGAGGAGGTGATTGGGATTGCCCTGGGTCAGATTTCGGGGATGTTTGGTTCTAACAAGATCTCCATGGTTTAGTATTTTGATGAGCGCTATGCAACCATTACTGAAACGGATGTCGCAGCAGCTTCAACAGCTGTAATGGCGGGAGGAGAAGGAGCTGGTCGAGCTTTCCAGTACCGAGACTTGTTATTGGGACGTATTCTGGTGAGCAGAGGGTTGTAGTTACATGGGATTAGGGAGACATTCGGTACTCGTTACATTCCACAAGTTGAGCGGGAGAGGCTAGCACATAAGTTTCTGGATTTGAGGCTATGGGGGGTTTTGCTCGAGGCCGGGATGCGATTCGCGGGACTCAGGAAGGGAGTGATGATTATGATCAGCTCGATTTTTGCAACTGGGAGTATAAGGATGGATTGTATGATCTATTTCACTTATGATATTAGGTTTTATGTCTTGGGAATAGTTGTAGCCCGGTTTAAGGCAGAGGTTGCTTTAGCTACTGCAGTTCAATTATGGAAGATTAAGTTGGTGAGTGAGTCAGGGTTCGAGACCCTGAATGATATGATTTCTAGATCATGAGAGCGAGAGACTTGTTTAGAGGAATTTGGGAAGAAGGGTATTATGTGGGAGGTCTGCGGATAGGGTCCAACAGGATGGTTATTCAGCATTATCAGGATTCAGTGGTTTTAGTAATCGTTTTTGATTGGTGGATGAAAGTGCCAAGGGAAATAGCTCTTTGCTGAGATATTAGTTGGAGCATCTATCTTTTGGTCTTCAAAATTTGAGTGTGGGATCATTCAAGCATCAGGGACTGTCGGTTAAGTTATGTTTGGGTTTCACACCAGTGGGTGGTGGTCATAGTTGCAGAAATCGGGATTAATCGGCGATTAATCGTGGATTAATCGTTTGGCGTTCTCCAACCGTCAAGAATTAGGGCATTAATCGGAAATTTAGGATTAATCGGGTTTGGCGGGATTAATCGGCTTTGGTGGGATTAATCGGTCAACAAAAATCAACAAAAGTCAAAAAAATCGAAAAAAGTTAAAAAAAAAAAAAAAAAAGTCGAAAAAATGTCAAAAAAATTTAAAAAAAAAAAAATTCAAAAAACCAGTTTTCTTGTTTTACTCCAAAATTTTCAAAATTTCAAATATTATATCAAAATGTTCATATTTTCGTATTTTCAAATTTCCAAATTACAATTTTTCTTAGTTTCTAATTTTGAAGTGCTTGTTTGTCTTAAGATATATTAATATTTAATTAATTTTAATATTTTAATAATAATCTATGGTTCCCGATTAATCCTCGATTAATCCCCGCCAAGACCGATTAATCTCTTAAAACCAGTCGACCGTCGAACTACCGTCAAGCAATTTTTACAACCTTGGTGGTGGTTAATGATCTAAGTGGGGGAGAATTGGGAATTCTCAGGTTGAGCATCAGTGATTGAAGGTTTTGTCTGTTGCTATTTAGTTTGCAGGTTTCAGAATGGTTGGACAGGCGTTAATCAGTGAACCTCTCAGGAAGCGGGAATTCTCCGATGGAATTCAAGAGGCGACAGTTGAAAATCTAGGAACACGTCACCAATTCCCTTATGCACTGTGTTTACATTTCCTAAGACGTTGGGGTATGTTTCACCTCGATGACGGAATGGAATTTTGATTCGTACCGGACTCGGGTTTCGGTAACCTTCGGGATAATCATGGAAGTCTTCTCGGACTAGTTTTTTATTAGTAGAATCAGATCAGTCTCGATCAAGTATGGGCTTTATCGAGTAAATATGGAGTTAGGGATTCCAAAATATGTGCATGGTAGTGATTCTTCGTGTGTATCTGTGGGTGTTCAAGGTGGCAATAGGGTTGGTTCATATTACGTGCTTGATCAGGTCTAGATTATAGTCTTCAAATTAGATACAGATTTCGACTATCATCCTATTCTATGGTCACATGCGACCATGGATTTGTAGGATTTTGCTTGGGTAGCAACTTGTTCTATTGGTGAATCGTGCATTGTTGGATTTTAGCATCGTGGCACTGTTTGGTGTTGTGAAGGACATTGGTTAGGCCTTTCTTTTGGACAATGTTGATAGTTTATCAAGAGCATTCCATTCATGAGCTGAGGGCCAGGTAGGGCATACCAGACTCATGTGGGCTCAAAAGCAGTCCAAACCTATTCTGAGGACCTTGTAGGGGTATTCCAGTCATAAGATGTGGACCTAGTGATCTTAGTAGTTCATTTTTTCTGTTGGAGCGCTTTCGGAATGGACACATTGTTAAGGTTCGAGCGAGCCGTAATCGGTTGTGAGGAATCAGAAGATTTTGAGTGAAATACAAGGGCAGGTCCTTGAACCTCAAGTTATGAGTTTAGACCTGAGTTTCATATATGGTGGTATTCTGATCTAGGGTATTCCATCCCAAGGATGACTGGACCCTATGACTGATTGGACCTGACGTGTTTGTTATTCCAACCCGAGGGTTGATTGGGCCAAAGATGTACATGGTGCAACGGTATTCCATCCTAAGGATGACTGGACCTGTCGTAAGCATGCCTGGTATTCCAGCCCAGGGCTGATTGGGCCATGTATGAGTGTTCGTGCTTATGAGCTGGTTATTATACGTATGTTGATCCTGGGGATAAAGGAAGCATAGTCTTGTCAATCCTAAAAGGGTTTGTCTCCCAGTTTACATCCAGTTATTCATTATATCCATGGGAATTGATTATCAAAATGGGTTTATCTTGAAGGAGTACCTAATCTCTTATCAAGAAAAGAATTATATGTAGCAGTGTGTGATTTGTGATTCTGTTTTCTGGTGGGAACCTTAGGTTATTAGAAGTTGAGTAGCCAGTTGGGAGTTAAGTGCAATGAAATTGGTAATGATCCAGCGTGGGCGGCCTGTCAGGGAGCCAAACCATCTCGAGACTTCAAATTTCAGATTGAGTAAATGTGATCGTATTGCAAGGAATTCATTTATCTTCAGGCTTTAGAACCCTTCTAGGGTTGGTTACGGTTGCCTTGGAAAGGCTGGGGTTATGATCCTAGTTGAGACCGTGTTGCTCTAGTTATCTGGCATGTAAAGAATGATGAGATACGATTTCGCGGACGAAATCAAATTTAAGTAGGGGAGAGTTGTAACATCCCGCTTAAAATAACATAATTAAATAATAAACCCGGAACCCCGAGAAGTAATTTCATGATTTATTTTGAAAAGGGTTTTATAAGGCAGGGTGTAATTGGTAACTTTCAGACTTATTCTTGAAGGATTTGTAGGAGCAGGGGGCCAAATGGTAAATTTTGTAATTTAATTTGAAAGAAAAAGGATAAGGAGGGACTGGAAGTGTCAATAGGGTCAAAGATTTAGATGGGACACGTGCGTATAAATGCATTACGCATGCATTCCTATCTGTCACACCCCAAAACCAAGAACGGCTGAAACGTTCTGGGGCGGAGGACGTCATGTAAAGTATCATAACACAGTATAACAGTAAACAAGCAAACAACATCACCCATTGCATTAAATATATAATTTTAATACAAACGTGTTCCATACAGTTATAGACACCAAAAATCTAAATCAAAATAATAAGATGAGTCTTGAATGCGCTCCATCTTCTCAAAAGTTGGCATCGGTACCTATCTACTGATGACTTGAGAATACAAGTTATTTTGAAGGAGTTTATCAGCATTAAGCTGGTGAGTTCATAAGAATTTTAGTGTTGGTGGTTGTATCAAAATGTTTGAACATAGTTATAAGTATGAGTTTGTAAACGTTTCTAAGTGTTGGTAAATGTTTGAATCTCCTAGAAAAACCTATATTTCCTATTAAAAGTAGCCTTCTACCAAGGCGTAACTGTTTTGTATGTTCGTTTACTGTAAAAGTGTGTAATTTTCCCCAAGTGTAACTATCATTCTCAAAATATAGTTTGTACATTAATGTTTAAGTGAAAAGATCACTAAATATGTAAAGGGTAAATTAATGTAGTATTGTAGTGTTGTATTATAGGAACTATTGTTGTACTAACTACCTTAAACCGGATTTATATTAAGGTATCATGTGATTAATTATACCATACTATCGACTGGATAAACAACGACAAATGTATGTCGTAAAATGAAATGACGTTTGGCACCCGCATACCTGTAGATCCGGCTGTAGCTAGCAGCAAGGTGTAGGATAGTCAATCCAGTATAGATCTATACGCAAACTCACGCTCTCCCTTCAAGAGACTCTGGCTACAACACGGGTCATAACATTGAAGTCATGCTCCGATACGGATTCACAATGGTTAATGTATTCATGTATATGTAATGTAATGTTACTCGTACTAGTATCGTTGTATATGTTCTCTTTCTAGTATAGTTGTATATGTTCTCCTTCTAGTATAGTTGTATATGTTCTCTTTCTAGTATAGTTTTATATGTTCTCTTTCTAGTATAGTTGTATATGTTCTCTTTCTAGTATAGTTGTATATGTTCTCATAGTAATAAGTATTGACTCATGAATGAACCGACTCATTGATCTAACAATAGTATAAGTATGATCATGTGTTACCCCGATGGTAACTTACAAATGATGTAACTAGTATGCATGAACATGGAAGAACTTTTATGACTATATATGAACACATGATATATAATTAATATTGAAACGACCTTCGGACGGCTACCCGATATCCCACCAGACCACATCCAAATCGAGGAAAAGGAAATAGGGCGTGCGGCCTTCCTAAGCCTTTTAAACATTTCTTATATAACTATACATATACAGGCATGCAACTTATAATAAGTATAACAAAGTTTAAGTAAAAGTATTTGATAAGTAAAAGAGTTCGTAAAACAGTTTGAAGTAAAACAGCTTTGATATACAGTTTGAATAGTAGTAAAATCATTGGTTTTGTAGTTATTAATCACATGTGATTGATGTAATAACTATAATTATTCAACTTGAATTCCCCCCCCCCCCCCCCATAAAATCATTTAAAACATTTAAAAGTATTTCACAGGTTAATTAAAGGGGTATGAACTCACATGTGGTGAGTGGATTGGATTGAAGTGTCGGGTACAGTGCTAGGTGACAAATGAAGACTTGTACACACACACGAGCCTAGTTATCATATAATGAACATATATATAACTAATTAGCCAATTTATAACTAATAAATTAGGTTGGGACACCCTAGAACATGAAAAAACTTTGTTTCAAGTGCTAAAGATCACAAGGATTGCATCCAAGTGTTGGTAGGGCAAGGCTAGGATGTTTGGAGTTCAAGGGTAAACACCCTTGGAGTTTACGGTTTTGATGGTCATAACTCAAGGAGTTTACGGCAGTAAACTCTATAGTTTACGGCATTAAGCTCTATTCCCAATGACCAAGTGTTGTTTTGTGGTTTAACATGTCCTTTGAAGCATTTCTACTAAGTGGTTTGGCCTTTGGAATGGACTAGGGCAACAAAACACCTCCTTTGAGGAGTTTACGGCCTCATGGATTTTTCCTTTGGGTTTAAAACCGTAAACCCATATGGAGGAGTGTATAGCCATGTTTTCAAGTCCCTAACACAATTAGGTAAGTGTATGTGCTAGTTTCTAAGCCTAAGGAAGGACAATAACCCATTTAGACACATTTTAGGGTGTTTACGGTTGTGGGAGATCCCCAAACCGTAAAGACCTATAAATGTTGGATTTTGGTGTTTTTCAAGGCTTAGATACATCAAAGGAAGGTTTAATCAATTCATGGAAGGCTTAAACATCAAACTAGGGCTAAATAAGGGACTTAGGCACACTTTGGTGCCATTTATGGTGTTTACGGCCCAAGAACATTCTTGGACCGTGAACACCTTTAACCATGTGTTCTTGACCCATTTTCTTGATGTTCAAATGAAATACTAGTTTACAATCACTCAAGGATGGAAGCACTTACTATTAGAAGGTTTGATTTGAGCTAAAAGGCCAAGAACACTTAGTGTGTATTCTTGGTGTTTTGGAAATCTAGTCAAAATACAAATATGAATGGATGAATAGATGTACAAACACTAGATTAAGTGTTTTACTAACTTGAAATGGTTATAAGACTTACAACTTTGAAGATTTGGAATTAAATCTAGGATGATACTTGAGAGAGTTTTTGGAGTTTACTCTTTTGACATTTGGGGAGTAAACACAAATCACTAGCTTTTGGGGAGTAAACTCATACATAGGTATGAGTTCACGGTTTTTGGGTGAATTTTCAACCCAAATATAAAAGTTTGGTCGGGTGTTTCTAATACGCGAAGTGTTTGCGGCCTTTAAATTTCAAAACCCGAGACGACACTTTCTTTCACCCGTTCGTTTAAAAATAATATTAAAATAATTAAACGAAGTTTATATTTCTTAAAAATAAGAAATAATTACATTATCTCATGATACGAAGTTGTTGACTTTTAGGGTTTGACCGAATGGAAATTTCGGGTTGTCACACTATCCCTAACCCTATTTTCAAACACCGGCCGCCACTCTCCCTCCACCTCCCACCAGCCGTCACCACCCATCTTTCATCCGATCTTCGACGCTGCAACACCCCCACTGTTGGCGAGTCACAAATCATCGTGAAGCTCTTGCTGTTGGCGTTGAGGACCGCCGGGAAACCAAATTATGTGTGTCGTTGCCACTGTTGTGCCCAATCGTTGAAGGCGAAGCCGCCGCTAACGTTGGTGGATTTGTTTTGGATGTTCACTATAGCCTAGGCCGCTGCCCTAGTTCCGCTCTGACTCGTAACTGATGCCGCCATCCCCATTTCATGCGGCTGTATCCTTTCCGGTGAGATTTAGTGACCACCTTGAGCATTCGCTGCCGATGTAGTCGTTTCTGTTGTGCCTGAGAATGAAGACCGATGATGGGATGTCGAGAATGAAGAATAACAAACCACAACTGCCAACCACCACCTGCTACCATTTTTTTGTTCCCACTAGCCACCATGGAAGGTGGTTGTGTGTGTGTGTGTGTTTTCTATGTACTTTAGGTGTGTGTGATGTATTGCTTTAAGTATGTGTAGTGTTGTGTGATCCGGGATGAAAAGTGAACCATGACCACCACCGTGAGGTAGTGGCTGCCACCATCTACCACCTTCAGCCACCACAAGCATGGTTGTGTGTGTGTTTATTTGTGTTTTTGGATGTAAAATCTAATGTGTTGTAATCGGCCTGATTAATAATAGAAAACTCATAACCACCATCGTAAGGTGGTGGCTGCCGCCACCAGCCGCCGTGTTGGGTGACGGTGTGCCTAATTTTCATTTTGACTCGTTTGGGATGCTTGGACAAAATGGGTCTAATGAAACCCTAATGGGCTCAATGAAGCCCTAATTGACCGAAAAGCCCAATCATGTTACTAATAGGCTAGTATTGGGTTGGAAACTCTAATTAGGGTTTGGAAAACCCTAATTTTGGGGATTTATCGGGGCCTGCACTTGAATTAATTACCAAACTGAAAATGTTAATTAATAATCATTTGCAAATTAATGTAAGGTAATAGTGGACTTAATGGATTAAGTGCTTAATGGGTTAAGTAGGACCACTGAACCCTAATCATCAGTTCATTTAAAAACCCTAATTTCACTTGGGCCTTGATTTGGGCCTTCCTATTAGGCGTGGGTGATTGGACTATTGATGGGCTATCCTAGAACAAGTAAATGGACCAAAATAATTGGATAAGTTTTAGGATAAGGCCCATGGAAAGGACTAGGGCCCAATTGGAAAATTGGGCCATAGGTGGGCCTTGATGATTATCATACATTGGGCCATTAGAGTACCAAGAGTTTGAACAAGAATTAATGGATGGGTCTCAAGGAAAGACCATGTAGAGGTTTGGGCCCAATTTGGAAAATTGGGCCAAATGTTGGGCTTTGGCCCATTACTTGACTTTTGGGCCTTGGAGTGTGAGTTGGGCCTTGGTCTTGAATCAAGCTAGGTTGGGGGAAAAGTAGCATTTTACCCCAAGCATGGACTTATGAATATGTATTGGAACCCAAGTATTAATTGGGTGTTATTTTGATGATTGACAGTTTTGGAATCTTTCAACCAACAGCTGGAGTTTATCCGCGGGACTTCAACATTGTGAGGTGAGTTATCCTCACTATAATAAGGGGTTGAAGGCACCAATGCCAACCCATTGGATATGATATCCTAGCAGTTGGTATTATGTTGAGTATGAGTTAGTTATGCATGCTAGTTGCTATGTCAGTTCGTAGATCTATAGGACTACCTGTGTTAATACCTGATTATCTATATGTGCATTAGTTATGTTATATTTCGACATATAATGTGAGATGGGTTGAGGTTATACTGCTCCGTGCGGTAGCTAAAAAACCCAAGAGTATTCCAGATATGAGTTGAGGGTTGTTCGGGGCATGCAGACTCCTACTGAGGACTCAGGTGTATTCCCGATACGAGCTAAGGGTCGGGTAGGGCATGCCAGACTCGTATTATGGGCTCGGGAGAATTCCAGATACGAGCTGAGGGTCGGGGAGGGGATACCATACTCGTATTGTGGGCCAAGGGGTAATCCAATATGTATGTTATAGACCCATTACATGCTTTTATTTATATATATATGCTATTTTCTGTGTATCGCTATTTTGGGGGAACTAACTAAGCGTTGGGCTTACAGTTTTAGTTTTGGTTTCAGGTACCTTTGAGGATCGCTGGAAGACAAAGGCGTGATCATACAACTCCTTACATTTTATGATTATGTTTCCAGAATACTCTAATATTAAGCTGTTTTGAAAACATTTGTAATAACTAATGGATTTTGAATGCTTTAAAAAGTTTTAAATTAGCTTGATTTTTATGGGTGTTACAACCGTGCTCTGACAGTTTTTGGTGCTGACAAGGAACTAGCCGATGTCCTTAAGAAGATCAGCATCAACGGTGAAGACTAGCTTGACTGCTTCTTGGTTGCCGGCGGAATGAGCACCGCTTGGAGGGCTCGCAAAAAATGCCCAAGTTTTTCGTTGAGAAAGAGGGTATTTCTCTTGCTCCTCTCCCCCCTCCCCCCCCCCCCTTTTGATAATTTTACAAAGCCCATTTAAAGTAGCATTCTGTTTTACCGTCGTTATATTTTTCTTTGTTGCAAGGTGTGAAGGAAGTTGTTTCTTTAAAGAGAGCTCTTCAGGGTCAGTTTGACGATGATCTTAGGCTCTTCCACCCCCTGTTTCTAGACGAGGAATCGAGGCAACTAATTTTTCTAACAATGCCATCGGCACCGATGAAGACCTAGATCTGTAGGACATTGTTGTCATCGGTGCTTCTCAGAAGGATCTTACACCTTCCGGGTGTTTGAGGAGTCTTCGCCATGTCCAGAGGCGTTTTCATTTCTAGAAGACTCTTCCGGTGGTCGAGCCGAGTCATCCATCACCGACCTTCCTCTTCGTAAAAAACGCAATCTGAGTTTATTGATAGAAGGTACCAAGGATTCCACCCGTGCCCTCGATGAAGGTCCTCCGAAACTGTCGGAGGGGGCACAAATCGGGGCAACTGATATGCCCTGTCATATGGGAGAAAAAAAAAGTAGCTAGAAAACCAGCCCTACTCTCACAACCGGGGGAGCCAAGTCGGAGACTGGGTCTTTGCCACCGCATGTTCTTGCTTCAACCTCTTCTGGTAAAACCACAACCACCCCCTTTTGATGAGTTCTCATCTAGATGCCTATAAGCCAGCCTGGAGACTAACTGCTCAAGCTCTTGTCTCCGACCATGACACCGCTCTCGAGTGGTGTCAGCATATATTTCCTCCCACCACGATTGAGGCCTTGACTGTCCTATCCAACGAGTGCATGGCCGATGACTTGCACTACGCTGCCACCGAAATGCCTTCTTATTTGGTTGTGGACGCCGAACGTATCTTCGAAATGGATACCCTCCAGTCCGATTCTTACAGGAGGGGAATTGATTGCAAAGAGGTGAAGGCCCATGTGGTGAGGTTAAAAGCTGACAAGAGTAGCTTTGAGGCTAGGCGGGATGCAGTGCTACTCGAGAGGGACAGCTTGGCGGATCAAGTGGCGAAGCTGAAGGAAGAGGTAGGGCGCCTAAACGATTGTGTAGAGGTCCTTAATTTGGAGAACGCCAGTCTGAGCAGTCGGATGACAGAACTAGAAGTTGATTTGGTTGCTGAGAATGCCCCAAGGGGAGCGCTGGAAAAGGGTATATCTTGGATCCTTAAGGATGGGCTCAGCCGGGTGGTGGACCAGGTAATCGAGAGCCCCTAGTTTCTCCAGGGTTTGGTGCATGTGCGGTTGCCTTGTGTTGCAACAGGGGTGGAGCAGGGGAAAAAGGCTACTAAGGAGCTGGTGAGTGCTGGGGAGTTTAGCCTATAGGTTGAGGTGGATGTGGCTACCAAGGTTTAGGAGATGGAAGATGCACTGGCTGGTTTTACTGAGACATACTATGCTGACTATCTTCGCCTAGGTGATCTGGATATGGTTGGGCTTTGTGACCATAGCCAAGACACTCACAGCGATCGATCAAGCCCTGAACACAACTCCTCCCTTGATAATGGTAACACCCTTGCCCATAAATAGAGTTGTTTCTTTGATTTGTTGTCATGTATACCCAAGGAACAATTTTTCGTATTCCTTGTTTTGTCGTTTTTTGTCTTTGCTGCCCCCAGGGGTGGCCTAAAAGTCTGTAAATCCGACATCCTAAAATTTTTTACTTTATATTTGTGGGTATGAGTATTTGTTGCTTCCATATATATTCTTTTGTTTGGTTTCTTTATGTATGGTTTATGTTGGCCATCACATGGTATTTACGCAGGCTTTTCTTGCACCCCTGGTTTGAGTTATGTTATTGGTGAACTCTTTGTGTTTTAGCAAAGTTGGTCTTTGAGAAATTTGTTCTAATTTGCTACTAAAAGACTTTAGGTGTAGCCAAGATCGTCATCTTGAGGCTCACCCGATTATGCTTTTGTTGTTTCATTGGTGGAAGGTTATGATCCTTCTACATTCATGTCACATGTTCTTTTATATGTTTGATATGAGGTGAATGATGAACATGTTTTGGGAGGAAGGTTATGAGCCTTCTATATGAAAACTCGTTGGCTGCCTCCTTGTAACGATTTCGCTAGTGTGACGTTGGACGATCAGTCATTGTTGTCACACGGTAAATGTACACAACCTCTTTGTTTTGTTTTTTCAAGCTTGAAAATAAGGTGCATCAAAATTGCCCTTTCTGTTTACTCTGGTTTTGTTTAGAGTATAATAAAACTGAAAGTAGTAAAGTAATTCTTGTTGTAATTTATGCTTTTAAAACAATTTCAGAGTAATCATTTGATTAAAAGAATTGGAGAATTTGTTCCCAAAACGAAATATGATAAAAATAAGATTTACCAAAGCATTTCTTAAAGAAAGGTATTTTCATTGTATAACATAACGCGGGATGTCATGTTCCAATAAACGGACCAAAAACATAAACATTACATTACAGACCTTACAACAGTTATATAAAACACCAAGTCTATAATCCAAAAATAACTTGACAAGTCATCCATCTTATGCCCTCGCGCCACTACCTGTAATACAGATAAACTGAGTGGGTCAGGCTTGGGAGCTTGGTGAGCATATAGGGTTTTCAACCCACAATAAATAATTATATTTAATTTCACCAACCAACAATAACCCGATTACTCATTCCCGTTATACTCACTTTACGTCCCTAAAACAACATCTATCTCAAGGGACCTAATCTAGGATTTTCATCGGGACGGACATTACTCCAAGGGGTTTCCTCAACATTAAGTGTCCTAAAGGCAACCATGAGGGGGATAGAGTACACCGGTGAACACATCGTTCACAACACCTACAGGTTATGAACCTGCTAGCGTTCCACAGTACTGTCTAGAAAGAGTATGTGGTCGTTATCCATACTCCGCTGAATAACTAGATCAACAACAACATCGAGGCCTCTCATCTGTTTATCCACATCAACTATCTACCCATGTTCTACCCAACATATTAGTAGATAAAAATATATTTTTACACACAGTTTAAAACCTGTATAGCATTCTCATTCAATACATATTCCAATCAACAGATAAGACACATACACATAACACGTATTCCAATATATATTCACACATATAACAACAAAATATACACATAACACGTATTTTGCATAAAATACTTCATAATTATGCATTAGAAGAAAGTAACTACACACTCACTTGATCAGAAGATGATCAGACAACACTACGGCTCTAAGAGTAGTATTCTTCGGTGAAACTGGGTTCACTTCACTCACCGGGCTTCTTACGGGCAGAGCTTCGGCTCGGAAAATCTTTTCTTCTTGGGATCTTCGAGCTTCGGGAGTTGCTTTGGTCTCAGGATGATATCGGGGATGCGGGGGTACTTCTTTGCATGTAAATCGAGGTAATATGCGTGAGGCGAGAGAATTTGAGCAACCAAACTCAGCTGACCCTTCAAATCTATTTATAGGGCAAAATCTGCCTTTGCCACGTCGTGGTATGGTTTACCATGTCGTGGTGGCTGGGTTATCACTTCATGCATCATTGCAAGTGGGTCTGACAGACTCCAGAGCTCCTGCCATGTCGTGGTACTTTTACCACGTCGTGGTGGCTGACTGTTTTGAGGTTTCGCGCCCCGAACTTCAGAAATTCATCACTTTCACATACGAACTCCGTTTTTGACGTTCTTTATATCAACACGAAGGTGAGAATACGCTCTAAAACTCTCATT
The DNA here is from genome assembly GCF_052625555.1 of Lactuca saligna. Lineage (NCBI taxonomy): Eukaryota > Viridiplantae > Streptophyta > Magnoliopsida > Asterales > Asteraceae > Lactuca > Lactuca saligna. Next base: position 192,221,913 of record NC_136418.1, on the reverse strand, counting down.
TAGACTCCGTTGGCTAATTTTAACTTTATTTTTAATATATTATAAATATATTACTTTGATATTATTTTTAGTAGTTCGGGACATGAAAACTCCGTTATAAATTCATAACTTCTTCATCTGACGTCCATTTTCGCCTATCTTTTTATCATTTCACTACTATTAAAGAGATTTTCGATTCTCATTCAGATTGTTTCGGCTAAAAGTCACTCGGTCTCAAATCGAGGATTCGGGCTACATACTGTTAAGTCGAAACTTCGGAAAAATCATAACTTCCTCATATGAAGTCAGATTTTGGCATTCTTTTTATGAGCGCTCTCGGTTTAATGTATTCTACGAACTTTGTTTAGACTACTAAGTCTAGATATCGCTCTATCTTAAATTCGTATTTTACGTCATTCCGTGTTGTGCCGATTCTGTCGTGAAACTTCGACATGTCATAATTTTTTTGTTATAACTCGGATTTCGGCATTCTTTATATATTCGGAAACCTCATTTCAACTACTACAACATTATCCATAGATATCGACTTTATCTAACATTTCATTTTGATGCTTATTTTTATCCTTAATTTATTTAAGTCACACAATTAAGCACAAAACACATAATACTCAAATAATACACTTCTATTATTTCAAAACGGGTTACAAAGGTTAACCTAGACTATTATATCAACATTAATGACAAGCCCAGAAACACAGGCGTTACATCCTTTGCTTCATACGTCCCATTTATTTGGTTTGTGACAAATAGTGAGTCACTGAGAGCTACTACTTGTTTCGCACCAATATCCTTGGCTAGCTGCAGACCTGCTAAGAGCACTTCATTCTTTGTAGGATAAGGAATGCGCCTGAACCTTCCTTTGTTGTTGCGCCACTGGTGTACAACTTCCAGAGTTCTTTGCTAGCTTCAGGCTCGAGAGGATCGACGAAGATCATTGTTGGCACTCCCTTAATGCTATCTGGAATTTCCACCAGGAAGTATGTGAAGGCCTGGGCCTTGATACTAGTCTGGGAGTGATAATGGATATCATGCTCACCTAGCTCTATGGACCACTTGGCTAGGTGCCCAGACTTTTCCGGCCATAGAAACACTTAATTTATTGGGTAACTGGTCAAGAACATCCACCTAGTGGGCTTTAAAATACCTCTGTAGTCGCCTGATGGGATATACCAGGGCAAGGATCAGTTTTTCCAAGGCCGAGTAATTGACCTCTGTTGCTTATAGGGCCCTGCTAACGAAATGGATGGGGACCTAATTGCCTTCCATTTCCATTGCTAACACAGAGGAGATAGCTACTTCAGAGGCGGCTAGATATATTTGTAGTGTCTCCCCTGGCAGCGGGTAGGCGAGAGCTTGTAGTTGTTGTAGGGCATCTTTGAGTTGTTGTAATTCCATATCCGCTTTGTCTATCCACTTGAACTATTTCTTGTATATGCACCCTTTAAGTGTTTGGTACACAGGGAGTGCTTTTTCTGTGGATTTAGCAATGAACATTCCCAATGACTTGAATCTACAGTTGATTTCCTGCACGCCTTTGAGGTTGTGAGGAGTTTTCGACTCGAGGAACTCCTGGACTTTTGGTGGGATTGGGGAGGATTCATTCTTTGGATATCAGGTACCCGCGGAATTTCCATTCCTCAACTCCGAAGGTGCACTTAGCTGGGTTTAACTGCATCTTCGCTTTGGCTATTGTCTGGAAAGTTTCTTCACCATCGCGGAGCAGTTATTCTTCATGGCAGCTCTTAGTTACCATGTCATCGACATAGACTTCGATGTTCCTACCGATTTGATCGGTGAATACTTTGTCCATGAGCCTTTGGTAAGTAGCACCCGCGTTTTTAAGTCCGAATGGCATTTTCAGGTAGTAGAAGGTCCCTTTTTCAGTGTGGAAGGCAGTTTTAGCTTCGTCCTCTCACTTCATTTGTACTTGATGGTAACCCTTGTATGCATTGTGGAAACACTTGAGTTGATAACCTTTGAGTAATTGGACCCTCAGATCAATCTCTAGGAAAGGATAACAATCCTTTGGGCAAGCGTTGTTAAGGTCGGAGTAATCGATGCACATTCTCCATGACCCATTAGCTTTGGCTTGACCCTGTGTTCTCTCCTGGTCGGGTTGGAGGCGAAAACTGGCAAAGTTCATCATTCAGTGGTGGGGTGTTCGTAGAAAAGAAGGCGTCGCCCAACGAGTGGCAGATTTTGATGGAGTCTCGCTTGGATGCTGGGGAGATCCATAGATCTGGATAGAGTCCCCGGAATAGTACGCGCGCTAGCGCGCTACGGCTTACGCAGTTGATCGGATCAGATAGCCTGGACTTGACCAAACATCTCACGACACGAGCTGACGACAGCCATGCAGCACCTGTATGAAAGTCAGTACCATCCCGTTAAGGACAGGTTTTCTTGTTCATATGTCAAGGGCTGGTAAGGTTTTGCGCGTTGTATCGAATTAAACCACATGCTCCACCGCTTGTGCTATAGGATTTGTTATCCATCATTGGAACATTACCTCACTGAGTATGACAGCGTTCACCAGATCAACCATTTCTGCATTTTTGCCTTATTCCATTCTCCTGCCTGGCCTCTCTTTTTTTGTTTAACCGGATTGTTTCCGGGAGGGACATTGAGATTGTGTTCTATACTCTATCGATCAACGTCTATCAGATCTTTCAGTTTCCAGGTGAAAACGGTGGAATATTGCTTTAGGAGTGCCACTAGCCATGCCCTAGTCTCATCTAATAGGTGAGCGCCGATCCACATGAGTTGTTCTAGATATTCCATGTTTATCTAGTGTTGTTCGGTGGAACATCCCTCCTTGGACTTCTTTGGTGCGCGTATGAGCTCTGGGGAGGCTATGATCTGGTGGCAATGATGTGCCCTGGTGTTTTAGCGAGGACTATCGCTGACCCCTAGCACGTGCTAAATTTAATGATGTTGTGGATAGTCGATGGTACAAGGTGCAGTAAAGAAATTGTTGATCGTCCGAGTAGAATATTGTGTTCTGGTGGGTACCGGATCACAGGGAATTTGATCGTTCTTGTGATTTGGTCTTTCTAGTCGTGACTAACCAATGTTAAGGGCAGTTGAATAGTGCTCAATGGCCACAAGTTGTGCCCAATGAATCCAACCAATGATCAACCGGTTGGGGGTTGTAACCCCTCCTTCCACGCATCTAGTAGTTGTCGGAAACAGTGCTGATAGAGTATATCGGAGCAACAACCATTATCGATGTATATTTGTTGAACTTTCGTGTTGCGGATGAATCCAGATATAAGGAGTGGATCTCGCGGATCCCAGTTCGATGGTCTGGGTTTGCTGCTCGAGAAGCTAATATTAAGTAGGTTTCTTGAGATTGCATCAATCTCATCTTCTGCATAATGAGGCGTGCTCCTCTTACGAGAGTTAGAGATGTTTAGTACATGTTTGTCGTCATATGGACTTGTCTACAACAAATTGAGGTGCGATATCACCATCCGAGGCATTGGAACATCCAACGACAGTTGATAAAAACTGCTCTGGAGTACTGGTTCAGTTATTCCTACCGTAATCGGCAAGACCTGTGCCATTAGCACCTGTATTGGGGCCTATGTTTATACTCGTAATGATGGTCATTGTTTAACATCACTAGTATTATGAACATGACTTCTACTATTGTCCCCGATGTTGTTAGGCGCAGATCCCCTTTTCGTAGAGAACCAGAGTCGTTAATTAGTTGTATCACTCTAAGGATACGTCCCATGGATGGAGCCAAATGTTGTGACATGTTTCAGGGGGTTTGGATACCGAATGATGGATCTACCTTAAGAGCTTTCCTGAGAACACAACACAGAGAGGAATAGTTAAAGGACGTTTGGGTGTTCTCCCGGGACATCGCTACGAAGATCAAGTTAGATTTCTAAGATAGGTAATTTTAGGGTAATCTTTTTTAGAAATAAGGTGGATGCCTTCCTTGAGGTGGAAGAGATCCTTTTATACCCGCTTCTAACGGATCGTGAGGACCTCATCCGATGAGCGTGAAACACGGTCTCCTCTGACTGGGAGAATCACGCCCACGTTAACTAACTGCTTGGTGACGTCAGCTCTGAGCGTCACCTAAGCTTTCTGTCACATCCTGATTGGTTGTGAGTGAATGAGTAGGTTGCGGGGGATATTTATCCCTCACAGAGGGAAACGAACTGCCACCCCAGTGTTAGACTGCCTTGGCCAAGACCAGGTCTTGGCCAAAATCCTGAAGAGATAATGCCTCGTTTATGATGTCCGTTACATTTAATGGGAACATTTATGGTAACATTAAGAATCGACGATCAAGCCCAAACGCATCTAGGAGGTGAAACTGAGTCTACTCCTCCCAAGGAAGATAATATTTATAATGCAACTCAAGCTGGCCCCTTTGAACCACATGTTTTCACAATGATGATAAATCCAAGTCTCAGACCTCCACTTCGGACACGGGATCAAGAGCTGGTAATTATGTTGACCCCTTTGCCCTTTTGGAACTCCAAGACTATGTCTCTGATTCTCTAAAGAAGGGAGAATCAATTGAAACCTCCGTGGTCGGACTAGATGCCAAGATTAATGAAAAGTTTTATAGTCTAGACTCCAAGCTAGATTCAATTTTAAATTCCTTATTCGAAGCCACAAAGTCTAGACCCACCACTACTGAAAGGAAAGCTCAACTCGATCAACTTATTTCGCTCCACCTTAAACATACCATCACGAAGGTTGAACAAATATATGATGCTTCTCTCGATCATTATGTAACGCCCGGATTTTTAGGGCTAAGCATTTTTGTCAATGTAATAGTCTAGGTCAACTATTGTAACTCTTTTTTAAAGTAATAAATATGAAATAATTGAGTATTATGTGAATTATGTGTGTTTATGTGTTTATTATTTAATTATAAATGTATAATTAATAAAGAATAAAAATGAGCGTAAAAATTAATGTGTGAGATAATCCCGATATCTCTACATAAAGTTGTAGAATATATCTCAAGGTTTCCGTACATATAAATAATGCCGAAATCCGAGCTATAACGAAGAAGTTATGGCCCGCCGAAGTTTTACGGCAAAACCGGCACGACACCCGGAGACGTAAATAGTGAATTTACGATAGAAGACTTTTTAGCCTTAGCAATCTAAACAAAAGTCGTAGAATATGTTAAACTAAGAACATCGATAAAAAGAACGCCCAAATCTGACTTCGTATGAAGAAGTTATGATTTTTCTAAGATTCGGCTTAGCAGTGCACGGCCTGAAACTCGAATTTTAGTTTGAGCGGTTTTTGGCTTACGCAACGTAAATGAGAGTTGAAGATCTCATTAATAGGAAATCAACAGTAAAAAGACAGACAAAAACAGAGTCCGTATGTAGAAGTTATTAATTTTACGCAGACGTTTAACAGTATAATCTCCTTGTACTGTTAAATTTAAGATCGGTCGAGAATTAGCTGACGGTGTCAAAATGAAAGTTGTAGATCTTATTATTACCTACGCGTGGATATAAAGAACATCAAAAACGGAGGTCGTATGTGAAAGTTACGGATTTTAGAAGTCGGAAGTGTGCTGTGCGAAAATGGGTGATGTGGCACAATCTTGGTCATTGCTTTCTCCCCAAGGCTTGCCACCAGATGGTGACATGTGGTACCAAGTTCAGCCACATTTCACCCTATAAATACCACCTCTCCACCTCATTTTCTTCACACCTTTCCCATTCTTTCTTCTCTTTACTCTCTCTCTCTCTAGAACCTCTCTCTAGCCCCGAAATCCCCCGAAAAGCCTAGGGAACCTCCCTAGCACGAGGCGGAAGCCCCAGAGTGCTCGAAGGCTCTGAGAAGAAGAGCTTTTCGGCTCGGGAACGCTGCTCCAAGCAAAGCCCGGTTTTCTATAAAACCCGCTGTAAGTGAGCTACGCCTACGCTATTTTTAATATAACTTTTATTTAATTATAGTAACGTTATTAGGAACTTATAATAAATACTTGGGCTATTATTATGGGTTATATAAGTATTTTTTTGACGCTTATATAATAATAATAATAATAGCTAGACTATTAATTAGTCTCGACGAATAATAAACTAAACTCTAGTGGTAATAATACTAGGTTTCGTCGAAGAAAAAATTCTTTTTAAGAAGCGAAGCGCTGTCTGAGTTCGGAATCAGCACCTTTTCCGGTGAGTGCATAGTTACTTTCAGCTTACACATAGATATGAAGTATTTTATATAAATTACGTGCTATGTGTGCATATTATCTGAATACTTGCTATCTACGTTAGATGAACGTTGTTATACATGTTTTCAATGATTTAAACTGTATATGTATTTTATATCTACGAAAATGTTGGGGTAAAACATGGGTAGATGTAATAGGTGATGTGTGATAAAATGATGAGAGGCCTCGATGTTGTTGTTGTTGATCCAGTCATCTAGCGGAGTATAGATGACGACCACGGACTCTTCTAGACAGTCCAGTGGAACACTAGCAGGCTCGCAACCTGTAGGTGTTGTGAACGATGTGTTCACCGGTGTACTCCATCCCCCACATGGTTGCCTATTAGGACATTTATTGCTGAGGAATCCCCTTAGCAGTAGTGTTCGTCCCGATGATGATCGTTAGGCTAGGTCCCTTATGATAGGTGTTTAGGGACGTAAAGTGAGGATAACGGGAACGGGTAATCGGGTTATTGTTGATTGATGAAATTAATAAACTTATTTATTGTGGGTTGAAAACCCTATGTGCTCACCAGGCTCCCAAGCCTGACCCACTCAGTTTTATGCATTACAGGTAGTGGCGCATGAGCATAGGTGTGATGTTTTGGACGAGGGATTACGGATATAGGCCTGTAGATATGAAATAATGTAGTAAGGATTATATTGTACTGTTTATACTTTTGATCTGTACGAACATGACATCCCGAGTCTTTTAATGAAATACATTTCTATGGAAATGCTTTTGATAAATATTTATCATATTATTGTTTTGGGACAAATTCCGCAACCCTTTTCTTTAAAAGATAACTCTGATTTTGAAATAAAGTATAAACAAAACCGGTCTTTTCTGGCCGTGATTTTGGGGATGTCACAGTTGGTATCAGAGCATTAGTTTAAGCGAACTAGGAATTTGTAGGATTTCTAGACTTAAACTTAGAATGCTAAGCGATGATTGTGAGGTGTGAGTACTAGCTTATTTTAGGAATTGTGCCTAAAATGCTTTTATGTGCTAAATGCTTTATGCATGATATGCCGTTATTTTGTTCGGATCTATGGTCTGTTGCCGACCGGATCTGGAAACCTTATGTGTTTAGGATTCTAAATGTACGACTACGATATTAGAACTAGCATGTAAACGTTTCGGAGTGATAAGGACGATTTAAAACGTCTCTCCTAAATAAAGATCTGAATTCGCCTTATTCGGTGTATAGATCATGATGGCAAGGACCCGTAGCGGAAACGTGAACGCAAATGGAGGTAGGAACCAACCCCCAGTAGTTCAGCAAATACCTATTGTTGAAGAAGTTGCACCTGAGCCAGTTACCATGGCTGGAGTTCAAGCCATGATTCAGGCTATGCTAGCTGAACAAAGGGAAGAAATGAGACGGATGCTCCGCGAGAATAGAGACGAACCTACCATACATGTTGAACCGACGGAGCCAGTTCCCGAGCCATCTGAGGAAGGGAACTATAGCCATCAAGTGAGTCAAATAGGGACTCAAGGTGAACAAAGGGATGGCCCAGAAGGAAGAAACAACAAGGATGGGCGGATGTACAAAAATTTCTTGGGTGCAAAACCACCAAGTTTCTCAGGAAGCCCAAAGCCTGTTGAGATTATGGACTGGATCTCCGAGATGGAGATGGTGTTTGAGAGCTGCGACTGCAACGAAAAGCATAAGACTGTCTTCGCTGTGAGACAATTGAAAACTGGAGTCTTGAGTTGGTGGAAGCTATTGGTAGATACGATGCCACGAGGAAAAGCCCTGAAAATGTCATGGGATGAGTTCTTGGAACAACTAAAGGCGCAGTACTGTTCAGAGATAGACCTGATTGATCTGAACAATGAGTTCCAAAATTTGAAGAAGGGGAGAATGAGCATCGCTTACTATGCTGCTGCACTTACGGAAAAGATGAAGTTGTTTCCATACCTAGTGCCAACCGAACTTTCTAAAATTGAGAAATTCGCAAACGAACTGCCGACTGACTTTAGCCCAACAGTCAAGATGGCAACCACTCTGAAATCAGTTGTTCGAGCAGCTAAGAATGTGGAGACCCAACAAAAGGAAAGAGGTCTGGAAAGGGCTGAGGTCGGTGAGAAACGGAAGTTCGATGGATCCTCGAAGTCCAACAAGAAGAGTAGATTCTCGAAACCTGGTTCGAGAGGAGGAGGATCAGAAGCAAAGTGGTGTGACAAGTGTAAGAAGAAGCACTTTGGGAAGTGTGATGGAGGGGTCACTTGTTACAAATGCGGAAAGCCTGGGCACTATGCCAATGAATGCACCCTAAACCAGAAGGCCTGTTATGGGTGTAATGAAGAAGGTCACATTTTGAAGGACTGCCCAAAGAAGAAGGAGGCAGGAAGACTCAACATACCACCAAAGCCGAAGGCGAGAGCCTTCCAGATGACGTTCGAGGCTGCAAAGGAGGCAGCAGACGTCGCTTCAGGTACCTTTCTTGTAAATGGTTTGCCTGCAAATATACTGTTTGATTCCGGAGCCAACTACTCATTTGTGTCGCATAAATTTAGTGCGAAATTAGCATTACCTGTAGAAAAACTTGATAACACCCTAATTGTAGAAGTTGACAGTGGCAAATTCGTACCTGTTAGTAATCGTATTAGGAACATCGTCATTGACCTAAACGGAAACGAATTCCAGGAGGAACTATTACCCATAGAGTTAAACGGTTTCGACATCGTTTTGGGTATGGATTCGCTAAGCGCCAACGATGCCGAGATATTATGCCGAAAGAAGATAGTTAGGATAAACCCACCCGGAAAGGAATCATTTATGGTGTACGAGGAGAAACACAGAATGAGTTCTGGAATCATCTCCTTGATGAAAGCCAAGAAATGTTTGTCCAAGGGATGTGCATCGTACTTGGCATTCGTAATCGATGCTAAGAAAGAAAGGAAAGAGGTGCAGAATATACCGGTTGTGTGCGATTATCCGGAAGTGTTTCCCGAAGATCTTCCCGGATTACCACCTGATAGGCAAGTAGAATTTCGTATAGACTTATTACCAGGAACAACACCGATAGCAAAGGCACCTTACCGATTAGCACCGACGGAGATGAAGGAGCTCATGATGCAACTTCAGGAGCTGTTGGACAGCGGTTTCATTCGACCTAGTTCATCACCCTGGGGAGCTCCGGTGTTATTCGTGAAGAAGAAGGACGGAAGCATGAGGATGTGCATAGACTACCGAGAGTTGAATAAGGCAACGGTGAAGAACAAGTATCCATTGCCGAGGATTGATGATCTATTCGATCTGCTGCAAGGTTCGAGCTACTTCTCAAAGATCGATCTTAGGTCAGGATATCATCAGTTGAAGGTGAGAGAGCAGGATATTGAGAAGACTGCATTCAGAACAAGATATGGACACTACGAGTTCTTGGTTATGTCATTCGGACTAACCAATGCTCCCGCGGCATTCATGGATTTGATGAATAGGGTTTGTAAACCATTCCTCGATAAATCTGTGATAGTGTTCATCGACGACATTCTCATTTACTTGAAAAGCCAGGAGGAGCATGGCAAGCATCTACGAGAAGTGTTGGAGGTGTTAAAGAAGGAGAAGCTTTTTGCAAAGTTCTCCAAATGCGACTTTTGGATACGGGAAGTCCAATTCTTGGGTCATGTTGTTAACCAGGAGGGAATAATGGTTGACCCCGCCAAGATCAAGGCTGTAATGAAGTGGGAACATCCGAAGAGTCCCACGGAGATTCGAAGCTTTCTAGGATTAGCCGGATATTACCGACGATTTATCCAAGGCTTTTCTTCGATAGCTGCTCCATTAACAGCTTTGACCCATAAAGGAGCTACGTATACATGGAGTGAGAAACACGATGAGGCGTTCGAGAAGCTAAAAAAGAAGTTATGTGAAGCACCGATACTTTCTCTACCCGATGGAGTCGAAGATTTCGCAGTTTATAGTGATGCATCTGGAGTCGGGTTGGGTTGTGTTCTGACCCAAAGAGAAAAGGTGATAGCATACGCATCTCGACAATTGAAAGAGCACGAAAAGAACTACCCCACTCATGATCTGGAGTTGGCAGCGGTAGTATTTGCCTTAAAGATATGGAGGCATTACCTCTACGGCACGAAGTGCAAGCTCTTCACTGATCATAAGAGCCTCCAATATCTCTTTAATCAGAAGGAGTTGAACATGAGGCAACGACGTTGGCTAGAACTTCTCAAGGACTACGACTGTGAGATACTTTACCACCCAGGTAAAGCAAATATTGTTGCTGATGCTCTCAGTCGGAAAGTCAATCTTGAAAGAAAAAGGCCAAGAGCATTAAGAATTGAAGTCGTCTCGATGATTGTGGAAAGTATCAGGAAAGCTCAAGAAGAAGCCTTAGAAAAGAATTACCGAAAGGAAGAACGTTTGGGAAAAACGTTAGTGTTCGGTACGAACAGTCGAGGACTGAAGGTATTCCAAGATCGAATTTGGGTACCTAAGACGGGAGGAATAAGAGATCTTCTAATGGAAGAAGCACACAAGACCATGTACTCGATTCATCCCGGTAGCACTAAAATGTATAGGGACCTAAAACCCTACTACTGGTGGCCGACGATGAAGCTCGATGTTGCGAAGTATGTGGCTGAGTGCGTAACATGTGCGAGGGTTAAGGCACAACATCAAAAACCGTATGGGAGTTTAGAACCCTTACCTGTACCCATGGGAAAATGGGAAGACATCACCATGGATTTTGTGACTAAACTGCCCAGAACGAAGAATGGTCACGACATGATTTGGGTAGTCGTGGATCATTTCACCAAGAGTGCACACTTCATAGCAGCCAACGAGAAGTGGTCTATGGATAAGAACGCAAATGCTTACGTGAAGGAAATTGTAAGACTTCACGGTGTCCCTCTTACTATTGTGTCAGATCGTGATAGTCGTTTCACATCGAGGTTTTGGAGGAGTCTACAAGAGGAGTTGGGTACAAAGTTGTGTTTGAGTACTGCTTACCATCCGCAAACTGATGGTCAGAGTGAAAGAACGATTCAGACGTTGGAAGATATGCTGAGAGCATGTACCCTCGAATTCCAAGGGAATTGGGACGAGCACTTACCTCTGGTAGAATTTTCCTACAACAATAGTTTTCACTCGAGCATCAAGATGGCTCCTTATCAAGCCTTGTATGGGCAGAAGTGTCGTACACCGTCTTGTTGGCTTGAAGCCGGAGAGAAGCAGTTTATGGGCCCCGAGATAGTCCATGAGACTGCTGAGAAATTGAAGGTGATTAGGGAAAGAATGTTAGAAGCTCAGGATCGTCAGAAGGGCTATGCCGACAAGAAAAGACGACCGATAACCTTCGAAGTTGGGGATTCCGTTTTACTTAAAGTCTCACCATGGAAGGGACTTATACGATTTGGGAAACGAGGAAAGTTGAGTCCAAGGTTTATTGGACCATTCAAAGTTCTTCAGAGGATTGGGAACCAAGCTTACAAGCTGGAATTGCCCGAAGAACTCAATGGTATTCATAACACCTTCCATGTGTGTTATTTGAGGAAATTCATGGGAGATGTTCCCGACATAATTCCAATCTCGGAATTAAGGATGGATGAGAATAAAAGGCTGATCGAAGAGCCTGAGGCAATTATTGACCGTAAGACTAAGAAGTTACGATGCAAGATGGTCGACTTGGTGCTAGTCCAATGGAAACATTCGAATGGGCCGAATCTCACTTGGGAAACAGAGGATGACATGATGAGTCGCTATCCACATCTGTTTGCTGATGCATGATTCCGGGACGGAATCATCCTAAGGGGGTGAGAATTGTAACGCCCGGGTTTTCAGGGCTAAGCATTTTTGTCAATGTAATAGTCTAGGTCAACTATTGTAACTCTTTTTGAAGTAATAAATATGAAATATTTGAGTATTATGTGAATTATGTGTGTTTATGTGTTTATTATTTAATTATAAATGTATAATTAATAAAGAATAAAAATGAGCGTCAAAATTAAAGTGTGAGATAATCCCGATATCTCTACATAAAGTTGTAGAATATATCTCAAGGTTTCCGTACATATAAAGAATGCCGAAATCCGAGCTATAACAAAGAAGTTATGACCCGCCGAAGTTTTACGGCAAAACCGGCACGACACCGGGAGACGTAAATAGTGAATTTACGATAGAAGACTTTTTAGCCTTAGCAATCTAAACAAAAGTCGTAGAATATGTTAAACTAAGAACATCAATAAAAAGAACGCCCAAATCTGACTTCGTATGAAGAAGTTATGATTTTTCTAAGATTCGGTTTAGCAGTGCACGGCCTGAAACTCGAATTTTAGTTCGAGCGGTTTTTGGCTTACGCAACGTAAATGAGAGTTGAAGATCTCATTAATAGGAAATCAACGCTAAAAAGACAGACAAAAACAGAGTCCGTATGTAGAAGTTATTAATTTTACGCAGACGTTTAACAGTATAATCTCCTTGTACTGTTAAATTTAAGATCGGTCGAGAATTAGCTGACGGTGTCAAAATGAAAGTTGTAGATCTTATTATTACCTATGCGTGGATATAAAGAACATCAAAAACGGAGGTCGTATGTGAAAGTTACTAATTTTAGAAGTCGGAAGTGTGCTGTGCGAAAATGGGTGATGTCGCACAATCTTGACCATTGCTTTCTCCCCAAGGCTTGCCACCAGATGGTGACATGTGGCACCAAGTTCAGCCACATTTCACCCTATAAATACCACCTCTCCCACCCTCATTTTCTTCACACTTTTCCCATTCTTTCTTCTCTTTACTCTCTCTCTCTAGAACCTCTCTCTAGCCCCGAAATCCCCCGAAAAGCCTAGGGAACCTCCCTAGCACGAGGCGGAAGCCCCGGAGTGCTCGAAGGCTCTGAGAAGAATAGCTTTTCGGCTCGGGAACGCTGCTCCAAGCAAAGCCCGGTTTTCTATAAAACCCGCTGTAAGTGAGCTACGCCTACGCTATTTTTAATATAACTTTTATTTAATTATAGTAACGTTATTAGGAACTTATAATAAATACTTGGGCTATTATTATGGGTTATATAAGTATTTTTTGACGCTTATATAATAATAATAATAATAGCTAGACTATTAATTAGTCTCGACGAATAATAAACTAAACTCTAGTGGTAATAATACTAGGTTTCGTCGAAGAAAAAATTCTTTTTAAGAAGCGAAGCACTGTCTGAGTTCGGAATCACCACCTTTTCCGGTGAGTGCATAGTGACTTTCAGCTTACACATAGATATGAAGTATTTTATATAAATTACGTGCTATGTGTGCATATTATCTGAATACTTGCTATCTACGTTAGATGAACGTTGTTATACATGTTTTCAATGATTTAAACTGTATATGTATTTTATATCTATGAAAATGTTGGGGTAAAACATGGGTAGATGTAATAGGTGATGTGTGATAAAATAATGAGAGGCCTCGATGTTGTTGTTGTTGATCCAGTCATCTAGCGGAGTATAGATGACGACCACGGACTCTTCTAGACAGTCCAGTGGAACACTAGCAGGCTCGCAACCTGTAGGTGTTGTGAACGATGTGTTCACCGGTGTACTCCATCCCCCACATGGTTGCCTATTAGGACATTTATTGCTGAGGAATCCCCTTAGCAGTAGTGTTCGTCCCGATGATGATCCTTAGGCTAGGTCCCTTATGATAGGTGTTTAGGGACGTAAAGTGAGGATAACGGGAACGAGTAATCGGGTTATTGTTGATTGATGAAATTAATAAACTTATTTATTGTGGGTTGAAAACCCTATGTGCTCACCAGGCTCCCAAGCCTGACCCACTCAGTTTTATGCATTACAGGTAGTGGCGCATGAGCATAGGTGTGATGTTTTGGACGAGGGATTACGGATATAGGCCTGTAGATATGAAATAATGTAGTAAGGCTTATATTGTACTTTTTATACTTTTGATCTGTACGAACATGACATCCCGAGTCTTTTAATGAAATACATATCTATGGAAATGCTTTTGATAAATCTTTATCATATTATTGTTTTGGGACAAATTCCGCAACCCTTTTATTAAAAGATAACTCTGATTTTGAAATAAAGTATAAACAAAACCGGTCTTTTCTGGCCGTGATTTTGGGGATGTCACACATTACCTTGACACCATCACCAAAATGTTGAATGTTCATGATGATTTGATCGGTGCTATGAATGAGCTTATCAAACAGACCTATGTGTGCCATAAAAAACAAATTCAAAGACTCGAGAAGGAGATCAGGAAGAAAGATGAGATGAACCTAATCGTACAACAAGTTATTATCAAGCTTCTTAGGGCATCTTGGAACATTTCAGATGTTTCGAATACCAAGTTTGATGAGATGCTATCGATTCTTGGATAAATCTCGATCATCTCAAAGCTTAGGCTCCCATAGCTGAAGGTTATGACACTATGACCCTACAGATGAATAAGAATTTTCAAAAAGTGTTGAAAAATTCTTGGATCTTAAAGCATCTGCAATGCTTGCACCGGTTGTCGGGTCATCTGTTGTAAGAGAGGGAAAAGGGCCTAGCTGGATAAGTAAACCCTAGAAACATGTCTCAGAGTTCTGACTCCGAGATGAAAACTATGATGATTTTTTACAAGTTATTTCAGGTTCTCCAGATGACGATGACGATGAAGATGAAGAAGATAAATATGTCATAAATGTCATCATAGGGATTTCAGCTCCTTAGAAGTTCCCAGTATAAGTACTTTCCGAGGAAGAGCAACAAATATGGTCGGCAGTCTCATGCCTATCAACTATGGCTGATGTTCTTCAAAGAAGATAAGAAGTGGCTAAGGCTAAAACTAAATTAATGGTTGACGCCTTCCGGGCCACCACATCGATGTTGCCACCGATTCCTTCGCCCAAGATTTCTCCTATCAATGTAGGCTCTCCTCTTCGGAAGCCTGATGATATTCTGGAAGAGCACATGCCATCCTCTCCTCAAAATTCGCCATAAATGAGAACGTGCAACACATAATTTCGGTCCTTAACAAACAACAAGACAAGGGAAAGAAGCCCATCTCGGAATTTCCCTATTTCGGAACTCCCATGAAAGAGAAGAGTGTTTGGTCCCAGGAAGAAATAAATCAAGCTCTTGAGGAAAGCATCAGGATCCAATCCCTCAAAGATGATCCTCATCCGATGATAGGGCTTTCCCCTCTCCATATAACAAGTTCTAGACCAATTTCACTCCTCTCCACCTGGAAGATGATCCACAAATGATCATCAGAAATGATTGTGAAAGATTGAAGACCTTTTATTCCAAGAACGCTCTTCCCCAAAAAGAAGTATGGTCTCGGAAAAGGATCACCAATATTTATGGGTTCAGGAGAAAAATCTTAACCAAATTCGAACTGAACTGTGTGTTGTTTCGATACCGCATATTCGGAAACAAACAAATTCAAAAAACCATCACCAACACCAATTTCTCAGTAATCAATCCCAATGACGTCCTGACAATAGCTGTACATTTCAAAAGTCACCAAGTCGACGATCTTAGCATGGGAGCTTACCATGCTGCTTTGAGTTTCTCAAAGATTATGTGGCTGAATTTTGCCGGTGCGAATTTAAAGTGGCCCACATGTTCGGAACCGAAAAATATCTAACAAAGATTAACTTCAATCCGCCAGAAGCTGACATATTGGCAGAGGGACCAATTGACGAACCAGTGTTAGGGTTTGTGTATCTTCAAAGGAAAACAAAGAAGAAAGACTTATTTCGAGTCCTTGACAAGCATTTAGTTCCCACCAAGGACCTTTGGAAGTTCATCAATTGTGCATCAAAGTCCGACGCACCAGAGTTTGTGAAGGCAAAGTTCATAAGTCATATGCAGTGCTACATTGAAGTCATAGATTGGTTGTATCGGGCGTATATGTTCATCAAGGAAGAATCAAACTAAGCTAACTGGATTGCTAAGTTCACTTAGGGGGGGAATTGTTGGAACTTGAAAGTCAACGTCTAGAAATCACACCAAGAAGATCCGAAGTTAGTCTTAAGTCTGAGGTGCATTGAGGTACGAGATAAGCTTGTGGTTAGAGATGGAGTATCTGTCAAAGGTGGAGTTGGTTCGAGATGAAATGTTTCGAGATCATTTTACAGTTTGTGCATTTATTAATCTTGTCTTTAGTTTGATGTAACCTTACATATGACTAAGTCTTTTGTCAATTTGGATAATCAGAGTGTCAGATGTAACTTGTTTATCCAGTCCTTTGTATGCATTTCGGTTTGCATGATGTACCTCCTTTTCCTGTATAAGGAGTGTTTAATGACAAGTAAAAATGACAGATTGTTCTTCCAAAGAAAGCATTTTTTCACATTAACTCTCTTTCACCTTTTCTCGTATCAAACTCTTTAAAAACATTCTGCTTGTTCATTTATTGTCTTTACCTTGATTATACTCGTAGTTCTACATTTAATACTTGAAGTACTTTGTTGATTTTTCTCTTTAGTCTCGACTGGTCTTGCCAGTCTTGACTGGAACACATAATTATAAGCAGACATTGATCTTAAGCATTAACTCAAGGTTTGAGTTTTCAACCTTGTCCCTGTGCATCGTATCTGTGTTCTCACAAAGTGGATTTTCAAAAGGAAAATGGAAGTCAGTGGATTAATTGATAAGTTTAAAGCTCGATTGGTTATTTAAGGCTTTAGAAAAAGACATGTCATTGCCTACTTTGATATTTATGTTCCTGTTGCTCGTATATCTACAATTAGATTACATATTGCCCTAGCTGCAATTCATGATTTAGTAATTCAGCAAATGGATGTTAAAACAACATTCTTGAATGGTGATTTAGAAAAAGAAGTATATATGAGACAACCTAAGGGTTTTGTTATTCCTGGAAATGAGCATAAAGTATGAAAGTTGGTTAAATTAATGTATGGGCTGAAACAAGCACAAAAACAGTGGCATCAAAAGTTTGATGATGTTATCTTATCACATGATTTCAAGTTGAATCAATAAGACAAGTGTGTATATAGTAAATTTGACGAGTCTGGAAAAGTAATGATTAAACACTTATATTTAGATGATATGTTGATCTTTGGTACTGATCAAACGCAAGTTGACTTGACCAAAGAATTTTTATCATCTCAATTCTCAGTGAAGTATTTAGGGAGGCAGATGTGATTCTAGGAATACGAATCAGCCGTGAACATCAAGAAATCTTGATTTCACAATCTCATTATATTCAGAGAGTACTTAAGAACTTTAATTGTTTAAATTGTTCTCTTGTGAGTAGTCATTTTGATCAAAGTTTGAAACTTAAGCATAATATTGGTGATGTAGTTTCACAACTTGAGTATTTAAAGGTCATTTGGGTGTTTAATGTATGTTATGAATCGCACAATGCGTGATATTTCATTTGTAGTAAGAAATCTAAGTAGGTTTACTAGCAATCCTAATACTCATCACTAGCAAACTGTAAGGCGAGTGTTGAAGTATTTGAAGGAAACCATGATTTATGATTTGACTTATGTAGGATTTTCTTCAGTTCTAGAAGGGTATTCAGATGTTAGTTGGATTACAAATATAGAGGGCCTATCTTCTACTAGTGGTTGAGTGTTTTTTCTTGGTGGAATTACCTCAATCGATTATGATCGTTGGCTATGTTTTGTAGAATATTTAAACATGTTTTTGGAAGAAAAAATAAATGAATTAATGAACCTTTTTTAGTTCAGAGAAAGAAGAACTGCAAATTTTGAAAAAATAAATGAATTAATGAACCTTTTTTAGCCCAAGCGAACTATATAATCATTTTTTGAAAATCTTGTTATTTTGGTTATTTTTGACACTTGTATAAGGTTTTTGTGGTTGTTTTTGGAAATTTTCTTAAATTAACATAGATCATTATGTAATACATTATTCTTTCTGTAGCTAAATAAAAATATTTTATTACAAGAAGATCACTGCGACCTAAACCAAATATACCATGTCCATTACTGATTAGGAAATAACTTGATAATAAGGTACTTGTCAAATCGAAATTTGAATAGCTCTTGTCCATGATCATTGATCAGAACCATGAACCAACAGGCAACAACTCCTCCTTTACTTGGCTCACTTGAATTCAAGGCAACCAAACCCACAAATTCCATCAATAGGAATGTGACATTGAACCAATCTTTTTCTGCTTGTGTGAAGTTGGCAAGACTCAACTTTTTTTTTAAAAAAAAAAAGGATAAAACCATCTTTTACTCATTGATCGATACTTCATCTTCATCTTTGTTATCAATAATAATATTTATGCCTTTTTATATATAAAAAACATATTATGTCCCCTCACGCCCACCACCACCCTTAAGATGCCCTACAAGTGTCGTGCAATCCACACCATGGGCCGTCAATCGAAAATAGAAGGTCTTGATAAAAATGTTCTTTTTTATTATTATTATTATTATTATTATTATTATTATTATTTTATAATTTTTTTTTATTATTTTTATTATTTTTATTTTTATTATTATTACCGTAATATATAAAACATATATCAAATGATAATATCCGCTCACAAAATTATGGCCCGATATATATCATATTCTCCTTTTCTCTTTCCATTTAGTTGAAAAACGTTGTTCTCAGACATTTCTCTTCTTTTTATTTGACATGCAAACCCACAAGGATAAAGAAATGTAATAATGGCCGTTTAAGACAAGCTCTCATGTCGTTTTCACAAGAGTTTTAATAAAATAAAAGAATCGGGGTGTCCAAATTTCATTCATCGCCTTTCTTTTTGTTTTTCTTTATTTATATTAAATTTTATTCATCACGTCAATTTTGTTTGACAAACATGTCCCTAGTAATAAGTAACATACATTGCTTAGGTGTCCCAAACCCAAAAGCATAATATTACCCACTAAAGGAAGACACCCTTGATCAACTATTGCAGAAAGATTTTGACAATAATATTGGATCCCTATCTAGCTAACACGGTTTAATTAAGCCACTGTCGTTCATGCTAATTAAGCATTTTAAGTTTACATGATGTACGTAAATAATATTGCATGGTTTAATGTAAACACATATATATATCGTAAATAGTGCATAGCTAGCTTACCCGGGCCACACGACACGACAAATGAAATAGTTGTTTTAGTATTGCCTCTTTTTGAGTGGATCCTAATTAAAATGCATGTGAGACAGGTTACGTGAGGATCGAGAGAAAAATCAAAATTCTTTCGATAAGATAACAGTTTAACTCTTGGAAAAGACCTCAAATAAATAAAGGAGAAGAATCTTTATTTATAAGCAAAATTAATTTCCTACAACTCTACAAGTGGCATGTTCGTGAAGCTTAATTTAGTTTCTTCTTCCATACGATTGAAATGGAAAGCTTAGTGTGTGAAAACAACCTTTCATTCTTTATAAGGAAGCTTCTTTGGTTTTGCTTTTGCCTTTCTTCTTTAATTTAATCATAATCTTTCATTCTTTATAAAACCGCGCTTGAAAAATTACCTAAAATTACAAAATATTTAGTACGTTTGACAGTGATCATCTAAATCATAATTTTGATAGTTGTTAGAAGATTATCATTAGCTAGTTGTTTCAATGTTGGTCACTACTAGAAAAAACACTTTCAGTGACGGACAAATTATGACGCACAATAGTTTTATGACAGCAAATACGAAAAGTCATATTTAATTAAATATTAATATGATTTATGACGGATAAAAATGCCCAAAATTTATGTTTTTTTAAAAGCCATGATTTTAGTGTCTAAAATTAAAATAATAATAAAAAAAACTTAGTACATGAGTAATTGAGTACATTTTTTTTTGTATGTCTGTCTCCCTCAAACGAAGAAAGTTGTTATCTTCGTCTTATATCAAACCTTGACTCTTGAAAATGAAAATGAAAATCACCTGCAATGCTATGTTCAAGAAATCGGCTCGCCATTGTAGCCACTACTGACTGTCATTCCATTTTCGTCACTGTTCACGACCTCACGATTTTGGGGATTATGATTTAGGGTTTGTACACAGGTATGTTCTTTTCTTCCTAAGTAGGTTAACTTGATCGCTCTGAGATCCAATCAATTCATAAAATTAGGTTTCTTATGTCGAATGTGTAGATTAACGTAACATTTATCATTGATCAACTTGATTTTGTAGTTGTTAAGGTATGATCTACGGTTTTCTTTGAGTTTTCGGTGTCTGTTTTCGATGTGGTTAAATCATTTTCTACGGTTTGTCGACAATTCAACATCATCAGTTTGTATGCATCATTTTACTAATCAGTTAGTGTCTAGGTTTAATATTTGTCAATACTCATCAATCGTTTTCTTTTGTTTTCCTGGCATTTTATTCAAAAAAATGTTCATTTATTTCTTACATGTGTTTAACAATGGTAAATAGGGGGTCATTTGTATCTCTGTTATTTTAAGCCCTAAATTTGATTGATTCTCTTTTTTTAGCCAAAATTATGACTACGTATTCCTAACTTATCTTTTCTTCTTAAGCCCTAAATTTGATTGATTCTCTTTTTTTGTAGCCAAAATTATGACTACCTATATATTCCTAACTTCTCTTTTCTTCTTTGTAATTGTGTTATCCATTTTACCTGGTCATTTGGTATACAACTCCCTTGATGTATCAACTGCATTGTCTTTACATTGTTGGTTAAAATTAATTATGATTTGTTCTAATTTATTAGGAAGCAACATCATAAGGTTGAAATTATTTTCGACCTGATGCACTTCCGCACTTCCAAGTGGCGCCTAAGTGAAGACATTATCCAATCTCCACATGGATTTGTGAGCGTTTATTTCAAAATCCCACAATAGATTCTAGCAAGGGCGTATGAATTTTTATCTTCAAAAGAAAAGGCATGGATGGGTGAAAAGGGAATTTCATTAACTTGGAATGGAGACGAAAGTGAAGGAGACGCTTAATCCATTTTCGTTGGCCATGGTTTCACAATGATCAATATCAAGAATTTAAATGTTTTCTACATTGAAGGATTTAAAAAGGAAAGCACAGATTGCCAATTTGATTATCATCCATGCAGATATTGGATGAGATGATCACTTGCAGAGCTAAGTTAAAACTAAAGTCGAACATTAACAAAAAAAATGATTTCATGTAAGTAATCCTTATTTTTTCTCACACTAGAGAAGAATCTGAATGCAAAGTGCCTTGTTGCTCCTATGGTTAGAGCTTTTCCAGCAATCATGGAATCTAAAACCATAACGAGTTGCTTTTACTACATTTTGTAGTGTATACATTTTTATGTACAATAAATAGATACAAATTTGAGTTGCCACCATTTCATTTTGATTGTTTCAAGATGGCTAAAGAGGGGCTTTTGCAACATCTCTCTTGGTTTCATCGCATTTTGCCTTTGGCTTTCAAGAATCAACTTCAATTTTTAATCTTTGTTAACTTCTATTGAATGTAGAAGTTGACTGATTTGTAAGTTAAAACATGTGTTCCGTCTATGTTTACTTTCATTTTTCTTTTATATTGATTCCTCTTCCCGAAAAGGTATTCTCCTTATGTATTTTGGGTTTTTATTTAGGTTTTGTTGATGAAAAGAAGCAAACCGTGGTAGCCTAATATGCATCCTATAAATGGAGATTTTAAATAGAGGTGCGTACTTTGATGCTTTTTATTGTAAGAAATAATTTCCATGGACTTGGTTATATGATTTAGGTGATCCTTTTTAAATTTCAATATCTCTTTTTCAGCTCCCTCTATATATTTGTAACGTTCGGGTTTCAAGGCTAAGCATTTTAGACGATACAATAATCCAGATCAACTATTGTAACTCTTTTTGATGTAGTAAAGATGAATTACTTGAGTATTCTATGAACTGTGTGTATTTATGTGTTTATTACTTATTAATAAACTTATAATAAATAAAGAATAAAAATAAGCATCAAAATTAAAGTGTGAGATAAGTCTGATATCTTTACATAAAGTTGTAGTATTCGAAACAAGGATTCTTGGGATATAAAGAACGCCGAAATCCGAGTTATAATGAAGAAGTTATGACTCGTCGAAGTTTCGCGACGGTACCGGCACGATACCGGGAAGAGTAAATAGTGAATGTACGATAGAACAACTTGTAGCCTTAGGGGTCTAAACGAAAGTTGTAGAATATGTAATCCGAGAGTGTCCATAAAAAGAACATCTAAATCTGACTTCGTATGAGGAAGTTGTGATTTTTTGAAGTTTTGGCTTAGCAGTGTACAGCCCGAAGTTCGAATATTAGATCGAGCAGTTTTTAGCCGACGCAACCTAAATGAGAATCAAAGATCTCGTTAATAGTAGCATAACGATAAAAAGACAGATGAAAGCGGACGTCGGATGAAGAAGTTATGGATTTTTAATGGACCAATCATGTCACAGTCTTTTAATAATATAACCTTTATAATAAAATCAAAATTAGCCGAAAGAGTCTAAACATAAGTTGTAGAATATGTTCCCGCCTATGCATGGATATAAAGAACGTCGAAAACGGAGCTCGTATGAGGAAGATACGAATTTTTGATGTTGGAACTCGAAAATGCGAAACGTGGTACGAAATTGATGACGTGGCCGATTTCCAACCGTCTGATGATGATCTAGCCTCACTTCATAATTGTGACGCGTCACCCTTCGCTACGCCCCACGTCCGAGGCCAGGTACGCCCAGCGTACCTCGGTTCTTATCTGTTCCGAGTGTGAAACAGCTGGAGGCTCGTTGGCAGTCTTATTCGAGTCTACGCCCTGCGTAGACATGCTGAATGCCATGCGTCCGAACTATGCCCAGCGTAGTGCTGCTGAACGTACAGCGTAGTCCAAGGAGTTGCACCCTATAAATAGGGGCGAATTCTTCCGAGTTTTTCACACCTTTCTTCATTCTCTCTCTAGTTTCTTTCTCTCTCTAGGATTTCTAACCCCCCCCCCCCCTTAAAGCCTAAGTGAACCCCTAGTACCCGAAGGAAATTGTTTCAACCCTAGTGGTAATGATACTAAGTTTTGACGAGGGAAATTGTTTCAAGAGTAACGAATCGTTGTCTAAGTTCGGAATCACCACCTTGACAGGTGAGTGCATGGTCTCTTTCATCTTAAACATAGATATGAATAATTTAATATAAATTACGTGCTATGTGTGCATATTGTCTGAATACTTGTTGTCTATGTTGGGTGAAATATTTTTATATACGTTTTAAATGATTTAAACTATATATGTATTTTATATCTACAAAATGTGTTTGGTAAAACATGGGTAGATGTAATAGTTTTTGTGTGACCAAATAAAATAATGAGAGGCATCGATATAGATGTTATTGATGATCCGGTCATCTAGAGGAGTATAAATGACGACCACGGACTATTCTAGACAGTCCAGTGGAACGCTAGCAGACTCGCAACCTGTAGGTGTTTATTTGAATTGTGTGTTTACCAGCAGTACTCCATCCCCCATATGGTTGCCTTATTTGACATGAATTGCTGAGGAATCCCTGAAGCATGTGTTGTCACCCCGATGAAAGTCCTTAGACTAGGTCACTTGTGTTAGATGTTTTAGGGATGTAAAGTGAGGATAATGGGAACGGGTAATCAGGTTTGTTTGGTTTGATAAAAGTTAATAAACTTATTTATTGTGGGTTGAAAACCCTATGTGCTCACCAGGCTCCCAAGCCTGACCCACTCAGTTTCATGTATTACAGGTAGTGGCGCTCGAACATAGATGTGATGTTTTGGATGAAGGATTACGGATATAGGCCTGTAGATATGAAATAATGTAGTATGACTTATATTGTACTGTTTATGCTTTTGATCTTTATTGAACATGACATCCCAAGTCTTTTGAATGAAATACATTTCTACGGAAATGCTTTGATAAATCTTTATCATATTTATATTTTGGGAAAAAAATTCCGCAACACTTTTATTTAAAATGTTACTCTAATTTTTAAACAAAGCATAAACAAAATCGATCTTTTCTAACCGTAAAAATGGGAATGTCACAATATTTCACATCACTGGCTTATGTCTTTTTATATGTGTAATTTCGGTGTTTTGTTGGGTCGTTCAAACAGCATAAAGTGTTTCCTAATGTCTTTCCATTCAAATATATGCAATAGAAAATGGAAAATAAAATCACACTGGGAGAAGATAGAAGATTGTTGAGCAAGTTTACGTTTTTAACTTTTATGCCCTTAAAATTCTGGTCATATTGATTAGTCAATGTAAGTCTGATATCTTCCAATGTTCCAAATACTTTTATTTATCTTGAAGAAAACATTTATATAATATATCTATTACTGCAGATTTGATAGCATTGTGGTAAATCCTTAAGAAGCACTTGATGTTACTTCGCATCTTCATTCTTACACCCTTCGCATCCCTTCGCATTAATCACCTTCGCATTTTAACCTAATTAATCAAATGCAAACCACAAAATTTTCATTCCAGATGCGAACACAGTTTAGTTCTTGAACTCTAAACTTGCGAAATCAAAAATTCATATGTTGAACCGATATGCGAATATTAACCCAATTGACTTCAAATTGATTCACAGATGCAAACACTCGATTGTTTTACTTTCGCAAAATGAGCATCAACAACTCCACAATCGAGTTTTTAAATTCTTGCAAACAACAATTTCACAGTCCTTGACTTCGCGTTTTTCTTCACGAATCATCCCTCAATCATCAATCCAATTGCGAATCAAAACTCATATGTTCTTGCTTTATCGATTCATCGACTACACTCATACAAATGCGAACAATACTCAATTTCAAAATCGATTGAAACTTATAGCAAAGCTAAATCCAACTTCGCATTCAAAGCACACAAGTGTTATTGATTGCATTCATGAAATACTAACAAGATAATATATTATAATACAAATATACATATTTTAGGTGGTGAAATCGTAACAGCCTAACAATTTGGTATGCAACTTTATTAAATCAATAAAAAAAGTTATGCAAATTGGAAAAATAAATAAAAATATATCTTTTGTTGTTTTAATTAAGGAAATAAATATTTTATATGAATACTCACCTGGAAAAACGCATATTATAATTGTCTAATTTAATCGTAACAGCCTACCAATGTACTTTCTTCTTGACTGTTTGATTGTTTTTTTCTGTGTGCTGATTATAATTGTCTAATTTAATGTAAACTTTTTTTTTTTTTTATAACTTGCAAGGTACAATGGAACATATTACTCCTATAAAGGAAATTGACTCAATCAAGGACGATTTCACAATTAAAGTTCGGATCATACGTCTTTGGACTCAAAAGTCAAGATTTGATGCGAACGACACATACTCGATAGAAATGATTTTGATGGATGAGGAGGTATAAGATGGATGTATTCAATTATTATTTTTATAAAAAATTATTCATACTCATAAGCAATTATATTATTCATACTCATAAGCAATTATATTTAAATATTTATTATTTCATTTATTTTAGGGAAGGAAAATTCATGCATCATGTGTGAAGAAATGGTTTCCTAAATTCAAGCGCTATTTAAAAGAGGATAGTTCAATTTACGTCAAGAAACCTAACGTCGCACCAAATACTTCAAAATTTAAGTTTGCTCATCCGGAATCAAAACTAAATTTTTATCACGATACAATTGTAAAAGATTGTGAAAACTTTTCTGGATCTGCACATGGCTTTCATTTTGTTGACTTCAATACTATCGTTTCTAACAACATCCTGGAGTCAAACTCTTTTGGTTGGTTTATTTAATATTAACTTTTGCTATATAACATCCTAAATTCTTTCTTCGTATTACAATTTGATATTTTATATTAAATTATATTTCCTTGCTTTGTAGATATTATTGGACACATTTTTGAGTATGGGCATATGGATACCTCAGAACAAGATAAATCAAAACACAAGATGCTCTTGCATCTTCAAGATATAGAGTATTCACCATTATTACAAACAAGTAATATAGCTTCATTTATATTATTTACAATATTTGTTTATTATTTCAGGGATACTAAGCTTAAGATAACTTTGTGGGGTCATAATGCATACTACATGCATGATTTTCTTGCTAACAATAACAGCCTTGCTCCAGTTGTTGTTATTGTTCAATTTGCCAGGGTGAAGTTTATTAATGGTTTGTAACTATTTTTAACAAGCATAATCTAATATATATATATATATATATATATATATATATATATATATATTATTGAATAATCAAATTTATTTTGGCAGGTCGTCCTTTTTCATCCACCTACTTTGATGTTAGTAGGGTTTTCATAAACAATGATATCGATGAAATTACAATCTACAAAAACAAGTATTTTCATTTAGAATTTCCTATGTATTATCAGATTTATTTATTTCATACTATAATAAATTTAAATCATTTCTTTGTTGTAAATGAACAGATTGGTCTCTGAAAATGGACAACAACTGTCATCAAGTGGAATTAAAATGATTGCATCAAAATAAGACACAGAACATGATGACTTTCTGAAAAATCATTTGTTTTCTAACATTGAAGACTTGTTTGAACCTTTGGAGGTACTTTACATTATTTTTAAAATTGTTAGTTTAATGCACTTATGTTTTTAAATTTTAAATGTTTTTTCATATTTAGAGTATATTGTTATAACTAAACTAAAATACACTTTCGCAAAATAACATTTATTAACAATGAGCATTATTTTAATATCCAGGAAAAGACAGTCATTATTGTTGGTACTGTTAAGGGAATACGTCAAAATATACGTTGGTATTACCTTGCTTGTAGCAACTGCAAAAAGTCAGCAAAAGAAAAAGAGTCTTCAACTGATAAGGTTGATGGTTCTCATGAAGTGGCCGAAATCGTTACTTATGAATGTGCTAATCTTAAATGCAAAATATCAAAATTTCGGTTATTCCAAGGTATTAGATATTAATTTTATATAATAATAATATATGTTTATCATAATTGTCTAATATAATATAATTTTATACTTTATTTAGATTTAAAATCCCACTTCGGGTTCAAGACAACACAGGAACATTGACTTTAACTTTATTTGACCAAGAAGCAAAGAAGTTGTTCAAATACACAGCTAAAGAGTTGTATGATAAAAACAAGAAGGTATTATTTTATATTTTAACTTGGCATCAGTTTGGATTTTTTTCAAAAGGTGTTTACAATTGTGTTGGCCTAAAACTTGGCATTATATATTTTACATACAAATTTTCTAATGATATTTATTTACATTTTAGCTTGGCAACAATTTGGAATTGTATCCAATGGAGTTGAAAGTTGTGTTGGACAGAAAGTTGGCAATTAAGATTGATATCACACGTTACAATGTCGATAATAAAAGTAATCTTTATGGGATATCAAGATTAACCGAGAATGCAGACATAATTGATGAATTGGAAAAAAATAATCTTACTCCACAGGTTTTTTTCAACAATTATATTTTGTTTTTTAACACATTGACCCAACAATATCTGACTCAATATCATTTGTTTTCATCTTGTGATGCAGCCTGCTAATTCTGATTCATTCTTGATTGGTTCTTCAGATGTTGGTTCTCATGACACCAAAGTTCTCAAGGTTTTAGTTTTTAAAATATATTTCTCAAATATTTTGTTTTAATTTATAACAACTAACTAAATATTTTTTTAGGATTCTTTTTCACAGACCGGTGAAAATTTAACTCCATGTGCTAGGGACAAGTCAACTGCAACAAGTCCTATAAAATTCATTTCTACACCAATTGAGTTGAAAAGAAACCTTGCTACATGCATAGATATTGATGAAATGGAGAATTTGTCTACTTCTAAATATCCTAGACTGTCACCACCAGATGAACAACCAACTCCTCTTTTGGTACCCAAGAAAGAAAAGTAAATGCATTTTACTTCGACAAACAATCTTACTTCGTGTTTAATTTTGATTTCGCATCATAGACTCCTAAGCCGTTTACGTTTTTATCTTTCTTGGTTTTGAATGTTTTTTTTTGGGATTTCATGGTTGTCATTTTTGTTTCTTGAAAGTACATTCGGACCATTGGGTTTTTTTGTAGTCCTATAATTTGGTTTGCCATGTTATTTTGTTTTTCCTACAACTTATTTTAAACTACATTGCTTTATTCCCACAAAATCTTGAAGAATTACATTCATATGTGTAATTATGCAGTTACTTATATGTTTCATTTTACATATCAATTTATTTGACATACCACTTTATTTTACCTAAATGTACTTCTGTATTTACACTATCTCTGTAATTAACTAACTTATTTACCCCTAATCAACTTAAACACATAATAACACGTGAACTGCATTTGACTCCAATATTGAACAAATCACATTTCACAGTCCTTCTTGACTTCGCATTTTTCTTCACGAATCGTCCCTCAATCAATAACCCAATTAACCCAATTGCTAATCGAAAATCAAAACTTATCTGTTTTCATATGCGAACCCAACTGATTGGCTTTTCAAAATCAAATTCGCAACTCCAAATCGTTCGATTATTCGCCCCAATTCCAAAATCAAATAACAGATCCTTCGTATGATTCATTTAATAACCAAGGCTTCTTTTACTTCAAAATGACCGTATTGCCCCTAACTTGATAAGTATTTCATATATCGCAATTAACAATTAAGACAAATCAATCAATCAATCAATTTGTATAAGAAAAATGCGAAATTCTTAGCTTTCTTCCCCAATTCGCATTCTACTTTAAAATTCACATTCTTCATTCACCCTCTTTCTTCGCATGTTCCAGTCATTTTTTTTAGTTCATTCGCATTTGAGTTGTTTGTCTCACCAAATACGAAATGAATATTAACCATAATCACCTTCGTATCTTTAACCCCAATCCATACAACCTCCTATGCGAAACCCAATTTTGATTTGTATTACCAAATGCTAACATTTTTGCTTTTACACGTGAACTGCATTTGACTCCAATATTAAACAAATCACATTTCACAGTCCTTCTTGACTTCGCATTTTTCTTCACGAATCGTCCCTCAATCAATAAACCAATTAACCCAATTGCTAATCCAAAATCAAAACTTCTGTTTTATATGCGAACCCAACTGATTGGCTTTTCAAAATCAAATTCACAACTCCAAATGGTTCGATTATTCTCCCCAATTCCAAAATCAAATAACAGATCCTTCGTATGATTCATTTAATAACCAAGGCTTCTTTTACTTCAAAATGACCATACTGCCCCTAAGTTGATAAGTATTTCATATATCGCAATTAACAATTAAGACAAATCAATCAATCAATCAATTTGTATAAGAAAAATGCGAAATTCTTAGCTTTCTTCCCCAATTCGCATTCTACTGTAAAATTCACATTCTTCATTCACCCTCTTTCTTCGCATGTTCCAGTCATTTTTTATTTTTTTTTAGTTCATTCGCATTTGAGTTGTTTGTCTCACCAAATACGAAATGAATATTAACCATAATCACCTTCGTATCTTTAACCCCAATCCATACAACCTCATATGCGAAACCCAATTTTGATTTGTATTACCAAATGCGAACATTTTTGTTTTTACACGTGAACTGCATTTGACTCCAATATTAAACAAATCACATTTCACAGTCCTTCTTGACTTCGCATTTTTCTTCACGAATCGTCCCTCAATCAATAAACCAATTAACCCAATTGCTAATCCAAAATCAAAACTTCTGTTTTATATGCGAACCCAATTGATTGGCTTTTCAAAATCAAATTCGCAACTCCAAATGGTTCGATTATTCGCCCCAATTCCAAAATCAAATAACAGAACCTTCGTATGATTCATTTAATAACCAAGGCTTATTTTACTTCAAAATGACGATATTGCCCCTAAATTGATAAGTATTTCATATATCGCAATTAACAATTAAGACAAATCAATCAATCAATCAATTTGTATAATAAAAATGCGAAATTCTTAGCTTTCTTCCCCAATTCGCATTCTACTGTAAAATTCACATTCTTCATTCACCCTCTTTCTTCGCATGTTCCAGTCATTTTTTTTTTACTTCATTCGCATTTGAGTTGTTTGTCTCACCAAATACGAAATGAATATTAACCATAATCACCTTCGAATCTTTAACCCCAATCCATACAACCTCATATGCGAAACCCAATTTTGACTTGTATTACCAAATGCGAACATTTTTGCTTTTACACGTGAACTGCATTTGACTCCAATAATGAATATTAACCATAATCACCTTCGCATCTTTATGTTGATTATTTTAAACATGGAACATTTATGTCTATTATTTATAATAACTATTATTTTTGTCACGATAAATATGTTATTTTTAATAAATAATCAATAACCAATTGTAAACAAAATTTATATCTTTCATTCTCTAAAATTAATTCATACATTTTTGTAATGGTTGCAGCATATTTACTTATCTTCTGTAAATAACCTATATTCAACCAACTATTTCCTAATATTCTATACTCCTTTTTTAGATGAAATTTGAATATTAAACTAATTTTAAGTTGTAATCTTTTAAATTCCAAAAAATCAGGAAGAAAATTATATCTAATAAAGATCCAACAACAATAAAATCATATAATCGTAATCTTTTTCCAATATTCAAGCATATAACTTTAACTCAAAACGTGAAATCCAAAATTTTGAAACACCTCATTCGTCTTCTTAATGTTCAATTGTTTCTGCGATTTTTTTTTCATTAAGCTTACATCAAACTGCTTCGTTAAAGTTGTAATCCTCATTCCAGTTCTACCTACAAGATTTCCATATCCATATGTCAGGTTAGTATTATCAGTTTAGATCACTTTGTTTTATCTATGAATTTATGGTTGAAATTTACAATAATAATCAATATGCTGGAATAGATGTTTTTCTAATTGTAAAAATATAATCTTGAATAGATACATAAGATCAATAAGCAATTTATAATCATCACGATTATCGTGTATCACACAATTTTACCTTCATTGATTCCATGGAGATCTAGGGTTTTAACCCCTGATATCATCCGAACCCACGATTGGTTGAAATTGGGGAAACAGTAGATTTAAATCTAATAAACCCTAGGTTGGAAATGAGGATGATGAGTCATGATGCTAACATTTTAATAAACAAATTAATAAAGGTAACTTTTTAAATACATTTACTTTATTATCATTATTTATTTAATTCTAACTAACTTCAATTGTATTATATAAACATATTATGTACATAATTTCACATTTCATTTCCTAACCTATGTCTTCTTATGCAGAAAACAACAGTAACATGTACCACATGCAGGCCAAAGAGAAAAGAAGACAAAGAAAAATATATTTGGAAAATAAAAGATCGAAGAAAATAAAAACAATACCAAACGTTCCAAGTATATCATTACAGCATCTCTTCAAAAAAAAACCATTAACTATAACCGTATTAGTATTTTATATTCCATCTTTTACTATTATATAGTTGAATACATATATTTACAAGTTTTATAAGTTATTTCTATTTGCAGATCAATCAACCAACATTGTTCGTCAAACTCAAAATGTCAATTCATTTACAACACCTGCAAAGCATAACACAACCATACAATACTGTCCTTCCTTTACAGATGTTAGAACTCCATTTTCTAACATTACAAATGTTATAAATCCGTTATCTAACATTACGAATGGTAATTATTTTTGGTTTTTAAAATATACTATTATCCATTATGTAAATATTTATTTATTTAGTTAACTATTTTATTTTTATTTTATTCAGATAACATTGGTTTCGATAAATATATCACTTCCAAGTTAGCAAAGAAAAGACAGTACCATGTACTTTCAAATGATATGACATCAAAAAATGCATCTACAGTAACAACTTCTTCATCATCAATCAAGTTAAATCCAGGATGTCATAAATTAAAAACGAAGGCAAGACATTTATCCCCTATCCCATTGATTGATTTGACAGAAGATGTAGAAAATATACATCAAGTGAACAATGAAAATCGTATAGTTGGTATCTCAAATGGTAATGAAAAAATAAAATCCATTTTACATTTCAGATACTATGTTCTATATAATTATAAAATTCATTGATATTTCATTCAACGCTTTTATTTTACAGAATATTTGGATCATGGTGATAACTTTTATTCTTTATGCAGGAACAAACAATAATATGTACTACTTGCAAGCAAGAGAGAACAGAAGACATAGAAAATTATATTCGGATAATAAGAGATCGAAGAAAAGGAATACAAAATACACTGTTCAAAATCCGTCTACACCACATGTCTTGAAAAACACGGATAACTGTAATTTTTTTTTTTTTTAAATTTTTACACTTCATTAACCTATATAAAAAATACATACATTCTCATCATTTTATATTATTCCCCTGTAGTAATATAAAATTTGAAATTGTAATTTTTAATTTATAATATATGTCTTCAATTTTTATAACATGTTGTTTTTTACAGATCAATCAAAAAACGTTGTTCAACAAAATGAAAATGTCTTTTTCTATAGATCACATGGAAACCAAAGTACACCCCTACAATCTTCTCCTTCATGTATAAATGTTAGAACTCCGTTATCTAACATTTCAAACGGTAATAATATTTGTTTTTGAAATTTACTTTTAACCACTTTCTAATATATTTATATATATTTACTACTTTTTTCCAGCTAATATTAGTTTCAATAACTATGTTACTTCAACGTTACAAAATAAAATACATTACTCTGGACTTCGTAATGGCATGACTTCAAGAAATGCATCTACAATAACTGCTTCTTCATCATCAATCAAGTTAAATCCAGGATGTCATAAATTAAAAAGGAAGTTGGAACATTTATCTCCTATTCCATTGATTGACTTGACAACAGATCTAGAAGATGTACATGAAGTCAATAATGAAAACCTAATAGTAGGTATTTCCAAAGGTAATACATATATATACCCATTTTTTATCTTACACCTGAAATATCATATTGTATATACTTATAAAATTAAATATTTTACTAAAACAACTTTATTTTCTTACAGAATATTTGGATCATGGTGATCAAATTGTTGTATGTCAAACATGTCATGCAAAATTATGGACAAATGAATCCATAAGAGGAAAAAAAAAGGGAACACAAATTATTCATTATGTTGTGGTTATGGCAAGGTTCAACTACCAGATTTAAAGAACGCACCACCAACTTATGAAAGAATGTTCAGAGCAACGGATTCTAAAAGCAAAAACTTCATGAAAAACATTCGACGTTACAATTCAATGTTTTCTTTTACGTCAATGGGTGGTAAAATTGATTATTCAATCAATAGAGGAAATGCTCCATATATTTTCAGACTTGGTGGTCAAAATTATCATACTATTGGAAACCTTTTACCACCAAATGGATCGCAACCAAAATTCTCTCAGTTATACATTTATGATACTGAGAACGAAATTTCAAATAGACAAACATGCTTTGGGTATATTTTCAAACTTCTTATTCATACTTAAGTTTAATCTTTTTTTATTTTTATTTTTTTACTAATATTATGTATATTTTCAATTTTTATAGTGGGGAAAAGCATCAATCTACATCAATCGATAATGATATTATTCAAGATTTGAAGGTGATGTTAGATTCAAATAATGTCTTGGTTAGCTCTTATAGGATGGTAAGAGATACTTTTAAAAAAAATCCTGAAGTTGATATGAAGTTAAGAATTATCGGGAAAAGGGATCGAGATGGAAGGACATATAACCTACCAACTGCTTCTGAGGTTGCCGCTTTAATTGTAGGTGACAATTTTGATTCGGTTGAAAATAGAGATATTGTTGTTCAGACAAAATCGGGATTTCTACAGCGTATCAGTGAATTGCATCCTTCTTACCTTCCTCTCCAATATCCGCTACTATTTCCATATGGGGATGATGGTTACAACGTTGATATTCTTCATAGAGGTGTTGAATCTACAACCAACAACAAGCGCTCGAAATGTACAATGAGATAATTTTTCGCTTTTAGAATTCAAGACAGAGATCATTCGTTCTCACTGATTCGTAATTCAAAAAGGTTGTTTCAACAATTTTTGGTAGATGCGTATACGATGATTGAAAGTGAAAGAATGTATTTCATACGTAGCCAACAACATGTTCTTAGATGCGAGTCTTACGAGAATTTAAGTAAACAAAAAGCTCAAGGAACTACAAATATCTCCAACATCGGCCAACGTGTGATATTACCTTCATCTTTCACAGGTGGTGCGCGTTATATGCTGCAAAACTATTTGGATGCCATGTCGCTATGTAAATGGTTTGGATATCCTGATTTCTTCATAACCTTTACGTGTAATCCCAAATGGCGAGAGGTTAAAAGGTTCCTTAAGGATACTTCACTTCAACCAGAAGACAGACCTGATATACTATGTAGGTTGTTCAAGATCAAGCTTGATGCATTTATTAAAGACCTAAGGGAGAATCACATTTTCGGCATAGTTCAAGCAGGTATTTGAAATTATGTTTCTTCATAATTGATAAAAGTTATAATTTTTATTACATATTTTTTATATTTTTCCTTACGGTATAATCATTTTTTATTTTTTTTTTTCCAAAATATTTTGCAGTTGTTTATACAATTGAATTTCAAAAAAGAGGTTTGCCGCATAGTCATATATGTTTATTTATGCATTCTGACTACAAGTTACCCACTGTTGAATTGATCGATACGATAATTTCCGCTGAGATACCAAACATAGATGAAGATCCAGAGTTGTATAAACTTGTGCAAGAGTTCATGATTCATGGTCCATGTGGAGCTGAAAACATCAATTGTCCATGCATGATCGACAACAAGTGTTCGAAAAACTTTCCAAAACAATTTTGTAATCATAACTCTGTTGATCAGAATGGTTTTCCATTATATAGGAGAAGAAATGATGGTCATTTTGTTGAAAAATCGGGTGTGAAATTGGATAATAGAAATGTTGTCCCATACAACAAATATCTATTGAAAAGATATCAGGCACATATTAATGTTGAATGGTGCAATCTGGGTTCTTCTATAAAGTATTTATTCAAATACATAAACAAGGGACCTGATAGAGCTACAGTTGCCGTTGTACGAAGCAATAATGAAGCTGATAGTAATGATGTAGTCGATGAAATAAATGAGTATTACGACTGTAGATATTTATCTGCATGTGAAGCATCATGGAGAATTTTTAAATATGATGTTCATTACAGATATCCTTCTGTGGTTAGACTTCCTTTTCATCTTCCTGGTCAACAACAAATCGTATATGGGGAAGACGATGATATTCACGATGTTCTCGACAAACCCTCCGTTGCTTCTTCAATGTTCACAGCTTGGATGGAGTGTAATGCAGTTAATGGTGATGCACGGAAACTTACGTATGTTGAATTTCCTACAAAATTTGTTTGGAATCGTGGTGATAGGATTTGGAAGCCAAGGGAAGTAGGAAAGTGCATTGGTAGAATTCATTCGGTTTCACCTAAACTAGGGGAAGCTTATTTCCTAAGGATTTTGTTAAATAAGGTGAAAGGTCTGAAATCATTTGAAGAAATTCGCACAGTAAATGGTGAAGAATATTCTTCTTTTAGAGATGCTTGTTATGCTCTTGGGCTCTTGGATGATGACAATGAATACATCGATGC
Organism: Lactuca saligna; assembly: GCF_052625555.1. Classification (NCBI taxonomy): domain Eukaryota; kingdom Viridiplantae; phylum Streptophyta; class Magnoliopsida; order Asterales; family Asteraceae; genus Lactuca; species Lactuca saligna. Next base: position 192,186,110 of record NC_136418.1, on the reverse strand, counting down.
AATCAAAGAAGCAAGTCATTCTGGATCTGGTTTTTACCTACGATTCTTATTTGCTACATTGTTGATGTGTAACAGTATGTCTAAACCGGAGGTTGTTTGGGAAAACACATGGGAATATTTGGCAGATGGAATTCTTTATAACCAACGACATAGATTCAAATCTCCAGGTATTAAAGATTATTATTATTATTATTATTATTATTATTATTATTATTATTATTATTATTATTATTATTATTATTATTATTATTATTATTATTTAAGTAGTCATTTATTTATTTTTAAACATACATTAAATAATACTTTTAATTATAAATAAATATTGTTAATAATATTTCTAATTACTTAGCTCTTTGTCCTCCAGACTTATCACTCAATGAAGATCAGCTTAAGAACTTAACTTTGTTCGAGATAGAACAAGTTTTACTTCGGAATAACTCGAGTCTAAAAAATTATAAAAACATGCCTATCCCGGATCTTGATTCTGTTTCTTCTTCAAACAATCGACTTATCACCGAGGAGCTAGAATATGACATTACCGCTATGAAGACCGAGTTTGATCGTATGTTTCTTGCATTGACAAATGAGCAGCGTCACATTTTTCTTGATATCATGAGTGCAGTTAAAGAAAATAAAGGAGGTGTCTTCTTTGTTTATGGTTATGGTGGAACTGGTAAAACTTTTTTATGGAAGACAATATCTGCCGCTATTAGAAAAGATGGTCATATTGTTCTAAATGTTGCTTCAAGTGGGATTGCTTCATTATTATTGCCCGGAGGTAGAACAGCACACTCCCGATTTATAATTCCATTTGAACTAACAGAAGATTCTGTTTGTAGAATAAATCCAGATAGTGACCTTGCAAGCTTATTGAGAAAAACCTCATTGATAATTTGGGATGAAGCTCCTATGGTCCACAAGCACGCATTTGAAGCTTTAGATCGAAGTTTGAAAGATGTATTCAAGTCTGAAAATTCTAGCAACTCAGATATTCCGTTTGGAAGGAAAGTTATTGTTTTTGGAGGAGATTTTAGACAGATCTTACCTGTTATTCCAGGTGGAAGTAGACAAAACATTGTTAATGCTTCGTTAAGTTCTTCATATTTATGGCAACATTGCAAGATCCATAAATTAACAAAAAACATGAGACTAAGTGTTGGAAGGGATCAATCTGATATAGAAAAAATCGGAGATTTTGCAAATTGGTTGTTGGATATAGGAGAAGGCAAACTTGGTGGTATCAACGATGGAGAAACGGTTATTGATATTCCAGATGATATTCTCATTAATGATGCACATGATCCTATAGGTTCATTAATCGAGTTTGTATATCATTCGATTTTGGAAAAGTACAACAATACAAGCTATTTTCAAGAAAGAGCAATACTTGCTCCAAAGAACGAAGTGGTTCAAGAAATAAACGATCGTTTGCTATTGAAATTTCCAGGAGATGAGGTTGAATACTTAAGTTCAGATAGTATATGCCAATCTGAATTTCTCCATGATCAATTTGATGCAAATTTATATTCACCTGATGTTTTAAATGGTCTGAAAGTATCAGGTTTACCAAACCATAAGTTAGTTTTAAAAATCGGTGTTCCAATTATGTTGCTGAGAAATATTGATCAGAAAAACGGCTTGTGTAATGGAACAAGACTCCAGGTGATTTCATTGGGCAAACGTGTTATTGAGGCACGTATCATATCTGGAACTAATATTGGAAACCACACTTTTATTCCAAGAATGTCTCTAACTCCATCAGAAAAGAAAATTCCATTCAAATTTCGAAGAAGACAGTTTCCATTGGCTGTATGTTTTGCAATGACCATTAATAAGAGTCAGGGACAGTCATTATCCAAGGTTGGTTTGTTTCTCAAACATCCCGTGTTTTCACATGGCCAATTGTATGTTGCTTTATCTAGAGTCTAAAGTAGGGACGGATTAAAATTGTTAATTTTAGATAAGGATGGTAGTCTCACAAATAAAACTTCCAATGTCGTTTATAAGGAAGTTTTTGGGAATTTATAAACAATGCTTTTCTACCATCTTTTATTTACTTTTCTACCATCTTTTATTTACTTTTCTTGTATCGTACTTCATCTATCATATTAATTAATTAATTTTTACAACTTTATTGTATTTGACTTATTCATATTAATGCTAATATCACTATTCTTCATTTTTTCTAAACTTTCATATCTTTTTTTTGTTACAAATTAAAAACTATAATTATATTTCAATTTATCACCCGTGGATTTCCACGGGTTTAAACCTAGTTCTTTTATCAAACAAACGTTTTTTCAAATTCAACTACTAATTTCGTGTTGTTTATGACTTTTTTTTCTAGGACATTTTTTAGATGTAGAAGAAGAGGGAAAATGCTATTTGGTGAGGTGTTGTGTTAAAGAAACTGTTTAGGGGAAATTAATGTAATTGTTAAGTATACTACATATCTTTATGTTATGTTTAGGAATGTATGAACATATTAAGAATTACTTGTGTATTGTTATTTACACGAAGATGTTAAAGAAAAAATAATGTAATATCTTTCTGATATAGAAAACCTTTAACCTTATGCTTACATACTTTTATTGTTTTTGTAAATTCAATTGAGATTAGATAAAATTGTTTTTAATTTGTTATTGCTAAAAAAACAAAATTACATGAATTCTTGATAAAACTATTAGTTTAACCTCACGTTTTCACCAATATTCATTAATCAAAACTAGAAAGGATTCTCCGGCGTTGTCGGGGTCGGAAGGTATTGCTTTATAAAATAAAGTAGCATGTTCAATTGAATTGAGATAATCCAGCAAAGGAAGATAAACAATACCATCAAATTACATAAGTAAAGAAATCTAAATAATTATTTCTTACAATAAATGAGGAAAATAAAGAAATGGTGTCACAAATTGAATTTTATTGTCATGTATGACAGCGGCCGGAAAACCAATCCGAAATATATAGACCGTTGTTTTTTGTCCGTTAATGTGAGGGTAATTTGTTCTTTTTAGGTAGTAGGGACTGAATTTATGACCACAGATAAACCATATGGACGATTTATGTAATTTTGGCGGTGGTGGTAGTGGTGGTGATGGCAGATGGTGGGTGGCTTTATGGTATTGGCCGGATATTTTCTAATAAAAAAAACATTAATTTTAAACGAAAAAAAGAAATATAAATTAATAAAAAAATCGGATTAGGAGTAAAAGAGTAACTTTGGTTTTCATCGTTGTCCTCAGTGTGTTAAATCTGGTAAACCACTGGGACCAAAAAAATACAAAAAGGAAGCAACGTTAAAATGACCAAAATATAGTTGAGGGACCATTTTTCAAACGAAAGTGAAAGGGTTGTTTGTGAACAAGCATAAAGGTGAAGGCCTAATGTTGTAAATAGAAATACTAATAATATGTAATAAAATGCGAGAGTTAAAAAAAATTCAAACCAAAGTTAAAGGATTGTTTGTGAACAAAAGCATAAAGGTAAAGGGTCAATGTTGTAAATAGTGGATGACCTGATAAAAAAATATGCCACTGTACTATTAAAATTTTTAAAAATTCAAATCAAATTTAAAAGGTTGTTTGTGAACAAAAGTATAAACATAAAGAGTCAATCTTGTAAATAGTAAAAGACCAAAAGTGATAAAAAAAAATGTACTTGTTACAATTTTTTAGAACTTTAATATATATATATATATATATATATATATATATATATATATATATATATATATATATATATATATATATATATATATATAATAAGTTTTCTTTTTCTAAAACATAAATTCCTAATAAATGCATTCTATTTTTAATGGTTAAAACATTTATTTTATTGTAGATATTATAATGTTAGTCAAACGTTGATTTAAAATATGTTTTCTACGGTATAACTAATTAACAAAACAAGGTTTATGGTACAAGTTACAAAAGAAAAATAAATTATAATGCAAAAAATTGTTTATTTAAATTTTTGTTTATTGTAGTTATCTGTAGACATTAAAAAACAAACTGACTTTTTATTACAAGTTGCAGCCGTTTGGTTTTTCTTTTCTACTGCAGAGGGGTGTAGATGTGGTTTACAGATATCAGACGTTTTCGATTCGAAAAAAAAAACATCTAAATGCTAAATCTCTAATTTAGTTTGATTAAGAGCGGTCTACATATATATATATATATATATATATATATATATATATATATATATATATATATATATATATATATATATATATATATATATATATATATATATATATATCATACATACTTATAAAGCTAGTATTTTTCCTTGAACCTCATGCATTTGAAACCTCCTATTTTAATGAATACCACTCAAAAGTTTCTTAATAATGATTAACAATTCAAAAGTTTTATAACTTATATAATATATTTAATAAACAATTCATGGATACTCTACTATAAAAAGGTCAATCTTTTTTAGTAGACACACAAATACAAATCACATACAAAATTCACAAAGAAAACAAGTTTAAAGTTTTTTGTGTTGGTTTGAGGGCTTTGAACAATTTTTCGAGTCATGTTATTATGTTGAAGTTTTTAATTTGTAAGTTTGTTATATACTAATTCTTTTTTGTATTTTCTTAATTTAAGTATTCTTTTAAGAATATCATTGTATGTTGTGGTTGAAATTTTAATGTAAATTAGATTAGATTAATATTATCGATCATATGTTATGAAATGTGAAATATATAATATTGAATTAACTATTGTATATATGTTTGTATCTTCATGTTCTTTAAAATAATAATTAATTAAAAATCATGGATATATCATATTATCCATATTATCCATGTAAGCCTTTTTTAAAATGCAAATTGTCTATCTTATCACTTTATATTTTAGTATATGTTTAGCATGTTAATTATAATAATAAGTGCTTTTTAAAAGTTTCTTTCACTTATTAATAATAACAAGTGGTTTTAAAATTAATATGCAATAATTATAAATAATAAAATCAAACCACATGGATATGTCATATTATCCATGTAAGTCTCTTTTGAAATGCAAATTATATATCTTATCATTTTATTATTTAGTGTATGTTTCACATTTTAATAATAATATTAAGTGTTTCTTAAAAATCTTCTTTAATTTATTATTAATAATAAGTTGTTTAAAATTAATGAATAACAGTTTTAAATGATAATAACATCAAATTATAAGTTACATCTAACTATAAATAAGTTATATTTTAAATGAACATCATTATTGAAATTAGAAAATGATCACATAAGTAAAAATATAACTAATCAATAATAATAATTGTTAAAAATAATACTAAATAGAGAATTATATTTAATTCTATTAATGAGGAATGTGGATTGATGTCAATGAATATTATTGTTCAAAATAATTGAGATTATATATATATATATATATATATATATATATATATATATATATATATATATATATATATATATATATATATATATATATATATATATATATATATTAGTGTAAAATATTATCTCAAAGTTAATATCAATAACATAACCATTTTAAACATATATTTTTCAATATTTTAACAATATATTTTTAATCTTCGTCATGCAACATTCGAGAATTCATCTAGTGTGTCTATATATATATATATATATATATATAGACAGAGAGAGAGGGGCACACACACTCACATAAATATATATCGTAAAATTATGTTATAATTGTACGTCGTAAATGATTCTCAATAATTACAAAAATGTTAAAAATTATGATATAAAAAGTTAATCGTAAATATACAACGTAACATGACTTTCATTGATAGACATTTGTTTGTCACCTATGAGCATTTACGACAGATATCGTTTGTTGTGTAAAGCCTTGTCCAGTAGTGGTTCTTTATAAATTATAAGCAATTATAACTATATTCATTATACAATATTAAACATATAGTTTTAATATGAAAGCTTGTATATGAACAACTAACTCAAAAGTTCATGGACTTATGACACCTAGCTTTTTAAAGGCAAAGGAAGTAATTCAACTTTAAACTATCAAGCTTAATTTTCAATTTGTATATCCATGAAAAGTTCTTGACACGATCAAAATTCTTTCATTTAGGGCTTCGGATTCAAATGTCTTTTTAGATATTATTAAGATTTTGAGCGTCTATATAATTTTGTTTATTAGATAAATTGTATGATTTTAATGATTCACGAGGAATGTACTAAGGATTTATCAATTATTTTCATTCCGGTTCAAACTTTCTTATTTTTAGCCATGCAATAGTACAACTTTTTTTTATTATTTATTTATTTATTTTTCTTCTGATAGCAAGTATATAACTTTGTTTTTGCTTCCTGTTGTTAATTAAATTGACAAATTTTAATACATTTTGAAAACTCAAAAAATTTAAATTATACCAAAGCTTATGTTTTTATGTACATCACTCATCCTTATGCTTACATACTTTTATTGTTTTTGTAAACTCAATTGAGATTAGATAAAATTGTTTTTTAATTTGTTATTGCTAAAAAAACAAAATTACATGAATTCTTGATAAAACTATTAGTTTAACTTCACGCTTTCACCAATATTCATTAATCAAATTAACTTTTTTTTTTCTAAAACATAAATTTCAAATAAATGCATTCTATTTTAATGGTTAAAACATTTATTTTATTGTAAATATTATAATGTTAGTCAAACGTTGATTTAAAATATGTTTTCTACAGTATAACTAATTAACAAAACAAGGTTTATGGTTCAAGTTACAAAACAAAAATAACTTATAATGCAAAATTTGATTATTTAAATTTTAATTTATTATAGCTGTCTGTAGACATTAAAAAACAAACAGACTTTTTATTACATGTTGCAGTCGTTTGCTTTTTCTTTTCTGTTGCAGAGGGTTGTAGATGTTGTCTACAGACTTCAGACGTTTTTTATTCGAAAAAACAAACAACATCTAAATGATAAATGTGTAATTTAGTTTGATTAAGAGAGGTATATATATATATATATATATATATATATATATATATATATATATATATATATATATATATATATATATAGGGAAAAGTGAATATGTGGCTATCATGTATGTAATATTAGGTATAGAACCATTAAAATTGTCTTCATTTTGATTAAAACACAAAAAAAATTTCTTTGTTAACTTCTTCATATTGCTTTCATAATTTTTTTTCAACATCTATATATTTCGAATGTGTTGTTTTTACTAGACTTCTAGTAGCCTTTATAAATTTCTTTGACACCTACCATATATATACTTGCATGGTTCTTTTTAATGTGTTATGGGAAGAAGTTTATTGGTTTTTAATGAACAATTTTAATCTTTCACTAGAACTCCCTATATTAAATTTGAATATGAAGATTTATAGGTAGTTGATAATGTATTTTTATACATGGTTTGTGGTGCAAAATAAAATATTTAAAACTCCATAAAAATATATACAAAGCCTATCATCTACTCCAATAGTAAATATAAGAAAAATGGTAGAGAGATTTGATTACATTTTGTTAAAACTATGTAGTTTTTGATTGTTCTATACCTAATGTTAGGTACATAACAGCCACATATTCCCTAAGCTCATATATATATATATATATATATATATATATATATATATATATATATATATATACACACACACACACATATATATATATATATATATATATATATATATATATATATATATATATATACACACACACACACACATATATATATATATATATATATATATATATATATATATATATATATATATATATATAGACACACACTTATATCGTAAAATTATGTTATAATTGTACGACGTAAATGATTCTCAAGAATTACAAAAATGTTACAAATTATGATATAAAAAGTTAATTGTAAATATACAACGTAAATGCATGTTGTAATTGTATGTCATGAAGGTCTCTTGTAAATTTATGACAGACCAAATGTCTATCAACTTTATTATGACATGACTTTCATTGATAGACATTTTTCTGTCACCTATGAGCATTTACGATAGACATTGTTTATTTGTAAAGTCTTTTCTAGTAGTGGTTCTTTATAATTTATAAGCAATTATAAATTATAAGCAATTATTACTATATTCATTATACAATATTAAACATATAGTTTTGATATGAAAGCATGTATATGAACAACTAACTCAAAAGTTCATGGACTTATGACACCTAGCTTTTTAAAGGCAAAGAAAGTAATTCAACTTTAAAGTGTCGAGCTTAATTTTCAATTTGTATGTCCATGAAAAGTTGTTGACACCATCAAAATTCTTTCATTTAGGCTCCAGATTCAAATGTCTTTTTAGTTCTTATTAAGATTTTAAGCTTCTATATAATTTTGTTTATTAGATAAATTGTATGATTTTAATGACTCACGAGAAATATAATCAGGACTTATCAATTATTTTCATTCCGGTTCAAAATTTCTTATTTTTAGCCATGCAATAGTACAACTTTTTTTTTTATTATTTATTTGTTTGTTTATTTTTCTTCTGGTAGCAAGTATATAACTTTGTTTTTGCTTCCTGTTGTTAATTAAACTGACCAATTTTAATACATTTTGAGAACTCAAAAAATTTAAATTATACCCAAAGCTTATGTTTTTATGTACATCACTCATCCTTGTTAGGATTACCTAACAAAGTATTAGTGAGGACAAAAAAATGCCCTATTGCTCCCACAAAGCGTTGCTAAAGGTAATAGCGATGACAAATCATCGGTATTGTCATATCGTTATTATTCAAAAATCCCCGCTAAAGATAAATGTCACCACTAATACATGTGTTGCCGCCAAAGGTGCCCATTGCCACTATTACTTCTATTGTCACTATTGCTATCTGTTGCCTCTAATAGCCTTTTAATTTTATTTTTAAACCACCCATTGCATATGCAGAAAAACCGATACAGATTATCAAAAACACAAAGCATTAAATGCAAAAAATTATATGTAATGACAAGTCTAACCAAGAAGGATGCTCTTGCACCATGGCACTCCCTCTTGTGCCATCTTGTTCTCCTCTTGCGCCATGATGTTTCTTGTTGATAAAAAGGTGGACATTCTGACGAAGGCACATAGTGTCATTCTGTTGAGCTTAACGGATGAAGTATTGAGGGAGTTCATGGATTAAACAACTGCTTTTGGGCTCTGTATAAGTTTTGTGACAAGTACCAGAACAACTCACCGACGAACATGTTGTATAAGAAGCAAATGTTGTACACTCTTAAAATGTCTGAAAGTACCCAAGTGAACGATCATCGGGATAACTTTAATCACATCATCTTGGATCTACAAGTTGTTGACATGAATATTGAAGATAAAGATCAGGCACTCATTCTATTATGTTCTCTTCCTAACTCATATGATAATTTCATTGATACCATGTTCTATGGTAGGACAACGATCACTATGAATGATGTGAAGGACTCTCTTATGTCCAACGAATTGAAAAGAAAGAATTATGGTACATTATACTTTGAAATCAAATATCAATTAATGTTAAACTTCGATATTAATTTAATGGTTTTAGACGTTTTGGTAAACTTGATAGTTGGGGTTATAGTTTGGTTTTGGATTGTATAATAATTAAAGATTTTGGTATTTAAATGTTAATGTTTGTATAATTATTTATTTTTATGGTATTTTTGTTTTATATTTGTAATTTAAAAAATTAATACAAGTGATATTATATATTTACAAGGGTTTAGCGACGGAATGAAAAAAATATGGTATCTTAAATTTGCATTGCATCAACGATGAACTATAAAATTAAGATATGGAGATTTTGTGACGGATCAATGATAGAATAATGTTATTAATTTTGTCGCTAATGGCATAAAAAAACTATAATAAGTGATGAATTTGCGAGATCATCTATCTCTAGCTAAATCATTAGCCACACTTTAATCCCTATTCTAATAAAAGAATAGTTTTAATATTCTTTTGACATGTGTTATCATATTAGGCCTCCAAATTAATACATATTTTATTCTTTTTTTGCCATGTGTCACTCTATTAAACTTCTTAATTAATGCAGCCACTTGTCAACTTATTAATTATCTATTTCAAATTTTAAAATTTTCATTTTAATTACAATAAATTAGTAATGGAATAAAATTTAAAATAAAATTAATACAAATTATAAGGTGATATAATTTCACATATTTATTTAAATTAACGATTATAATTGATTAATAATTTTTTGTTCTAACTATTAAAGTTTAATTAATTTTGTAGCCGTGCAGGTTATAAACTAGTTGGTATAAAGGAAATATGTCGCTGATCCGTGGCAAACTTCCATTAGTGACGGATTGTTCCGTCTCTTAAACACATGTTTCTAGTCGTGGGGCCAAAATTAAAGTTTTCTCTAGAATATACCATCTTATGTGCCTACGCTTTCATCTGCTATTAATTTGTGACATACCCATTTTGATTATGAGAAGCAAATATATTATAAAGCTGAAATCTGGAATTTGTTTTCTTTTTTTTCTAAATAATTTTATCTATCACGAGGGATTCCCAAATCCCTTCAAATAAATATTGAGTAACAATGGTGGAATTTGAAACATGAACCCATAGGATTCCTGGTGAATGCCCTTTTATTTATTTATTTTTCCAATTTATGGTGTATGGATAATAGATATATCGCCATCATGAACAATATAAAGAAAGCAACTCACGATCAAGACCAGCAGTAAGGTATGTTTAGATTTTATGGTCCGTGTACGTTTTAAGGTTATAATGATATATATAACTATTAATTATTTTATTTGTTAGCTTCGATGATGATGGTGGTGGGATCTTTTTTAGATAACCATCCTTTTTTAAATTGTAAACAGCAACTATTCATGTTCGGTTTCAAAAAAGTTTAAGAAATTATAAGTAAGAAGATGAGATTTTGGGCTCCAGGGAGAATTTGGAAAAAATAATAAGAAAATGAAAAACACAAAAGATAAGAAGGTGAGTGGCACACGCCACTGCAAGCCACTAATTGGTTATTATTATTATTATTATTATTATTAGTATTGTTTTTCACAATATTTATATCTTAAGGCCCAACCTCCCCCCAATTGGTATTTTGTATTTTAAAGCATGACTCAACAAGATACCTCGATTACATCATCCTGAATAATTCATTCATTCATTCATCTGCTAAAAAACAAAGATTTTATCATTTTAATCCCGTACCTTAAGTAAAGCATGTGAAAATGTTAGGAGGTGCTTCACTTTCAGGTTCAGAAACGAATATTCATGAAGTTTTCAAACCTACAGCTGGCGCTCAAAGGAAGAAGAGCAAAAGCAAGAACATAATCAATAACAGCAGCAGGAGGTTTAGTGATGAGCAGATAAAATCACTGGAGTCTCTGTTCAAGATGGAGAACAAGCTGGAACCAAGAAAGAAGCTAGAGATGGCTAGAGAACTGGGGCTGCACCCACGCCAGGTGGCTATATGGTTTCAAAACAGAAGGGCTCGTTGGAAGTCAAAGCAAGTAGAGCAAGACTACACATCTCTCAAGGCTGATTATCATGCTTTATCTCTTCGGTTCGAGTCTTTAAAGAAAGAAAAACATGCGTTGCTGGAACAGGTACATATATATATATATACGTCAATTATTAATATATTTAACTAATTTTATTTATAAACTAGCTAGTGATCATTAATTAATTAACTTATTTGCAGCTAAGAGACCTATGCAGCCGGTTAAAAGAGCCTCATGAAGGAAGCAGCAGCAAAGATTTGGACAGTGGATCTGAAAATGGAGACACAAATTTGGAGTTGAATGGTAATTACTCAAGCGGTTTTAGCGGAGCATTGGACATGGCGATATACTCAGACGAAGATGATCCTCGCAGAAAACCCGATATGATGATCAGTAGCCGGAAAGAAGAATCAGAAAACGTAAACGTAAATCAATTGATCTCACGCGATGATGATGATGATGCTGATGATCATAATGAAAAAGCCAGCAACTATGATCTGGGTAGCCTTTTCGATCAGTCATGTTCCAACTGGTGGGACGTTTGGTCATCAAATTCATAATAACCACCGCCGGCCACCTGCTGCTGCTAAATAACTTGTTTAACTAGTTTTCTATGGTTTGGAGATTGGAGTAGTAGCTAGGTGCTAATTAATATATATTAGCTAGGTTTGAATCAAGTGCTGAATTATTAATACATACTAGGATCTAGGATGCATGTACTCTTAAATTAGATTGCAACTTACTTAATAGTATAGTTCTACTGATGGAATACTGCCATGTCATGGGAATGGCAAGTGGCAAGTGGTTGTTAATTATGTGCCTGGGGTAGGCTGTTTAATTAGTTTGCAGGAATGTATACTGTATAGGATGCCGAACTTGGTTCTTTTTTTTTCTATAAAGGTTATCTTTTAGCTGTGAAGATTGTTTTTTTTTTAATCTGTTTTCGTTACAATTAATTAATTCAATTCTATCGTAGTATTGTTCGGAAATCTACAAATCCATCTCCAAGTGATGAGACTTTTAATCGGCTATATTTATTCATATATAGTCAATCCTTTATCTTAGGAAATTATTCTATAATTATTGTATTTCTTTTATACTAGTTTCCTATAATTATATATTGGGGATGTTTATGTCAATAAAAATCATTATGATTCAATTATCCCTCTCTATATGGTATCAGATAGCGATTCTTCATCTTTTTTCCCATCGGCAATCTTCAAACCCTCCCATCATCATCAACCATGTCAACTACTTTCTCTTCATCTTCAATTGACTCAACCCTACCCATGAATACCCTTCTCCACATGCTCGCTATCAAATTAATCTCCTCAAATTACTTATTATGGCGCAATCAAGTTCTTCCCCTTTTAATTCATCAAAACTCGCTCAGCTTTGTCGATGGTTCCAAACTAGTTCCAGATAAATTAAATGTAATCGAAGGTAAATCCGCTTCAAATCCAGCTTACTCCTCCGGGCTAGAAACAGATCAACGATTTGTCCTTCTTCTATAGTCCTCTCTTACAGAAGAATCCATGGCCGAAGCCCTTGGCCATACCACATCTCGATCCCTCTGGTTTGCATTAGAGGCTGCATACGGCCATGCCTCCACTGAACGTGCTCAGAACACTAAGGATTCTCTCAGAAATTTGAAGAAAGGAACCTCCTCTGTATCAGATTATGGAAAAAAAAAATTAATCTCTTTGTTACCAGTTAGCAACCATGGGTCACTCTATCTCAGATGATGACAAATCCCACTGGTTTTTATGTGGTTTAGGTCCTGCCTTTGAAACCTTCTCCACAACCTATCGAGCAGTTCATCCTAGACCTCCCTATCGTGATCTCTTGGCTCAAGCCGAAGGTCATGAATTTTCTCTCAATTCTCTTCATGGTTCTTTGACACCACAAGCAGCATTTACAGCATCTCATCAGCCGCCTTCCCAACCGAATTCTTCTCGTGGACGGAGTTGGTCTTCTTATCGTGGTCGTGGAGGTCGTGGGGGACAAAATCGTAGAACCCCTCATTGCCAATTATGCAAAACCAATGGACACTATGCAAATTTGTGTCCAAAATTGTCATCATTTGCACAACAATCTCTTTCTTATGTATCAAATTTAGCCCAGGCTTTTCACTCGGAATGCCGTCTAAATGATTCTACACCCGATTGGTATGTTGATTCGGGTGCTACTGCTCACATGGCTCCATCTTCTGCACATGGTGATTCATCTATTCCTTATAATGGTAAGGAACAAGTTATCTTTGGGAATGGTAATATTCTTTCTATCACTAACGTTGGTACAACATCACTCTCCTCCAGTTTGCCTTTACTTGATGTTCTTATTGTACCATATATCAAAAAGAAATTACTTTCTGTGAGCAAATTGACTAATGATCTTCCAGTTGATGTTCTTTTCTCCCATTCTTATTTTGCTATTCAGGACACGGCCATCAAGGAAATTCTAGCAAAAGGGAGACATAAATATGGACTTTACATATTGAGTTCTGGATCTCAAGCTTTTTTTGCATCCACTCTTCCTTCATCAAATGCATCTTTTGAAACATGGCATCAACGTTTGGGACATGCCGCTTTTGATGTTATTTCTCATTTAAACAAAACTGGTTGTTTAGCTGTTTCTTCCATTTTTACCAAAACTTGTACTTTGTTCTTCATGTCAACTTTCTAAGAATCATCGTTTACCTTTTTCTTCAAATACAAAACGTGCATTGAAAGTACTTGACTTAGTACAGTGTGATTTATGGGGACCTGCACCGATTACCTCAACAAAAGGCTATTGTTTTTATGTCATTTTCATTGATGATTATTCGTGGCTTGTGTGGTTTTATCCCATAGAGGCTAAATCTCAATTTCTTGATGTGCTAAAACCTTCCTCCCTTTTGTTCAAACTCAATTTTCATGCAAGTTGAAGGTTTTCCAAAGTGATGGTGGTACAAAATTTATAAACCATCAAGTCAAGAAATTATTTTCAGAAAATGGCACCCATCATCAACTGTCATGTCCCTATTCACCACAACAGAACGGTCGAGCTGAACGTAAGCATCATCATGTAACCGAGACAGGCTTAGCTATGTTATTCAGGGCAAATGTTCCAGCAACTCGATGGGTAGATGCTTTCGCTTCTGGTGTCCATATTATAAATCGTTTTTCCAGTTTAGTGCTGCAAAATAAGTCCCCTTATGAGCTACTCTATAACTCTACACATCTCTACAACAATTTCAAAAAATTTGGGTGTCGTGTCTTTTCGTATTTGAGACCTTATACTTCTCATAAGCTTGAACCAAGAAGTATCGAATGTATCTTCATTGGATATAGCTCTCAGCACAAAGGCTATAAGCGTCTTGATCCCAATACAAACCGAAATTATATTACACGTCATGCTCGTTGTGATGAATCAGTTTTTCCTTTTTTGGAAGCACATCTCCTGTTGATTTTTTTGTTCTCCAGTTGGTAATATATGTTGATGGTTCTTCACCACAACCTTCACGTGACTTTCCTCTTGTTCACTCACAACCTGCCACAACACTTGACACAATACCTGTCATGAAGTCATGTTCTACATGCCTTTTACCAGACCATCAACCAACTCCTCTTGAACCCTTAACAACCCCATCCAACCCTCTGTTGTTTCCTCATCAAACAGCCCCGTTGTCATACATCAAACTCATCCGCAACACACTATGAGTTCAACTACTTTCGAGAGGGATCCTTCTCACCATCCCATGGTCACTCGTAGTCGGGCTGGTATAGTTAAACCCCGACATTTATTTAATCCTCTCTCAATCACTCAAGATGGCTTGCACTTAGCTTTGTTTGCGGAAACTAATCCTAAAGGGTTCAAATCAGCGTTCAAGCATCAACATTGGAAAGATGCGATGCATGATGAGATTTCAGCTCTTCATCAAAACAATACTTTATTCATGTTCCACGCCCTAAATCTTCAAATGTGTGGGGTCCAAATGGGTATTTCGCAACAAATATCACTAGGATGGTTCTATTGATCGCTATAAGGCGTGTCTTGTTGCTCAAGGTTATACCCAAATTCCATGGTTTGATGTTTCACACACTTTCAGTCCTGTCATTAAAGCATCCATGGTTAGATTAGTTTTATCTATTGCTATTACTAATCGTTGGAACCTTCACCAACTTGACGTGAAAAATGTTTTTTTAAATGGTCATTTATCAGAGACTGTGTTCATGGAGCAACCTTTAGGGTTTATTCACTCTACTCACCCTGATTACGTTTGTCGGTTCAACAAAGCTCTATATGGTCTTAAACAAGCCCCAAGGGTTTGGTGTCAATGCCTAAGTATTTTTCTCTTACAGAAAGGATTTTGTTGCAGTCAAGCTGACACATCCTTGTTTGTTTTTCATCAAGGTTCATGCATCTTATACTAGCTCGTATACGTTGATGACATTATTCTTACGGGCAATCATGAGTCCATTATACATCGTTTCATTGTTGTCTTCACTAGGAGTTTGCTATTTCAAATCTTGGAGAATTGAACTACTTTCTAGGTCTTCAAGTCACCTACAATTCAAATGATTTATTCTTAAGTCAAACCAGATTAGCTCATGTTATTCTTGTTCGTTCTAAGCTCTTGGATGCCAAACCTGTGGCAACTCCTCTTGCCACAAATGATGTTTTATTAAGTTCAGGAACTCCAAATTTAGATCCTACATATTATTTCTCTTTGGTTTGTGCTCTTCAATATCTTACCATCACCAAACCAAACTTTTTATATGCCATAAATCAGGCAAGTCAATTTCTTCACTCACCGACTATTCAACACTTCCAGATGGTTAACCGAATCCTTAGATATGTCAAGGGCACTATTTCTCATGGTCTTCACTTCTCTTATCCTACAAAGAAAACATTGGTAGGCTATTTTGATGTTGATTGGGCCCGTTGCATAGAGACACGACGCTCATATGGTTACTCCATCTTCTTTGGTGGTAATCTTGTTTATTGGAGTACAAAAGAGCAACCTACTGTCACTCGTTCTAGCTGTGAGTCTGAATATCGGGCTATGGCTAACACTGTTGTTGAGCTTATTTGGATCACACACCTTCTTCGCGACCTAAATGCCTTACCTCCGGATCGTCCAATCCTTTTATGTGACAACTTGAGTGTTATATTTCTCATTCAGAACCCTGTTACACATCGGCGAGCTAAACATATTGACATTGACTATCACTTCATACGAGAGCTTGTATCTGCCAGAAAACTCCACACAAAGTTTGTTCCTACCAAGCTTCAAGTGGCAGAAATTTTTACCAAACTACTCCCAAGACCGTTATTTGAATCATTTCGGGAACGCTTACAAGTTGGTCCGCCACCAATTTCTCTTGATGGAGGGGGTAATCGACTCTATTTATTCATAGATAGTCAATCCTTTATCTTAGGAAATTATTTTGTAATTATTGTATTCCTTTTATACTAGTTTCCTGTAATTATATATTGGGGATGTTTATGTCAATAAAAATCATTCTGATTCAATTATCCCTCTCTATAACTTTTAGTCCAAGGCAATTAGCCTACTTCCATAATCCATGTTCTCGATCGTAATAATCCATGGCAGTATTGATGCCAATGAATTAAAAAAATAATAAAACATTTTCTGATCTGCAAAGCGGAAAACCTTTTTTTTTTTTTTTTTTTGACTTAAAACATTTTCTGATCTTTTTGATAAAGAT
Source organism: Lactuca saligna (assembly GCF_052625555.1). Classification (NCBI taxonomy): domain Eukaryota; kingdom Viridiplantae; phylum Streptophyta; class Magnoliopsida; order Asterales; family Asteraceae; genus Lactuca; species Lactuca saligna. Next base: position 192,168,907 of record NC_136418.1, on the reverse strand, counting down.
CTGAATCAGGACTTGAAATATTTGTCGATGAATGAAAACATATTGTTTGATTGAATGAATGTGCTTAATGATAAAAATGCTAATTTTACATTTCTATCCAACACATTGTAAAATTGACAAATTTTAAAATATCATGACATATAAGCAATGTATTAGCTAAATTGCAAGAATTCTTAGATTACGTTAAATTCTGCTTACAAATAAATGAGTTTGCATTGATATCACATTGTATTAACAAATTTACATCTTAAATTGCTTCAAATTGCTCTTGATTTGGAGTTCCATTAAGGGTGGCGCCGGCAATGAAGGAAGGCAGTACCCACAGTGGATCGACTTTCAACATAATATTTTCATTTTTATTTATTCAATTACATTAGAGTATAATTACATTATCTGAAAAACATGATGTAAATGTGCATGTGTACAGTATGACCTAGCTCTCTTCACAAATCAATGAAGTATTTGAAAAAGATTTATAATCAATTGGGTAAGAACGAAGCTTAATAGGTTCCCAAAAGCACCGTATACCACAATAAATATAGAATGCATACACATAATGGCCTTCAGCATAAAGTTTGTCCGTCTCTTGGCCTTTAGCAAAACGTTGGCCTACCCCTTTGCCTTCAGCATAAAGCAGTTGCGCTCCTTGGCCTTCAGCGTAAAGCTGGTCGGTCCAAGTCTATTGGCATTCAGCACGAAGTTGGTCTGCCCTCAACTCCCCACATAATATATCAATACATATATAGCAAACAAATTGTTCCACGCAACAGGCAACTAACTAAGTTGATCCATTGGCCTAATGCATATTATAGAGTAGAGCTGACAAAAATCGATCCAACCTGAACCCAACCCAAATTAGCAGGTTGGGTTGAGATTTTCAACCCATTTAAGTTAAATGGCTCAACCTATCTAACCCATTTAATTAAATGGGTTAGGTCGGGTAAAAATTGTCAATCAGTTTTCAACCTACCAACCCATTTAACTTTAATTTATATTTAATTTAATAATTATTTCACTATTATCATTTATTAATCTAAGTATTAGTTTATAAATTACAATGTTCATATTAATATTTATGTTTTAAACAATGGAATCCTAGTTCCTATCTTTTTTTTCTTGGCATCGACAACACTAGTCACTCTCTAAAATCAATTAGAAATTACATATATTTAATGTAATTTGAACAATTTATTTTTATATGTGAATTGGGATTATGTTTTTGTCATAATTTGAAATTTTATTTAAGTCTATAATTGATTATGTGGTGTAATCTTTAGTTAATTGATTAATTTATTTTTATTTTAAATTTGTCAAACTAAGTTTAACCCATTTATTTAATAGGTTAGGTTGGAAACCACATAAATAGGTCAACCCGGTGAGAACCCATTTATCTGAATGGTTGGGTTGGGTTTGAAATATCAACCCATCTAAATAAATAGGTTAGGTTGGGTTGAAATCTTCAACCTAATTAATAAATCGCTTGAACCTGAACCTAACCTGGGTCAACCCATTGTCAGCTCTACTATAGAGCAACTACATCCTAAAATGAAGAGGATACATACTTGAGTATATATGATACTGAGAAAAACCTACCCGGACAATTACTCAGACGTTAACAGTTATCCTTTTGACGATCCAACTAGTGGGTAACACGTTTAACATGGATTAACCTATAATATTATAACATATTGATATCTATCGTAATCTTGTAGAAGTTAGATTCTTCATTCATTTCAAAACACTTTCATGGCTATCAAATAAGGATAAGTGAGGCAGGATAGTTCAAAGGCATGACCATTTCGGCATATAGCTTTTCTAAAATCCAACAACCAAGCCAACGTCTCCATTCTAGACACATCTCCCGTAAGTAAACCAGAATATTTAACTGGAATTAATGAAACATCCCAAAAATACGGTCTAAAAATTTCGTTTTAAAATATAAATAAAAACCATAATTGTCATTCAGCATATAAAATCATAAGTCATGTATCTCAAAAATATCCTAAACAACTGTCAATATATCAAAATCATGTGACAAAACATCAGAGTAAATCATCTCAGGCTAAATGTTGTGGTGTGTGTCATACATTCATCCCGAGCTCTTCCCCTTGCTAGTAGAAGTACCTGAAACCAAAACTGAAAATTATTAGTATGAAGCTTAGTGAGTCTCCCCAAACAACCATATATCATACACATAATCACATAATAGCATATATTGGGACTTACCCGGTACATCGGGCCCTGCCCGATATCGGATGAATCTGGCATCAGGCCACACCCGACATCGAACCGAAGTCCGGTATACATATAACATATCAACAAGCATATAACATAAACAAATAACATAAACATATAAATATTCCTCAGGCTTGCCCCGACATCAGACCGAAGTCCTGAACACATAACACATAACATATAAGCTAAATATTCCTCAAGCTTTCCCCGACATCGGACCAAATCCCGGTACACATAAACATACACATGCAAGAATCAGGAAAATATCAAACATACAAACATTCATCGGGCTTGCTCCGGCAACAAACCGAAGCCTGGAAACATATAGCCTACATCGGGCTAACCCTGGCATCAGACCTAAGTCTGGTATACGCTAACATACATAAACGATTCGGCAATGGTGCCTTCGACCCATTACTACTGGAGGAAAACTCACCTCACAAGTTAGCTACTGAATCTCTCAGTAAGAAAATCTTTATCAGTCCTTCTGCGACTCCCCAGCTAACATCATCACAATAACACTTGATCAATATCCAAAATCTTTCGTAGGGTAAAATCACTAATTTACCCCTGGTCAAAGTCAACATTCTGGTCAAATTCAACGTTCTGGGTTTACTCAACTCGTCGACTTGACCCATCAACTCACCGAGTTCTATAAATCAAAAATCCCGAAATCACGATCCAACTCGTCGAGTCATCCCCCTGACTCGCCGAGTTCATTGGATACTCGAAGTCGTGATAAAACGAAGCAACCTATCGATTCTCTCCTTGGACTCGTCGAGTTCTACCTGATACAGAATTGGGACAAATCGACTCAACTCGTCAAGTTCTTCTATGGACTTGACGAGTTCCTCAGTATGTTTAGGCCTTCTAAATGGATTAAGCCCCTACTCTTAAGATCTAAGCTTCTTATTCCTCATGCACACTGAAAACGTCCTTTTAAGGGTAAAGTGTCCAAAAATAATGAAGCCTTTGTTTTGCTATCTGATGTGTTCAACTGTTATGTGATTTTCTTGTATGGTGACTTGGAAAACTGTGAGACAATACTTGGGATGAGTATGAGTAGGTGTGAAAGGTAGTAGATGCATATACTACTGGAAGCACAGGACTCACGCTTGGATCAGGGAAATTCACAAGGTTACCAAGAAGCTAGTAATTGATACCGTTTTATTTAAGTATGTCGTTACCATCATTTCGGTAATGACTAAAAAGATTGTTGATATTCCGACCCTAGTGGTCATATAGAATTGAGTCCGACTACACTGAGTATGCTATGTGGTTTAGAAAATCAAGTTCGATGTAGCATCTGACTTAAGAGGGAAGATTGGAATAAAAAGCGATCAGTAGAGGTATCACAAAAAGTTGTTTCTATCTAGAAATGCTACCTTTTAAAATGTGGTTATATCACATTAGAACATGAAGGAAGGTATAGTCTGTTTTGGAATATAACTATAAGAGACCTGAGTCTAAACCTACATCAACTGATGGTAGGTCATAATTTGGAGTCTAACTTGAGATAGAAAGCAGATGCACGATCGAGTACTACTTACAGTCAATAAGTCTAAGAGATAGACTTGAAGGAATATAGAAGTTATAACTATTACCAAGGATGAAGAGATGTCGTATGGAGTCATTATACGAGCCATGTTCCGTAGATGATTCCGGGACGTAATCATCGTAAGGGGGAGATAATTGTAACGCTCGTAAATCCGGGCTAGTCGATTTAGAGGCAATAAGTGTCGAAAATGACTTTTCGGCAAAATATTATTTAGAATAAATAATCTTAACCAAGTTGTATTATATGTTACAAGGTTTCCGTATATATAAAGACCGCCGAAATCCAAGTTATAACGAAGAAGTTACGACCCGTCGAAGTTTCGCGACGAAACCGGCACGATACCGGGAAACGTAAATAGTGAATTTATGATAGAGTGAGATTTAGTCTTAGCGATCTAAACGAAAGTCGTAGAATACGTTAAACCGAAAGTATCCATAAAAAGAACGCCCAAATCGGACTTCGTATAAGGAAGTTATGATTTTTCGAAGTTTCGGATTAGCAGTGTACAGCCCGAAATTCGAATATTAGATCGAGCGGTTTTTAGCTAACACAACCTTAACGAGAATCAAAGATCTCGTTATTAGTAGCATAACGATAAAAAGACAGACAAAAATGGACATCGGATGAAGAAGTTATGAGATTTTAACGGACCAATCTTGTCCCGGCCTGTTAAAAATATAATTTTAAAAATAAAGTCAAAATTAGCCGACGGAGTCTAAATGAAAGTTGTAAAGTACGTCTCCACCTACGCGTGGATATAAATAACGTCAAAAACGGAGTTCGTATGAACGAATTACAAATTATAATAGCATATTTACGTATTAAAATAAAGTATAAATCATATATACGTACACATATATATACATATGTATATATCATTAGAAAGGTATCGACGATGCGGTCATTATAAAACTAATGTTGAGTTCTTTCGACATTAGTTTAGTACAAATATCGTTAAATCTATTTAAAATAGTATTATAAATGGTTGTTTAGTTGTTTATATAACTAAAAGGTCATTAAGTAATTATGAAGGGTAGTTTTTGAAAATTTAATTAGTATAAATAAGAGCCTTGGGCTCTCATATTTCTTGCACCATTCTCTTGATTCAAGAGTCTTTCTCTCCTTATCCCTCGAGCATTTCGGTCCCTCGTGATTCGACTTCTCTTTCTGTAGTTTTAGTATAGTAAGGTGAGCTCTAAAGCGCTGCACGAATCTTTCTTAGAAAGATTCGGCGACGAAGTTCTACCCCTGCAGAGCCCGACTCCTAGCTAAAATCCCCTTGTAAGTAAGTTATGCTTACCCTATTTTAAATATAGTTTATATTTAAAATTAGTATTGTTATTATAAATTTATAATAAATATTTGAGCTATTATTATGACTTATATAAGTGTCGTTATAATATCTTTTTAACTACTCGCGGTACGGAGAATCTGGTTTAAAGGGCTGCATAGGGTTGTTGGATTTCAGAAGTGCTATACGCCAAAATAGTCCTGCCCTCCGGTTTTATGTCTGACCCCTGTTTGTACATAGTGGTTGGAAAGTATTGTTTAAACGTTTATATAATAATAATAATAATAATAATAATAATAATAATAATAATAATAATAATAATAATAATAATAATTAGTAATGGTAAATATTAGACTAAAATCTAATGGTAATAATACTAGGTTTCGTCGAAGGAAATTATTTTAAAGTAAATGAAGCGCTGTCCGAGTACCGAGTCACCACCTTCTCAGGTTAGTGCATAGTTACTTTCATCTTACACATAGATATGAAGTATTTTATATAAACTACGTGCTATGTGTGCATATTATCTTAATACTTGCTGTCTATGTTGGATGAATGTTTTTTTATACATGTTTTAAATGATTTGAACTGTATACATATTTTAAATATACAAGTATGTTGGGTATGAGATGGGTAGATGAATGATGAGAGATAAAAGATGATGTGAGTAAACATTGGCAACTATAGACTTAGTGCCTAACAAATAACATCGACAACTATTGACTTAGTGTCTATTGGACAAACACTGGTAGCTATGGACTTAGTACCTATTAGGAATTGGTAGCTATGGACTTAGTACCTATTAGATAAACACCGGTAGCTATGGATTTAGTACCCAGCAGCTATGAAATTAGTGCTTTACGAACGAGCATTGGCAGCTATGGATTTAGTGCCAGTCCTATAACTCTGGAAGCAAAGGACTTCAGAATGAACGAATGCGGGATAGATGAATCTTAGGATAGATCCTTAAGAGTAAAGAAGATAATGAGGATGGGTAATTGAGTCGATTGTTTGATTGTTTAAACATAATAATTATATTATTGTGGGTTGAAAACCCTATGTACTCACCAGATTTCCCAACCTGACCCACTCAGTTTATTTATATTACATGTGTTGAGATGGAGTCACATTACACTAAGAGACTAAAGAGATGTAGATCACTAGTGTAAATAAATGTAAGTTATGTTTATGCTTATGTTTCTGTATTGACGATGACATCCCAAATGTTTTAAAACGAATTAAAAATATTTTTCTTCGGAAATGCTTTGATAACGTATTTATCATGTTTTACTGGGAACAAATTCCGCAACATTTTTATTAAAAGATGTACTCTGATTTTTATAAAGCATAAAGAAAATCGGTCTTTTCTGTCCGTGAAAATGGGGATGTCACAGATGGGGGTTCCATGGCCATAAAGCTTTCACCTTTATGCCATGTGAGTCCCTCAAGGTCATAGATCTGAAGATATACCCACTTGGGACATCCATATCCAAAATATCATGTTTCTTGGACCAAAAACCCCATAAAATGATAACAAGGAGATCTAACAAGCTACTAAGCAAGTTTGAAACTTGCTTACCAGAAAATAAAGAGGATGAGATGTATTTATGGATCTACTATCGTCCTTTAAAATCCCCAAGCTCCTCCTTCTTAAACAAGCTTCAAAACACACAATATTAACTCAAAAACAACTCACAAGTTCATACAAGGCACTAGGCTTTCGTGGATTAGGGTTTGGGTCTTGGAGGATGGAAATCAGGCCAGCATGTGGGGATTAAGATGCTTAAATAGGGTGCAGAACCCCGAAACTAGGGTTTCATTCTGGCAGACCTACTCTCCGAGTTGAGGGCTCTCAACTCGTCAAGTAGATTGCTTAGAACTCGCATCCTTTTCTAGTCTCTACTCGACGAGTTTGGGGCTACCAACTCGTCGAGTTGCATTATAAAAATGAAATAATTATTATTTAAATGCATACCCGGAACCAGGCATTACAATTAATGACTAATCTGGTACTTATAGGATCCTAATAACGACTATAAAAATAATTATAAGTTTCCCTAAAAGCCTAGTAAGGGTAGCTTAACTTACAACGATTTTTGACAAAAACCAGGAAAATCGTAAGCCAAACTTCGATATCGAGCACTTCTTTTTGTCCAACTCTCTACTACCTCATAGCCTTATTGTGAATACTTCATAACTACGAAAAATTGGGAATCTAGAGGAAATAAGGTTTTTTAGAAAGAGAAACCCAAGGGTGATGGTGTGAGGAATGAGAGGGGGTTGAAAAGGCTTATATAGTCAGAATTCTGGTAAACCGTGTCGCACCTACCTACCAAGTGCATCGCGCCTTTTGGTAGGTGGGAAGGATGGGTCTCGAGTGTGCCACGTAAATGCCTATGGTCCGCCTACACTGGGTAAAATCACGAATTAAAAGATTCATATCCTTCGCATATGAATTCTGTTTTTGACGTTCTTTATATCAACGGGTACTACAACTGTCATTTAGAATCCTTCAGCAAATTCTCATCTTATATTAAATTTAATAGTTTATGGAGAATAAACTACAATGGATCGTGTAAAATTCATAACTCCTTCATACAGATTGCATTTGTAACACCGTAAATTTTCAAACAAATTTTTCGTTTTAAAAATCACACAATTCTCATAAAAACAGTTCACAAATCCCCAAAATGACAATTTATCAAAAACACATATTCATAATGGCTTAAAAAATCCAGGATCCTCAAATCATGACTCCGTCTCGTGTGTACAATCAAGTCGGTGCCTGCCCCCGGTCTTGAGAAGTACCTTAAACACATATCACATAACATGGTAAGCATGAAGCTTATTTAGTTCGCTAAAATACCACACACATCTCATTCGCCTCTCATGGCTATACTCGAATAAGACCTCTGTTCAATGTGTCTCAGTGGAACCCTCCGGTCCCACAACTCAGGTGGACCCTCCGGTCCTAACTCAGTAAGCTAAGAATAATACATAGCATAAATCATAAAAACATAATGCAGGATATCACAATACTCAATATAAGCACATAAGACCCTCCGGTCACATAAAGATTACTACTCTAGGTAACTATAGTAAGAAGACTCACCTCGTAAGCAAGCAAATACACCTCGTACACGAATCACCAATCTAGCCTCCGCCTAATACATATGATAATTATCTCTAATTAACACTCCAATTACAACTCTAAATAACCAAATGCTATTTTCTCTCTCTAACTCTCGGGATGGGTAAAAGACCATTTTACCCCTCTATGGTCCTCGTAATCCTTGTCTTGACCAAACCCTAAAGTCAACACTCGAGTCAACAGTCCATGTTGACCCGACTCGTCGAGTGCATTTATGGGACTCATCGAGTCCCCTTGTTTTTTAAGAAATGTCGCAAAAATCCAACTTAACTCATCGAGTTGTCCCATTAACTCGTCGATTTACTCATGTCCAAACTTGTCGGGGAAAACCCTGGCCGACTCGTCGAGTCAAATCACTGACTCGGCGAGTACCTCCAGCTTGTGTTCTCATTCAGACTCTAGATCTAAGTTTTAAGTTAAATTTACAGCATATGTTCTCATTCAGACGTTTTAAGTTAAATTTACAACCCCCAAACTCTAGATCTAGCGTCCCAAGGCTGAGATACCACATAAAGCTACAAGCTTTACGTCCATGCATGGTACTTAGGGCTTGAAATGCCAAAACAAGTTCCATTTAGGGTCTTAATCATAAAAGCTCTTCTATTAGCTAGATAAAGCAGGGACCTTTGGACTCTAAGGACCTCACAAAGTCCAGAACTGAAGTCTCAATTGTTTAGCAAGCTCAAGCCACTCAAAATCTCATAAACTATCAATGTAAAATATTGATTATAAATATGCATGTAGCATGTTTTGGAGTAAATTTGAGTAATATGATGTAGTTTTAGAGAGGGGTTCTCTCAATCATGGTATCAGAGCAGTAGTTTAAGTGACGTAAATACCACAGATTGGCATTTAGACATAAACCGTCGGAAGTTCAATATATGAATGGATTCATTATGAGTATATGGATACAAACCATAGGAAAGAATTAAGTGGGGTATTGGGTAATCATAAAATATAATATTTTAAAGTACTAAGTTACTTCAAAAAATTTAGAACATTAGTTTAAGTGAACTAGGAATTGTAAGGATTTCTAGGCCTAAACTTGAATTGCTAAGTAATGATGTTACGATGTGTGCACTAGCATACTTTAAAGGAGATGCCTTATATGTTAATATATGCTAAAAGATAAATAAAATACCCGAAAGCACAAGCACGACTTGGAGATACGTGGTGTCACTCTTTCAAAGCATCCACGTGTCGATAGAACTGTTTCTACTTCTTTTATTCCATCGGCATGAAACTTTTCGAGGTGATAACGAGACTTACGACAGTTGACATCAATAAACAGTCAAAAGATATTGTATAATAAAATATATCAAGTGATGCCATAAATAGAGTAATAATGCCTATAGAGTAGTGTTGTACATTCAAATTATGTTTGATGAAACAATAACATCTTTGGAGGAATGTTGTGTGTTCAAAGTACATTCGGAAGAGATGAATATTTTGGTGTGATCCATGAAGTTGTTCCACTACTGACCAGATTGAAGCAGTGAGTGCTTACGAAGTTAAAAGAACTGAAGATGGTGATAAATACTTCGATGATATCGAAATTGATGTTGTGCAAGATTAAAAAATAATTCAATGAAGATCAAAGGAAAGGCTAACAAAGTTTTTAGACTCAATAGGCCAACACCTTGCCTAACATTATGATGTAGTATGCAGTTTGAGTAGTATGGTAAAAGCTTATATGTAACCCTATACAAGATGCTCAGACTTAGTATTTAATAATACTGAGTGACAATTGACATCTATCACATCCTTATAAAAGGTCCCATAGTGTGTTAAGAAGACTTTAACATGCTTGATTAGGATTGTGAAATGATTCATTTAGTTAGGCTGAATGACTTACTAGTCAAAGTAAGGTAGAGTACATAGTTGAAGAAGATATACACTTATAGTGTTGTATGAGAAGAGATATTGTTGTTAGGAATGATAGGGAACCATGTCAAAGTTGGTAGAACATGTTGAGATGCAGTTAAAATGCATACTTCCTAGGATACATTACTATGAAGTAGACTTAAAAGATACACCCATGAGAAGAAAAAATTTCTCATATAAAGGAATGACGATGTCATGAAAGGATAATGAAATGAATAAATGTGCATGGTGACTTGCATGAGTTAGAAGATGGTACCGATAGTTAGAGACCGTTTGTCTCCACACTACTAGAGTAAATTCTGCATAGTGTGTATTGTAAAGTAGACACTACCCGAGAAAGAATTTATATGAAGAATTTGGAAGTGAAATTCCTATCTACCTAAGAAAAATATTAGGATATGTTAGATCGAGCTTATGCATAAAAAGAATTCTAGAAGGTGAATTTAAGAAATCCAAGATATGTTTGGTAGAAACGTGAAATACTTAGTTGAGTCTAGGAGAAATTGTTGTATGTACTTGTTTGAACACACTCAGATGTGAAAAGTTGCTTTGTGAAAACTTTTGAATGGTAACTTGGAAAACTGCAAGAAAATACTTAGGACGAGTATGATTAGGTGTGAATAGTAGTAGTGGCCTATACTACAGGAAGCACAAGACTCACACTTGGATCAGGAAAAGTCACAAGGTTACCAAGAAGCTAGAAATTGATTCCATTTTTGTTCGAGTATGTCATTACCTTTGATTTCGGTGATGACTAAGGATATGATTCTCATTCAAACCTTAGTGGTCATAAAGTATCAATTCCGACTAATATAAATATGTGAAGTGAGTTGATTGGTTCAAAGAACCATGTCTTGTGTAGCGACAAAGCTTCATTCGGAAGTTTGAAGAAAAAGATGGTTGAGGTAGTTGATAAAAGTATAACAGCCTTCATTAAGGGATTAAGAAACTATTAGCTAGAAATGCTACTAGTTATGAAGATATTATATCACATTAGAACATGAAGGAAGGTTTCTTCTATGATAGTGTTTGGCTAATAGAATTAAGAGTATGATTCGCTGTGTGTCATCTGTGTTATGAAATCAAAGGTCATTAGTATATGATCATTCGAGTTGTTATTGTAACAAAAGTGAAGACCTTGTTTTGGGTTGAGTCTATAAATCAAATTTAAGAAGGAGTAGGAGTCTACAATGAGAATTGAGTTTTTAACTCGGAGATTAGGACCGAAATCCCTATAGAGAATGAAGAGTGAGTACTGATTTGAGCACCGCCATTAATTAAGAAGTTTGAAGTGTTTGATAATCATTTAGTTAAATGTCGTACATTTCAGATTACCATAGAAGAGCCACACGATGAACCGAATGTTGTGACTAGTTCATTTCTTGTCAACTCTAGACCTGCTTATATCTTATTTGATTCTGATACCTCAAATTATTTTGTGTCTTATGAATTTTCGCATTCTTTTCAAATTACTTGTTATACATTCCCCCAATCATTTCATTTAGATACCGCGGGTAGTGTATCATTACTTACTGATAAAGTTTATAGAGATTGTGTCATAGACATTAAAGGTTATAGTTTTCTTGCTAACCTAATTTCTATCTCCTTGCAAAACTTTGATACTATTCTCTGCATGAATTGGTTATCAAAGACCCACACAGAACTCCTATGCTACCAAAAGATGGTATGCATCCCTATCGAAGGGAAGAATCCTATTTATGTCTATGGTAAACAAAGACTTAAAATCTTAAAACTAATCTATTTCCAAAAAACTCGTAAACTTACATCGAAGGGGTATTCTACTTATCTAGCCTATACAGTTGATATTTCAAAAGAATGGAAGAAAACTGTAAATGATGTTCACGTTGTTAATGAATATTCTAAGATTTTCCTCGATGATTTGCCTAGACTACCCCGGATAGGCAAGTAGAATTCAGAACTAACATTATGTATAGTGTTGCTCCAATTGTCAAAGATTGCTATAGAGAATAATAGCATTTGAATAATTATCGACCGGCTGACTAAGAGTGCACATTTTCTTGCCATATGTGAAACAGACCCAATGGAGAAATACGCACAAGTGTACTTGGATGAAATTGTCGCGAGGCATGGTGAGCCGCTAAAGATTACTTCCGATCATGATAGTAGCTTCACTTCTCATTCTTGGGCAGGTATGTAATGTAAATTAAGATCTCGTGCTTACGAAGTTAAAAGAACTTAAGATCTAAGGCTCCAACCATAGATCTGAGTCCAATGAAAGGTCTTAACCCATAAAGTCGACCACTTGGGGGTTGTATGCCCCCAAATGAATCCAAACGTGGAATAAGACAAACTACTTCCTTATAAAATGACAAATACTCATGCATGGATGCTTCAAGACCACCAAGTTGGCAACGTTATGACTTAAGGACTCAAATAACACCAAGAGTGCCAGCTCTAAGCTTAATAAATGACCTAGATCAATAAAGCTTCATCCATGGGACCAAAAAGGTCCAAAAACTCAAACAAACGAGATCTAAGCATTCATAAAGCAAGTTCTAAACTTTATACCTCAAATGAATGCTAAATGATGATGATGATTCGGATCATCAAGCTCAATCTTTCTTAATTCTCCTTCACCAACTTCCTCTTCTTCTTTCCAAGGATTCATGTTACCAAAAATGATCTTCATAAGGTCAAGAACACACACGGATGATAAGGGTAAGATTTTAGGGTTTCTAAGCTAATGAGGCTGATAAGGAGGCTGGGACATGGGACATAACGACATATTTTTATGGCTAAAACCCTAAAAATTAGGGTTTTGAGTCAGTACACGTACGTTGCACGTACCACTGTGTACGGTGTGTGTACATGCATGGCTCCGTGCTTTCCTTGAACAAACTATGCCCCGCGTACGCCAGGCTTACGCCCAACATACGTCTTCAGCTAACCCAAACACGAAGGGGCCCGACCTCTAAGCCCAAACAAATTCATGGCCTGAAACAAATAAATGTAAGATTAAATAAATTAGTAATACCTTGGAATAACGGATGTTACAATTCTCCCCCACTTTAATCAGACTTCGACCTCTAAGTCCGCTACCCTGAACAAATCTGGATAATGTTCCCTCATCTTTTCCTCTGGCTCCCACGTCTATTCAGACCCCTTGCGGTGCAGCTACTGCACCTTCACCAGCTCCATAACCTTGTTCCTCAGGGTTTTTGTTTTCCGATCTGAAATGGCCACCAGTCTCTCAATGTAATTTAGACGGTCATCCGCCAGAATGTCCTCCAAAGGTACAACTACGGAATCATCCACTAAACATTTCTGCAGCTGAGAGACATGAAATATGTTATGAATCTGGTTGGGCTTGGCTGGAAGATCAAGGCGATAAGCTACCCGGCCAACCCGAGACAAAACCCTGAAGGGTCCAATATATATAGGGCCCAGCTTCCCACGCTTCCTAAACTGGATGACACCTTTCCAAGGTGACACCTTCAGGAGGGCCATATCTCCAACCTGGAATTCCAGGTCTGATCTGTGCTGGTCGATATAGCTCTTTTGCTGACTCTGGGTTGTCTAAAGCCTGCTCCAAACCTGCTGAATAATCTTTATGGCCGAGAGCAACACCTCGGTACTCTTCATGACTCGTTGACCGACCTCGCCCCAATAGATCGGGGTCATGCACTTCCTCTCGTAGAGCATCTCAAAAGGAGGTCAATCGATGCTGGCGTGATAACTGTTGTTATACGGAATTCTACTAACGGAAGATACGTATCCCAACTCCCACAGAAATCCAACTTGCACACTCACAGCATGTCCTTACGATTCTGAATAGTCTGCTCACTCTGACCTTAGGTCTGCGGATGAAATGTCATACTAAAATGGAGATGAGTACCCATCTCTTCATGAAACCACTTCTAAAATCTGGAAGTAAAGCGAACATCCCGGTCTGAAATCACTAATATCAGCACCCCATGATGTGCCACCACATCCCAAGCATAAATATCGGTTAGCTTCTTTGCACAAATACTCTCCTGGATCGGAATAAAATGTGTGATCTTGGTCAATTGATCCACGATGACCCAAATAGAATCCACAGTGCATGCAGTACTGGGACGCTTCATGATAAAATCCATGGTGATGTCTTCCCATTTCCATAGAGGAATCTCCAACGGCTGCATCTTGTCATTAGGTCGCTGATGTTCGGCCTTGACTATTTTACCCCCAACATAACTTGGTCCTTAAATCACAACCCATGGCCCAAAATATAAACAGTCCCATGAATCCTAAAAATATGGCCTAATTTCCAATTAGGCCCAATCCTTTTGCATGGGCCTTAGCCCAAGGCCCGATAATGATTCTCTAGCCCATTGTTCCACTTCTAGGTGGTCCACCACGACCCAAGTCACCAATCCATGGAAGTGACCCAAACCGAGGCCCAAACAACGCAAAGCCCAATCCAGTGAGTACACATGGTGTATTAATCTATATGCTAAGCGTACAGGTTGCATGGTTTGCACGTTGTGCATACGAGCTTGTACGCCCAGCGTACTCTGCTATTAGCCAAAATCCCAAAAAACACTTAAACCCTTAATATTTGAGACTCCAACCACAGATTTGGGTCCAATGAAAGGTCTTAACCTATAAAGTCGACCACTTAGAATAAGACTACCTACTTCCTTATAAAATGACAAATACCCATGCATGGATGCTTCAAGACCACCAATATGGCAACTTTATGACTTAAGTACTCAAATAACACCAAGAGTGGCAACTCTAAACTTAATAAATGACCCATATCAATAAAGCTTCATCCATGGGACCAAAAAGATCCAAAAACTTAAACACAAGAGGTCTAAGCATTCATAAAGCAAGTCCTGAACTTTATAGCTCAAATGAGTGCTTAATGATGATGATGATTCGGATCTTCAAGCTCAAGCTTCACTAATTCTCCTTCACCAACTTCCTTTTCTTTTTTCCAAGGCTTCAAGATACCAAAAATGATCTCCACAAGGTCAAGAACACACAAGGATGATAAGGGTTAGATTTTAGGGTTTCTGTGCTAAAGAGGCTAGGGCATGCGACATAATGACATATTTATATGGCTTAAACCCTAAAAAATTAGGGTTTTGAGTCAGCACACGTACGCTACACGTGCCACTTTGAACATTTCATGTACGTGCATGGCTCTGTGATTTCCTTTAACCAATTATGCCCCACGTACGCCCAGCGTAGGGCTTCAGCTAGCCCACACACGAAGGGCCGAACCTCTAAGCCCAAACAACTTCATGGACCGAAACAAATAAATGCAAGTTTAAATAAATTAGCAATACCTTGGACTCATGTATATTACCATTGTGAATTATTGATTAAAATCTTTATTCATGTTGTGGAAATAGCACATGAAAGAGATTGGTTAAAAAAATAGCAACATACTTTTACTTTTTTCACCAATATATAAACATACTTTACTTTTCACTCATAACAGGCATACATTAACATTTATTTACCAATAATAGGAATAGACTTACTTTTATTTATCAATAGGGAAACAAATTTGCTGCTAAAGGTGATTTACAGATGGAAAGGTTTGTTGTGTTTTTTGATATTTTTTGTTTCTTTTGGCTATACTTTTTATGACTAAGAATATAAAATCTTTTATTTGTTTTTACTACAAGGAAGCATTATGAAAACCTTAGATGGAAAACGCAGTTTATATGATATCATTGGTATAAAATTTACCAGAACAATTTTCATTTTTATGTTAGTAACTTTCAAAAATATTTTACGTTATTGGTCTTATTTCACAAATGTAGCTTTCATATATGTAGAAAATTTCTTTTTCCAAAATTGATGTACTATGTGAACTCAATATTATGACTCGATAATTTACAAATTTTAATCAATTTGTAATAGGTTTGGCCAAAAGTCATTCAATTTGGCACCGTTCATGGGGTTTCCATTAGTTATTATTATTACAGTAAAATGACCAAATTTAGCAAACCCTAGATACATCAAGGACCAATTTTGTAGTTAAGTTTAAAAAATATGGAATAAAAACCTAAGTGTTGAATCAGGCTCCCATTGTGCTCTAACCTGCATCCCTCATGCTCATTTCATCATATTTACCACACCAGATCTCCAACATTCGTGTTAGTGGTAAGCTCACCAACTTAGGTTCCATCAACACCAACATCTTCAATTCATCGAACTTTGATTTTAATGGGTTTAACTTTGACTAGAAAGTTGGGTCGACAAATCTGATACAAATCGATGATTTTGGGATGAAGAGGTGGGTTTAATAAAGGAATTTACTAAAATACAAAAATAAAAAATATATGTTTGTTGTTCATTAACTTCTCCACGACCTACAACCATCACCCCCAACAAAATCAGGAAAAAAATATAGCACTGTTCATCTACACCTCTCCCATGTTCCTTTTTTTTTGAGTTTCTTCCTAGGTGTACTCTTCAGGCGTTTAGGCCCAAGAATAGGCAAGAAAGTAGGTCCGGCAATAGGAAGTATTTGCAACATCGTAATATTTTGATTGCGTTAGCTACTTGGGGACTGAAGACAATATTTACAAGCTAGTTAAAAACTTTGTTGACAATTCAAGACTGGAGCAACAAGGCAAAAAAGAAGAGTACATTCAAGAGGAAAGAACACTGGGCAGCACCAATATCAGGAAATGTCTTTGTAAGGTTTTCGATGGACATTTTACAACAGCAATGAAAGTTTTATGTTCCTAGGGGGTTGCTCCATTCGGGGGTGATATCACGAAGGCTTTGGAGGATAAACATCCATACAAACCACCACCTTCCATGTTGAGTACCATATTTTCATAAAGTCCCCTTGTAGTGGATGTTAACAATGTCCTTTAGGGCATTAAATATTTCCCTAAAGGTACCTCGTGTGGGAAGAGACAGGTTGAGAGTCAACACATTTTGGATGCTCTTTGTGGAGAAGGTTCAACTATTTCCAATGACCACCTACATGCTATTACATTTGTAGTTAATCTATGGATAGGGAAAGATACCCCTCGAGTTTGGTAGAATTTGTTGTCTCTTCTCCTCTTACGCCGCTATTACAACCTGACAAAGGAATACGACCTATTGTAGTAGGCATTATATGGAGATGTTTGGTTTCCAAGTTGGCTATGAAAGGTGTTGGTAAAGAAATGGCCAAGTATCTCAATGATTTTTAGTTCGAGGTCAGGATGTCGAGTGAAGCTAAGGCCGTATTACATAGCACCAACATGGTGTTAAGTGAGCGTCACGATGATGGGTCTCTTTCCATGCTTATCGTGGACTTCACCAATGCCTTTAACCTTGTCGACATATATGCATTACTTCGTGAGGTCATATTGAGGTGCCCTTCTATATCATTGTGGATAGAATTCCTATATTGTCAAGAAGTAAGGTTATATCTAGGCGACACACATATTTGGTCCACTATTGGGGTTCATTAAGGTGACCCTTTGGGACCAATTCTCTTTGCCCTTGTGTTGCATCCGTTCTTGCATAATATTAGAGATAATTGCAAGCTTCTTCTCCATGCATAGTACCTTGATGATGGCACACTTATTGAAGATTTGGAGGAGGTAGCCAAAGTGTTGGACACCATTAAGGCGGATTGACCCAAAATTGGGCCTTCGGTTGAATATCAGAAACCTGAGCTCTTTTGGCCCTCGTGTGATGGTAGGAAACTGCATGAGAGGCTATTCTCGGTTGGCATCGGGAGGTCGCCATTAGGGGTGAAACTTCTTGGGGGAGCTGTTAGTAGAAATGCTAGTTTCATTAGCAGCTTAGCCCTATAAAGAGCCTAAAATGCTGTGAATTTGATATGCCTTCTTCCCCAATTGCCTGACCCTTAGAGTGAGCTCCTTCTGCTTCAGTCTTGTATAGGTATTGCTAAACTTTTCTTTAGACTGAAGACGAACCAAACCATTCACTTGGAATAGGCGGTGTTGTTCTTTGACAATGGGTCAGCGTTGTTCTTTGACAATGGGTCAGCATTGTTCTTTGACAATGGGTTATGCGGGGCAATTAAAGACATTATGGTTTGTGGTGGCCCTTTCTTTGGGGACATATAGTGGTGAATTACTTCCCTACCCATTAGGTTTGGTGATTTGGGTTTATACTCGATAGTAGAGGTTACCTCATATGCTTTTTTTGCCTCAAGGGCCCAATCTTGGGTTTTGTAAGATCAAATCTTATAGGATAGAGGCATATGTGGTATAGATTTCGATTATGCTTGTGCCTTGGCTTCTCTTCGTAACAAGCTTCCAGACATTGAACTTTGCATTTTTACTATTAAGGACACCACCCTAAACCCAGAATACATTGGCGAGTGCCATTTTTAGTAAAATTGTCCAAGATATGAAAATGCATCTTGACATGATGACTCGGTAGAAAGCAGCTTTCCAGTGATTACGTACACCACATGCTCAAGATTTTCTTCTAGCTATCCCTATGGATGGGCTTGGCCAACATATCCCCTCTCGTGGGCTTGAGGGCTGAGGATTTCACGACAGGACATGCTACTTTAAAAGCTGCTACAGGCAAAGTCAGCAAACATGAAAAATCGTGTACGGAAAATCAACAAGTGTTCATACCATTTTCATTTGATATGTTTGGTTTTTCCGTGCCAGATGCGGTGGAGCCTCTTAATAGAGTACAAATGATCATGCATAACAATGTTATATCCCCTAGATCTATGGATGTAATCTTCAAAAGAATTGGTTTTACCATACAAAAGACTTAATGACATAGCTTGTTGTCTGTTTGTCATCTCATTTGTTGTACGATGATAACTAAGATGTTTCAAATGAATTTAAAACTCAATGAATTTGAGGTATATTATAAAGATAATGAATTGAATTACCCGTCTCAATCAAGACTTGCAGACTAATGTTCATCGTATTCTAGGCTTGAAACAATTTCCATTAATCTTCTTGTAGGAAGCTACGTGGTGATTAAAAAAAAGGTTTGATCAAATGAAGTTTATGTACTTTAAACTAGAGGTGTGTGCGGTGCAGTTTGGTGCGGTTTATAGTCAAAACCGCAAACCGCACCGCATATGCGGTTTGAATATTTTAGAAACCGCAAACCACACCACAGATGTTCAAAACCGCGTTATGTGGTGCGGTTTGATGCGTACGATTTATGCGGTTTGGTTGCGGTTTGTACGGTTTGATGAGTTGTTCAACATTAATTCTATCAAAAAACCAAAATACTGACCAGGTTAAAAAAAATTGATTGCTTTCATTTTATAAAAACAAATGCAATTGTCAAGTTAAATCGTTTTTAATAAAATTAATTCATGCTTCTACAGTTTTGTATATATCATTGCTATTGTTTTATATTGCCGTTATAGTCGCTATATTCTTGTAAACCGTAGGATTTTGATCCAATAGTGATTTAATGTTACATTATAGATATTTGGTTATTGTAAGAAATATATTTATATACATCGTTTCTAAATCACGATTTGAAGTTATAACAAAGCAAAGAGAAAAAAGTATATATATATATATATATATATATATATATATATATATATATATATATATATATATAAAACATGTGCGGTGCGGTTTG
Organism: Lactuca saligna; assembly: GCF_052625555.1. Lineage (NCBI taxonomy): Eukaryota > Viridiplantae > Streptophyta > Magnoliopsida > Asterales > Asteraceae > Lactuca > Lactuca saligna. The sequence goes on along the minus strand of NC_136418.1, from coordinate 192,149,206 downwards.
AACCGTTGTTTTATAAATACAAACCGCACATCACACCGCATAGTGCGATTTGATAAAATGATGAACCGCAAACTGCACCACAAAATTATAAACCGCACTATGTGGTGCGGTGCGAACGGTTTGTGCAAATGACTGTTCGTCGTTTTCTTTGTTTGATAATTAGCCATATGTGATACCGATTTCTTAGCTTGAAAAAATTTCGATTAATCTTAATTTTTACAACTGTATTATCAAAAAATACAAAATAAAAAAATCTAAAAGTTCGTCGCATCAATGTTACGTAGATAAATATGGATCAGAAATACCTATATGAATTAGGAAATGCCACATAAACTTACAACCCACTAAACTTGATATAGTAGTTTTAATGACTAAAAAAAGATAATTAACACGTTTCATCAATCAAGTAAAGGTTATTTAATAAACTATTCAATTATCGTATATATGAGACAGTTTGGCCGAGTGGTCTAAGGCGCCAGATTTAGGCTCTGGTCCGAAAGGGCGTGGGTTCAAATCCCACAGCTGTCAGATTCTTTTTTATTCATTTCTTATTTCTTTTTTATTAAGAAATACCGCTCTGTTTCTTTTGGTCGTTTGCGGACCTTATCAGTTGAGTTTTCCAGCAAGAACATTGCGCGCGCAAATAAACCGGTGGTAAGACAACAACTTAACTCCGATGGCTATATCAATGTCAACGACAACACCCTCTGCGTTATTTACTTCTCCGATTGCTTCCCCTATCAAGATTCTCAAAATACCTCGCGTTTTCTGGCCATGGCAGAAGGTAACTCAATTTCACTTCATAAACCCTACCCACCCTAACTCCGATGGCTACATTTGATTCAGTTTTAATAGGTGAAGTTGGGGCCAATGAGTGTATCCCCCATGGGGTTTGGAACATGGGCATGGGGCAATCAGTTACTTTGGGGATACCAAGAATCCATGGACACTGAGCTTCAACAAATTTTTAACCTAGCTGTCGATAATGGTATTAACCTCTTTGACACCGCTGATTCTTATGGAACTGGTAAATTAAATGGGCAGAGCGAGAAGCTTCTTGGAAGGTTCATACGCGAATTTGAAGGTAAAACTCTTTATAGTGCGCCTTAATTTGGTCAAAACTGACATGTCATTAATTATTTTTGGGAGTCTACAGGTTCTTATTATTAAAAGTTAACATTAGTGATGCATATGTAGAGGTTTTTTTTTGGGTTTGTTGCTAAGTTGTTGGCTGACTGGTTGTTCAGGACAGACACAAGTTGGTGATAACATTGTGATTGCCACAAAGTTTGCTGCATATCCATGGCGCCTGACACCCAACCAATTTGTGAATGCTTGCAAGTATAGTATACAACTCTTTCTTTCGTTCTCCTGATTTTCTAATTCAAGAGTCATGAGAATGAGAATGAGAAGGAGATGGTTTTTGTAATTTTCAGGTCTTCTTTGGATAGGTTGGAAGTGGAGCAGATTGGAATAGGACAGTTGCATTGGTCAACCGCAAACTATGCTCCTTTTCAAGAGCGAGCACTTTGGGATGGTTTGGTGGCAATGTATGACAAGGTTATCTATCAACTCTTGTATTCTGACGCAGATGATTTTAGCAAAAAGTTTTTTGAAAGAAAAAAAAAAAAAACTGATGCAGGGTTTAGTTCGAGCAGTTGGGGTGAGCAACTATGGACCAAAGCAGCTGCTGAAGATACATGATTACCTCAAGGAACGAGGAGTTCCCTTGTCTTCAGCTCAGGTACTTGTAACTTGTAAGTGCATGCCTAGGCTTTCAGGAATCAGAAATCAGAATTATGACATGACATATCATATTTCATGGCTTTCAGGTGCAGTTCTCATTGTTGAGCATCGGGGAAGATCAAATGGAGATTAAGAGTGTATGTGATTCACTGGGAATCCGTCTGATATCTTACAGTCCTTTAGGCCTTGGCATGCTTACTGGCAAGTACACCCCTACTTCTAATAATCTTCCACGTGGACCAAGGTAAAAAAGCAAAACCAGTTGATTAAATAAATATTGTTTGTTTAAGCTTTCAAAATTAATGTATTATGATGACATGCCAGGAGTTTGCTGTTCAGACAAATTCTTCCAGGGCTGGAACCCCTTTTGATCTCATTGAAAGAAATATCAGAAAAAAGGGGGAAAAGCATACCACAGGTTGCAATAAACTGGTGCATCTGCAAAGGCACAATTCCAATACCAGGAGTCAAGTCACTGAAACAAGCTGAAGACAATCTGGGAGCTCTGGGTTGGAAGCTTAGGCCCACTGAGTTGGATCAGTTGGAATATGCTGCAACCCAGTCCCCTCGCAAGATGCTCCAAAATGTCTTCCAGACAAGGTATCTATCTATTCTTCTCTATGCTCCAAATTGTTTTTTCTCTCTTCCTAATTGCTAATTCATAAATAAATACAACTCTCTTCTTTGCAGATAACTTTCAGGAAAAACAACACAGTTGTAGATGCCGTTGTTCTTGCTTTGGAAACTCAAATCAAGTTGAAATTGTTCATATCATAAAACTTTGTTATTTGATGACTACTTATAATTTGTGTCTGTCACACACATGCAGTAAATAAAATAATTTTATATTTCAGAAAAATCAGAATAGTTTCTAAGCATACAAAGGGGTCATGTCAAGTCTTGCCTGTTCAAATGATACCTTACATAAACGACGCAGCCAATGTCTTAAGAGACCATCCGTCCTTTTGTAAGGTGTTAATTCATTTCATAGACTTTTTTTTTTTTTACTTAATAAGTTAAATCTGGCCATGGTTGTCTCTTTTTTACTTAATCCCGACATAATGACTTAATGGGTTAACCTAAAAATCATGGCTTAATGTATCAAGACATCAACCATTTACTTATTTATCCTTCTTTTAACTGTAACACCTCTCACACTAAAAATCGATGGAGATTGTTAAAAGTTGTTTAATGTTTTTTTTTTTTTTGAAATATAAGGGTAAAAAATCGTCATTTACACAGGTCTAGAAAAGAACTAGACCATCTTATGTAAACAATACTTTATCCATATATAATTTCATATGGAAAAAAAGCACTCACTTCATCTTGTAAGTTATACAAAAAGACGGTTTAAGCCCTAACTTTTTATTTCTTTTAAATGTTTTGTTAAAAGTTTTTATTTAGAAAATAAGACAAGTAAGTTATGGAAAAGACATGACTTGAGACAGACAGTTGGTTATGCATGCAATGGTGTTAATTAAGGTTTTTGTTAATGGTTTTAATTAAGGTTCTTGCGACAAAAGAGCCCCAACGACCAAGTCCAAAGAGTGCGGTGCAGTGTTGACTGTTGACTGTGGAGGTCTAAACTCTAAAGGCAGAACTGAAGCTTTATTACTGTAAATCTGTTATGTTTTTGTAAAAAGAAATATAAATGAGAAAGTGATTATTATTATTATTATTATTATTATAGTAATGATGGTGTTGTCACTATCCAGTTTATCATGATTAAAACCCATCTCCTATTTATTTACATGACAAAATAATGCACCACACTCCACCGGGTGGGTTTATTTCCCTCTCCCATTTGACATGACATACTTCAATTTATTTCTCTTTATACGGTACAAGTAAGAACTTATGTTGTAATAACGACTCTATGAATGTGTATATTAGATTTTTTTTTTTTTTTTTTTTTTTTTTTTTTTTTTTTAATGTTCGTTAGTGGTTAATAGACACTCTCCAAGTTAATAGAATTAATGTTCGAACTAAAACCCGAGACCTTCAATCTAAGAGACAAATGTCTCTACCAAATTGACTAATCCCACGTTGGCATATATTATATTGGTGAGTGTCATATCGTCACATTATTTTTTTCTTCAAACCACAAAACTATTGATGTCATACCACACTTTTACTATTTAATAAAATATAATTATATAAACCTAATAAAAGAAAAAATACATTTATTAATGAAAAAAATACATACTAAATTTAAAAATAAAAAAAATAAAAAAAATAAAAAAAACATAACTGAAACAACAAAGTAGAATACATGGTGTCTGATCATTGCCATTCACCACATTGTCATAATTCTTGTCTTTATCTCCTTCAAACATTTCCAATTCATCATCTATATTGTCAAACAAGTCGTCTTCATCAAAATTGTCGACAGCGGGATTCTCGTATACTTCCCTTTTTTTCTCATGTACGTGTGCGTACCAATACCATATCCTTCAACATTTGGTAAATACTTATTTTCATTCTAGCGGCAAATCGTCTTCCCCTCATCTTTCTATAATCATATTATGCAATATGATACATGTGTACATCATGCTACTTATTTGTTTGCACTTCATAGATTGTGTTGGTACTTTGAGTATTTATCAACGTCTTTTTAGAACACCAAATGCTCACTGGATATTCTTCCTAGTAGATTCTTATGTCAACTTAAACTTTATTCTCTTTTCATCAGTTGGACATGAAAATGATTTGACAAATACTGCTAAATCGGAATATATCTCATCAGTAAGGTAATAATCACATTTGTATGTGACAGGTTTTAAAGGTTACACAATTCATGTGGAGGAAAATAACTCAACTCTTGAGTTCACATGCAACCTAATTGAATCTATGTTTCCACAATAGAATGCTATAATCTATTGAACATCAAGAACCCTAATACACACCTAGTAAAATCGAAAATTATAAAAGGTTTAGGGGTACTGTAACATCCGATTTTTAGGTATTTTTATTTTAGCCCTTGGACTATGTAAAGTTTGCATATTTGGCCCTTTGTGGCAAAAGTCTTACATTTCAGCACGTACGCTGGACGTACGTGAGGTACACGCAACATACTTACGCAAGTCATGGATCGTGGGACGCATGCTAGTACGCGGGGCGTATATCTGGTATGTAGGGCGTACTAGCTCAGCTCCCAAACCCTAAATTTAGGGGTTTGCTCCCTATTTAATACACCTTATGCCTCCCTTGGACATTCCTTATCAGGCTCCACTCCTTACAAACCCTAATCTCGAGTCTAAACCTTGTGTGTGAAGATTTTGAAGCTTGTTAGTGATTTTGGTGCTCTTTTGTTGAAGAAGAAGAAGACTATTGAATAAGGCAAGGTTATAGAACTCGTTACTAGGTACTTGTTCGGCCGACCACCAAGTAGTGAGTACTCGGGAGTACTCGGGGAGTACTCGGATTCGGTAATTCATGTAGAAATATTTTTAGGGAAATTATATATGTCAAAATCATAAGTTGATTGAAATATATAACAAAACTAGATACATGTGAATATACAAAAACTGAAAAAACACATAATGGTCTCATTTCGTGAATAATAATTGAAAATTTAAGATATATATGTAGTGATAATCACATGTGTGTATTAAATAATAAATCATTAAGTAAATTATACATATTAATCACTGAGTTGACCGAGTTATACAACACTACTCATTTCAGTAAGGGACCAATCGGGGAGTACTTGGGATTTTGTAACTCGCCTCGGTAAGGGGCCGTGTAGCGAGTACTCGGAGGAGTAGTCGGCCAACTCAGCAAGTTTTACAACACTGGAATAAGGTGGTGTTGCTTGCAAGCTTGTGGATCCAGAAACTACCTCACTTTGTGCATCTTTTGAAGGTATAAAGTTTATACCTTGATGTGTTTCTTTCTAGATCTCCATATATGAGTTTTTATGAGCTTTTTGTCCCAGAGCATGGACCTTTGTGAGTATGGAGTACTCCATAGAATATTAGCTATCCTTTCATGTGTTTTAGGTTTTGTAGATTCATAAAAATGGTTGCTTGAGTATGGAGTACATCAAAGTTTGGTGGTGTGGAGTATAGATTAAGTTAGAGTTTTAAGGTTTCAGCTCTTTTCAGCCATGTAAAGGCTTAAAGTTATGGACTTTATGGATTAAGACGTTCTATGGAGGTCATATTTTTGGATTGCATGTCTTAATGATTAAGACATTTTGGAGCGATTTTTGGGATCAAACGACGTACACCCCGCGTACTTCTAGCTACGGCCAGCATAGCCATGCCTGACCCCAACTCATTGGATCCCCCGAGTACGCAGCGCGTAGGAGGAGTGTACGTGCAACGTACACGTTGGATAGTTGACTTTTGTTGATTTTTGACTTTTGCTCAAGATTTAAGGTTTTGGACCATGGAAAGGGCAAAATGGTCTTTTTTTCCCTTAAAGGGCATAGTTTTGGGATTTGGACTTGTGAGTTGAGTTATGGACCTTGATTATTAATTAGGGTTAATTATTGTGTTTTTAGGTGGAGTCTAGTTCCGATTGTTCGGATGTGAGATTTATTTGTTATCAGTATCAAGTGAGTATCCTCACTTATTCTTACCTGTGTGGTAGAATAGTTGTATTTGTGATGACCAGTTTGGTCTAAAGGTTATTATTGTGTTATGTTGTTTATGTGTGACTAAGACATAAAATAGTCTCTAGGGTTACTGATAACCCACAGGACGTGTTGTTTTCCCATTGGGACTGCTGATAGTATCCAGTGTTGCTAATAACTCATAGATATTTATTTATGTTGTGTTGTATGTGGTGTCTTGGGGAACTCACTAAGCTTTGTGCTTACGGTTGTTGATTATATGTGTTTCAGATACTTCTGAGGATCGCGGGAAGGCGAAGGTCTGATTGTACACAATCGATGGGACATTTGTTACTGGGTATTTTGTGGCACTCTAATTTTATGATATTGATTTGTATTTGGCACTTATGTTTGTCCGATAACTTGGTTTATGAATGATATTTTGGGTAATTTAAAAATGAAAATTTTTGTTTGAAATTTGAGGCGTTACATTTACATACCTTCTTGATTATTTTAGTAAAAAATCAAATGGATCCTTCTTGAATTGATATGGAAGCTAGCACTAAAAATCTCGTGCCTCTGATGGTTCACACCCAAACCATAGCAACTAATAATACTTTAAGGAAAGGGGAGAGGAAGGAAGAATTTTGATTATCTTTTTTCTAGGAATGATTGTACAAAAATGAGGAGTCTAAGGACCCTTATTTATAGCTGATAGAAAATCCTAGATAACCCTAATATGAAATAAAATAATATTATTTCAAATATGAAATTATCCAGCTTTCTAATTATCCATATTATCTATAATCTAGAAACCCTATGAGCCTCTCAAAAACTCGGCCAACCCTATAATATTCTAGAATTCTTCTTTGCCTAACTATTAAATAATTACACTTTTAGTCCTTGCACTTTTAATTAATCAAATTAATCCTAAAATTAATTCTAATTAATTTTTTATTAATTCTTAATTAAATAATAATATTTATAATTAATATATTAATATCATATATATTAATAAATCATTTATTGCTATTTATTAATCATATAATAAATCAATAAATAAATCTTTCTCTCTTTAAAAGTCATTCTAGTTAATTGCTAATTTTGAGGGCAACCCAAAATGACTTTGCTAATAATTCAAGTATATACCAATTTAGTTATTGGATTAGACACCTAATCCAACAGTCTCCCACTTGGATAAGTCTATAACCACAATTGCAAGTATAACTTCTAAACTAGATAGTAAAGTGTGATTCCCATAGCAACTGTCGAACTCTGATCAAATCAGACATTGGCCCTAAGATAAGTGATCAAACATTCCTTCATTATTTAAGATATTATATGGATACGAGTCATGGATTAGAATCAATCTCTTTTCTAAAAATCTATTTCTTGATTTTCTAATTTGTGATGGCGTCATAAGAATCATATTTGAACACATCAATTCAGTCCTGGCTAGGCCCAACATTATAAGTCAATATCAAATCCTCGAGGGGCCCAAATACATTGGCCATAAAGACCCCCAATAGCCCTAGACCTGAAGCACAAACTCACTTCTTATACCAAATCCCGAATACATCCTCACTAGGGCTTAAAAGGATGTAGAAAAGGTCCAAAATCAAGATCCAGGCAATGAATATACAAAGTTTCAGCTTCATACCTCAAATAAGCTAGAAACTCTGGATCTTATTGTTTCCCCTTGATCTCACCAGTCTCCTTCTCCTCTTCAAGCTTCAATCACACAAAAATAACACCATAAGGCTCAAGAACACACAAAAACGGCTAGGGTTTCGAGTTAGGGTTTGCTCTGGACGATGAGGGCTGGGTTGGAGCGTTATAATGTGTTTAAATAGGGTGCAAACCCTCAATTTAGGGTTTCACTCAAACAACATCTACTCGCTAAGTCAGTCTCCCAACTCGTCGAGTAGATCACTTAAATTTCCCGCGGATCACGACCCTACTCGACGAGTTGGGCCTCCAACCCGTCGAGTCTCAGAGGAAAACATAAGAAATACTTGAATTGAACGCATACCAGGGATCGGGTGTTACAACAGTACTTTAAGAGACAATCGTAATTATACATTTTAGTTTTTCACTATTAGTATTTCACGTTCAACTGTTCAAGGTCATTGTCAACAAATAATTATATTCGAAGTAATTCGAATTGTGACCATCTGTATAAATAATACAAACAAACAAGTGTAATATTTAAATTTGATTGATATAATATATAAATTTCTAATTTTAAGTTATAGTTAATAGAAACCTTTTTCCAAATATCCTAATTACATTAAATTTATTACTAATATATGTTACAATATTAACATTGAATTTTTTTTACTAAGAAAATGCCTCACACTAGAAAATATGAATCAGATTGTTTTAAATATAAAAAAAAGAACATAAAGAATAATTTATCATAGTTAAAGAGGATCTATCAATCGATTTATTATCAAAAGTTACAGGGTTTTATGGTAACGAAGAATCGATTTAAGTGGAGCAAAATCTATTCGAATATAGTACTATAAATTTTGATAATTTTCAATCTAATGAGAAGAAAAATAGAAAATATTTAACACTGAATGTGTATGACGTTGATGATTTTGTGGAATATCCTAGAAAAAATGAAGTTGCATTGTGATTATCGAGAATATGCATTGTGTTGATGAAAACATAGCCCGTCCACTTGAATAGTAATGATGATGCCGCTAATATATAGTTAACAAGTAAGATCCTAGAAATTGAGATACCTTTCCATACAAAATGAAGAAATTTACTAGTAAAAATGGTCTTATAAGAGATATGTTAACCGGTTGGGAGTTTACGGAATGCTGGTTATAAACCTTATATTTTGGAATTTACGGAATGCTTGTTATAAACCTTATATTTTGGGCAGAGAAAACCCTAAGTTTTGGGGTTGGAGCCTATTTAAAGGAACTTATGACCTTGGATGTGCCTCATATCTCCTGTGAGAAACCCTAAACCACCATTGGAGCCAAAGGAGAGTTCTTATGATGAAATCAAGTATTTTGGGTGTGATTTTGCAAAGGAAGAGAAGGGATTCAGCTAGAAGGACCAAAGGAGGACGTCATTCTAAGACATTCAAGCAGGGATCTCCATTATGAGGTAGTAATTTGACCCTTTCTTCTGTTTATTGAAGAACCTTAAATCTAGGGTTTTCTTTACCCTTTCTTGGAAAGTATATGATGCATTTGAGGTCCCAATGTGGAATAAGTATTAGATCTGGACCTTAAGAGGTCCAGAGAGTCCCAATCTTCCAGATTTATGCAGTTCCATTGGATTTATGAATCTAGGATGCCATTTTTAGAGTTATTTCACCATATAGAGTTATATGTGTGTTGCATGTGTATAAAGTCTGGACCTTTACGTGACTATTGGGTGTTAGAAGGTCAGATCTATATGTTAGGGAAACAGAACTAACCTCAAAAGGTCATTTGAGTGTGTCCATGGAGGAAACTCGCCGAGTCCATAAGAGGACTCGACGAGTTCAGTCGGGTTGCCCTGCAATTCATGACCAGTGGTAACCCGTTGAGTGAAAGGTTAATGAGACAAGTCGGGGGAGACCTTAGGATCAGAGGACAAGCATGGACTCGCTGAGTCACCTGGGTGCATTCGGCGAGTCTGGTCAAAGTTTGATCATTTACTAGAGTTGACTTCAGTTGACCTTAGGGTTTTGGTCATACTGATCTAAGAGAGGTCAGGGAGGGGTAGAATGGTGAAACGACCCAAAAATACGACCCAAAAATTTCGTTTTTCAATATAACTAAAACCATAATTTGAGTGTCATATCATAAAACCATATGTGATGTATCCCAAACATAATAAAAACACTATGCGGAAAACTGTATCATACTATGTCAAATCAAAACAAACTAAATCAATTCCCAGGATAAAAGCTAAAGATGTGGTGTGTGCAATGCTATCACCCCGAGCTCTTCCCTCTGCTTGCGGAAGTACTTGAAACCAAAACTGAAACTATAAGCACGAAGCTTAGTGAGCTCCCCCAAACTACCACATACCACACAATATATAAATAAGCACATACTGGGCCTTGCCCACTGCATCAGACCGAAGTCTGGAACTAGCTGCATCGGACCGAAATCCGGAACTGACTGGGACCTTGTCCCCTGCATCGGACCAGAGTCCGGAACTAACTGCATCAGACCGAAGTCCGGAACTGACTGCATCGGATCGAAATCCGGAACTGACTGCATCAGACCGAAGTTCGGAACTGACCGATCATGGCATAGCATAAAACATAACACTATCATAATCACATATACTGCATACTGCATCGAAACAGAGTCCGGAACACATAACACAAACATGCTTGTATCACAAAGACATCAAGCACTCTAACTACGGGAAGGAAACTCACCTCGTAAACTGGCTGCTGAGTGTATGGCTCTGGAAGCTAACTGCTGCTGTTCCGGTACCTCCCCGGCTACAAGTCCATAAACACACTCAATCAAATACTAAACACTGCACTTGGGTAAACTGACTCTTTTACCCTTGGTCAAAGTCAACTCTCATTTGACCTGACTCGCCGAGTTGGGCCGCCAACTCGCCGAGTCCCTACTCTCACTCCTTAAACCCTACTCGTTGCTACTCGTCGAGTATGGCATCGACTCGACAAGTACCCTCTCGATCCAAGAACTCAGACAATCTTCATCCGACTCGCCGAGTCATATGAACAACTCGACGAGTTGTTCTTGAGCTTAAGAAGATTGACTTGGACTCGCCGAGTTGTATGAACAACTCGCCGAGTCCCTCCATTACTGAGTCTACCCTCAACTCGCTGAGTCCACCCCACTACTCACTGGTCCCACTAGATAGACACCTCTCAAAAGGAGGAAATCGGGGACTCGCAACTCGACTCGCCGAGTCACCGCTATGCAACTATTCTACACTCGATTCTGCTCGAATCCAAAACATACAAATGATAGATCTGAGTCCAATAAGCTAGTTTACCACGTAAAGTTTCCAACTTTACGTGTACAAACACATGAACAAGGGGAAAAAAGCTAAAAGATGCTTAAAAGGGGTAGATCTAGGGTTAATATGCAAAATAGCTCCATAAAGGCAATAGATCTGGGCTCTACAACTCCTAAATAAACAGATCTAAAGATATCTCGGCATAATAGGGCTTCCATATCAACATAAGGCTTGAGAAAAGCATCAACTAGATCTAAAAAGGGTTTTTAAAGCATAAAAGGGAAGGAAATCTGAAGAATACCTCAAAGAGCTCTTGTTTTCCCTTGAATCTCTACTCTACAATCCTTTTCCTTGCTCCTTTCTTCTTCTCCTTCTTCAAGCCTTCACAAATACACACAAAAAATCACTTACAATCACTCAAGAACGAATTAGGGTTTTCTCACAGCTTCTGAGGGTGAAGGAGGCGAGAATGGGGGCCATAAGGTGGCTTAAATAGTGGGCAACCCGGGGATTTAGGGTTTCTCCCAGACGGACAGAATCGCCAAGTCTAGAATATGGACTCGCCGAGTCTCCAGCTAACACGTGCTCGAAATCCCGACCCTACTCGGCGAGTCAGGCTATGAACTCGCCGAGTCCCTCTTGCAAAACTTCAAAATAAATACCAAGGAATTAACATACCGGAAATGGGTCGTTACAATTCTCCCCCACTTATCTCAGACTTCGTCCTCGAAGTCTGCTACGGCTGAATCTGCAAATATCTCTGGGTAGTGCGCTCTCATCTCCTCCTCAGCCTCCCACGTCCACTCAGACCCTCTTCCAGTGCTGCCACTGCACCTTCACTAACTGAATTACCTTGTTCCTCAAGGTCTTGGTCTTCCGGTCCAGAATCGCGACCGGCCTCTCAATATAATTTAGGCTGCTATCAACCTGAATATCCTCTAGGGGAACGACTGCTGACTCATCCACCAAACACTTCCTCAACTGAGACACATAGAAAGTGTTGTGGATCTGACTAAGCTCCTCAGGAAGATCTAACCGATAAGCAACCCGACCCACCCGGGCCAAAACCCTGAAAGGACCAATAAATCTGGGGCCCAACTTGCCCCTCTTCCGGAACCTGATGACACCCTTCCAAGCTGAGACCTTCAGAAGGACCATATCTCCCACCTGGAACTCCAAGTCCGAACGCCTCCTGTCGGCATAGCTCTTCTGCCGACTCTGCGCAGTCTGCAGCCTACTACGGACCTGCTGGATCAACTCAGTCGTCTTGAGCACCACTTCTGTGCTCCCGATGACTCGCTGACCGACTTTGCCCCAACAAATCGGGGTCCTACACTTCCTCCCATACAGCATCTCAAAAGGAGGTTGATCAATGCTCGCATGATAACTGTTGTTATACAAGAATTTCGCTAACGGAAGATACGTATCCCAACTGCCACCGAAATCTAGAACACATGCCCTAAGCATGTCCTTGAGAGTCTGAATCGTCCTCTCGCTCTGCCCGTCCGTCTGAGGGTGGAAAGCGGTGCTGAAATGGAGACGAGTACCCATCTCGTCGTGGAACCGCTTCCAGAATCTGGATGTGAAACGGACATCTCGGTCTGACACCACCGATACCGGCACTCCATGACGTGCCACAATCTCTCGCACATAGATATCGGCTAACTTTTCCGCCGATATACTCTCCTGGATCGGAATAAAATGGGCACTCTTCGTCAACCGATCCACTACTACCCATATCGAATCCACTCCTCGTGCGGTCCTGGGGAGCTTGGTGACAAAATCCATGGTGATGTCCTCCCACTTCCACACGGGAATGTCTAACGGTTGCATCTTTCCGTGAGGTCTCTGGTGCTCCGCCTTGACCTTCCGGCAGGTCAGGCATCTCTCAACATACCAGGCGACGTCCCGCTTCATGCAGGGCCACCAATAATCAGGTCGAAGATCTCAATACATCTTCGTCGCCCCTGGGTGGATAGAAAATCGAGACTTATGAGCCTCGTCCATCAATACCTGCCGTACTCCACCCCAGTACGGTACCCACACCCTCCCGTGAAGCGTCAGCAATCCCCGACTGTCATAATCAAACGAGGCTACTCGGCCCACTATCCTCTCACACTTCTGCCTCTCCTCCTTGAGGCCCTCCATCTGAGCCTCCTTGATCCGCTCCAACAACGGAGTGATCACTGTCATCCTCAAACACAGATCTCTGATAGGGGCCGCCGACACTTTGCGGCTTAGGGCGTCGGCCACCACGTTGGCCTTCCCTGGATGATAAAGGATCTCACAATCATAATCCTTTAGCACATCCAACCACCTCCTCTGCCTCATGTTCAGACTCGGCGGATCCATAAGATACCTCAAACTCTTGTGATCCGTGTAAATAGTACAATAGACCCCATAAAGGTAATGCCTCCAAATCTTGAGGGCAAACACAACTGCCCCCAGCTCCAAATCGTGGGTAGGATAATTAACCTCGTGAGGCTTCAACTGTCTCGAGGCATAAGCTATCACATGGCCTCGCTGCATCAATACTGCTCCTATACCTGTGATCTAAGCATCACAGTAGACTACGAAGTCCTCTACTCCCTCTGGCAAGGTAAGGATCGGAGCCTCGCACAATCTCTGTCTGAGGGTCTCGAACGCTGCCTGCTGCTCAGGCCCCCAACGAAATACCACCGACTTCTTGGTCAGTCGGGTGAGCGGCACTGCTATCTTGGAGAAGTCCTGAATAAATCTCCGATAATACCCTGCCAACCCTAAGAAGCTCCGAATCTCGGATGGAGACTTCGGGACCTCCCACTGCATCACGGCCTCTATCTTGGCCGGATCTACCAAAATACCCTTCTGGTTGACGAGGTGACCAAGAAACTGCACCTCGCGCAACCAGAACTCACATTTGGAGAACTTTGCGAAAAGTCTCTCCCTCCTCAAAGCCTCCAGCACCTCCCGCAGGTGCTACTCGTGCTGCTCCTGCGTCTTGGAATATACCAAGATATCATCTATGAATACTATCACTGACCGATCCAGCATCGGCCTGCACACGCGGTTCATGAGATCCATGAACGCGGCTGGGGCATTGGTGAGCCCAAATGGCATCACCACAAACTCATAATGACCATACCTGGTCCTGAAAGCAGTCTTTTGTACATCCTCATCTCTAACCCGCATCTGATGATAACCGGAGCGTAGATCGATCTTGGAGAACCAAGACACTCCCTGAAGCTGATCAAACAAATCATCTATCCTCGGAAGTGGGTAACGGTTCTTCACCGTTACCTTATTCAACTCCCGATAGTCAATACACATACGATGCGACCCATCCTTCTTCCTCACAAACAGTATCGGCGCTCCCCAAGGCGAACTGCTCGGCCGAATGAAACCCTTGTCTAACAGCTCCTGCAGCTGTGTAGACAACTCCTGCATCTCAGGGGGAGCTAGTCGATACGGTGCTTTGGCTATCGGAGCCGCACCAGGAATTAGGTCGATCCTGAACTCAACCTGTCTCTCAGGAGGTATCCCCGGAAAATCCTCGGGAAACACATCCGGGTAGTCTCGAACAATAGGAACATCATCAACTGTCGTCTTGCCCTTCTCCCGGGCATCCAAGACGTAAGCTACAAAACCGGCGCAACCCTGCTGAACATAGCGCCTCGCCCTTGCGGCGGAACAAAAGGTCGGTCCTCGTTGGGGCCTCTCGCCTTGAATCACTAACTCTCCCCCACTGGGAGTGCGAACCCTCACTAGCTGAAGCTCACAATCAATCACCGCCCCATTGGGGCTTAGCCAATCCATACCCACAAAAAACTTATTCCCACGCAGGGGAATAGGTACCAGGTCCACTGAAAACTACTCATCAAACATCTGAAGGGAACACCCTCTATGCACTCTGCCGACCCTCACGGTCCTATCATCTGCTATCTCAACCTCTAATGGACAATCCATCTCCCCAGGAGCTCTACTAAATCTCTTGCTAAGCGCAAGCGATACGAATGATCGGGTAGCCCCCGAATCGAACAATACCAAAGCAGAAATGCCGTTCACAGAGAACGACCCTAAATAAAACATACCAACGTAAGTAATATTCAAACGATGATAATAATAATTAAGAGATGAAGGGAAGATACATACCCGTCACCACATTAGGAGTCGCTCGCGCCTCCTCTGCTGTCATCTGAAACGCCCTACTCTTCGCCACTGGCGCATCAGCTCGGCCCTGCCGGCCATCTGTAATCCTCAAGGTGGCAGGGGCAGGTGCAGCCACCTTCCCTGCTGTGGCTAAGCTTGGACACTGGGACTTTTTATGTCCCCTCGGATTGCACTGGAAGCAAATCAGATCTGATGCTGCAACGGCAGTAGCAGGGGCCGTACAATCCCTACTCAAATGCCCAATCCGACCGCACTTGTAGCAGCCGGAACTCCCTGCCTTGCACGCCCCCTCGTATAATCTCCCACACTTGCCACATCGACTGTGGCTCTGCTGACTCCTAGACCTGTGATCTGAAACCTTGGGCTTTTTGCCCGAACCGCCTGAACCCGAAACCGCCTCCGGTTTCCTCTTCTTCTCCATCTCGAGATCAATCTCCCTCTCCCGAGCTCTAGCAATCATGTCATCCAGCGTTTTACATCTGGACCGGCTCACAAACATGCGGATATCACTCCGCAACATCTCATGATAACGGGCCTTCTTCATCTCCTCATCGGCTGCATACTGAGGAACAAGAAGAGCCCTCTCCTTGAACTTGGCGGTGATCTCCGCAACTGTCTCTGTAGTCTGGGTAAGGTCCTGAAACTCCCTAGCTAACTGTTGCACCTCAATGGCTAGGGCAAACTCCGCCCTGAACCTGGTAGAGAAATCAGCCTAGGTCATGGCGTCCAATGCTGCATCATCCCCGATGGCATGTCCGACCTCCTCCCACCAATCCCGTGCCCTGTCCTTCAGAAGACAGGACGCTAATCTGACCTTGTCCCCCTCGGGACACCTGCTAGTGCGGAAAGCGTTGGCCACATCCGCCAACCATCTGGTACTCGCTATGGGGTCCTGCGCCCCATGATAGTTCGGAGCTCCGCATGCCCTGAACTCCCTAAACGTAAGTGTGCGCGACCCCATCATGGCCGCCATCTCGGCACGAAAAATACCCAATCTCTCATCCATCAGCTCTAAAATACCCTCTTTGATCGAACCGAAGATCACAGGAGTCTGCTCCAGTATGATGCGGGTAACCTCAGAAGAAAGGAACTCTCTGGTCTGCTCATCCATCTGCCCCACCTCCGGGCCTGATCCTGATCCTGATCCCCCTCCGGCATCTGAACTGCCGACTGCTGGTCTCGAACGCAAAACTACCATTCTGAAACATATCATAACAACATCAGAACACTGAAATATCTCAAGGGATCATGATACTACTACTAGCTTCCTGGTCTTGTCTTGGCCTTCCTTGATTCGAGTACGGATCCTCTGCTTTCAGTATTACGGGCCCATACTACCTTCCACGTCTATCCGTACTTTCCTCAAGAACTGCCTTGACTCCACCAAGTCACTTCTACTACTGCTGCTCTCTGCTACTCTCATCCTAGGCTTGCCCTAGGGAAACCTCAGGCTCAACTCAACTAGTCCTCAGCTGCTAAAGGTCTCCTTATAATGCTAATTAGCCACCACCTGAACACCATCACATGTGAAGAGGATCAGATAATCTTTCAAGTAAAAGACTCGTCCCTATAACGGTTGGACTCAAACAAGAGCTGCGCAATAGGGCCAGTTCCAGCACTCTGGGATTATTCAACCCTGATCACATGTGGTGTGACGTGTTCACCTAATGGCTAACTCCCATCACTCAGAACCCCACAAAGCATGAAGCAAGCAGCATTCGGATAAGGGAAACATACTCAGGCAAAACTATTCTCATAACGAGAAACTGTACTAGCATAGGATGCTAAGCTCATACTATCAGGCATAACCTAAACAGGCTATCCTACTGCTGTCTACTCAATACTAGCATGCAATACTCATAAAGCTATAACACATAAAGCAGGCACATAAGGCATTCTCCTAGATCCTTAGTCCTATACTAGCATATTGTTCTACTGAAACTGAAACTGAACAAATAACTTGTATGGGTAATTTGGGAGTACTTACTTGAGCTCGGCTGATCGCATGCACACACCTCTATCTCGTTAAAAAAAATTCTTTCTTTCTAAGTGCTTTCAAAATTCTTTTTAGAAGGCGTTTTCTTTTAAAAAAAATCTTTTTATTTCCCCTTAGTTTGAGTTCAGATACACCTGGAAGTGTATCCGAATCCCTCAAACCAGGGCTCTGATACCAACTTGAAACGACCCAAAATTTTCGTTTTTCAATATAACTAAAACCATAATCTGAGTGTCATATCATAAAACCATACGTGATGTATCCCAAACATAATAAAAACACTGTGCGGAAAACTGTATCATACTATGTCAAATCAAAACAAACTAAATCAATTCCCAGGATAAAAGCTAAAGCTGTGGTGTGTGCGATGCTATCACCCCGAGCTCTTCCCTCTGCTTGCGGAAGTACCTGAAACCAAAACTGAAACTGTAAGCACGAAGCTTAGTGAGCTCCCCCAAACTACCACATACCACACAATATATAAATAAGCACATACTGGGCCTTGCCCACTGCATCAGACCGAAGTCTGGAACTAGCTGCATCGGACTGAAATCCGGAATTGACTGGGACCTTGTCCCCTGCATCGGACCAGAGTCCGGAACTAACTGCATCGGACCGAAGTCTGGAACTGACTGCATCGATCCGAAATCCGGAACTGACTGCATCGGACCGAAGTCCGGAACTGACCGATCATGGCATAGCATAAAACATAACACTATCATAATCACATATACTGCATACTGCATCGAAACAGAGTCCGGAACACATAACACAAACATGCTTGTATCACAAAGACATCAAGCACTCTAACTACGGGAAGGAAACTCAACTCGTAAACTGGCTGCTGAGTGTATGGCTCTGGAAGCTAACTGCTGCTGTTCCGGTACCTCCCCGACTACAAGTCCATAAACACACTCAATCAAATACTAAACACTGCACTTGGGTAAACTGACTCTTTTACCCTTGGTCAAAGTCAACTCTCATTTGACCTGACTCGCCGAGTTGGGCCGCCAACTCACCGAGTCCCTACTCTCACTCCTCAAACCCTACTCGTTGCTACTCGTCGAGTATGGCATCGACTCGACAAGTACCCTCTCGATCCAAGAACTCAGACAATCTTCATCCGACTCGCCGAGTCATATGAACAACTCGACGAGTTGTTCTTGAGCTTAAGAAGATTGCCTTGGACTCGCCGAGTTGTATGAACAACTCGCCGAGTCCCTCCATTACTGAGTCTACCCTCAACTCGCTGAGTCCACCCCACTACTCACTGGTCCCACTCGACAGACACCGCTCAAAAGGAGGAAATCGGGGACTCGCGACTCGACTCGCCGAGTCGTTCTTCCGACTCGACTCGCCGAGTCGTTCTTCCGACTCGCCGAGTCACCGCCATGCAACTATTCTACACTCGATTCTGCTCGAATCCAAAACATACAAATGATAGATCTGAGTCCAATAAGCTGGTTTACCACGTAAATTTTCCAACTTTACGTGTACAAACACATGAACAAGGGAAAAAAAGCTAAAAGATGCTTAAAAGGGGTAGATCTAGGGTTAATATGCAAAATAGCTCCATAAAGGCAATAGATCTGGGCTTTACAACTCCTAAATAAACAGATCTAAAGATATCTCGGCATAATAGGGCTTCCATATCAACATAAGGCTTGAGAAAAGCATCAACTAGATCTAAAAAGGGTTTTTAAAGCATAAAAGGGAAGGAAATCTAAAGAATACCTCAAATAGCTCTTGTTTTCCCTTGAATCTCTGCTCTACAATCCTTCTCCTTGCTCCTTTCTTCTTCTCCTTCTTCAAGCCTTCACAAATACACACAAAAAATCACTTACAATCACTCAAGAACGAATTAGGGTTTTCTCACAGCTTCTGAGGGTGAAGGAGGCGAGAATAGGGGTCATAAGGTGGCTTAAATAGTGGGCAACCCGGGGATTTAGGGTTTCTCCCAGACGGACAGACTCGCCGAGTCCAGAATATGGACTCGCCGAGTCTCCAGCTAACACGTGCTCGAAATCCCGACCCTACTCGGCGAGTCAGGCTATGAACTCGCCGAGTCCCTCTTGCAAAACTTCAAAATAAATACCAAGGAATTAACATACCGGAAACGGGTCATTACAAATGGTATTCTACCCACTCTATAGATATGAGGTCAAGAGAAAGTATTAATTAGAAATGTTTTCCTTATGTGTTAGGCGAAGGCTCGATCGAGGTTATCAAGCCAAAAGGTTTACTAGACATCATGAGAGGTGAGTCTTCTCACTATACTTTACCTAAAGTGGTAACTATGTGTGACCGGAAGGGTCTTATATGTTATACGAAGTATATGATATGTATGTGCTATGCTATGTTATGAGTACCATGATATGGACCGGAAGGTCAACAGTGTATGGACCGGAAGGTCAAGATGATGAGGACCGGAAGGTCATACGGGTAGGGTCGGAAGGTCTACCAGAGTTCGGACGGAAGTCCCCTGAGACACATGGATCGGAAGATCCCATAGAGATATGGTCATCAGTGGCGTATGTGTTGTATGTGGTATTTTTAGGGAACTCATTGAGCATTTATGCTTACAGTGTTATGTGTTATGTGTTTCAGGTACTAGCGATGATCGCGGGAAGGCACCGGCATGATCCGTACACACTGACTGAAGATTTATTTTATGATCTTGGGATATGTTTTATCATGATGGCATTTGTTAAATTTGAGATTTGAGAATATTGAATAAGATTTATGTTATTTAAAAAAATGAAAAATTGTTTTGAAAATTCACGTCGTTACAAGTTGGTATCAGAGCCTTGGTTTGAGGGATTTGGATGGACCTTCGGGCTTATCTGAACTCAAACTGAGGATTTGAGAAAGTTTTCATACAAGAAACAATTTTTCTAAAAAGTAAAAGAATTTGAGAAATCGGAAAGAAGAAGTGTGTACGATCAGTCAGCGCTCGAACGGTGATTTCCCAAAATACCCTCACGTTATGTGTTATGAGATATGATATGATATGCTATGTATGCTAGAGTAGGCTAGGTATTCATATTAGGACTAGAGGGGCCTGATCTGTGATACCTTAGCTGAGGAGATTGTTGTTGTTATGAGATGCTTGAGAGTGAGTAGGTAGCAGTGAGGAGCTTATGAGGGGCCTACCGAAGGGTAGATGGTGCTTAGCAAGAAGTAGAGTACTTGTGATCTGGGATCCTAGGAAGAGGACTTGGGGTGAGTACTGATGTGGTGTGGATGGTAGTATAAGGCCCATACTACTGAAAACACTGGATCAATGTGTAGTCCAAGTAAGAACCCTTAAGGTACCAAGGAACAAGTAGGATTGGGTGATCGAGGGTGAGCATACTCGATCGAGTCTCTGGTATCTTTGTGCTGTGTTTCAGAGACATCATGGTGGGTACACATCACACCAGAGAGCAGCGGAGTTAGCGATGACGAGATTGGCAGGATGACTCACGATGAGGTGGGCCTTTGACGTTGAGAGAGGTTTCTATACCTATTCATGTCCGTAACATTTGAGGGTATGGTTCGTGTTGAACCAGCTCCGCTTGGGAGCGAAAGACTAGTGGAAGTTTGTGTCGGAAGACTTCACTCCTACAGAGATTACAGCGGTGACCTGGAAGAAATTCACCACCATGTTTCGAGATGATTAGGTTCCCTAGTGAAGAGGGAACGGTTGGCGCAGGAGACCTTGTCCTTTAGGATGGGGACAGAGTTTGTGATTATGATGACACAGATGTTTCACAAGAAGCTGCGGTTTTTGCCCTGAGCATGTGTCTTCTGAGCAGGCACGCATGAGTCGATACCTGAGCATTCTGAGAAGAGATATCCGGGAGTTTGTAGCGAACTCGATGTACCGAACATTTTCCGACCTCCAGGAAAATGCTCGGAAGAGGGAGATTGAGTTGGAGACTCGGGCCATGGAGGAGGCTGAACGTCAGGAGAGGTGATGTCATGGTTCGATTACCATGATTGGTAGCAGATCGAGAAGTGATGTCATGGTTCGATTACCATGATTGGTAGTAGACCGAGAGGTGATGTCATGGTTCGAGTACCACGGTGGGTGGAAGATTGAGAGGTGGTGTCATGGTTTGGGTATCATGATTCGTAGCAGATAATGCTTATACCTTTTTCCGAATTATTCCGTCATGATGGATTAGGTGGAGATCGGATGCGGCAGGGTATTAGGCTTGATGGCCATGTTGAATGAGTTTCAAAAGAAGCATCCCTTGAGAGGGAGGTTAAGATAAATTAAAGGATTTTTGGGGAGATAACAAATGCAGTCACAAGACTCAAGGATGAATATAGATGGTGCTTATAAAGGATTACGGTCTGAATTGAACAATCAACCGATAATAGAGATGTCGTTTTCTGTGACCCGAGTAGTGCTATTTCCGTTTCCTATGGGAGACGTAAGAAGTGTTGAGATTTCGGTTTCAGGGTTTGGGAGTACACCCTGCGGGTTGACATTGATGGTGATCTTCCACCAGAGTATCGGGCGGTAAATCCGCCATGAGATAATGATATAACATGAGCAGGTTGTCAGTGGAGACTGAGATGGTCAAGGACCAGGATACACCCTATTTGAGTATAGTAGGCCGTGTGTTAAGTTGTAGCATCGGATAAACAAGAAGAGTGTATCAGGATGGTGGCCCTTTTGTTTATGATGGGTATCGAGTGTGGGAATGGAGTCCCTGTTCTTGTGATGATTCACGTGATGGAACGTTGGTTGATAAGACGAGGATGAGGAGTATGATGATTCATTATTTCCGAACTGAGAGTTAGGGTTCTTATTGGATGATCGAGATTCTTGGTAGTGGAGTAGTATAAGATTCTGAATGACTAAGAGGCAGTCATGATGAAAAGTTTCTAAAAAATTTCATCTGAGGTTCGGGGTATTGGAGTTGCTTTATCCCTATCGGGGAGATCAGCGAGCGTTGTGTAGCACCTTCCAAGAGTAAGTGTAATTTTTCTGGCAGAAACGGTATGTGAGATAGTTTGTTAGTGCGCCAATTGGTGATTGTTCGAACTCTAAGTGGGGGAGAACCAGCCACTCTATTGAGGAGATCTGAGATTTGTTCAGAAGCGGTTAGAAAATTGGATATAGAGATCTACGGTGCAGGTTCATGAGATCATGGGTATTGGTGGTTGAGGCGAGACGTCGAGCGAGATAATGTCGGTAGTGCATGTTTGCGAACGGATGAGTGTCCCCATGACAAGTAGCCATTGGTCGGAGACCTTGAGGTGGTTAGGAATTCTTTGGGATTATTATAGTGAACTCGAGATGGTTGGCTCGTAAGATTAGTCTGGCAACTAAGAGAACTCTAGTTTGTTGTATGGGCGGTTGTACGGTTCGGAAAGAGCAGGAATTGATTTAACAACAACTTCAGGGTCGATATGAGTATTATTGCATGAGTTTTGAGCAGTATAGAAGGAAGTTTCAGATTGTCTCCAATATGTTATGAGTCATTGACGATTCCTTTATGTTTCAATTGAGAGTTGGGATACTCCGTAGTGGCATGTTATGAAACGAATATTTGTTGTGAGATTCTAAGGAAATGTGTGGGGGTATCTACGTATGATGCTGAAAGAAGGACATCAGGGGTTGAGGCGATACGTCATGAGGTTCTTTGGTCATTGTCAAGGTATCCGAGTACGATGAGCTGACGTTCGGATTAATGTTGAGTCTTGGGTTGAGACTGCAAGTGGAATATTGAGTATTTATGGTACCAGTGGGAGCCCTTGGGTATTGGCATCAGGAGGAATTGTTTAAGAATGAGAATTGCAGCGGGAAGAGGTGTTGTGCTGATGGCGGTTGTCTTCAGGAATCATGTGCTAGTGGATGCAGGGTGGCGGTAACGTGAGAATGAGAGGTTGTTGTGATGCTACGGGAACCCATAGTACTCACTAGTCAGAGGTTGTTGTGATGCTACTGGAAGCTATAGTACTCACTAGTAAGAGGTTGTTGTGATGCTACGGGAAGCCGTAGTACTCACTAGTCATAGGTTGTTGTGATGCTACAAGAAGTCGTAGTACTCACTGGTCAGAGGTTGTTGTGATGCTACGGGAAGCCGTAGTACTCACTAGTCAGAGGTTGTTGTGATGTTATGGGAAGCCGTAGTACTCACTAGTCAGAGGTTGTTGTGATGCTACGGGAAGCTATAGTACTCACTAGTCAGAGGTTGTTGTGATGCTACGGGAAGCCGTAGTACTCACTAGTCAGAGGATGTTGTGATGCTACGGGAAGCTGTAGTACTCGCTAGTCAGAGGATGTTGTGATGCTACGGGAAGCCATAGTACTCGCTAGTCAGAGGGAGGTTGTTGCGATGATACGGGAAACCGTAGTACTCACTAGTCAGAGGGACGTTGTTGCGATGCTACGGGAAGCCGTAGTACTCACTAGTCAGAGGGACGTTGTGGCGATGCTACGGGAAGCCGTAGTACTCACTAGTTAGAGGGACGTTGTTGCGATGCTATGGGAAGTCATAGTACTCTCTAGTCACCGAGAGGTGGTTATGAGGAAATACTCTTTGATCTGAGCACAACGCCGAAGAGTTTTGGGCTAGAGTAGCCCTAATAGTTGAGTCTTGGGGTGTCTGGCGGTCGAACCAGGGAAGAGACTGGGGTCCCCATAATTGTCGGGAATCATTATATTTTGAATTGAGTGGTAGTTGTCGCAACAGGAGGGAATCAGAAAAGTGGTATTAGCGCGGATTGCAGGTTGAGTCATGAGATGATTGTTTCATTGGGACAAGTGGTTCCAACTTTGGGTCGGACCAAACTATCGAGTTTGAGCTTGGCTTTGGTAGTGTGTTGGGTAGGCAATAGGAGATTTTGGATTCTGACATAGATTATTGGTTGAGGGGTATTGTTGTCACCCGATATCCTAGACCTGGTGGGGTCAGTTCGTTAGTATAGGAAATACCAGTAGGTGCATGAGGCAAATGAGTATTAATTCGGCTAAGGTCGAGGGTGAGGTGATTTTCCAATGGGAGTATGGTATTCGTTTGGGATAAAGAGAACTTGTGAATTGTGTGTCACTGGGCCGAGATAGTCGATGTGAGAAGGAAGTCAACGAGGCTCTGGGAACATGTTATGAGTAACCTTTGGAAGTTAATGGCTGGTTGAGAGATGACCTAATACCCAGGGTGGAGAAGGGATCACCGAGAGTAAGTTGGGGGGGGGGGGTATGACTATAAATGTCATAGGACATTTTGTGGGAGCATGATTATTTCTTATATCTGAAGGCGGGGTGTTGAAATTTCTTTGAACCGGTGGGGTTTGATTTTGGGACAGGAGACGATTCTTTGGTGTAATGTGCCCTTTTAGACTATAAAAGTATATTTAAGATTGTTTGGTACATATGGGATGGGTGATCGGTGTTTGATTGTTGGGTTTATATTTGGAAAGTCAGAAGGGATATCTTAGCCGCAGAGGGGCTGGTTTGTTTCAAATTTAGGAGTTCCTGGTCGGGTTCAGGTATCCATAGAGGGAGACGGCGTTTTGGTGTGAGATTATTTCAGGGGTGATTTTCGGATGTTTGGTTTCTTTCTATGTGGTTTGAGGAGCGATTTCGAGGGCGAAATCAAATTAAGTGGGGGAGAATTGTAACATCCGGGATTTCAGGTATGTTAGTTGTTGATAGCTTCATTTTATTTACTTCTTTTTATAGTTTTTTTTAGCACATTTCATTCGCATTTTAGTTAATTTCCATGCATATTTTCCTTTTTGTTATTTTTATGACCATTTCGGGTAGTTTCTAGTTTCTTGAGCATTATTATAGATTTATTGGAGACTAGCGGAGCGGGAGTTTTGGGAGGTGATTGGACTTGAAGGGCAATGGGGATTTCGTGCTTGATGGCTACGGAGGTGATTCATGGAGTGAGCTTGCCAATTGCTTCAAGGCGTGGAAGTGTTGAACTTTAAATTTGAAAGGCACGGGAGAATTCTTGAGTGTGCAAGATCGATGTTTAGGAGTTTGCGGAAACTTTTAGTGATGTGGAGAGACAAATTGGGCTCAAATTGAAGAAATATTGAAGAAAAATGGGTTAGAAGCTGATTAAACTCAAACTGGGCCAATAGTTAAGCTGTGGGGGCCCAAATCTTGAAGAAGCCCAAAAACTCCGTCATAGTCACGCGACCCGCGTATGTTCCTGCAGGGGCAATTTCGGGATTTCATTTGGAGCTCTATATTGGGAAGGTTGGTGTGCCTCTTCAGCCTTATCTTTTACATCCGATTTGAGGCATTCTTTTTGGAGTTTTGGAGAAATTTGAAGGCCAAAAAACCTTAAAGAACTTAATCTTTTCCTCTCTTGATTCTTGTCCAATATTTGGTACAATCTTATCTAACTTTGTTTACTTGAGTTTAGCCATGCTTGGCTAAACAAATCTTTGTTGACTTTTGTTGAATCCTTTGAACTTTTGTTGAATATTGAAGAATCCATGAACTTGTGTTTGAATCTTTATGAAAATGTTTTGTGTTTTAACATCTTATCACTACTTGTATGTTTTTATTCATGAGTTTAAATGTGTTTGTGGTGATTAGTTGGCCAATTTCTTGATTAAGTAAAGGATCTTCAAATTAGCAAGCAACAAATGATTATTGTGTTAGTTTTACTTCACACAATCATAAAAACGTTTTCTCTAACATGGTAGTGGAAGCTTTTGACTCCTCTTGGATTTGGTGACTTTTTGGTTCTTAATGCTAGTTGACTTTCACTAATTACATGCTTATTGGAATTAATGACTTTGACTAAGGAAATTGTTATGAGCTTCTCTAACCATTTCAACAATTAAGAAAAGTCTAGGTAATCTCAAGTTCATTGGATTACTATAGCCAAATTAAGGATTTAAAACAAGTATTGTACCATTGGATTCTAATGGCATGTTCATCAAAAAGTCAAAGTAAGGAAACCTTAAGTCAACCATCTCTCCCTAATTGATTTTACATCAAATCTTTTTTTTTGTTAAATTGTCAATTTAAATCATAGTTTAATTCTAGTTTGTTTCAAGTATTTCAAAACACCAACCCCCCCCCCCCCCCCCATTTTTAATTTATTGTCATTTAGCAAGTATTTTTACAAAGAGAACTTTCATAGAGTTATTAAATTGAACCAATCTCCATGGATTCGATCCATTTACCACTATACACTATTTCAATGTAAAAAAATTAGGGTTATTAATTTTGTTAGCCTCGACAACCACTAGTTATGTTTCAATTTTTGAGGATTTAGGAGGGACTCGACGAGTCGAGATCTGACTCGCTGAGTCACATCGAGTTGATTGCGGTTGTTTAATGAGAGGACTCAACGAGTCCAAGTATGGACTCGTCGAGTAGGTGTTGGGTAGAGAAAACCCTAAGTTTCAGGGTTGGAGCCTATTTAAAGGAACTTATGACCTTGGATGCGCCTCATATCTCCTGTGAGAAACCCTAAACCGCCATTGGAGCCAAGAGAGAGTTCTTATGATGAAATCAAGTATTTTGGGTGTGATTTTGCAAAGGAAGAGAAGGGATTCAGCTAGAAGGACCAAAGGAGGATGTCATTTTGAAACATTTAAGCAGGGATCTCCATTATGAGGTAGTAATTCGATCCTTTCTTTTGTTTTGTGAAGAATCCTTGAAGCTATGGTTTTCTTTACCCTTTCTTGGAAAGTATATGATGCATTTGAGGTCCCAATTTGGAATAAGTATTAGATATGGACTTTAAGAGGTCCAGAGAGTCCCAATCTTCCAGATTTATGCAGTTCCATTGGAGTTATGAATCTAGGATGCCATTTTTAGAGTTATTTCACCATATAGAGCTATATGTGTGTTGCATGTGTATAAAGTATGTACCTTTATGTGACTATTGGTTGTTAGAAGGTCATATCTATATGTTGGGGAAACAAAACTAACCTCAGAAGGTCACTTGATTATGACCATGGATGAAACTCGCCGAGTCCATATGAGGACTTGACGAGTCGAGTCGGGTTGCCTCGCGATTCGTGACCAGTGGTAACTCGTCGATTGAAAGGTTAACTCGATGAGTCGGGTGAGACCTTAGGAGGATTTAGAGGACAAGCATGGACTTGCTGAGTCACCTGAGTGCACTCGACATGTCTGCTCAAAGTTTGACCGTTGACTAGAGTTGACTTCAGTTGACCTTATGGTTTTGGTCATACTGATTTAAGAGAGGTCAAGGAGGGGTAGAATGGTCTTCTACCCATTCTATAGAGATGAGGTCAAGAGAAAGTATTAATTATAAATGTTTGCCTTATGTGTTAGGCGGAGGCTCGATCGAGGTTATCAAGCTAGAAGGTTTACTAGACATCATGAGAGGTGAGTCTTCTCACTATACTTTACCTAGAGTGGTAACTATGTGTAACCGGAAGGTCTTATATGTTATATGGAGTATGCGATATGTGTTGCTATATGATATGTATGTGCTATGCTATGTTATGAGTACCATGATATGGACGGGAAGGTCAACAATGTATGGACCAGAAGGTCAAGATGATGAGGACCGGAAGGTCATACGGTTAGGGCTGGAAGGTCTACCAGAGTTGGGACGGAAGTCCCCTGAGATACATGGATCGGAATATCCCATAGAGATATGGCCATGAGTGGCGTATGTGTTGTATGTGGTATTTTGGGGAACCCACTACGCATTTATGCTAATAGTGTTATGTGTTATGTGTTTCAGGTACTAGCGATGATCGCGGGAATGCGCCGACATGATCCGTACACACTGGCAGAATATTTATTTTATGATCTTGGGATATGTTTTATCATGATGGCATTTGTTAAATTTGAGATTTGAGAATATTGAATAAGATTTATGTTATTTAAAAAAAATGAAAAATTGTTTCGAAAATTCACGTCGTTACACCATTCCAGTAGAATGTTGTAAGTTTCATATGTACCATGTTTTGCTTTGATATCTATCATTTCGTTCCCAGCCAAGAAAACAAGAACATTCTTGTTCTTGATTTCATCTATACCTGCAAATGAGAAATAAAACCACTCATTAATATTGCTTAATCTTCTTTCCATGGCAATTTCAAGCAATAAACACCACATCGAATTCTGTCAAGCAAAAGAAACAATTTCCTGTAAAACATTAACCCCAGAAATCCATTCCATTCATCCATTTCTATCAAAGAACAATCAAACCCAAAACCCATCAACACTCCACTGAATTTTTGTCAAAACAATGGATCAGAACATTCTCCATTAGTTATATAATAAAACTGAGAAGCAAAAGATCAGAACATTCTTACCTTTCTATGGTTATTCTACAAGAAGTTGTTAAATTCAATAAAAATATTCTTGCACATATGTTTGTTGAAAGCAAATCTCGAAGTTCTATGATGAACAGATGATGAACACATGAACTGCATTGTATCTCAATTTGGATTGTCAATCAATAAAAAGTCAAAATCAGAATAGTGATTACAATCAGAACAAATGGTATTGAATTCGTAGTCGGTAGTGTGATAATCGGAGCGAATGAAATCGGGTTTTGAATTTAACTGGATTGATCTAAGGATATTCGCTATTAAATGGTCAAATAGAAAAGTCAAAATTGAGATATTGCAAACTTCTTACCTGCGAATGATCTAAGATTCGGAGTTGAAAATCTGGGCTTGCACTCATATCCTCAATGATGCCTCTTCATAGCGCAATTGCATCTACAAGTAGATCAACGTTAATGTCTGGTATACGAACAATCGCATCTCAAACCACCATAATTTCAAGAACCCTAGCTCCAAAACATGTACCCATTTCTCCATTTCCGTCATCTACAACAACACTACCTCGTACAGCTTCAAGGTAGATGCTTTACCGATTATCATACAAAAAAAACACACCGAAACACGCACTACAACCAACCCTATTTCTAAATTCTGCGAAATTGATTTAAACTTTGTGGTGTTATTCTTCGGGATTGTTAGGGCATTGGGAATGGTTGAATCCATGATGCCTCTTCACAGCACAATTGCATCTGCTCGTCTCAAATCGAGCCTTGCAGTTGATTCTGCCTGCTGGCTGACATTGGTGGATGAAGGCGACGAGTGGTGGAGGACCTTCGGTGATGACGGTAATTATGGTTGTGTTGTGTCCTTCAACATCGGCAGTAATGGTTGGGATCGAATAGGTGGTGGTTTTAAAAAGCCGATGGAGAAAACCTAGCCAGCTAAAGTCAATATTTACCATAATTATAGGATATTATTTATGGAAACTGATTATCAAATTACCTATTTATCCTTATTTATTTATTTAGTTATTTATTTATATTTTAAATTTTGATTGGCCCACATTTATGCATACAATAACATAATAGATACATTAAACACCTGAATCTAGCTCTCTCTCTCTTTCACACACACACACACACACACACACACTCTCTCTCTCTCTCTCTCTCTCTCTCTCTCTATATATATATATATATATATATATATATATATATATATATATATATAGGATATAGATCCGGTAAGAATTTTTTTTGGTAGGAAGGTAAGAAAAATTTTTTCGACTTATTTTTTTGGCGAAAAAAAACAAATGAATCATTAAATAAATCAATAATAACATGATTCAGCAAAAAAAATCGCGAAAAAACATTTCGATGATTCATTTTTATGATGATTTTGTTGATATTCACTAAAATTGTCATAAAATTGAAATTTTTTCTTGATTTACCTAAAAATGAATCATGAATGTGTTTTTTTTCGGATTTTTTTTTCTTGTGAATCATCTTAGTTTTGAATCATCTAATGATTCATTTAATTTTTTGCTAAAAAAATATGCATATAAAAAATTTCTTACCTTCCTATCAAAAATTTCTTTCTTATTTGATCTTGACTCTCTCTCTCTCTCTATATATATATATATATATATATATATATATATATATATATATATATATATATATATATATATATAATCATTCATTTTTTTATAACAATCTACTTTGTGTTTTTCCATTTTTATAAAAAAATATTTTTATTTTTATGTCATTTTGGACCATTATGGTTAACCGATATTAGCCATTAACCATAATCATTAATCGACTAAAATGGTTATTGAAATACATTAACCAATTGTAATTGTTATAATTTGGTTTTGACCAATATCCGAACCAAACCGTCTCATACACACCCCTATTTTATAGAGCTTCAATTTCACTTTTACATACCTCCAAAATGTGAGGCCAACATGCATGCAACTAACCAAAACTTGAGCTTCATCTTCATCTTTATATTCTTCTTTGAAAACAATATTAATTTGAAAACCTAATAGAATGAATTATTAACGTTGGCTAACTGTGATTATTAAAGAAATGCATGAAAAAGAAATTAGTCATGATGAACAATTAAATTAGTGGTTAGGCCATGAGGTATAGTTCTTTCTTCAAGCGTAAGAATCCTATGCGGAGGAGATGTTCACTAGTGAACACTGCCCCCAATGAGAGTAATGGTGGTGCAGATTGAAGCCAATTACGGTTTCTCGAACCCAATTAAAACGTTTCTTTCTATCTATTTCTTCTTTCTGTCTTCTGTTTTCTCTCTTGAACACCATCCCCACACAATAGTAAATGAGTTGTAATGGTGTAAGAGTTGTTCATTAGTAAACACCATCCCCACATAATAATAAATAAGTTGTAATGGTGTATGACGATGAAATGTAATGGCTTTTACGCATATTGATACCACATGGTCTTATATTGAATCCCAAAACAAACATAAATAAATTGATCATTACACATCTATTTAACATCGGCTCGGCCATATAATGACATTAGTTATAAGGATAAAATATATTTTATTATATAATTTATGCCAAAATATTGAGACATAAAACTATTTGTGGTGCTTTTACCAACCGTAAAAACCATCTATTTAATTTTGTGTTGATTTTATTGCCTCTAACTTTACATATTATAAGATAATAAGATAATAATTGAAAAATTAGAAAAAAAAAAGATGTCTACGAAAGAAAGCGAAGTGGTGAGTCAAAAAAAATAGGCGTGGTGATTTCTTTGAAAGAGAAAAGAAAGCAAAAGCAAAAGTTTATGGATAGGCATGCAAAATGCAATCCATATTTTATCAATTATAATCCATCATTAAACTTCTTTAAATAAATTAAACAAAATATAATGGCTCTATATGAAAACAAATTTTTTTATTTAATTTGTAGTTTATTAAAATGCGCAAAATTTTCAAATAATCATAACTTCTCTTAACTATAATAATACAATACTTCTAAATTAGTAATAGTAATAGGTATAAATATCAAAATAATATATATATATATATATATATATATATATATATATATATATATATATATATATATAACTTTAAATTTATTTAAAATTGAAATTGAAAGTTTGAAATTTAAAATTTGAAATTAATATAGTTATTATGGTATGTTTAATTTATAGAAACTAAATTCATGATATACTGAAAAATAAAAAATAAAATAAATGATAAGTGGAAAATAAATATCTTAAAATTAAGACAAAATGATATGTGACAAAATTATTTTCATTTATTAGTAATGATATATATATATATATATATATATATATATATATATATATATATATATATATATATATATATATATATATATATATATATATATATATATATAGAGAGAGAGAGAGAGAGAGAGAGAGAGAGTATGTTAAGATGAAAATGTAAATTGCCGATCTTAAGTTTGTCTTGAAATTGTCTGGTCTTTTTTAGGACCGGTTGAAACGCTCTTGTCTTTTTTTTTTTTTTTTTTTTTTTTTTTTTTTTTTTTTTTTTTTCTAACTGGTACTGAATGGGTTTATGTCGGTTTTTTTTTTGGACAGGTCTCAAGTTCTTTGTGTGTTTTTTTATTCGGTGCTAGTATTTTTTTGTTTTGACCTTTCCCTTAACAAACGTGCGATCAACACCAAAAGGATACATTAATTTTTAATAAAAGTGGTTCACTAACATATAACAAAAGAAATAATGAAAAAGTTGGGGTGATGCGTGATTAAAAAATATGTAATTAACATTAAAATGATATGTATATAAACTTTCACTCCAGATTTTTCTCTTAGACTAGTCTCACGTTGTTCTTCGAACAATCATGTTTTATTGGGATCGGTTTTAGAAAAAATTGTTCTTTTTTCGAAATTCTCTCGAAAGGTATTCATTCGGTCCAATATCTTTTGGATCGGTCTCGAATGAAATTTATATCAATGTTTCTCGAAGGAAACCTTTAACAATGTTTCCTGAAGGAAACCTTTATCCGTATGGGGAATTCGTACCCTGGACAACTATTATCTATGGGGATGCATTGTGTCCAGGTGGGTTACGAAAACATTGTCACATGTCTACATGTATCACTCATCCGATTATGTTTACTAGAGACGCGTTGTGGATACTCATAATATATGCTATGTATTTGCCTTGTCACAAATCCATGAATTGCCACGTGTCGTGTTTGTGCTACATGTGTCTATCATCTGGGCGTGTCTGTATCCACCATTGAACACGTCACCCTCTTTCATTGATTTTTCATTTTCATTACTTTGATCAAACACACCACGTTCTACACAAATACGTTGTGTTAGAAGTTATTTTAACTCAGTAGATTGTGATTTTCCAAAATAACAATTTATTTTAGTGTCTTACGCCAAACTAGTTTTATACGTTGAAAAGAATATAATTAAATATTCAAATTTTCGGATTGGATTGTTATAAAAGATTATAAATATTTAATAAAGAATGAAAGTAAAAGGAAAAAAAAATTGGGCGAAGTATATATTAGTCTTTTGGATTTGATTAGAGACCAAACGGAAATAAATCCAAACTGCAAGGATGATAATAAATAAATAAATAAATAATGAGACCAAACATGCAAATTATGTTAAACCACAGAGGGTATTCGTGTAATTTAATTACTCTTTAATTAATGATGGATCAGTTGCATTAATATTCTAATGCTTTAATACTTGATACTACTACGCTCACATGCCCCAGTGCCAGTACCCACCCGCCCACCCACCCTCGCAGAGTCTAGAGAGAGAGAGAGAGAGAGAGAGAGAGAGAGAGAGAGAGAGAGAGAAAGCAGGAGATGAGACAAAGAAAACACCAGACTCAAGAGCCCAAAGTTAAAGGTTTTTGAGAGCAGTTGATTTCATGGTGGATATTCTTTCCTCTCTCCATGCTCTTCATCTTCCTATTCTATTCCTCCGCCGCTAATGCTGTATAAGCTAGGTGATTTCTTCATCTGCAGCAGCAGCAGCAACGGCGGCGGCGGCGGCTGCCAACCTTCAAATGCCGGAGTAAATCTCGCCATCACCGTCTTCGCCGCCCTTGTAATCGCTGCTGCTATGTACTCCACCACTAGGTAACAAAAATGACCACAATTAATTGGTAATAACCACACCACTTGTTCAACTCAACTTCAAACCCTAGAAGTATTGGTCCCCTAGGACTATTTTCCCCTTTGTTCCTCTTTTCTTTTGTTGGTTTCCACGACAAGTTTCTCTAGTAGATTGATGAAAGCCCTAAGACGTAGTCAAACTTCGTCTTCCTCGTCGTCGTCTTCAAATTCATCAAATTCGTCGTCTTCGTGGATTCATTTGAGATCTGTTTTATTCGTTGTTGCTTCTTCCTCACCAGCTTCGTGTTCCACTTCGGATCGGTGAGTATATTCTTCTTTGATCCAAATCATGTTTTTCCGGTATCCGTCGCTATGTTCATTTTAAATCTTGATCTCAATCTTTTCTCAAATCCTTGATTGTAGCAGTACCTTTTCCCCTCTTTTCTTAGGTCTTGTCCAACTTTAATGAACTATATGATTCTGATTCTGCTGGTTGTTTATTTAATAAATTCGCAGCTTTAGAAGGTGTTTGACGAGTTCAGGCCCCTGCTTTTTTGTTTTAAATATCATTAGGTGTATGGACGTTAATTTTTATGGTATTTAGTTATTCGTTTTTATACTTTCTACTTGACAAGGATAAGGATTTGGCATTTGGATCGTGCATTGATTATATACAATTTTTGTTGGTCTTTTTCTGTTTCAACCTTTTTCTTCCTCTTTCCTTTTTTATTTTAAAAATCAGTAAAGTCGTGGAAGATGGTTGAACATAATGCCAAACATGGAGTTCTTTTGCCATCTGAATATGAATTTCCATTGCCCAAACATGGAGTTCTAATGCCAAACATGTAGTGAAAATAGATGGCATTTTTGGACACTAGTTAAAAGAGTGATTAGAGATTCTAGTAAAAATGTATATTTTTCCACAATAAACCTAGTGTTGTCCTTAATTTTACTTGTTTTAATGATAAAGATTAAAAAGCCCATGTTGGAAAAATGATAAGAAGGTAGTTTAGTAGAACTAAGGATAATATTAAAAGGATGAGCCAGTAGAAGGCAAGGACAAGAAAGGTAAATTCAGTTGGCAGAAATCATAATCATAATCTGGTTCTGGTCATGGTTAATAGAATCAGTCAGTTTTATGGTTACCACTCTCCACTGTAACTGAAGTAGTTATATATATAGAATCTACAAAAGTTACATGAAACTGCATCACTGAGCTGAGCTGACATATTGATATCATTGATGACAGGGGGCGTCTGAAATCACCATGGTCACGTAGGAAAAGAAAACACGCACTCACTCCTCAACAGTGGAGAAATTTGTTTACACCTGATGGAAAACTTCGAGATGGTGTTAAATTTCTTAAAAAAGTCCGCAGTGGGGTATGCATGTTCCTATTCCTTACTCACAGCTACAGCATTTCATTTCAATTCGGTACTTAGTTTCTCATATATAATTGATTTGTAGGGAGTGGATGCAAGTATCAGGTCAGAAGTTTGGCCGTTCCTACTTGGAGTGTAAGTATAATAAATTAATAGTATCTCCTTTCCAAATTTTATTTCTCCTTCCATTTCAAAATTTCTGTTTTTTTTTTTTTTTTTTTTTTTAATAGTTATGAGCTCAACACTTGCAAAGAAGAAAGAGATAAACTAAGAACTCAGGGGAGGTACGCCCTGTCACTTTGAGTATAATATATATATATATATATATATATATATATTTATTTTCATAGAACAATCTAAAGCGAAGCAATGTTTTTACAGAAAGAAGTACGAGAAATTACGTAGGCAATGCAGGAAGCTTGTAGGTGAAAGCAGCAGCAATGGGGACAGTCACAGTCAAGGCATGGATTCTGCAGAATCAGAAGAAGTTGTGAGTGCCAGGGAGTCCCTTTCTAGTGAAGAAATAAATTCTTCCCCATCTCCCATGAATTCAGGAGTATTATTGGAGGAAGAAGAAGCCACTCCTGGATCAGGGTCAACAAGATTCATAGATCCAAACATATCCGACTCGGAATCTTCTGACTCAGATTCTTCTCGATCTCAAGATCCCCCGGAACTCAGCCAAAGTCAAACCTTCCCCTTCCCATCGTCGGAAAACGAAGAGTCATCGGCAGTTCAGTCGAGCGAGGATTTCTCCACCTGGCAGCGTATCATTCGCCTGGATGCGATCCGAGCCAACGGAGACTGGATCCCATACTCGCAACCTCAAGCTGAGGTTTCGGAGGAACGGGCCGTGCGGTCAGCGGAAGCCGTGGGATTAAAAGACTACGAGCATCTAGAAGCGTGTAGAATCTTCCACGCGTCTCGGCTGGTGGCGGTTCTGGAAGCATACGCGCTGTACGATCCGGAAATCGGATACTGCCAGGGGATGAGCGATCTGCTGTCTCCAATAATCGCGGTCATGAGTGAAGACCACGAAGCGTTCTGGTGTTTCGTTGGGTTCATGAGAAAGGCGCGCCATAATTTCAGGCTTGATGAGACGGGGATCAGACGGCAGTTGAACCGCGTCTCCAAGATTATAAAATCCAAAGACTCGCATCTCTACAAGCACTTGGAGAAGCTTCAGGCGGAGGACTGTTTCTTTGTGTATAGGATGGTGGTGGTGCTGTTTAGGAGGGAGTTGACTTTTCAACAGACCATATGTTTGTGGGAGGTGATGTGGGCCGATCAGGCCGCCATCAGGTCTGGGATTGGGAAGTCCTCCGCGTGGAACAGGATAAGACAGCGGGCACCCCCTCCTACCGAGGATCTGTTGCTGTATGCCATTGCTGCTTCCGTGCTGCAGAGGAGGAAACAGATAATAGAGAAGTACAGCAGCATGGATGAGATAATAAGGGAATGTAATAACATGGCCGGTCAACTTGATGTTTGGAAGCTTTTGGATGATGCCCATGACTTGGTGGTTTCTGTTCATGACAAGATTGAAACCCCCACCACCACCACCACCACCATCACCATGTCTTCTTCTTCTTCTTCCTCGCTCCATCATAAATAATCCTCTCGTCTCCTCCCCTATATTCATCATCATAACATCATTTCTTTTGGTTTTCTTTTTCTTTCATCCTCTCATCAGAAACCTTTATTTACTACTATTACCGGTTCTTTACTGGGGGGAAGGGAAGGGGGGGAAATTATTGTAGTTTCTTACAAACACAATTATATATATATATATATCATCCAAGTAGCTACTACCATAACAAGATTTGAGAATGAATCAATATTTCTACTCCTGCATTTATTTTAGCAGTTGGTTGGCTGACTTGTCTCTTTGCCTCTCATCCCATGTGACACTGGCTTTTGAGTTGAGAGGAGAGAATGCAACCACAAGATGTCAATGTAGCATGTTTCCGACTGAATTTTGTGTCAACAACTAGTTTTTCTTATTTTCATTCGTTTGTTTGTTTCTTGAATGATAACCCTAAACCGTGCAAGCATGAATTGGAACTTTACAACATCCTTGTCTTAGGTTTCCCTTGTGTTGCTTTTTGTGAATGTGTAGTGTGGATTCGGACCACAGCACTAAAGGAAAGTTCAAATTCAGATTTGAATCACCAATAAATTATGTTATTAGAAACTCTTAGGTAGTTGGGATTTACATGATATTATGAAATGAGATGGTTAAGCTATGCTGAAACATGAGTCTAGATATATTTGTATACCTAATCCTACTGTCTAGTTGGGTGTGGTCTGGGGACAGTAAAAGTACCAACCTAAATCCTAAACGTTTTGACGTGCTAAAACCTGCTCTACACAACAGGTGGTGCTAACTAACTGGTAACTGCTAAAACGCCATTTATCATGCCAAAACATTAAAGAAACTACAACCAATCGCCTTATCACTGCTATTCACTTATTTGTGATGCAACTCCATAGGATAAAACTGCTACTAAATGTACAAATTTTCCTACTCTCAACTCTCTAGTCTTATCTCTCAAACAGCAAACATTGGAACATAAGGAAAATGTGTTTCACGTTCGATTTCAATATCATCATTGTTGATTATCAATTACCCTGCCCTGTTTAGTATCATTACCTTTGATATATATATATATATATATATATATATATATATATATATATATATATATATATATATATATATATATATATATATATATATATAAAAGATGGGTTCAATTGAAAAAATAAAAAATGTTAGAGAATGGGGGAATCATTCTCAACTACTTATATAATTAGCCTCTAAACATAAAGGATATGGTGACAAACTTATAAATATGAAATAATAGCCTTTAATCATAAATACGAACAGTTGAAATTCATTCGTTTTTTGCTCTTTCAGTCCAACCTTCAATTCTGTTTGAATACGAACATATCTTCAACAAGTGAATACACTATATATTATTCTTATGTAATATACCATCTAATAGTATATAATATTTATATATGAAAATATCATATAATATTCATAAGTGAATATATCATCTAACATTCACAAGTGAATATACTATGTAATAATCACAAGTGAATGTATCGTCTAATATTTATATATAAATATAATATGTTTAGTATATGCTATATTCATATATGAATGATATTTAAATTGTAAAAAAATTAATCATAGTTTTTATTCATAACTGAATAACGAATGTACTTTATTAAAAACCATATTCATTTTTATTCACTTATGAATAACGATAGCTGAAAATATAAAAATAAAAAACAAAATTTATCTTAAAACTGTATCAATATGGATGTCTATTTGTAGAGAATAAAAAATCATGAATTCTAGTATATTTAAAATCACTTTTCGATAAAAATAGCTTCTTAAAAATAAAAATAAAAAACGAAAAAACTATGTTTTTGTATATATATTAAGGTAATGCTTAGCATAGTTTAAGGAAACATGTTTTTGTTGGAAAATACATGTGCATTCATTTCCCATTTCTTCTGGTACGTTGGAGCTTTTTGCGGCAAAAATAAATGATTGACTGAGAATGATTCCCCTATTCTCAATTTTTTTTTTCTCAATTGAACCCTCCTCTCTCTCTCTCTCTCTCTCTCTCTCTCTATATATATATATATATATATATATATATATATATATATATATATATATATATATATATATATATATATAGGTTCAGGTTCATTTGAGACCATTCTAATTTTGTGAGACCGTAAGATCAAATCTAAAAATAATTTTAAAATGCAAAATAAATGGAAAAATCCAAAAATTCTTTTTTTAAATATTATTTTCGGAACTTGAATTAACTAAAAAAAATATAAAAAATTCCGTTTTTTTTTTTTGAAAAATACGTGAAATATTCTAAATAGAATATTACACTGACATATTCTAAAAAATAATTTTAAAATGCAAAATAAATGGAAAAATCTAAAAATTCTTTTTTTAAATATTATTTTCGGAACTTGAATTAACTAAAAAAAATATTCAATTTTTTTTGAAAAATACGTGAAATATTCTAAATAGAATATTACACTGTACATATTCTAAAAATAATTTTAGAATGCAAAATAAATGGAAAAATCAAAAAATTCTTTTTTTAAATATTATTTCGGAACATGAATTAACTAAAAAAAATAAAAAAAAAAATTAAAAAAATGCGTCTCACGGTCTCACAAAATATAGGTGGTCTCAAATGAACCTAACCCTATATATATATATATATATATATATATATATATATATATATATATATATATATATATATATATATATATTTTGCTTGATTCTATTCATCTTTTATGACAGACACCTTCATGTCTAGAGTGGAGTATACCATGAAATGAAATCCTCTAATAAGATCTATTATATTTTATGACACACATAAACATGGGTGAGGATCCGTACTTATTCAACTTGTTGATGACATAATGATAATAATGTTAGATATGAAAGAAAGTGTATATATATATATATATATATATATATATATATATATATATATATATATATATATATATATATATATATATATGTGTGTGTGTGTGTGTGTGTGTGTGTGTGTTAAAAACAAGAAAAATGTGATGTAATTATTTCTGTGGTGTGGTTCAAGCGGAGGCGGAGTTGTCTTTGGTGTAGGATCTGACAGCAAAAGCCAAGGCCAAGATGAGTAGAGGCACCAGAAACTGTAATATCTTGATGATGACTGCTGAAGTGTCGTCAGGGTTGTAGTTCCTTTCCTTGCCAATAAAAACACGTTTCAAAGGAACAGTTGACCTGTCTATCTCACCAATGTAATATTTGTCCATCATCCCTCGTGCATCATCACTATGCCCAACATCCTCAAAATCACTCGTTGCATCCTTCCCTGCAGATTCCAATCATCCTCATCATCCTTAATATATATATATATATATATATATATATATATACACACACACACACACTTGAATTGAAACATTAAATACCAGTTGCTGCTAGGAGAACTTCATCACCTCCAGGGTGGTCTTCCATAAATGGTGTTACATCATAAACCTAGGCTCACCGTCACATTACATAAACAAGTGAATTCACAAACTTACAAAAAAAGGAAAATGACTTAAAAACCCAACGAAGTTTCCAAACCGTTTAAAAAACCTCAATCATGTTTTGTCTGTTCAAAAAAACCCAACAAACTTAACATTTTATCTAAAAAGCCCAACTAAGTTACACTTTCTCGAAAGTCAAATAAGAGAAACAGATAACGTGGCTTATTACTGTATCGGAAAAATGACTTGTTAGACCAACGAAGTTTGCAAAACATTTAAAAAACTTCAATCATGTTTTGACTGTTCAAAAAAAACCCAACGAACTTAAACAAAACAAAATTGAAATTTTCTGAATGGTTTGAAACTTTGTTGGACTTTTTAGACAAAATGTTAAGTTCGTTGGGTTTTTTTAAACAGACAAAACATGATTGGGTTTTTTTGAATGGTTTGAAAATTTCGTTGGTCTTTTAAGTCATTTTCCCTACAAAAAACACTATAAATACCATTCTTTAGATTTACAACAAGATTAATAAATGATAATACTGGCGTGCCGCATAATGGAAGCCACATAGACTCTGGTCTGGTCTAGTCTTTGTTAAATCAGGCGAGGCTATTATTGGTAAAGGTTGAACATTTGGGCACTGGACGCTCCTTTTCAGAGCCAGAGGGTCCAGACAGACATGATAAAAGACACTCATTTGACATGCACTATGATAAATTAATCGATGTAAAGTACTATGGATATTCCAATCCATGAATAATTTTGAAAATATATAACTATAGTTCAAAAATGCTTCCATCAAGCGTCGAGTAATTAATTGATTAACCATGCATCAATCCAATGGGAAATGACAATCAAATATCAATTCATCGTATGCAATGCCAAATCCTATTTCTTAATTGATCGTAACTGAAAAATAAAAATAAAAACATCAACAGTTCATTAAAATAAACTTGACGGTTGAAGAGAAATTTATCTCAGCCAAAATTCAACTAACCCCAAACTAATCGCACCAATTAACCACAAAACCCTGAAGAAATACAGGATTGGACCGAATCTAATTCAACCACAGAAACTCCAGAAGGAAATCGATTACAATTACCAACTTTAGGTAAAAAAAAAAAGTCAGAACTTAATAAGTTCATGTCATAGAGATTCGACCTTTCCCTCGATAATAAGCCAACAGTCTTTGGTTTTGTTGTGCGTGGAAACTTCATTGAAAACGAAAGTTTTCTTACCGGAAGCCATTGATGTATATATGTGTTGTGCCTGCTTATAAAACAAATCAAATTAGTAAAAACAAAAACCGGATTTCATCTTTACTCGAATGAAAAAAAAATCATATATTCAGGAGGAATCGTTAATATTAATACTTACAAGGCGGAGCTTTTAAGGACTATTTTACAGACACACTGTAGCTGTGTGAACCGAAAGCATGTAGGTAGTGAGAAGGTGAGAAATTATGGAGGTTTGGTATTTATATTTATCCAGACATCGGAGCAGGATTTCATTGACCCAATGTTTGTTATTAATTACAAGATTGAGGGTATTTTGGTTGGTATTTGGCAGGCCTACCTGCGTTACGGTTGCCAAACCACGAGCCCAAATCGGCGGCTACGACATTGACCAATATAAATTACATGCAAGACAATGCCGGTCCACAGTTAATTATAAATATATACAAAACTAAACTATCGTTTGTGAGTAATAACTACTGTAGCTATTATATAATTTTATGCATGATGTATAATTTAATGCAGGAAGTTCAAATTAAATCCCCTAACTTTCTATAATCTTTCATTTATAACCTCTACTTTGTATGACATGTCACTTGCAACTCCTCTACTTTGTAAAATGATATTTTTTTTATTTATTTACTTTTTAAAATATTCTTTTCACTCCTTTTACCTTCAACTTTGTAATATATCACTTTCATCTTTTATTTTCTAAACTTTTGTGTTTATCTCGATCCCGTAAAATTTATTGTAACTAATAGTACAAGTGTTAGCCCTTTAATTTGTAAAATGATATTTTTCATTCTCTTTACTTTGTAAATTATCACTTCACCCCCCTTCCCCTTCAACTTTATAAATCATCACTTTTACCCCTTTATTTTCTAAAATTTTGTATTTATCTCCGTCCCCGTTCATTATAACCATTAGTACAAGTGGTAACCCCTCTATTTTTAAAATATAAATTTCACACTCTCTACCTTCAACTTTGTAAAATGTCACTTTCACTTCTCATTTTCTAAACTTTTTTGTGTTTATCTCCGTTCTGTAAAATTCACTAAAATTGACTGTAGTGAGTAGTACAAGTAGTATTGCACAATATACATGCATATCAATGCTTAAAGTATAGTTTTAATCCCTCAACTTTGTATAATTTATCATTTTAAACCCTCATATTTAGTAAAATGATTTTTTTCATACTTTTACTTTTTTAAAATATCACTTTCACCCCCTTCGTTTTCTAAACTTTCGTGTTTATCCCGTAATATATATAAATATGATATTTCCTCCTATACTCTGTAAAATGCATTTTCCACCACTCTATCTTTTAGAAATTTTACTTTACTCTCTAAATAGAAAAAATCACTATAGCTGATACTATTTTATATAATCCGTTACGTGGTTATTCAGTATCCCCGTAGTATATATAATCTGATTTTCTCTCATCTGCTTTTGTAATACGAAACAAAAACACTTAAAAACCCGCGGCAAAGCACGGGCTCAATTACTAGTTTAAGATATTTTATAAATTAGTTTTTAATACTTAAGTACCCGTCACATTGGAATCCATATTTAGAACTTGCGTCGAATTTTAGATCCATATCGGACATGTTTGACAACGTTGATTATGAGGCGTTGATGTATACCCAAGATTTGGTTAGAAAACACACAAAATATATCAAAGTATGATGAGATAGGGTTGGTATTAATATTTATTGTACAATTTTTTGTTGATTGGAAGTGATTCGTAAACAGCAATTTTTTTTATACCCAACAATTTATACTCTATACAATTGTACAATACAACATTTTAAAACATAAATTGTTGTATACGAAGAAAAGTTGTTGTGTACATATCATCTCCTATTTAAAAATAAAAGGGGTGATAAAAGAACAATAACCCCATATTGCGAACTACTTGTTGATGGTAATTGCCTTGTAAGGACTTTGTAAAGACATCTGTGCGTTGATTCCCCGTTTAAACGATGTAATCAAATCATTTTGAAGCTTCTCTCAATGACAATCGATTTTAATGTGTTTAGTGTGTTCATGGAAGACGGAGTTATTTGTTATATATATTATTGAAGTATTATCACACTTAAGTGAGATTAGAGTGACATTGGGAACTTCTAGTTCAATTAAAATAAGACTTAGCCATGCCATATTGGGCTTTGGTTGCCATTTAGGAAATTAGGCCTTTAGGGAGCAAATGGGTTGGGCCTTGATTTTGGGCCAAGTAGGAAAAATGGTAAAATGGTCTTTTACCCTGGATACTGGACAAGTAATCTAGACTTTGGATTAAGACCTGTAACACCCGTGTTTCTGGGCTTGTCATTAATAGCGATGTAATAGTCTAGATTAACCTTTGTAAACCGTCTCGAAATAATAGAGATGTATTATTTGAGTATTATGTGTTTTGTGCTTAATTGTGTGACCTAAATGAATTAAGGATAAAATTAAGCATCAAAATGAAATGTTAGATAAGCCCGATATCGATACATGAAGACGTAGCGGTCGTGACGAGGTTTCCGAATACATAAAGAATGTCGAAATCCGAGTTATAACGAAGAAGTTATGACCTGTCGAAGTTTCGCGACAGAATCGGCACGACACTGAATGACGTAAAATACGAATAAATGTACTTCGATTGTTCAAGTAAAGAGTAAGAGTATGTTCTCGAATGTTTTCCCTACATCCCTATGATGCAGTCCTATTACTGAGTGGGAGTGTGTTCGTGGAATGGTCTCAAGACATTTGTCGCTCAAGCCGATGTATTGTTGGTTGGTGAATAACATGATTCAACCACTAAAAGAGACTTGGAAATGTCTCTGGAGCTAAATTGCTATAGTCCAATGACTTGACTAAAGCATGTTTCAGGTATACTCACATGAAAGTATGATGAGAGTATTTGAATAAAGAAAATGACACAG
The DNA here is from genome assembly GCF_052625555.1 of Lactuca saligna. Lineage (NCBI taxonomy): Eukaryota > Viridiplantae > Streptophyta > Magnoliopsida > Asterales > Asteraceae > Lactuca > Lactuca saligna. Next base: position 192,104,826 of record NC_136418.1, on the reverse strand, counting down.
GAATTAGCCGACTGTCAATATCTTTGATATTCATGACGTAAAAGTTCGGGAAAATGACCTTGTAAAAGGTCTTACATCATATCCAGAGAAGATAGTCCTTGACAGCATAAATACTTAACCAAAAGTACTTACAGTATAAGATAGTTTCATAGAAAATGCCACACTGGGCATAGACAGAAAAACGATTCCTTTTTAACAATGAAAAATAAAGTAAAGCATCTATTACTGGCGACGGTCATCCCTCTGGTGAACTCTCAGTTCAGCCAGTTGACGTTCCATATCAAGCAGGTATGTTTTGTATACTCTCTGACGTACTCGGAGCTCTATGACTTCGGCTCGGGTTTCGACTAGTGCTTGTAGCATAGTTTCGTGGTCTCTCTCAGATCTCTCACGAGCATGTTCAAGGCTTTTTGGTGCGAAGGATATGCATCCCTCCATTGGTGTCAACTTCCGTGATACGACGTAGAGCTGTCCTGCCCTGAATTTCGTTTCGGGCAACTCTACGGATCAGTATTGGTAGAATTATGTCTGCTGTGCTCCCTTCATTTATGTTGTAGAAGCTTCGGTCTTCATTAAACGGTATAGGTTGATCTTGATCTTCACTCCATGCTTCCAAACATTCCACCCATGGAGGCGTCGGGCCATGAAAAGCCAGACGAGGGTTAGGATTTGGAAAGGGAGCTGCCTGGGGTAGGTTCTCAACCTCGAGTTCGGAGTTAGCACCATCCGAAAGGTCTTCATCATGGTGATCATTCACAAGGATAGGATGATCATTCTCCGGTTCTTCTCCAAACCATCCAGCAATGACTTCGTTCGGAAGGTATTGGTTGTCGTGGGGATGGAGTCCAGCCTTGTTATCTACGCGAGAATCGGGGTAAGAAAATAATTATTATACGAACTATCTAGATAATTATTTAGAAAATCTTCATTAGCTACATCACTATTTGTGAAGTGCATACCAGTTATATGTAATCGAAACATGATAGGCCTTCGAATAAGTGACCTTAACTCCAAATTCATAAAGAATAGGGGTAAAGCAAAATATTCACAGATTCTAAGTCTATAATATCCTAGTTACATATAAATTTAGTGTATCCACTTAGCAACTATCAACTTAGTAATGAAGATCCCTTTTAGTTCTCTAGTATAAAGTACTTATAGTAACACCAAATACCCCTATAGTATTTTAAGTTTAATGTTATGTTCTACTGTTCTCATTGTGGTATTGTTGGTAAGATTTTAGACTTGTTGCAACCACACAAATACACTTAGGCACATGCTAGTCAACCTCAGATAATATAGGTGATCAGGCTATATCTTCCCAGTTTTGACTATATGTCTCTAAGTCCACCTGTGTTGCCCAACAATCGTAATTCTTTTGTACTATCCTAGTGACACTGATTTTAGTATGAATGCATGCACGTATACTTAATTAAATATTTTATTATTTAAAGTATAAACTCTAAATCAGAGTCTTTTAATCCCGCTTGTGTTTATAGTTCGTATATCTTTTATGGGTTGATACACTCAATTCACTATAAACAGTGCTCTGATACCAATCTGTCACACCCCAAAACAATGAACGGCGGAAACGTTCTGGGGCGGAGGACGTCATGTACAGTATCACAACAATGAAAAGTAGTAAACAAGCAACAACATCATCCATTGCATTAATAATATAATTTTAATACAAGTGTGTTCTGTAAAATTATAATAGAGACTAAAGTAAAATCAAAATGAAAGATGAGTCTTGATCGAGCTCCATCTTCTCTAAACCTTGCATCGGTACCTGTCTATCGTTGACCTGAGGATACAAGTTATTTTGAAAGGGAGTATCAGCTTTAAAGCTGGTGAGATCATAAGTATTAACGTGTCTTAATTTGTAAAACTTGTAATGAAAGACTTGAAATTGTTTTGAAAGAAAGCTCGTATAAGTATGAAAATGTTTGTAGAACAACTGTAAACGTTTGAAAAAGCCTAGAAATCCCTATGATTCCTACTATTATAAAAGGGAGTCTTATACCAAGACCTAACTGCTCTGAATGTAGCCTTCTACCAAGACCTAACTGCTCTGAATGTAGCCTTCTACCAAGACCCGTCTGTGCTACTATTATTATTATTATAAGAAATTGTATCCTTTAGTACTAGGATACTCAAATATAATTCACCTCATCGGTTATGTGAATGAGTCACAAGATAAAGGTAATAATATAAATAACCTAAGTATTACCCTTTGGTACTAGGGTAACTAACAATGTTAACTTAAGACATCTGTAGATGTACATTTACCTCTGTTTCTAACAACTGGGTGTAGGAATAGTTAATCCCTTAAAGTATACCTGTAATGGTATCAACCGTAGGCATCCGTAGATGTTCATTATCCTCTGTAGCTAACAGTGGCTATAGGAATGGTTAGTCCCACAAAGTATCCTTTGGTACTAGGATATTAAATCCAATCTATCTCGTCGATTATGTGATTGTATCACAAGGTAAAGATAAGAATGAGGATTATAAAACATAATCTATACATATAAAATGTAATAATAACTCGTCATATATTATTTATGTAAATGTACTCATGTAAGCGTGTTTATGTAAATGTAATCATGTAAACATATCTATGTAATAGTATAGTAATGTACTGTAATGTTCTGTGTGTGCTAGTTGTAACGTGTGTTCTCTCTCTATCTAGCATGTATAGTAATGTACTGTAATGTTCTGCGTGTGCTAGCTGTAACGTGTGTTCTCTCTCTATCTAGCATGTATAGTAATGTACTGTGTGTACTAGCTGTAACGTGTGATCTCTATCTATCTAGGAAGTATTGACTCATGAATGAACTAACTCATTATATGATTCATTGTTCTAGTATTAGTAAAACTCTAAACTACACCTATTGTAGTTCACTAGTAATATAACTTGTACATATGAACATGGGAGTATACCCTTGCTACCCAAGGGTACTGAATGAGCTGGAAGAACCTTTATGACTATATATGTAGACATGATATATAACTAATATTTAAACGACCTTCGGACGGGTACCCGATATCCCACCAGACCACATCTCAAGCGCGAAAAGGAAATAGGGCGGATAGGCCTCCTAAGCCTTTTAAACATTGCTTATATAACTATACATACATAGACATGCAATTGATAATATAAAAGTATAAAAGAAGTTTCATAAAAGCATTTGATATGTAAAAGAGTTTTTAAGACATTTTGAAGTAAAACAGTTTGGAAGTAAGAGATTCACTTGTCGATAGTTATTAATCACATGTGATTGAGATAATAACTATCGTAACTTTACTTGTATCCCCCCCCCCCCCCCATTAAAGTATTTATAAACATTTGAAAACATTTAAAAGGTTAATTTAGGGGTATGAACTCACCTGTTGTGAGTGGTACGGATCAACTGAAGAAGTAGGATGGCTAGGTGTCAAGTGAAGTCTTGAACACACTCTATGATCCTAGTTAACATATAATATCACATATATGTATACAATTAGTCTTTAAACAACTAATAAACAAAGTTAAGACACCCTAGGACATGCTAACCACCTTATACAAGTGTTATAAGTCTCAAGGGTTGCATCTAAGTGTTGTAGGGAAAGGCTAATGTGTTTGGGATTCAAGGGTAAACTCCTTTGGAGTTTACGGTTTTTATGACCATTACCCAAGGAGTTTACGGCAGTAAACTCAAGGGTTTACGGTCGTAAACTCTACACTTTATGACCATATGTTGTTATGAGGTTTTACAAGTCCTTTGAAGCATTTCTACTTGGTGGTTAGGCCTTTGGAAGGGATTAGGGCATTATTACACTCCTTGGAGGAGTTTACGGCCCCAAGGTCATTTCCTTTTGGGTTTACTACCTTAAACCCAAATGGAAAGTGGTATTGTCATGTTTTCAAGTCCTTAACTCATTAAGGTAATTGTCTAGGTTAAATTTTAGGCCTAAGGAAGGAATATGGTCCAAATAAACTCACTTTAGGGTGTTTACGGTTTTGGGAGATCCCCAAACCATAAACACATAAAAATTATGGACTTTGGTGTTTTTCAAGGCCTAAACACCTGAAGGAAGGATTTAAACATCAATCTAGGGCTAGAGAGAGACTTAGGCACACTTTGGTGCCCTTATTTGGTGTTTACGGCCCAAGAACATTCTTGGACCGTGAACAACTTACTCTTTGTGTTCTAGTGACATTTTCTTGATGTAAACATGTATAACAAGCTTAATAAGATTCAAGGATGGAAGTACTTACTATAAGGAAGCTTGAAATGAGCTAAAAGTCCAAGAACACTAGTGTGTGTTCTTGGTGTTTTTGGTGTTTTGGAAAACTAGTCAAAACACATAAATGGATGGATTAAAGGATGTATAATCATTAGATGTTATGTTATATCAACTAATCAAGTCGAGAAACACTTACGTTTTCGGGAAATCGGGTGAAAACCGGGATGATACTTGAGAGAGTTTGGAGTTTACTCTTTAGGGTGAAAATGAGAAGTGTGGTAATTTGGGGAGCGGTTTTTGGAAGATTTTTCGGCCTAAACATAAAAGTTTGGCCGTGAACTTCTAAGGCATGAGGTGTTTGCGGTTTTGAAATTTCAAGACTCGAGACGGTACATTCTTTCACCCATTCATTTAAAGAATAATTATTATAATAGTAAAACGAACTTTAAATTTTCTAGAAACCAATAAAAGTGAACTTGACTTATAATTTGAAATGATTGACTCTAGGGTTTGACCGAATGAAAATTTTGAGTTTTCACACGTTTTAACTCAAGATTTTAGAAAAGTCTATAAGGGGAATTGGGTACCAAGTTGTATTTAAGTACAACTTACCATCCACAGACCGATGGTCAGAGTGAAAGAATGATACAAACACTTGAAGCTATGTTGAGAGCATGTACCCTGGAATTCCTAGGTAATTGGGATGAACATTTACCTTTGGTAGATTTTTTCTACAATAATAGTTTCCACTTGAGCATAAAGATGACACCTTATCAAGCTCTGTACAGACAGAAGTGTCGTACACCGTCTTGTTGGCTTGAGGCTGGGGAAAAGCAGTTTATGGGACCGGAGATAGTCGATCAAACTGTTGAAAAGCTGAAAATAATCAGGGAAAGAATGTTAGCGGCTCAGGATCGTCAAAAGAGATATGATGACAAAAAGCAAAGACCAATGACTTTTGAAGTTGGAGATTCGGTTTTGCTTAAAGTCTCGCCATGGAAGGGACTTATAAGATTTGGTAAAAGGGGAAAGTTAAGTACAAGGTTTATTGGACCGTTTAACGTTCTTCAGAGGATTGGGAACCAAGCTTACAAACTCGAATTACCCGAAGAACTGAATGGTATTCATAACACTTTTCATGTGTGTTATTTGAGGAAGTTCACGGGAGAGTTCCCGACATGATTCCACTTTCGGAGTTGAGAATTGATGAAAACAAGAGGTTAATTGAAGAACAGAGGCAATCGTTGACCGAAAGACTAAGAAGTTACGACGCAAGATGGTCAAGTTAGTGCTTGTCCGTTGGAAACATACGAATGGGCCAAATCTCACATGGGAGACGGAGAGTGACATGATGAGTCGCTATCCGCATTTGTTTGTTGATATGTGATTCCGGGGATGGAATCATTCTAAGGTGGAGAGAATTGTAACACCCGTGTTTCTGGGCTTGTCATTAATAGTGATGTAATAGTCTAAGTTAACCTTTGTAACCCATCTTGAAATAATAGAGATGTATTATTTGAATATTATGTGTTTTGTGCTTAATTGTCTGACCTAAATGAATTAAGGATAAAAATAAGCGTCAAAATGAAATGTTAGATAAGCCCGATATCGATACATGAAGACGTAGTGGTTGTGACGAGGTTTCCGAATATATAAAGAATGTCGAAATCCGAGTTATAACGAAGAAGTTATGACCTGTCGAAGTTTCGCGACAGAACCGACACGACACTGAATGACGTAAAATACGGATTTAAGATAGATCAATATCTAGCCTTGGTGATCTAAACAAAAGTTGTAGAATATGTTAAAACGAGAACGTACATAAAAAGAACGCCCAAATTTAACTTCGTATGAGGAAGTTATGATTTTTCGAAGTTTCAGCTTAGTAGTAGACAACCCGAAGTTCGAATATCAGATCGAGCGATATTTAGCCAAAACTTTCTAAATGAGAATTGACAATCTCATCAATAGTTGTGCAACGACGAAAAGACAGACGAAAAAGGACGTCAAACGAAGGAGTTATGATTTTCTAACACGGTTTTCTTGTTCCGACTTATTAAAAATAATATAATAAATATATAATAAAAATAAAGTCAAAATTAGCCGACGAAGTCTAAACGAAAGTTGTAGATCTTGTTTTTATCTACGCATGGAAAAAAGGAAATGTCGAAAATGGAGCTCGTATACAAAAATTATGAATTTCTGAAGTTCCGGGCGTGAACCCCAACACTGTGTCAGAGTTCACGAGGTGAAAACAGTGTTCACGACGTGAACTCAGTACTGACGCCTTCTGGGGCCTTCCAGAGCAAGTGGACTGAGGACAAACGCAATGACGAATGCTTGACTGAACTCACGATGTCAATTTTGAGATTTCACGACGTGAATTCAGTATTTCAGCCCTATAAATAGAAATCGAAGGGCATCCGATTTTCGTGGATATTCCCTTACTCTCCCACTCCCGATACCCTCTCTAAGCCCAATTTTAACCCCCGAAGCCCCGGTATCATCCCGAGACCTGAAGCGAGTCCCGAAGCCCAAAGATCCCGAGAAGAAAAGAGTTTCTGAGCCGAAGCTCTGCCTGCGAGAAGCTCGGTGTGTGAAGATCTTCCAGATCTACCGAAGAATACTACTTCTACAAGCCGTAGTGCTGCCTAATCATCTTTTGATCAAGTAAGTGTGTAGTTACTTTATTCTAACGCATAATTATGAAGTATTTTATATGAAATACGCGTTATGTGTATATTTTGTTGTTATATGTGTGAATGTATATTCACTTTCTTCTATCTCATAGATATGATTTATTCTCTATGAAATACATGTTATGTGTATGTGTCACATCTGTAGTTTGGAATATGTATTGAATGAGAATGTTATACAGGTTTTAAACTATGTATAAAAATATATATTTTTATCTACTAATATGTTGGGTAGAACATGAGTAGATAGTTGATGTATGATAAACATATGAGAGGCCTTGATGTTGTTGTTGTTGATCTAGTTATTCAATGGAGTATGGATAACGACCATAGTCTCTTTCTAGACAGTCATGTGGAATGCTAGCAGGTTCATAACCTGTACGTGTTGTGAACGATGTGCTCACCGGTGTACTCTATCTATCCCATGGTTGCCTTTAGGACATCTATTGTTGAGGAAACCCCTTGCAGTAATGTCCGTTCCGATGAAAATCCTAGATTAGGTCCCTTGTAATAGATGTTGTTTTAGGTACGTAAAGTGAGGATAACGGGAATGGGTAATCGGGTTATTGTTGGTTGGTGAAATTAAATATAATTATTTATTGTGGGTTGAAAACTCTATATGCTCACCAGGCTCCCAAGCCTGACCAACTCAGTTTTGTTATATTACAGGTAGTGGCGCGAGAGCATAAGTTGGATGACTTATCAAGATCTTTTGATATTAGACCAGTTGTTATATGTAACTGTTGTATGGGCTGTCTTTTGTTGTTTATGCTTTTGGTCTGTTGATCGGAACATGACATCCCGAATATTGTTATATAATGAAAATGCATATCTTGATAAAATGCTTTGATAAACTTTATTTTATCATATTTTGTTTTGGGAACAAATTCTGCAACTCTTTTAAATGAAAAATATTTACTCTGAAAATATATTTTAAAAGCATAAATGAAACCGGTATTTTCTGGCCGTGATTTTGGGGATGTCACAATACCTAATTATTAATTGAGTATTATTGATGATGTTAGCGCAAGGATTTTCTGGATCAGCGGATCGAGATTTTATCTGAGAGATTCAGCAGTTTGAGGTGAGTTTCCTCACTCTGTTTAGCAGGTCGAAGACACCAATGTCTGCTAATATGTTTAGGATGCTAGTTGTATGCGTGACTCTTGCATGTGTTATGTGTTTATATGTATATCGGGCGGACCCTGATGATTCTTTTGTATGTTATTTATCTTTGTGATTTTTGCATGTGTTTATATGTTTGTATGTAAACCGAACGGGGCCCGATGCCAGTCGGGGCCTGATGACTGACAGATTTGCTCCGAGCGGGACTCGATGTCAGGCGGGCCCATTATATGTTTAATATGTATGGTATGTGGTATTTTGGGGAACTCATCAAGCTTTGTGCTTACTGTTTTCAGTTTATGTTTCAGGTACTTCTGGTTCAAAATAGAAAAGCTCGAGATGATTGCAGTGCACACACCACATTGTTCCACATTTTATATTACTTTGACGTACTTGGATGTTATTGATACATTCTGATTCACTATGTTTCTATGATGTTGTTTTGGATAATGATTTTATTAATTTGAAATTTGAAATTTAAATTTTTCAATCCTAATTTTTTGGGTTGTTACACATTTGATGAGAGTGGTAATGGGTTTGAAAAGAGAAAGAAAATCAAGTACAAAAAATAAAACAATTATGTTTTTGCATATGTTTATTTTATTTATATTGTTTTTTTTTTATAATCTACTGTACATATTATATTATGGGTGAATGAAGCAATTATATCTTTCCATATGTTTATTTCATTTATATTGCGAATTGGAGGAATCGAAAACTCAATATCAAAATTGGAAAAGATTGAACACTTAATGTCCAAATCACAAAAAATGAATGTATGGTGATTTTTGCTGTCATTTTTTTTTTTTTTGTTTCTGGCACATTCTCATGTCACGTCAGCAGTGACAACGTAATGATATGAAATAAACCGATCAAACGATAACAAATTAAAAAAATAATGATTTAACTGTATCAAAGAAAAAAAAAACGGTGTAGAAAAAAGTCAGTGATTTTTTCTAATTGAAACATGTATGAAACGAAAAAGTAAGGTTGACCCTGGAGTGGAGGGCTTAATTCAGAACACGCCTCGTAAGTCGTACCGTCCCCAGTTCATGTGTTATGGGCCATGGCCTGATGCTTTGATGATCAGAAGAAGAATGGGCCTAAAACTACCGGATTCTGATTTCCACGCCACGCGCCAGTAGGCAGTAGAGGAAATCGTCACGACGGACATCTGGCACTTGTCTTCTTCTATTGCCTAACATTGGGGTCGTCGTCTCCGCCCCCTCTATTGCTCTATTGCTGCCTGCCATAATCAACTCTTCGGATCACTTGCTCAGCACTCAGATCCGTCCACAATCTTCCCCGACTAACTTTCAGTCTCAGGTACCTGCTTTCTTTGCTTCTCTGTTTGTTTGATTGTATATATATATATATATATATATATATATATATATATATATATATATATATATCAACATGTTGCTCAGCCCAATTTGTTATTATCTTTAGATCAACCACTAAGTAACGAATTTTGGTTTTTTTAGTAGCAGATTGGAGCCTTTTCTTAAAATTTGTAATCATGATTAGGGTTTTGACCTCTTGAATTTAATCGATTTGCATATCTATACCGTGCTAACTTACACGTCAATGCTCTGAATAAATCAAATCAGTGAGTTTAGGGCTCTGAGAGTGGAAATTGAATTGATCGTTATCAGCATGGTAAGAGCTCATCCTGAAGATTATATTTTATCTAATATTATAACTGTTGCCTTGGAGTATAAGATGCTTCGTTCGTATGTTTCAGAATTACATTTTAGGAGCTTTCAAGCCGGCTTGTAATATTTCAATCACATTTGCCGATGCCAAAACTCGCAAGCAGGTATCTTATAGATGAATCGTTAGTTTATTATTATAATAAGTGGTCTTTTTATTGGATCAATGTGCTGTAAGTCTTGATTTAAAGCATCTGACACAACTCAAGCAGTGATGATTCTTAGTGAGCAGTTATGTCCGAATGAACAATATTTCAAGTTAATGTCATGAAGATTGGGCTTATCTCATGTGCTAAGTATGGTCTATTGCCATGAAATTTCTGATGTTTATAGCAACATCAGCTTACAAAGCACATGCTCTTTAATTGTTTGTTAATCACTGCTTCTCCTGTAGGAAGAGAACTGGTTAAAATTTAAGATAGAATAAGAATAGTACTGGTTTTGTGCATCCATAAGGAAGCTTGTTGACTATATTTGTGATGTAGGCTCCATTAAAGAAAGAAAATGGTCAGACAATACTGGTCCCCCTCTTCCAAAGTCAAGAAAACATTGCTGGGAAGGTACATATGTGACAATGGACGATATTTTGTTGCTTTGATCATTTTATTGAGAGGCTAGTCATGTCACATGTGATGGAAAGTGTGGGGTCCATTGTTTGTAGATTTGTTTAGAACCCTCGCAAGGAAAGAAGGTTGAACACAACGGTATCAAAATAGAGCTCCTTGGGCAGATTGGTGAGTTTGTGTTAAATCTGTAACAACAAATTAGCATATTATGATTTATAATAATATATTTTTATTTTTGTTTTTTGCAGAGATGTATTTTGACCGAGGCAACTTCTATGACTTTACCTCCCTTGGTAGGTTTCTGTTACCTAAGGGCTAAGGGTAACCTGATTTACTACAATGTGAATCTGTTATGTTGTGTTATGCAGTTCGTGAGCTGGATGTTCCTGGTGAAGTGTATGAAAAGAAAACATATCCTTTTGAATTTTCAACGGTTGAAATGATGTACGAGACATACAATGGAGCAAACGTGCGACTTAGGTAAGTTAAAAAAAAAAAAAAAAAAAAAAAAGTTTTAGTTTCAGATGAAGGTAAAGTAAAAATAAGATATCTCATTCTCATTCTCATTCTCTCAGGTATGTGTTAAAGGTGACCATCAATCGTGGTTATGCTGGTAGCATAGTGGAATACCAAGATTTTGTAGTAAGAGAAAGGGTTACTTGTGAATTGTGATGTATCTATATATGTAATATGTAATATGTATGTATGATTTTGATTGCATCAGGTGCACAACTACACCCCAGCTCCAGACATCAACAATAGCATTAAGGTGAGTGTTATTTTTGATTTAGCAAGAAAAGCATTGAGAAAAAAAAAATGAAAAATGTAATGAATGAGACAGATGGAAGTTGGAATCGAAGACTGCCTTCATATCGAGTTTGAGTACAACAAAAGCAAGTATGATCTAAAAGACGTGATCATTGGGAAGATATATTTTCTGCTTGTTAGAATAAAGTTGAAGAATATGGATCTTGAGATCAGAAGACGGGAATCCACTGGTTCTGGGGCTAACACTCATGTGGAGACAGAAACCTTAGCAAAGTTTGAGCTGATGGATGGAGCTCCTGTCAGAGGTAATAATAAGTATTCTTCATACTTTTGGAATCAAATCAAATGTCTAATTTGAGTTGAAAATGTGTTTAATTTAGGCGAATCGATTCCAATCAGGCTGTTCCTGAGCCCATATGAACTCACACCAACACACCGCAATATCAACAACAAATTCAGTGTGAAATATTATTTGAATCTGGTGCTTGTTGACGAAGAAGATCGCAGGTACTTTAAGCAGCAGGAAATCACAATATACCGGACTCCTTCTCAATCCTCCTGATTCCTGATTCCGCTTGCTTCATTTAGAATCTCATATAACAACACACGTTTTTCATTTGTATAGGTAAAAACATTTGTGTAGATTAGTTGTGCTTTTTTGATACTTTTGTTAATGAATATGATGAAACAGCAAATTAATCAATTGTAGTTGTTTTAAACCAACAATTTGGCCCATGTTCTAGGGTCCCACTCCCCACCTGAATTGAATGAGATAGATATATATATAATATTATTTTGCGTTTGGGCGTTTGGCACTTTGGCATTCATGTTTGACTAATTTTGTTTCCATTCGTTAAATATGCATCATCTGCTTTGACCCAAATTCGGTACAGATCCAATCTCAACCATTGTTTCTATTTATTTATGCTTTTTTTAGGAATTATTTTCCATGCCTGTCTTAATGATTTATGATTTTAGTTTTGATATTATTTCTAAACATCCGACATGTGCAACTCTTGCTCTTCTGGAGATGTGGTTGACCGGTGGATTGACCTGTTGATGTTGTCACGGAGGGTAGTTAACCGGATGTCGGAGGTGCTGCTGCTGGCGGGGTAGCAATGGTAACCTGCAAACAAATGGCAAGTCCATGTAGGAACAAGTGACCCACCTAACTTTTAAATATTGTTTACAACTAATATATAAAAATCATATGTGACACATTAATTTGTTGTTGTGACCTACCATGAATTGTTTGTTTTAAATATGTAAGATTTAGCCCATATTTTGTATTTCATTAGCCCAAAGTTGAATTTATTTACCTCATTACATTTAAATATAGATAAAAAAAAAAGGAAAAGAGATTTAATAATAATAATAATAATAATAATAATAATAATAATAATAAACTATTGTTGCTTCCATCTTGTCATGTACAATTATAAAAACTTTAAATCTCTTTTTCTAATACGACCTGATCCGATCTAGACCCCTCAGCTAGTATTATTATTTTTTTTTTTCTTTTTATATTAGTTTCAGTTATATAGTGAACCATATGGTTATACGTTCTAAACTCGTTACTGCTGCAAACAAAGGAAACTTTGCCACATGTTTACAAAGAATCTCAATCAATTAACTACTTTAGTTATTTATATCTAAAGATAATAATAGAATTGAACATATTTTTTTGTGGAATATTAGGTAACTGACACAACTTTTTAACGTTTGCTGAAATGATTATCATGCCTGAGACATTCTAGTTTGTACGAGACAATCGGAGTGTCGTATTTCTTTAAGAGATGATAGTTAAAATGTACCCCTCCATTGTCCCCATTCTCCCTGCCTTGACCAAACCTTAAAGTCAAGAGAAATCAACGCTCGAGTCAACTATCCATGTTGACCTGACTCGCCGAGTGCATCTCTAAACTCTAGATCTAGCCTCCCAAGGGTCGAATGTCATGTAAAGCTTCAATCTTTACGTTCATGCATGGTGTGTTTGCTCCATAATGCCAAATAAGAGCTCTAACCAAGATGTTTAAGCACAATAAACCTTTATAGTTGGATAAAGTTGGGACCTTTGGACTCTATGGACCTCACAATGTCCATATCTAATGTCTCAATGCTTGGCAAACACAAGTCATACCAAATCTCAAGGAAATATGGAAAAAAGCCCCAAAAACTTCTCGTTAGCAAGATCTAAACAACATGATGAGCAAGGTGACGACTTTTACCTTCCAACAGAAGCTCCAAGTGAATGATTACTGAATCTCATAGCCTTTCCTCGTCCCTTGCTTGAATCTCTCTTCTTCTCCTTCCAATGCTTCACCAAAACACTCAAATATAAGTTGTAACACTCTCTCTTAGCTCAAAGGCCGATTAGGGTTTCACTCACGGGAGTAGGGTAGTTAGTGAGGCGGAAATGAGGACATAAGTTTCCTTAAATAGGCCCCAAACTCGGGGATTTAGGGTTTCACCTCACAGTGCCTACTCGGCGAGTCACCTCTCTAACTCGTCGGGTTGATCATTAAACCCACATGGTATAATCGGACTCTACTCGACGAGTTAGGCTCACAACTCGTCGAGTCACACATGAAGTCTCAATAATAAATAGATAAATAAAGAAATACCTAGGAGTCGGGATGTTATAATTCCCCCCCCCCCCACTAGAATCAAACTTCGCCCTCGAAGTCAGGCTCTGGAAAAAAACTCTAGATACTGCTCGCGCATCTCGGACTCTGGCTCCCATGTACACTCGGATCTATTCCGATGCTGCTACTGGACCTGAACCAGGGGCACCTCTTTGCTTCTCAAAACCTTCACTTTCTGATCCAAAATCACAATCGGCCTCTTGATATAATTCAGGCTCGTATCCACCTGAATGTCCTCTAAGGGTACCACTGCTGTCTTATTGGCTACACACTTCCTCAACTGAGACACATGGAAGGTGTTGTGAATCTGGCTCAACTCTGCTGGTAGCTCTAATCGGTAGGTCACCCTACCTACTCTAGCGATCACTCTCAAGGGACAAATGTATTCCCTATTTCCTGAATCGGATCACCCCTTTCCATGGGGACACCTTCAGGAGGACAAAATCTCCCACCTGGAACTCTAGCTCGGATCGTCACCGATCCGCGTAACTCTTTTAGCGACTCTGGGCTGTCAGTAACCTCTGTCTAACCTGTTGAATCTGGTCGGTCGTCTTCTGTATTATCACAGTGTCACCCATCACTCGCTGCCCTACCTCTCCCCAACAAAAGGGAGTCTGACACCTCCTCCCATATAGAAGCTCAAAGGGAGGCATACCAATACTCGAATGATGGCTATTATTGTAAGAAAACACAACCAAGGGGAGATAAGTGTCCCAACTTCCTCCGAACTCTATATCACATGCACGAAACATGTCATCAAGCGTATGAATTGTCTGCTCGCTCTTCCCGTCTGTCTGTGGATGGTATGCAGACTAAAATGCAATTGGGTACCCAACTCCTCATGAAATTTCTTCAAGAACCTAGAAGTAAAGCGAACGTCTCGATCTGACACTATCGAGGTCGGCACTCCATGCCGAGTTACCACCTCTCTCACATAAGTCTCAACCAGTCTCTCTGTGGACGAGCTCTTACTGATATCAAGGAAGTGAGCACTCTTCATCAGCCGGTCCACAATCGCCCATATCGCGTCAACCCCACGCGTAGTTCTCGGTAACTTGGTGATAAAGTCGATAGAAATTTGTTCCCAATTCCACTGAGGGATCTCTAAAGGCTGCAAAGGACCATGTGGATGCTGGTGCTCCGCCTTAACCTGACGACAGGTTAAGCACCTCTCTACAACCCATGCCACATCCCTCTTCATACAGGGCCACCAATAGTCTATCTTCAGGTCCAAATACATCTTAGTGGCCCCTGGGTGGATTGAGAATATTGATCTATGTGCCTCATCCAACAATACATTGTGAGCTCCACTTGTATAGGGCACCCAAATTTGTCCATGGAAAGTCATAAGCCCACGACTGTTCGTCACAAATTTGGAAACCTGCCTAATCGCACGCTCTCTCTTGCAGTTCTTCGGTCTCACAGCATCCACCTGAGCCTCTCGGATGGTATCTAAGACTGGAGTCATCACCGTCATCCGCATACAGACATCCTGGATCGGAGCGCTCTCGGCTCTGCGACTTAAGGTATCGACTACCACAATAGCCTTGCCTGGGTGATATAAGATCTCACATTCATATTCCTTCATTACATCCAACCATCTCCTTTGTCTCATATTCAGGTTGGGCTGATCCATCAGGTACTTCCGGGTCTTATGGTCCGTGAATATGGTACACCGGACACCATAAAGATAGTGGCGCCAAATCTTGAGGGCAAACACCACCGCCCCAACTCCAAATCATGGGTGGGATACCTCGTCTCGTGAGGCTTCAACTGCTTGACACGTATGTTATCACGTGACCCGTATTCATCAACACCCCACCTATCCCTGAAGTGGATGCATCACAATAGAGCATGAAGTCCTCCACTCCCTTCGGAAGGGCTAACACCGGAGCTTTGCACAACCTCTGGTGAAGAGTCTCGAATGATGTCTGCTGATCGGCCCCCCAAACAAAAGTAACACCCTTCCGGGTCAATCTGGTGAGAGGAATCGCAATCTTGGAGAAATCCTTGATAAATCTCCGATAGTAACCGGCCAATCCCAGAAAACTCCTGATCTCCGATGGAGATCTCGACACCTCCCATCGCATAACTGGCTCAATCTTGGCCGGATCGACAAATATCCCATTCTGATTAATGAGGTGTCCCAATAACTAGACCTCTCGTAACCAGAAGTCACACTTGGAGAATTTGACATACAGACTCTCCGACCTCAATACCCCAAGAACCTCTCGCAGATGCTCATCATGCTGCTCTCTGGACCTCGAGTACACCAAGATGTCATCGATGAACACGATCACTGACCGGTCCAACATAGGCCTACACATACGGTTCATGAGATCCATGAACATTGACGGTACGTTGGTGAGCCCGAAAGGCATCACCACTAACTCGTAGTACCCATAACGAGTCCTAAAGGCCATCTTATGGATATCCTCCTCGCAGAGTCTCATATGATGATATCCATACCTTAAATCGATCTTGGAAAATCAAGATGCCCCCTGCAACTGATCAAACAAATCGTCGATCCTCGGAAGTGGATAACGGTTCTTGACCATCAGCTTGTTCAACTCCCGCTAATCAATACGCATCCTGTGTGAACCATCCTTTTTCTTGACAAAAAGGACCGGGGCTCCCCACGGTGAGCTACTTGGTCTGATAAATCCTTTCCCCAGCAACTCCTGAAGCTACGAGGATAACTCTTACATCTCTGGTGGTGCAAGGCGATAAGGTGCCTTGGCAATAGGCATCGCGCCCGGAACTAAATCAATCCGGAATTCCACCCGCCTCTCAAGGGGCACATAAAGACAACTCCTCGGGTAAAACATCCAGAAACTCGCACACTATCGGTGCCCCGGCGGTAGAACTCGACCTCTATGTGGCAACCCGCGTATCCATCACATACACCAAAAACCCCATACAACCTTGTTGTAGACTCTATCTCGCTCTGGCAACAGAGAGCAGAAATCTGACCCCAGATCTAGTACCCTCGCCATACACTGTAAGCACTCCCCCACTAGGGTCTCATATATTCACCAATTGACGCTCACAGTCGATCACTGCTCCAAAGCGGCTCAACCAATACATGCCCACGATGACACATACCTCACCCATCGCTATCGGCACCAGATCTATCGGGAACTCGACACCAAAAATCTCCAACACACATCCTCAGAATACATCAGTAGCAAAACTACATGCTCATCGGCTATGGAAACCTTCAGAGGCCGACTCAATGCCTCACGTCGGATACTAATGTGACAACTAAAAGCTAAGGACTCAAAGAACCGACTCGCACCCGGGTCAAATAACACCAAAGTAGGTACAAAACTCACAAGAAATGTATCTAAATATAGCACAAAATAAGCACAATAAATCTCAAAATAAATAAATAAGGAAATATGTACCATCCACGACATCTGGTGCTGCGTTGACCTCCTCTGTTGTTAGCTGAAAGGCTCTCCCACGAGCCCTCGGAACCTCGGCCTTCACCGTCCGACTATCAATAGCACGCAAAGCAGCATGAGTGGAACCCTCGGCTGATCCTTATACACGCCGAGGGCACTCGGCCTTCTGATGGCTGATCAGATTGTAGTGAAAGCAGACTGCATATCCCTTAGGGCAATTCTTTGTTGTGACATCCCCAATTTCACGGCCAGAAAAGACTAGTTTTGTTTATGCTTTGTTTGAAAATCAAAGTAATCTTTTTACATAAAAGTGTTGCAGAATTTGTTCCCAAAATAAAATATGATAAGAATTTATCAAAGCATTTCTTTAAAGAAATGTATTTTCATTAAATAACAAAATCTCGGGTTGTCATGTTCCGTTACAGACCAAAAGGATAAACAATATAAAATAGACCTTACAACAGTTATTTATAACAACTGATCTATAATCCAAAATCTCTCGTCAAGTCCACCAACTTATACTCTTGTGTCATTACCTGTAATGCAAAGAAAACTGAGTGGTTCAGACTTGGGAGCCTGGTGAGCATATAGGGTTTTCAACGCACAATAATATAATTATTATATTCAATCATCAAACAATCAACATAATTACCCATCCACATTATCTTCTTTATTTCTTAAGGTTTTATCCTAAGAATCAACTATCATTCCTTCATTCGTTCCTAAGGATTGACCTAAGGAATTGACACAAAGTCCATTACTACCCGAGGTTCCTATAACAAACACTAAATCCATAGCTTCCAAGGTTCATCTATACAATACTAAATCCATAGCTACCAAGGTTCATCTATATAGTACTAAATCCATAGCTACCAAAGTTCATTTACACTGTACTAAATCCATAGCTACCAAGGTTCATCTATACAGTACTAGATCCATAGCTATCCAAGTTCATCTACAATGTACTAAATCCATAGCTACCATCATTTTATTATGAGGCACTAAATCTATAGCTGCTAGGTTTTTTAGAGTACACCGGTGAACATCAAGTCCACAACACCTACAAGTTGCGAACTTGCTAGTGTTCCATAGGACTGTCTAGAATAGTCTGTGGTTGTCATCCTTACTCTGCTAAATGATGGGGGGCATTGTTTGGGTAAAGGTTTCACTCATTTTTCACCCATCACTCTAATCTATTGATCTATATAATCTTTTGTCTCATCCTCAAACTCATCTTTCATCACACACCAACTGTTTCGTCTACTCATGTTCTACCCAACATATTTGTAAATATAAATTACATATACATTTTAAATCATTTAAAAACTTGTATAAAACATTCATTCAACATCCATCTCAAGTAAACAAACAATATACAAACACATAACACGTATCTTATAGCAAATGTTTCATATCTATGTGTTAGAAGAAAGTAACTACACACTCACTTGATAAGACGATTATCAGATAGCTCGACGGCTCTTAAAATAATATTATTCGATGGAACCGGGAGATCTTCACAAAAACCGGGCTACTCGCGGGCAGAATTTCGGCTCGACAACTATAGTTCTCGGGATCTTCGGGGCTTCGGGACTTGCTTTGGGTCTCGAGATGATACTAGGGCTTCGGGGGTATAACTTGCCAAGTAAAAGAAAGTTTAAGGGGGTGAAAGGAAAGAAATTAGTAAACAACTTCAGTTAACCTCACATTTTATTTAAGGGGGTGAAAGGAATGCCAACACACTATGGGTCCAATCATCCTCGAGATGGAATACCCCAGACCCTCAACTAATAGGTTAGAATGCCCCGGTCTATTGGCCTCCGCACGAAGCAGATAAACCTCAACCACCAAACATACATGTGCACATATAACAGATAATCACATAACAGTCTACATACAAAACTGATCTAACAGATCATACCACATAGCTCATCATATCATCCTATCTACCAGGATACCGATCTAACAATTCATAATACGTATCATATAATATTATCCTACCCTCTAAGAAACCGATCTAATAGATCATACTGGCATAACATAACCAGATAGATTCCAAAGGGTCGGCCTTGGTGCCTTAGACCCTTGAGTATAGTGAGGATAACTCACCTTGTAACTTCGACTCGCAGGGATAAGCTCAAACTCTCGGATCACTGATACAAGCACCACCACCTATATTTATTACGAACCAAACTCGTAAATCTCCAATCTTTCCAAAACTGTCCTCAAAAGTCAACGGGTCAACTCATGGTCAAAGTCAAAGTCATCAGTCAAGGTCAACAGTCCATGTTGACCTTAACTCGTCGAGTACCCTTAACTGCTCGCCGAGTTTCTTTAATACTCGCCAAGTCACCAGAGTGACTCGTCGAGTTCCTAAGGCTCGCGATCAAAGCTTTGAGACCACTCGTCGAGGTTTCCCGCGTGCAACTCGTCAAGTTTATACACACCTAACAAGTTGGGAAAACCTTAACCGACTCGCCGAGTCGCTCTACAGGCTTGTCGAGTCTAAGGGAATCTTCATCAGACTCGCCGAGTTATTCATCTAACTTGTCGAGTCCTTGACCATCTTCAAATGACTCGCCGAGTCGACCATGTGACTCGCCGAGTACCTTAAATCCCTCATCCATACAGAAACTTTTTAAGTCATGCAAAGGCTCCAAACTGTAGATCTAAGCTTATAGGGTATGATTATCACCTAAAGTTGCAAACTTTACGTACATGCAAGATGGTATGACCCAAAACAAGCTAAAAGGAATGGCTTAAGGCAATGGGATAGCTCATAGCTTGGCACATACTTAACTTTATGATAAAGAGAGGCTAAAGGATCCTAGATCTGAGGTTGCAGCCTCAAATATTGACCCAACACAGAGAATCACCACAAAACCCTAAAAAGGGCTCTAAACCCAACCATGAGGGGTTCTAATCAAAGGAGAACCAAGGTAACAACTTTTAACCTTCAAAATGATGCAAAGCCAAGGAAGAATTCGAATCTACAACAACCACTAGCTCCAACTTCTTGAACTCCAAAGGATCTTCTTTCAAGGTAAAAAGCACACACAAAAGAGGGTAACCATGAATTAGGGTTTCTGGATTTGAGAGAGACAGTAAGAGAGGCTAAGGAGAATATGTAATCCTTAAATAGGGTGCCAAAACCCCAGGATTTAGGGTTTCATCTGCCAGCTCCTACTCGTCGAGTCCCTACTTGGAATTGTCGAATAGATCACTAAACACGCGGACCAACCCGCTGCTACTCGACGAGTAGGGCTACCAACTCATCGAGTAGACCTTGAAATCAAGAAAGTTCTTATGTTAGTCAATTACTTGCATATCAGGGCGTTACAATTTGTATGTATTTAGACTGTTATGTGATTATCTGATATATATATGTACACATGTTTGATTGGTGGTTGAGGTTTATCTGCGTTGTGCAAAAGCCAATAGACTTGGACATTCCAACCCGATGGTTGTGGGCCGAGAGTATTCCATCTCGAGGATGATTGGACTCGTAGTATGTGGGCATTCCAACCCGATGGTTGTGCGCCGAGGGTATTCCATCCCGAGGATGACTGGACCCGTTATATATATATATATATATATATATATATATATATATATATATATATATATATATTGACATTCCAACCTTGAGTATTCCATCCGGATGGATGACTGGACCCGGAGGTTGATTGGGTATGGGGTATTCCAACCCGATGGTTGATTGGACCCACAGTATGTTATTTATGATTATATGTGTATTGTTGTGTGTATGGGTATTTAGGGCGAACTCACTAAGCTTTGTGCTTACAGTTTTAGTTTATTGTTTCAGGTGCTTCAGATGTCTCGGCAAGGCGAAAGCGTGAGCGTATACATCCTCGTGTTTTGGACTTATGGTTTCCTTGATACTCTGATTTGAAACTATTTTGAAAACATTTTGTAGTAACTAATGGCTTTTGGATGTTTGAAAAAGTTTTAAATTGGTTTGATTTTTATGGGTGTTACACTTGCTGGTGTATTTTTTCAATAAAAACACATAACAAATTATATATGTATAAAACAAAAATAATGTTACCCTTTTAAGTCATTTCCCGAGATTCGAATAGTGGTAGAAATTGGTAGAAAGTTATGTGAGATAATGAGTATAATGTGTGATATTTATAGGGGTAAATAATCAAAAAAAGAAAAAAGAAAAGATTCGTTATAAAAGAAAAGGCAAAAATGGTTGCAATGTATTCGTCTTCGGTGGGGCATCTCATCTAAGGAATATTATCTCGTACTACAAAAACAAATGGATTGCAAACTAGTTTCCTCCCACGATTCGACCTCAAACTAAAGATTCAAGAACGGATGGATTACAAACTAGTTTCCTCCCATGATTCGACCTCAAACTGAAGATTCAATAAGAAATGGATTACAAACTAGTTTCCTCCCATGATTCGACCTCAAACTAAAGATTCAAGAAATCTTCTTTAAAATCTTGGTGAATATGTTTGTAATGTTTTTGTTTTAGAAATTATATGTAAAATGGAAGAAAAGTTAATCATAGATTTTATTTATTTTCTCATATTTATACAAATTAGTGGTATGCAGAATTTAACCAATCCAATTACGAACCGATCGATTGGATTGGATATCCAATTACAATCGGATTAGATCGGATGCGGAATTTCAAAATCCAATTGGATTGGATCATCCTGAAAATTGAATGAATAACTTAACTAAATCAATCCAAATGTATATCCAATTTTAATTCACACAAATATTTAATATTATTATCCAAAGCCAGTTAATATTATTAATTATTCAATAAGAAAATACGTTGAAGACTTGAAATTAATATTACTTTATAAGTCTTATTTAACATAATTGTGCGGTTTTATTTTTAATTATCATAATTGTATTTGGTTATTCGAAAGAAAGAGATTAAATTGGTTAGATAATGGATAACCAATAAAAAATATCAAATGAATAAAGCATATCCAATGCAACATCTAATTGGATTAGTTTGGTTTGGTTTTATATATTGAATTGGATTAGATCGGTTGACAAAATTAAACATCCAACAGATTATTGGACTGTAATGGTTCCATCGAAATTAATGGACTTGAATCGGTAAACACACACTATGTTCCTTTTCCACTAACGTCGGACAAACCAAAACACAAGTATTGTCGATAAAAACCATTTCCATATCCAAATATGATATTATCCGAGATCTACCAATATAAATTTATATAAACATAGAAAAAATTATTAGAACTTTTAAATTATAGTAATCAATTTTATAATACATTCATACTTAGAAATTGCAATCAATATCATACTAGTAATATATGCTAAGTTGAAACCAATATTTAAGATTCAAAGTTTAAACACATAAAATGTCAATGTAGCACAATAAACTTACGTGTTTTGTCAAATTTAACCATTTTTAATTTTTTTTAATGCATAATAGGCAATCTAACGTATATTGTACATGTCAATTAAGTCGTTTTTGTTAGTTTTTAACAGATCCCTGGTTAACCAATTATTCTAAATTACATGAATGATCCCTATAATGTTTAGTTCTTTTGCGTTTGGTACCTCATTTTGAAACAAATGAAACACTTGATCTCCAATCACTACCTGTCAATACTAACCATCACCTACCGCCATCAGAAACCTGCTAGCCACCAAAAACTACCACTGGTGACCGTCAACCATCACCTGTCCCACCCCTCAGTTAACTTTGAATCCATGACCATTGGAAAAATGGGTCTACTACACCCCAAGTCGTATTCTCCGGCTAGGATGTCGTCCCCCCTCCACACACACACACACATCCACCTCCACTTCATCCCTCCTTGTCAACTCCGACTAGAATGTCACCTTTTACCGGAATCTGTAACTCGACCAAAACCTGATGCAAAAAACAATTACCCTCGTTTTCAAGCCCTCCATACCCTTCTTTAATATTCTGTCCTCTTTACAAACATATTATGATCCTCCACAAGCTCTACCTTCTTGTTAAGATCCATAACTTTTTTTCAGTAATAAGGCAAGTAATTCTTCAACATTGTTTCCTTATGCTTCTTGTGAAAATTTAGTTCAAAAAATTTAAGCTCAGACTCGGAATTCGACTTGTGATCGACTCGATCACTTCGGTGTGCAAAAACCAGGTGCCTTTTATGGTTTAGAAGACATTGATTATGGGTTAGCTGTAATCAACTATAACCATGACTTCGTCGTCTTTTTCAGCTTTATTGGCTTTGATTCAATGTGTGGAGGGAGATAAATTGGTGTCCAAATAAATATTGGCGGATTTGAAGAGCTGGTTGGGGGTGAGGCTATCAAATTCCTTGATGAAGACGGTGAGTTGGGCAGAGAATCATTTGAAGAGGGATTGATATACTCAGTTGGAATGAGACCGGAAGCGATGGTTTTGAAGTGGAGTGCGAAAGCAGTGAAGGATGTGGTGGCTGTTAAGAAAGTTTTCGATGGTGGTAGGGATTCGTATGAAAACATGGCTTCGATGTGGAGGAGCTAAGGACTCTACACAAAAGAAACTGAAATCATAGGAACCATTCATGTAATTTAGAATAATTGGTTAAATAATAATCTATTAAAAACTAACGAAATTGACTTAATTGATATCTACAATATAAATTATATGGCTTATTGTGCAAAAAAAATAATAATAAATAAATGATCAAATCAGACAAAACATCTGAATTCAATTCAATCTTTAAAAAGTGACATTTCCCATTGATATGATATTTTGGACACATAAAAACTGCTAACCAAAAAGGAAGTAATCGGTATTGTGGTACACAACTACACACTACATACAACAAAGCTAAGGGATTAAAAAAGCAAAATGGTAAAAGCACATGGACCAAAATGGGTTATTTAAAACGTAGTAAAGCCATAAAATGGACATCTTTCATCTTTGGTGAGGAAGGCAAACCGCGTTCATCCTGCTTCCTCGTCTCTCTCTGTCACACGGAAGAATATTACTGTGATCGACGCTGCATACTCCATAACCATTTTCTTACAACTACCCCCCTCTCTACATCTTCTTCACTCCCCCTTTGAGTTTTTAAAATTTTGCAATGGAGGTGTTCTATTACATGGTGTTTGGGGGTTTAGGATTGATTGTGGCAGCTTTGGAGTTGAGTAAGAACAACAAAGATCGAATTAGCACTTCTCAGTCATTTACTTCCTTCAAGAACAATTATCTTCTTGTCTACTCCCTCATGATGGGTACGCCAGATCGATTTCCTTTACTTGTGCTGTTATTTTTAGGTTCTTAACGTGCTCCATAAGATCTGATGCGAATTTGATTATTCGCGCTTGCTTCTGAATGTGAATCTCTCACTCTCTCTTTATATATATATATACATATATTCGAAGAGATGCCGGATCGGGATCTTTGGTAAATGTAAAACCTAGTGATGCACTGTCAATTCTTTGTTTGATCAGTTAATTTTTCGCCTTTTTGCAATAGTTAATGAAGCAATCACCAAAAATTGAATTTCGTATATAAGAGACCCACTCGTGCTGATGTCTACTTGTCAGATCTTATCTTGTGTCCATCTGTTTTTGATTGATAAAGAAGAATTACAAGCTTGTAGAGCTGAAACCTAAATTCCGTCATGCTATAGTAAAGTTGAAAGATAGAGAAACTTGGAATGGATTACATGTTGACTCTTTATAGGAGATGAAAGTATATGAATAGTTAGAAATTAAAAAAAGATTAAGAGATGTAGATGTTTAGTTGTTTGGATCTCTGTTAATGTTTATGTTTATGACTCTGAATCTGATGGTGTGGGTATAGCTGGAGACTGGTTGCAGGGTCCTTATGTGTATTACCTTTACACAACATACGGGTATGGGAAAGGAGATATCGGGCAGCTATTTATTGCTGGATTTGGATCTTCCATGCTGTTTGGCACAATCGTTGGCTCTCTAGCTGATAAACAGTAAGCTTTCATCAAATCTTCATATATTGAAAGTGTTGGTAAATAACAAGTTTGTTTGTTACAGGGGTAGAAAGAGGGCATGTGTGACATACTGCATTACTTACATACTGAGCTGCATGACCAAGCATTCTCCACAATACAAGGTTTTGCTGTTGGGTCGTATCTTGGGTGGTGTTGCTACTTCTCTCCTGTTTTCTTCGTTTGAATCATGGCTCGTTGCAGAACACAACAAGGTAATTTTGTTTGTTTTTTTAAAAAAAAAAAAAAAAAAAAGATGTGGTGAATAATTAAAAGGTAGTTGGTTGACATCTGATTTCAGAGAGGGTTTGAGCAACAATGGCTGTCTTTAACTTTCTCCAAGGCCATATTCCTGGGGAACGGTCTGGTTGCAATCATCTCGGGGCTGTTTGGTAACTTTCTAGTGGACAGTGTAAGTCTAGGGCCTGTAGCACCCTTTGATGCTGCAGCATGCTTTCTTGCAATCGGGATGGCCATTATATTATCCTCATGGGGTGAGAACTATGGAGATCCTTCCGACAACAAAGACCTGCTTTCCCAGTTCAAGGCGGCTGCTGTAGCTATTGCTTCAGGTACATTTTTTTTTTTTTTTTTTTTTTTTTTAAAATTTATGAATTATGCTTTGGTTGATTAATTTTGAAACTAATTGCGTGTCTAAACTCTAGATGAGAAGATTGCACTGCTAGGAGCCATACAGTCTCTGTTTGAAGGGTCCATGTACACGTTTGTATTCCTGTGGACTCCTGCTTTGAGTCCAAATGATGAAGAGATTCCACATGGTTTTATTTTTGCGACTTTCATGTTGGCATCCATGTTAGGAAGCTCATTTGCAGCTAGACTCATGGCCCGTTCCTCACCTAGAGTCGAAAGCTACATGCAGATTGTCTTTTTGGTTTCTGCAGCATCCCTTTTGCTTCCTATACTCACAAACGTATAAAGCCTATCTCCCTATAATTAAATTATTTTTAAAAAAAAAAATAATAACCTAACCTCTCTTAATTAATTTGTAACAGTTCTTCGTAATAGCTCCCCCTCCTTCTGAGGTGAAAGGTGGAGGGATCTCATTGGGTTGCAGTATTCAACTTCTTGGGTTTTGTGTCTTTGAATCTTGCGTTGGAATCTTTTGGCCGTCAATCATGAAAATGAGGTCACAATACATTCCTGAGGAGGCCAGAAGCACTATTATGAACTTCTTTCGCATACCCCTCAATATATTCGTTTGCATCGTGCTCTACAATGTATGCTGCTCTGCTTTTTTTTTTTTCTGTAAATTTTCTTCATCTTTAAATGCCTGACATTTATTCTTTTGGTTGTGTTTGAAGGTAAATGCATTCCCCATTACGATCATGTTTGGAATGTGCTCCATCTTCCTTTTTGTGGCTTCTGTTTTGCAGAGGCGATTACTGGTCATAACCGATAAGCCAAGTGAGTGATGATCGGATATATTTATTAATTTGAAGCCGTTTTTACTAAGAGTTTTTATTTAAATTTATTTCAGAGTCGGAAGATTGGACATCGTTGAAAGAGAGAGATGTTGAGACTGAGCCATTAAATGATGATTAACATCAATCAAAATAGACATATACAAATATGAGAACACATCCAACAAACACATCTCATTCATGTGTTTTGACTTTTGATAAGATTAGTTTATTCAACCGGCACGATCCATGTAACCTGGCTACACAAACACGTGGAACAAAGAGCTTAAAGTAGCCTGCCTGACTTGCAAGGACTCTCGGCGTCAAACCAACTTTTTTTTATTCCTATTTATTATTATCATGTATAATTTTTACCGATTATTTTCCTACTTGTATTAAGGTCTCAAATAAAAACATTTGTTTGAGACTCTATTTTTGTCCAACAACTTGGTTTTTTTAGTGTGATTTCAAGTGTGAACTAATACATACAGTATGATTCTTTTATAACATCACAAGTTTATGCAATTTAAATGAGGTCCCGAATGATAAATTGACATTCGACAGTCAAAATTCAACATACTTAGAGCAGCAAATTTTTAACAACAATTGCCAAGCATATTCATATACTGAATTTTATAATGTTACATACAATTGATTAAAGATGAAAACTGAGGGGTCTGATCAAAACAAAACACATACAAGTTTTGCGACTTTATTAGCATCATGCTACAAGACAAGAGAAATATACATTACATGGTGATGGTGATTAACAAATGATAAATGATGAGAAACATTTACAAGAAACGACCACGTTTTGCAGGTGCTGAAGCAGTTTCCAGGTCTCCAATGAAGAACAGGATTCTGTCAAGAATCCCCATCTGGCGATCACGTCTACCCATAAACTCATCTTCTGTATACCTGGTTGCATCTGAGCTTGTTGAAGCAGAAGCATCATCTTGCAGATGTCTTGAACCCAAATGTCTTTGAATTTCTCCTTGGTGGATCAAGAAATAGTCATCTCCTTCCCTTATGATCTTCAGCCCCCTGCAAACCGCTTTTTAATGAATACTTAATTGTTTATAATTATAAGTAGCAAGTGATGGTGATGGTGATGGTTACTTACAATCCAACACGATCACACCGATCTTGAACTGCATATACATCTTTCCATGACTTTGCATCATCAGTGGGTGCATAAAATATGGCTCGCTCTATTCCCCATCTTTCTTTAAATAGGTTACACCAAAGATCATTTTCCAAACTAAACACCTTCCACTTCCTGCACACTTAAGTTAACAAACAACAAACTATTCTATCACTCTTATAACTCACCAATTTCAATATCAACTCTTGTTCAACAAGAAATCAGGCCATTTTTTACTCTCAAAAGACATAACTTACAAAACTAAAAGCCAAAACTCTGTTCTAATAAGGGACTCTTGGTGTAAACAGAATACAGAATTTCATGGTTAAGAGGTTGCATTTATTGAACACAACTTCTCTACCGAACAAACATCCAAACACAAGCATTTCCATTTGCAAACTCATCAAGACCAGTACACTGTGGTTTGATGAGTGTATACAAGATCAATTTCCCAATCACATTTCGTTCATCCTAAAATTCTCTGATTTGTCTATGAAAAAAGAACAAGAAAAATTGTATAGCTGACAATCTCTAGAGAAACCCAATAATATATCACGACATATACCAACTCTTTTGTAAGTTTCTCCCGAACGCTAGATTTAAATCAAGTACCACATTAAAAAGAAAAATAAAATAAAAATGGGGAAAGAGGCTCTAAAAAAGATAACTTTCCGACTACAGTACAGTCAGCATCCTTGGATCCAGATCTTATCTTTGGAAATTCATAAAAAAACCGCATCACACGCAATCAAAATCAAGCAACCAAAACATCCATTTGTGACCAAACCAATTTTTCGTAAAGGCCATCACCCATAACCACATAATTCCGGACAAGAAACAGAGAACAATCACGTACACACACAGAAACTGAATGGAGATCGATCATTTCATCACACATATTGAATTTTACATCGTAAGCTCCGGAATTGAGGATGTAGTTTACGTGATACGATTGAAGTAAGTAGCATTCAATGTTTATGTAAAAGCCTGAATTGACTAACCTTGCTGGGCTGTTACGAGGTCCTTATGATCCAATAAACAGAAGATTTTCATACAGAGATCCGCAGGTAGATTATCCATATACTTGATAATCGAATTTTTGAAGGAAAATAGATGGAAAGGACAAACTTTGTAACCACTAACCACCGATCGATGACGAAATACTTGTGTATTTTATTTTTCTTTCGTTTCTACATATAAGATCAAAAGAGATATTTACAGTTTGGTCCTTGTCATTGGCACTTATCTTCAGTTTTAATCCTGTGGTCCTCACAGTTTCAAAATCCAACACGGTTGGCCCCTTTGCCTAACACCGTCAGAATTTTCTATTAAGTTCAATAAAAAATGTTTTTTTTTTCTAGGACCAAAAGTATAGAAATCTAAAATCTCCAATTTTTGAAAGATGTATGAAATCCAAATTAAAACCCCTAAATTCACCTATGAGGAAGGTTACCATTCATTACATATACACACACATTAAAAAAACTCGAAAACAATGCGTAAAAGTCTTATACCAAAGCAAATTACGAACCAAGTGAGGAAAAAATCAAGCAGGTATTTTATATAAATTTGACCTACCCTATCCCCTGCAACTCGCATGCAACTTTGTGGAAGAAGAAAGAACCCATGATCAATGTTGTTACACAAAGGTTGGTGGCAGTGTATTCACGATCCTACAAGTCATCACTGATGTCGAGACTCTTTATGGACTTTTTTTTCAAGTTTATGAGATTTGCATCATCAAGACCAAACTATAATTTACTCTTTGCTTAATGAATCTTTAGAGTTGGTTGATGTATTTTCCAACTACATGGTGGTTAAACTTGCTGATGAAGTTGAAATTCTTGCAATTCTCATAAAATAGTGGTCATGCTCGTCCTTATGATTTAAATAGGTTGTAGTGTAGGAGTAAAGTAATGATCAATAGACCTTTTGAATTTGTGATGTCTGAATTACAAAACTAACATGTTCATTTTGAAATGTAGATTCATAAGAACACATGAATGAAAAAGGTATATATATATATATATATATATATATATATATATATATATATATATATATATATATATATATATATATATATATATATATATATATATATATATATATATAGGGTTATGTTATTTTGTTTTTACTAACTATTGTGTGCCAGAATGCACAGATCTGGACCATCGGATTGAATATAATCAAAGGTCAT
The DNA here is from genome assembly GCF_052625555.1 of Lactuca saligna. NCBI lineage: Eukaryota > Viridiplantae > Streptophyta > Magnoliopsida > Asterales > Asteraceae > Lactuca > Lactuca saligna. The sequence goes on along the minus strand of NC_136418.1, from coordinate 192,074,933 downwards.
GATTAGAGGGTCTATGATAGTAGAATAGGATAGCATATACCATATAATCACACAAATTTCAGCATAAGGGCATTTTAGTCAATTAACCTATATTAAAAAAGGAAATTTTCGGATTTTTAAGGATAGTTAATTCTTTTCTTTTTTAAAAATATGAATATTTTAAATTAATTCAAATTTAAAAATACGATTTTATTCTGTCAGAATGATAGAATACCAACCATAAACTAGTTAATATATTTTTCGATTTTATTCTGTCAGAATGATAAAATATCAACCATAAACTAGTAAATACACTCTGAAAGAATACACAAAATCAATTCTTGAACTAATAATATAACAAATAATTACATTGTATGATTGTGATTCATTGAATAATAACAACATTCTGAAAGAAATGATTTTTAAACAACACTTTATACATTGTAGCATAACACATTCTGGTATAATACACTCTTGTTCTATATGTTTTCTTCCTTCTCCACATCAATGTTAGCCTCTTCAAAACCTAAATCCACAAAAAAAAAAAAACATAATCAAGTTTCAAAAATTAAACAATTCAATGCATTCTAATAGAATAAAAACTATAAATTCTGATAGAATGTATTAAAGACTATAAAGTTTGACAGAATATAGTAGAAAAATAAAAACTATAAATTATGACAGAATGTAGTAGAGACTATAAAGTCAACCATAAAGTATCACAAATTCATTACCAGTTAAACTAATATACTTGTTGTGAGATTGACATTTTGTGTATGTTTGACCTCTAAGCCACTTCAAAGTATGCTAGCATTCTATGAGATTGACATTTTGTGTGATTGGCATTCTGTCAGAATTGTATTGCATAAGAATGATTTTATACAAGGAGCTGCAAAAAGGAGATAAACATGAGCATGATTTTATACAAGATACATTAGAATAAGTAGAATAATTTGAAGTGAACATTTTATTAAACCAACATATTAGATTTCATTCTAACAAAATTGGAATTCGTGATTCCATTCTGGCAGAATTACCGTCATCATATTAGATACTAAGACGATTTTGCTACTGCTACTAATTGAAGATTGTTCCTTTGGTGCTTGATATTCATGAGGAAGATAAGAAATAAATTTTTCACGAATGTCTTTTTCAAATATCAAATTCTACAAGATAGAATACAAACATGATAAAGTAATTGTTTATAGCATACATTTTCGCAACTCCATATAACGTTAAACATAAACAATTATAATGTTTGTTTGAAACAATTGATATTAAATTGATACGCTGTTGAAAACAAATTAACTATTATTGTTAATTTCATTTATTGTATGAACTATTTCTAAAATGATGAATAGGCATCGACACTTTCTTCATGTATCATATAAACCAAATTCATTTTTATATTATAAGAATCCAATCGCACATAATGAGGATTAAACAATTAAAATTCCTATACTAATGGTAAAATCAAAATCGCATATCAATATATACCTAATAAATTACATTCTTATACCCACATAAAAAAAAATTGAATTTGAGAAGAATTTATAACAAAAACATATTTTCTGAATTAATTTCGGTTTTTACATAGAAAAATAGACTTACTGTTGATGTGTTAATTCTTAATTGAATTTGTTGGAGATGGAGATCAGATTCGATCGAAGATGGAGCGGATGTCGTCAAAAATCACCAGGGAGATATAGTCGTAGCCGACAATTGAAGATGAAGAATGTAGATGTGATTTAGGGTTGCATTGAACAGGTCGCAAGGAAGGGAGATCTAATCTCCGACAGGCTTCCCTTGGTTCATTATCTCCGTCTCCGTCAGCCACCAATCGTGGAAAGAAATGGAACGGAGGCAGCAGTGTTGTTGTCAAGTGGCAGCGACGGCTGCTCCTTCTATCGAACAACAATAACGCAATGAGGGAAAGACTTCGATCCTCAGTTGATCAGAGAAGAAAGAAACACACAAACATTTAGAAAATGGCCGATGACTCTTAATCGATCGCAAGGAAGGGCTGCAATCGGCGGTGGGAAGTCGCTGAATTTCTTCTCTATAGTGGTGATGTTCCAGGAAACGAAGGTGAAGGATTAGGTCAAATATATTTACTTTATTTCCATAATTGTAGGATTTCAATTAAATGACTTCCTTAATTAAAAGTACAAAAGGTCCAAAATACCCTTTATTGATTTATTTAATTATTTATTATTTCTTGAATTCTCATTGGTGCATTTAGGCACACAATATTTGTTGAAAACATTTGAACCTAACTCTCTCTCTCTCTCTCTCTCTCTCTCTCTCTCTATATATATATATATATATATATATATATATATATATATATATATATATATATATATATATATAAGATTCTCAAAAAGCATATACTTGCAATGATGTTATGTCCTAATAAAGAAGGTGGCAAGAGAAGATGTGCGAAAGCAAGCAATCGGAGAAGATGGCCAACAAGGGATGGGGTAGTTGGTGTTGAGACATAACTAGTGTCTAGTAGATTCTGTTACAGTGTTAACCCAACAAATATAAAAGATCATAAATATAACTCCAAGTCATTGTTACAATACTTATAAACATAGTATAAAGTAAGCAGAATCAGTCTACAAATGACATGAAAACATAGGGCTAATGGTTGTCTCTTTGCACGAGACATGTTTCAGTCAATCAAGAGTCAATCTATGTGGAGGGGGTGTTCGTAGAATAAATTGTAATTTTTTTGAATAAAAATATATTAAAAGAGAAATAAGAAGTAAAGAGATTCTGAACCTATGTTTGACTACTTCGGTTATGCAATTCAATCATTCAAGGATGTCGAATCAATTCTATTTAAATTAGTACTTGATTACATTAATAAATTATATCGTCTCCACTTCACCAAATTGCTTATTTAAAAAAAGTAACTCTTTATAATAAACATAACCTTCTAATTTTAATTAAACAAGCACTTATAAATAGATCAAAAGATTGCACAAGTTTTGTATGAATGTTTTAAAAAACATCTGATATTTCTCACAAGCTCGGAAACGTAAAAATATATGCTTTTTAGTTTACATTAAAATCAATTTAACGATTCTTTCTAGCTTTAAAGTTAAACCTAAGATTTGGGATCAGTTTGACATATAGATGAAACCAATTTGAAAAAATGGTTTTAAACTTACAAGACCTATTTTCAATGACATAAAAATATCATTTTCATGGATTATTTTTTTAAATGGTTGTTGTGGAGGTTTCTAAAACTTTTTTCTTTTTGGAAACTCTATACTATCCGATTGTCCAAAATAATAATATTCTTTTTAAAAGTTAGAAGTAGAAAAATATTATTTATTGTCTTTTAGGCCGTGTTTGGTGCGTTACAGTTAGCTGAAAAGCTAACTTATTTTTCGAGTTTTTTTAAGTTGTTATGTTTGATAAACCAAAAATTAGCTTATAAACTAGCTTTTTAAAAAGCTACTTAGATTAATTTTTTAGAAGTTTTTTTAAAAAATTTCAAATATACCCATTAATTAATTATAAAAACATATTTTTTTAAATATTCTTTTATCATTTTATATTTTCAGCTAGTTTTAACAAATACCATTTTTATCAGTTAACTTTTTATATAATAGCTAATAAAAATCAAGTTGCGTTAAACGACAAAAACATGAATAGGTGTTTCAAAACCAATCCTATGGGTTTGACTTTTTTTTTTTTTTTTTTTTTTTCCAAATCGATTTTTGCCATTATAGAAAAAACGAACCTATTTTCAAACTGATCCGTATGGATAACCGATTTATGCACCATGAGACAATACAGTATAACTGTATAAACACCCGTATCGGGCTACAAAGACCCATCGCAGGTCATGTTACTTGCAGCAAGCAGGACATGAGACATGAACACCAGCACTTCAAACATGGAACCGGAACCCTCCCATGCCAATCGTAACCTTCTTCACATCCACTTCATCTCGTCAACCGACTCTCCCGAGTTCGCTCGTTTGAACTGGGCACTGACTCATTCCTCTATCATCGGACTCGACGCTGAATGGAAGCCTGTCCGAGCGCACCAACCCACCTTCCCCACCGTTTTGCTTCTCCAAATCGCTTGTCGACTCAATTCCGACGAGTCAACTCAGGAGCACGACAAGTCGATAGTCTTCCTAGTAGACCTATCGGAGATCCTTTTGCCTTCGATCTACGAGCTGCTAAGAGACGTATTCGTATCTCCGGATATTTTAAAGCTAGGGTTTCGATTTAAACAAGACCTGGTTTACTTGTCATCTACTTTTCGTTCTCAGGGATGTGATTCTGGCTTTGATAGGGTACGTCTAATTGGCATGATAATGTATTTTATAATCACAATCCTTTTGCGTAGTTTATATATATCACGTCGGTCTGAATTTTGCATATGATTAGCACTCGTGCATCATGTGTTATGTAATAGCTTTTCCTCGCACATCATTTAGTCATAACCGAAAAGGAATTTGAACACTAATATCTCATTATTGTGATGCTAATTCTCGGTAAAAACTAAAAAGGTGGAGCCATTTTTGGATATTGCAACCATATACAGTCATCTACATCAAAAGCAAACGAGAAGAAAGACCAAGGGTACCAAGAGCCTATCATTCATATGTGAGGAACTTCTGGGCATATCTCTTTCAAAGGTTTTGTCCTTTTTCCTATTTCTATTTCTGTGCGCTTGCATTTGAGGATTTACAAATGTCCAGTTTTGAACTCTGAAAAGTATAATAATCTTGTTTCAGGAACTTCAATGCAGTGATTGGTCAGTTCGTCCTCTTACAGAAGACCAAAGGACTTACGCTGCTATAGATGCTCTTTGTTTGATTGAGATTTTCGATTTTTTTCAGCAGAGAGTTGTCAAAGAAGGTTTGGCTTTTATTGTTCACAGTATTCTAGTTGCTGTCTATCCAATGATATGCACCAGAGTTTGAGTTTGTGAAGTTGCTCATACTGAAAGCTATAGGTTGTGTTCACTGCTGCAGGGGGATTGGGAAATCTGAGTGAAATCAGTAGTTCAAGTTTAAATCTGGGGTTAAAGCAGATTCTAAGGGAACCTACCAATTCCACAATAATATTGAGTACCAGATTTTGTGAGGCTGTGGAGATGGTGAGAGCTACAGCTACGATAATTGAATACCCTCAAAGAGTAGATGGTATCGGTGAAGTGGGAGTAAGTCTTAGGAAATCAATGGATTACATGGTGTTGCAGATTGTAAGAGAATACGGTGATAAAATAGTTTTGACAGAATCAGATGGAAAGCCGAAAACATCAAAAAGAAAAGGAAAAAGGAAATCCTCGACTACTGGTTTTAAATGTAAAGAACAGCGAGTATATGACACTGATGAATGGCATTGGCAGGGCCCAGCACCATGGGACATTTTGGTGGGGGGTGATGGAAGCCCAAAGTTTCTGTGCGATGTCATGGTAAGCAGCAATACCATAGTTTTGTTTTGTTTTTTTTTTTTTTTTTAAGGAAAAAATTCTTATACATATTAGTTATATACTATATTTTAGGTGGAGGGGTTGGCGAAACATCTAAGGTGTGTTGGGATTGATGCTGCTGTTCCCCATTCTAGAAAGCCAGAAAGCAGGTATATGATGAGTTGTTTGCTATGATGATGATTGATGAAGTTGGAAATTTTTTTAAATATGATGTGGTGATGTTCAGGGAGTTGATAGATCAAGCTATAAAAGAGAAGAGAGTTGTTCTGACAAGGGATGCGAAGCTGTTGAGACATGAGTATCTGTTAAGAAATCAGATATACAGAGTGAAAAGCCTATTAAAAAACGACCAGCTAATTGAGGTATTATTGGATGCAAAATTGCTAGTTTATATTAGGTACCTTAAAACTAGAAAGTAGGGTTGAAATGCGGATGTTTTGCAGGTGATTGAAAGTTTTGAGTTGAAAATATGTGAGGATCAGCTGATGTCAAGGTGCACTAAATGCAACGGCAGGTTTATCCAAAAACCACTGTCCATGGAAGAGGCGCTTGAAGCAGCAAAGGGATTTCAAGTAATCCCTGACTGTTTGTTTGACAGGAACATCCAGTTCTGGCAGTGCACAGACTGCAATCAACTCTATTGGGAGGTCCTCTCTTCTCCTCTCTTCTTGTTTGTGTGTTACAACAACATTATTCATTTTTTTTTTTTTAGTAATATTATATTATTAATTATGTTTATGGATGGATTTTGCATGCAGGGAACTCAATACCACAATGCAGTTCAGAAATTTATTGATGTGTGTAACATATAAACCCAACTGCATTTGCATCTTTAATTACTTTATTCTTGTTGGTTACAAAACTCTTTTCATTTACCATCGTATCGTATGCTATGCTAAGCTTCATAATAAAACAATAATCACATAAAAATGTTTTTTTTTTTTTTGACGTTTTTGAAATACAAGATAATATTATTGGAGAATTATTGTTTTCATTTTTCACTGTGACGGAGTCACTCTTAAATTCATTATTTCCTTCGCAATTTCCCATGGTTGGTGGTTGTGGTTAAATGAAATTCTTTACCAATCTTACTTCTCAAACATCCATCCAGATTTTATTTTTTTTTTACCAAAATCGTGTTTTTGAAAACAAATATATATATTTACCAAATAGGTGGACTTTCAAACATATTCAAAATATTTTGCCAAATCAATGTTTTTTAAGACTTTTTTTTTAATATATATATATATATATATATATATATATATATATATATATATATATATATATATATATATATATATATATATATCAGTGTTTTTTTTAACTTTTTTTAATAGAGCAAATTACACTCTTGGTCCATCTGGTTTACCGGTTATAATATTTATATTTTTGGTCCTATTTTTAGAAAAGTAACACTAGTGGTCCTATGGAAGGTTTTGGTAACAATTGTTCCCCTCTAATACCCTTAATGGTGGGGATGTTAAAAAAATTTAAAAGATAAAAATACCCTCTTACCATTGCTTCCGCTGCCACCACCACCCTCTTCCTTTCTCTCCCCTTGTTCTCTTTCCTCGCCCTAGAACGTTTCTGATACAAAATCAATACGAGAGCAAGGGTGTGTTTGCTGTTTTATTCTTCAACAAAAATCTCAAAACAAAAGTTGAGATCTGACATCCTTCATAGGACATACCAGGGAAAACACAAAAACTCAATTGTTATGTTCTTCAGCAAAATCAATTTACATCAAAATTAGATTTCTCAAACGGATTCGGTTTTAAAAACGAAAACAACAATGAGATGTGTTTACGAATAAAAAACCAGGTTTCTTAAGTGATTTATAGTCAATTTCAGTAGTTGTTTTTGAAATTAGATTTTCGACGTAATTCTTCCCCCGCCTGCAAATCAACATTGTTTTGTGTTATCACAATTAGGAATTTAAGGAGTGATCTGGATTCATAATGGAGTGTGTTCGGGCAAATTGAATGGATAAATTAGGTTTGGGATGTGCTCTTGGATTTGTTCCATCGGGTTTTGCGATGACCTTGGGTATTTAAACATCACCTAAATTTATTTGTTCTTTGATTCAGATTTCGAACCTTGCATTAATTCTTTAATTCAACTTTCGAACTAAAAGAAGTGCTTCATTGATCGATCTCTACCCCGCCACTATCCATAATTCATCCCCACCACCATCCATAGTTCAACTTTAGCTTTCAAACCAACAGAGGTGCTTCAATCGTGGCTGTTGTGGTTGTCAAGAAAATCATACGACATCTGCAATGACGGAGAGATAATCGATGATATATGTAATAGAGGAAGGTGTTGTCAATGTCTTTTGTGGTGGAGGAGGGAGTCGCTGACGTCAACTGTGGCAAACGTTTCGTCATAATAAAAGAAGTTAAGTTGGGAGGGGGCAGCGACGTCTGTGGAGCGTGTTTTTAATTTTACCTGTCTATAGTAGGATCCTAAGTTTTTAATCCAATTTAATTTCATTTTTTTAGTATTTATTATATAGTTCAACTTTAAAATCCATCTATTCAATTTGAAACCAAAAAGTTTTATAGAATTTCAAACACTCATCTCTAGTTAAGCATATCTCATGATACTCATGATATTTCGTTCATGATCTTATGCCTTTAGTTATAAATGGACATAAGATGTTTTCTTCTATAACACCCGCAAATTCTGTGACAATCCCAATTTCACGGTTAGAAAAGACCGATTTGTTTATGCTTTGTTTTATAAAATCAGAGTAATTCTTTAATTAAAAGAGTTGCGGAATTTGTTCCCAAAACAAAATATGATAAAATTTATCAAAACATTTCTCAAAAAGAACGTGTTTTCATTAAATAACAAAATCTTGGGATGTCATGTTCCGATACAGACCAAAAGCATAAATAGTACAATACAGACCTTACAACAGTTATTTATAACTACTGGTCTATAATCCAAAATCTCTCGTCAAGTCATCCGACTTATACTCTTGTGTCATTACCTGTAATACAAAGAAAATTGAGTAGGTCAGACTTGGAAGCCTGGTGAGCATATAGGGTTTTCAACCCACAATGTTATGAGCATATAGGGTTTTCAACCCACAATGCTATGTGTAATACAAAGAAAATTGAGTAGGTCGTTTGGGTAAAGGTTTCACTCATTTTTCACCTGTCACCCTCATCTCAAGATCTATATCACCTTTTATCTCCTTATCCAACTCATCTTTTATCACACACCAACTATCTCATCTACCCATGTTCTACCCAACATATTTGTAGATATAAAATACATATATAGTTTAACTCATTTAAAAACTATATAAAACATTCATTCTACACTCATCTCAAATAAACAAACCATATATAAACACATAACATGTTTCTCATAGCAAATACTTCATATTTTATGTGTTAGAAGAAAGTGACTACACATTCACTCATAACATAAATATAATACATTCAACCAATACTTGTATTAAAATCGTGTTTATGAAAGGGACTATACTCTCACTTGATAAGACGATGATCAGACAACACCTCGTCTCTTAAAATAATATTATTCGCTGAAACCGGGATGTTTTCTCCAAAACCGGGCTTCACGCGGGCAGAGTTTTGGGTCAAAAACTATTTTTCTCGGGATCTTCGGGGTTTCGGGACTTGCTTCGGGTGTCGGGATGATACCGGGGCTCCAAGGGTATTTCTTGCACGTAAAACGAGGTAAAACGGGAAAGACAAAATAAATTTGGCAACCAAACTCGGCTGCCTTCATGTTCTATTTATAATGCTGAAGTCTGACGCGAACGCAGGGCGTTCCCTTTGAACGCGGTACGTAGGAGCGGGGTTCCGATCCTATCCCTTATCCATTGAGTCAGCATCGACGTGGCCAATCCGGTGCCAAGCACTGAACGCGGGGCGTTCCCACTTTGGGATGCGTGCCTCGAACTTCAGAAATTTATAACTTTCGCATACGATATTTGTTTTCTACGTTCATTATATCCACGAGCGGAGATTATTCTCTAAAACTTTCGTTTAGACTCCGTCGGCTAATTTTGACTTTATTTTTATTATATTATTTTTAGTATGCCGGGATAGGAAGACTCCGTTAGAAATTCATAACTTCTTCATCCGACGTCCGTTTTCATCTGTCTTTTCACTGTTGGACTCCTATCGACGCGATCTTCGATTCTCATTTAGATTCTTTCGGCCAAAAATCACTCGATCTCAAATCCGATCTTTGGGCTACATACCGCTAAGTCGAAACTTAGAAAAATCATAAATCCTCATACGAAGTCAGATTTGGACGTTCTTTTTATGCACGCTCTCGGTTTAACGAACTCTACAACATTCATTTAGATCGCTTAGGCTAAAAAGCATTTTATCGTAAATTCACTTTTTACGTCACACAACGTCGTGCTGGTTCTGTCGTGAAACTTTGACAGGTCATAACTTCTTCGTTATAACTCGGATTTCGGCGTTCTTTATATGCACGAAAACATTGTGAAATATACTAAAACTTGGTTATGATTATTGATTCTAAACACTCTTCTATAAAAAAGTTATTTTTGATGCTTATCGTCTCTAAATTGAGTAGCTTGGATCTACGGGCGTTACAAATTCATTGTACGTCCAATTCTTGTAAAATATTTAATTCTCAATTTAGTCATTTTTGTATAGAAACTCGACGAGTTGGAGGCCCCAAACTCGTCGAGTATAGATGGATTTGGATGTAGGTTGTGAAGTCTACTCGACGAGTCGAGGATCCTTAACTTGACGAGTAGGACTGACATAATGAAACCCTAATTTTCAGGGTTTTGCACTCTATTTAAACATCTTAACCTCCATAAGTTGGCCTCATTTACAGCCTCCATTGTCCCAAGCCCTAGCCACAAAACCCTAATCCACTTTTGAGAGTTTTGAGCCATTTTTGTGCATCCTTTGTGATTTTGAAGAAGAAGATTCTTGAAGAAGGAGCAAGGACGTGTAGGAGGAGAATAGATCTAGAAGTTGAGCTTCATTTCTGGTTCATCTAATGTATAAAGCTCCTATCTTGTCTATAGAATGTTTAGATCTAGTTTTATGATGTTTTCTCCATATTTTGGACCAAGAATGTTGATATTTGGAACTTGGACGTCCCATGTGGGCAAATGTCACACCCCCAAACCAAGGATGGCGGAAACATCCGGGGGTGGAGGACTTCATGTATAATATCATAACCACAATTGCAATAGTAATTTAAGCAAACACAACCAACATATATATAATTGAAAGAGTTACATTATTGTATGAATTACATGTTTCCAAATCAATTACAATATGTTGACAAAATATGAAATGTTGACACCTTAACATCCCATCCTCAAAATGCACTTGATTACCTGTTTAGTGATTTCCTGAGAATAAAAGTTGTTTAAAAAATGTCAACACAAAGGTTGGTGAGTTCATAAGCTTTTGTTTTGTATTGATAAAAGCCTCTCTCTTGTAAATGTAATGTTTGTTCCAGAAAAATCCGATATTTTCCTTAAAATGTGTAATGTAATCTTATATCCAAAGACCGAAATGTACAAGTAACCTTTCTTACGTATAGAAAATATTGTAAGGTTGAATCGACATAAACACGTTAGATTTCAATGAAATTCTCGTAAATTCCTATGTTTGTTAATACTTTCTGTGAGTTATTATAACCATGCTACGACCTAGTTGGCCTGAAACGACGTTCTTCAGGCGTCGGAAATGTTATGACATTTGTCACCCCAGACCTGCCGGTCTAACTGTTGCATGCAGTTAAGGTGTAGGTTTGTCAAACCCAATATAGATCTATATACAACTATCACGCTCTCCTTCCAGGAGTCTCTGGTTACAATACATGACTTATTGGTAAATGTGAAGCGAATGTTTCACAAAGTCATTAACGAATTTACGTGTAATGTAATGAAAATCCCTTTTTGTATAAATGTACCCTTTGTGTATGAGTGTATTATATAATGTATCGTAAAATATACCCATTATAGTTTATCAAAACAAGGGTAATAGTGGTAATGTACGTAAACTATATTTAACATAGTTTATTCAAATGTTTGTATGAAATGGATGTACTTTGATTATAACAATTTGTTATCTTTTATATATGTATAAAAAAATCCATTTATTAACTGATGCATGTCTATATACCAAGACAAAATGTCATTTATTTGCAATAACATATATTCACATAAAGATGTACACCTTGCTCGACATGTTACAAGGTGAAATAACATTGTTAGTATTTTTCTGTTATTAACAGATTCCATTACTGTTCTTAGAAAATTTATAGAAAATTCATAATAGATCCAAATCAGAATCTGTAAATTCTGGGAGTTTGGATAATGAGTCTAGTTTGTTCATAAATTTTCCCATGATTTTTAGTGACGTCCAACTTAGGTGCAAACGTCCATAATCACAGACCGGTTCGGATTGGTTCTTGAAATGATAGGCAGTTTTGTAAAAATCACCATAAATTGTAGAAAAATCGTATGGAGATGTGAAAGTAACCATTTTAAAGCTGAGAACTGGAAATACTTGTAACTAAAACAGTTTTGAAAACTAAAATGTTTAAGATGACCAACACAGTCCGTGTATGGAGCCCAACTTTTCTGATGAAAGTTGTTAGAAGAGCTTAATGGTGTTCTTGGTGTTTTAACTTGTATTCCCCCCTTAAAACTTAAGAAAACATAAAAATGCAGGGGTATGAACTCACCCTGTGTGATTTCAGTGGATGAGTGTTGGAGAAGAGAAATGTTCAACTCAAGAACACTTGAAGAATTTCTTGAAGATTCGAGAATCTAACATTATTATGATGGAGTTAGTGTAAGAAATCTATGATTTGAGTAAAAGGAAGTGTAATGACCATATGAAGGGTGATGATTCTTACCAAATGTAGAGAAAAGCTTGAAAAATGCCTTGGAAATCTCAAAATTGTGAGAGAGAATTTGAGAGGAAAGATGTGTGTGATCTTTGGTGGAGAAATGAGAAAATGAAGGGATAATGAGGAGAGAGAGAGGTTGTCTAACTCTTAGGATGTGATTATGAGTGGGAAAAGTACCCTTGAATGACTAGGCATGGTGGGGAGGGGTGTGGGTTAGTCATGGAGTGGGTGTGAGTAGTTGCTTGTGTCATAAACTAAAGTGAAGTCAACACTCCACCTCAAGATCTTACATTAATAGATTTTATTCTTAAATAAGGATTTTCCTAAAACTATGATGAATTTATGGGGTCTTATATGTCAAAATTTGAGTTTGGGTGAAAATCCCCCGTTAAAATAATTAAAAACGGACTTAAAACTGAGTCGTGGCTGAAAATCGGGTAAAAAGGTGGGAAAACCGAAGTCTGGGCGAGGTCTCGGCCTCAGCAGCCTAGAACCGGAATGGCTGGGGTTGCTGGTGCGGATCTGAGGGAGAAGGGGCTGCGGTCCGAGGGAGGGCACCGCGGGCGGTTCGACAGCATGGTCCGGAGCGAGGTCTGATGCGGCTTGGTGACTGCGGCCCGGAGACTGCGGCTCGGAGGCTTCGGCCAGACGGCTGCGGCTACCTAAGAGCCTCGATTCAGGCTGCTTCCGGTCTAAGAAGGTTCGGCCTCTAAGAGGCTTCGGCCCTATGAAGGGGTTTCGGGTCTTTTAGGTTATTTTCTCCGTTCTAGCCCCGTTTTAAGCGATTTTTGACCTGGTTAAGGGTCGGGTTGACCCGAATGATTTCAAAAAGTTACTGGAACTTTTGAGAGAGATTTGGGAGAGATTTCAAATAGAAAGAGATAGAGTGAAAACGATTGAGAGAGGTTTCGTTTGTGACCTTTTTGAGTGTTCGGCTTCGCAATGCAAGGTCCTTAAACCCCGTTAAGCCATGTTTTAATGTCCTACACACTTCCGATGAGTGTGCAATAGTGTTTGTCTCTTTGGTTAATTGTTTGGCACTATCAAGGCTAAGGAAAATTAAATGCGCGAATTTTCCGATTGATGTCTTCTCATTAAAATAGCGAGTTGTTTAGTAATTACATAACGTGAACCCTAATATACAAAGGTTAATTAAGTCGTCCGGTTTAACTTGTTGACTTTGACTTGACCCGAAATTGACTATTGTCACATCAAACCTTTTAGATCTAGGGTCTATATGGGACTTCATGGCATAAATATGCCAACTTTATGACCATGGAAGTCCCATGCAACTTGTGGACCATCTTGTTGGCCTTTTGAGCCAAGTATTCTATGCATGCAAGTAAAGATAGGAACTTTATGTGACCAAACTGTCCCTAGAGTCCAGATCTATGATCCTATGGCTTATCTTGAAGTTTTGATGGTTTTTGAAGTTAAAACAAAGCCATTTTGAGCTAGGGTTAGGGCTCATTTCTTCTAGGATGGGTCTTAATGGGTAAAGTTAGAAACTTTACCCTCCTAGATATGTTTTCGACTCAGGTTTGGAATATGGGACTTAAACTCGAAGAATAATGGCCTAACACATTAAGAAAGCTTATTAGGATGAAGAACTCGACGAGTTCATAGAGGAACTCGACGAGTTGAGTCGAAATGCCTCGATTCTATAAAAAGAGGGCTCGACGAGTTGGGTGGGAAAGTCCTGATTCTGTGGATAGGAGGAACTCGACGAGTTCATTAAAGAACTCGACGAGTTGGATCGCGATTTCAGAGTTTTATGATTTATGGAACTCGGGGAGTTGAGTCAACCTAGAATGTTGACTTTGACCAGGGTGTTGACCTTGATTTTGACTTTGACCAAAGTTGGCCCTTAAGGGGTCATGAGTATAAAATGGTAATTAAGGAAATCTTTTATATATAGGAGTTTAAAAATTCAAACTATTTTAGCAATTTATATTTCATATTTAGTTATCTAAAATTTTGGGTTGACAATCATATGGATTTTTTTTGGTATGGGTGTGTTCGACAAACTAGTTAAAAAATTAGTTCTTAGTTACTATAAGCTATCTATAAAAACAAAAATTCTTAAAATTTAATTATCTATAAAATTAACACAATAGGATAGCTAAGTAGGGTCTATACACTTATTCCCCACACAAGAAAATCACTATCAAGATCTCAACAAAGTCTACTTACTCTGAAATTCCGTTTATATGGAAGAGACCAAGAGTTTTTTTATGTAAACATCAAGTTTGAAAAACTACAATTGGTTGTCTAGTAACATGAGTCTAATGGCTGCAGAATGAAATTTCATCCAAAATATTGATAGTGTTTTACGATTGAATTACTACTTGAGCCGTTTAGATGGTACAATTTACCATTTTTTTTACAATTGACATGAAACTTCAACCCAAATTTGATGTGAATGAATAGTACACCATATTGTTGTTATACTCATAAGAGTTTTATACCAAAAAGGGTGTTAACTAAAAAATGGTATTTGGTAGGAGATGCCCTAAAAGATACAAATACAGAATAATGTCTAACCTGTAAGCACAGAAAAGTCAGTACCAAAAATCAATGTTTCAAAAATGATAGAGCCAATAATGAAGAAATAAGGAAGAGAAAACGGTTGAAAGAAGCACATTCCTTTAAAATGTGATACATGCATTAAAAATAGTCTTGTTGTAAAGGTAACAACACACGCATCATCTATCAGATTCAATATAATTCATAACACAGATACATATTTTTCCATATCTACAATTGATGTGAGCTACAGAGCCTACAACAAATGTTGGAATTTGTGAGGTGAAATTCAATATAGGTCTAGGGACTCAAGCACCCTGCGAGCTTGGATGTGAAGAGCTGTGAGTCTTTGGTCTGGATCAAGTGTGGATCCAAACTGGCTTGCAGCCCAAATCAATGATGCAGATTTCTCTCCCAACAGACGCCTCACATCATCATGTATCCCTGCCATTGGTGCTCCTTCCCTCCCATTTACATGCCCAATCAGCAACAACAAGAACTCCCCACATTTCAGCCTATAACAACATACATAACTTTAATCCTCAATTGTTCATATACATCATATATATGACAGTTGACAAGCATACCTCAAATTCTCATCTATTTGTTTGTCCCCTATAATCAACGCAACTTCCTCAATGCCATTGCATTCCTCAAAATCCTGGTAGAATCGTTATATGAACTTGTTACTATTGCTAAACCATCAATCATCTATCTCAACTCTCAAGATAACATACCATTTGATTCACGGATGAGTCCAGCATTATTGAGATAAGAGCATCTAAGCATGCACCTTGCTCAAGTACTCCTCGTGTTGCTAATATGTTCATCAACACCTGCATGTGATGGAGTATTGGAATAAGCAAAGCTTCATGTGTTTTGTATCATTATTAAAGGTTCATGAGATTCCACCTGAATTGCCTTGAACTGATGGGCTAAAACAGTGCTCTCTTTGTGGAGCAGACAACATCCTTCCAAGACTCTTAGTGCTAGAGAAACTTCAGCATCAGTTGAAGGACTTTTTATCTTCAAGGGTTCAACACTGAAGATGTGATCCAAATTGCTCACTATCTGATCCTCACATTCTTGTAATGAGTATTGAAACAGAACTGGGACCACTATGGAGGATCAAAATAACACAAGACAGATTTTTAGTTACATTTTATCATACATTATACATACTACTGTAAAACCAATCAAAATAACCATATCAGATGGTATCGAAGCCCAAATTCATCCCAGGTCAACAAACAAGTAGGGAAAATGGAAATTTTTTAATTGATTTAATTCAATTATGGTTCCTTCCATCCTATCGATGACAGCTAGTATAGCAGATCGACATAAAAATCATTCAAGGTCAACTAACCAGATCATAAAAATAAGTAATTTTGGTAAACAAAGGAAATGGTTCTAACAGACGTGAAACAAGATAGGAAATAACTAGTAGTTGTCAAGCATGAACTAAAAATACAAACTCGAAACAGATTTTTTATTTCCAATGTCCTGATTTGAATATATATAATCCGTATGCTAAAATATGCGCCGGTAAAGTGGCATAGGGTACCTTGGAGATCGGGAATCGTTTGGGTGTGGCAGAAAAGATTGATGGTGGAATCAGAGGCCGCAACAGATCGAAGGAATTTGAGGATGTTGCGAAGGCCATGTAGTCGAAGGAACGAGAAATCGGAGCGTGCGTCACGGAGTCCGGTTCGTAGTGCGAGAGTTACCTCTCTGTAGAGTCTCTGATCGTCGAGTGAGCTCACAAGATCAGTCACCGGAGACGTCGTTTCCGACAGTTTATCACCACTCTGGGTTTCCGATTTCGGTACCTCGTTCCAAAACGCCTTCTTCAGGTACATCCCTCTCCGTCTCCCTCCCGTCTCTCTCGCTCTAGTCTCTCGGACCGACACAACACAGCTATGGCCTATGGGTATTTGAAATTCATGGGCTTAAACATGGGCCTTCTAATGGATTTACTTTAAACATTCATATGATATTAACCCCAATTGGCTAACATTCTCCACAAATAAAATAAAATATGTTTTATTTTCTTCTACAATAGGTTTCATCTTACATGAATAAATCAAATTTTTAAATAGAAAAACCGTTAAACACATCTTTAAAGTTGCTAAGTTAACATTATAATATTGTTACAGTTTGTTTTTTATTATACAGCAAATGCGATAATATTATAGCCATAGCATTTGACTTTAAATTATAAAATGCTATATTAGCTTTCTTTTAATTTATAGGGAAAAATACAGAAAAACCAACCATTTATCTATTAACATTCAGAAAAACCCTTATATTTATTTATATGCAGAAAAATCCTTACATTTTTTGTTACCTTTCAGATTTATAAAAATATCCATTTTTTTAAAACATTATCAGGTTGTTTTCTGACATAACATTTATCTTGTTCGGTTTTAGATTAACATGGAAAAAAATAAACAATATCACTTATGCTTGCTTGAGTAAACGGTCGTTGAGTAAATTATGTCTTTCTTACGTTTTACTTTAGAAAATAGGCAACTTCATTTATTTATGTTTCCTTGTTAACCTAAAAACAAAAATATATATATGTTATGTCCCAAAACAACTGGTAATTTCTTTAAAAAACTGAGTATTTTGGTTAATATGAATGATAATTAGAAATATAATGGTTTTTAAGCATACAAAAAAATACATGGGTTTTTATGAATGTTGATAGATAAATGTTTGTGCTTTTCTATATTTTGTTCTAAGATTTAAGACTTTTTTTTAAAATAATTTTGTCTTGTAACCTAACCTAATAAAACAAAAGGAAGGGACGGGAGGGGTACCAAATGTACTTAAGCCTAAGAGTGTTCGTTTGGATGGATGAGTTTGATTCGTTCCAATCAAGTAAAACCAAATTAATTTTGGTTTTCAAAATATGAACCCGAATAATCCAAATTAAATTCAAATCCGATCCGATCCGATCCAATTACAATTCGGTTGGATCGGTTTTTATAATTCGATTTTAAAAACAAAAACATTTTAGAGTGACATAATTATAATATTATCCAATTTTTATAGAAGAAGCAAAAAAAATTATTTAGTTGTGATTTAAAATTTATAAACAACTGCTAAAAATGTATATTATAGTTTAATATTTAATAGATAAAAAACTTGAAAATACATATTAATGTTTTTTATTAGATGGAACTTTTTGAACTAATTTGAAAAATAAATTATAAAATTAATAAATAGTTATAGTTATATTCAAAATAAATAAATAATAAATTTTTATTCGGTTTTTTTAAACTATTCAATTCATATTTTATAAACCAAAACCAATCCAAAATCTAAAATTCAAAAACAATACAAAAATCCAAATACCCATACCAAATAGTTAATGGTATAATCCAATATTCCAATTTGTATAATTAGACTATTTAGTTTTATCCAAGGTGAAAGTCTACTTAAGCCCAAAATGAGTCCACCGGGTAAAAATTAAATTAGGGCGCCAATTGATTTCCATTCGCAGATTTTCCCGCGAACTCTATTCCATATATACACACACAGTCACCTGACTCTATATCTTTCTATTACATTACATTCATTCACCCCTTCGAAACGATGGTGTCTGGGCCTAGAGCGGTTGCTAGAAGGAGGACCCAAGCTACGAATTCCAACAAATCTTCTTCCAGGGAAAGATCGAATGCAAAGAATAAAGATGACAACGACTACGACGACGCAAAATGTGAGGAATGTGGGTCAGGTGACTTTGGATCGGAGCTCCTATTGTGCGACCAATGTGACCGAGGGTTTCACTTATTCTGCCTCAGACCTATTCTTGCTTCTGTTCCGATCGGCTCCTGGTTCTGTCGTTCTTGTTCCACCAATCGGAAGACCATTTCAAGTACGTCTTTTTTCTTTTTCAATTTCAGTTGACCTGCATTTTGTCGCACTGCATGTTATGGTTTAGGTTTAAAATTTTTCGGCTTTACAGCTAAAGGGGTTTCTCTGTTGTAAAGTAATGAACTAATTCATCGATGCCGATTCATCCAATGCTCATTTTATACTGGTAGCTTAAAATGCAAGATCCCCAATTAAACCCTAGATCTAAGGACTTTGCCCCAGCTGTCTGATTCAAATAGTTTACAGTAATTTATTAATCGAGGGACGGTTAAACATTAATGGCTTGATAAATGTAATTACATCCTGTGTCATACATACACCGAGGCAATTGATTCGCTTGATTATATGTGATAGTCCAGGTTACCGATAGGGTAAAATCTCATTGTAAATTCTCGACTAGAAACAACCCCAAATTTCTAGGATACAAGCCTTTGAATTATATGCATTGCTGTCTGTGTACATCATGTTTAGTCCAGAAGTGATTGGTTCACCTTTAACAATGTCATTTCTTGTTCTGTACCCAGGATTCCCGTTGGTTCAAACAAAAATCATTGATTTTTTCCGCATCCAAAGGTCCTCTACATCAGGTGAAGAACTTTGTCAAGGTAGATAAGAGAGATCATTTATTGATGTTGTTTATGTTTTATTGGTTGATTAGAGAAAAAGATTGGTGAGAGTTGTTTTGTTATATGATTGTAGATATAGGAAAGAAAAGGAGGCGAAAAAGTTGCTTAATGGCATCAAAGAAGAGAAGGAGACTGTTACCATATAGTCCAATTGAGGATCCTGCAAGAAGACTAGAACAAATGGCATCACTAGCGACAGCGCTGACAGCTACAGGAGCTGAGTTCAGTAATGAGCTCACATATATTCATGGCATGGCTCCTAAGTCAGCTAATCGTCCTGCTTTTGAGAAAGAAGGGATGCAGGTTTTATCAAGAGAAGACACTGAGGCGTTGGATCTGTGCAAGAGCATGATGAGGAAAGGGGAATGCCCTCCACTTATGGTTGTTTTTGATCCTGTAGAAGGGTAAGTGGTTTTTTTTTTTTTTTTTTTGCTTAAACCTTTCATGAGGCAGACGATTAATATATCATGTTATTGTTGCAGTTTCACTGTAGAAGCTGATAAATGTATCAAAGACTGGACAATAATCACCGAATATGTTGGAGATGTTGATTACTTAAAAAGCCGGGAAAATGATGATGGAGATAGCATCATGACTCTTATTTCTGCTGCTCATCCTTCAAAAAGTCTTGTCATTTGTCCTGACAAGCGCAGCAATATTGCTCGATTCATCAATGGCATTAACAATCACACCATGTAAGCTCTCTTTGCCTTGTGATATAAAGTATTAAAAGGGAATTTTACAAGTCGCAAATGTATATGTATTTATTGTTTGGTTCTGTTTGCAGAGAGGGGAGGAGGAAGCAGAATTTGAAGTGTGTGCGATATGATGTGGATGGTGAGGCGAGGGTATTGCTGGTAGCTAACAGGGATATTTCAAAGGGAGAAAGACTCTACTACGACTACAATGCATATGAACATGAGTACCCCACTGAGCATTTTGTATGACCCTTAACCCACACTGCTTTTACAAACCTTTTTGGAATTTTGAGATCCTTCAAATGTACAACCAAAGCATATTTGCTTATTTAAACAATACAGAATGCTTTCAACTTTTTGGCATGCTACATTGCTACTCATATTGCTTTTTTCTGGTAATTTGTTCCTTTGAAATGCTTTAAACATTATGCTGTTAGGATCAGCACTACTTTGAAGCTGTTGATGTCAGCACGTGATTTTTGTTTCTAACACAAACTCATTGTGTAATATTAATTATCAAATACACACTAACGATTTTGTAGTTGTTGGTTTACTTTAAAATAGTTTTACACAAAAGTTTAGCTTATGGCATACAGTATTTGGATTACTGCTTTAGTACTTTTATCTATCTATAGTGTCAACTGTTTTTTTTTTTTTTTTTTTGGCATTTTGCTCTAGCCTCCAGCGGCATTTAAAGAAAGATTAATCTTTTATTGATGCCATTGCTGATTGCTGTATATGAGGCATAATTAGGATTTCATCATTAACAGAAATTGATTAGGAAAATCCTCTTATCAAATGTACAATTTAGGAGTCTATCGATCCAACCAAGTCTGTATGTCTTGCATTAGCACCTCGAACCGTCAAAGAAGTGCCAGCAGGTTTGGATTTATTAAAATAGAATGACTGCAAGACTTTCTTGATGTAGTGAGAAATGTATAACCATTTTGCTCTTCTTTTCCTTTGAATCTTCATCCATGATATATTCTTTTCAACTCCTAAATTGTTCATCACAAACCATTCTTCAAAAGATCCATTAGGTTATCTTTTACGGCATTAACATCACTAAACACTTCTTCTATGGGTTGTACAAGGGATTCCTCATGTCTATTCTTTTCGATGCCACCTTGTTGTCACACATTTATCACAACTCTATAAAATTCATGTTTCAAACTCCACCTTCCAGCTAACACCCAGATTATTCCCTACAACACTTGTACCATCTCTTTTGTGGTTATACCTAACAGATTCAAAGGTTATATCTCGGTTAATAACGAGTTTTGGATCTTTGCTTATTCTAAACACCACAGACGATGATCTTTCTCTCCAGATGCATATCTTAGAAATAAATATACACTTCCTTGCTCTCAAATCTAATTTACGATCAATGTTGTAAAAAATTTGATATAATAATTAATGATAATTATAAAATCAGCAATTTATTAACTAGCATGTATTGTCCTCTGAAAACTTTTGAAAATTTAAAAATAAGACCGTGAATTCACCTTTGAAGCATGCTTTGTGAGAGCTTGGGGCTGCGGTTGGTGGCATCGGAGGCTTGAGATTAACCAGACGTGAGGGAAAGTTTAAACATAATAACTAAAATATATGTAAAGACATTTCTTAAAATTTAGAAGTAAATTTTAAAGGAAAATGGAAGAGAAGAGGAGGATTTGGTGTGAAAAATGAATAAGGTTTGGAGATAATTCATAAGAAGAAAAAGGACCATGTGTGTCATACAATTCTCAGGGCGTGCCGCACCCTTGCGACGTTGCACCTAAATCTTGCTTCCACATGATCGTTTTTTGTTGGTCTGCATCCCTCCTAGACGGTGTGTGTGTCGCGCCTGACGTGCACGTGCGCTCAGAAAACACTAATTTTTGTAACATTCGTAACTTCCTCATTATTATTTTTAGAAACGGCGATTATATATATAAAAAACAAAAAAATACCCTGCCTAAAAGGAAATGGCAGGGAAGAAAATCACAGAATTTTAAACAGGAAACAAAACCAATTGTCCCATTTACAAGCACCAAAACCACCCATATTCAGAACCCAATTACACCGTGGTGACGATGCAATCAGCCATCTTATAGGGGGAAGTTTTTTTTTTTTGAAAAGCTTATCATTCCTAGCCAACCACAGACACTAAAGAGACCCGTAAACAATCGCCATAAAAATATTCCGATTCTTTAGATAACGACCCCAATTGGAGGCAAACTCGATAACATCACGAAACAAATTAAAACTTTGAATCAGGATATCGTACCGCTTCAAAACCAAGGATAAAACATCATGAATAAAAGCACATCCCACTGTGTTTAGAACCATCGGAGCATAAGTGACAGCCTGTGGAATCAAGTTTAACTCCCCAACGACTAAGAGCAAGGGTGGTGGGTATGCAGTCCATACAAGCTCTGCAGATAAAAGTGTTAACCTTGATGGGTACAATCTTCATCCACTTTGTCGGATTATTCATGCTACATGTGATTTTAGAAGAAATGATACACCTTAGATTGTTAGCATAGAACTCACCATTAGTGGCGATATTAGATTTCAATGAATCCTCCGTGTCTGATACTCCGATTTTTTTTAAAAAAAAAAATTGTATTTTGAATAAATCAGATTTCTTTGGGGTTTTAAGGAAATGGTGTTTTATTTCAATTAAAAATGAAAAATCTTGTTGTGAAATTGGGACGTAAGGAAATGGTGTTTTATTTCAATTAAAAATGAAAAATCTTGTTGTGAAATTGGGACGTTACACTGAGAATGTCACAAAACCCTAGAAGTTAATGTTAGAAATATGGTCCAAAGTCATTAATAATTTCTAATAATATTTCTAATAATTTTGGGTTGGTCTCATAACCCAAATAACAATAAGGAAATGGAGAAAAAAGATAAGTTATTAATTTATACAATAATTAATAAATTAATTAGAAATTATTTTGGTAATTAATTAAATAGTTTTAATTAATTAAAGAGCTTGAATATTAATTAATTCACAGAGATTAATTGGAATATTCTAAAAGCTTCGTAAGAGATGATATGGAGGGTTTTGAGAAGCCCTGGATAAGGATAAGGAAAATTTTGAATTAGATAAAGATTAACATGAAGAATTTGAATCCATTTTGGATTTATTTGATGCCTATAAATAGACTAGGGTCACACCTAGCTGTTGATTTCCTCTCATAATTTCATCTACATGCACACACAAACATATACTCTTTTTTTTCTCTCTCTCCCCCTCTCTCTCTTCTCTCTCTCTCTCTCTCTCTCTCTCTTTCTCTTTCTCTTTCTCTTTCTCTCTCCCTTCACTCTATGAAAATTATAACCCCTCTCCTAGGGTTATAGAATTTTCACATAATCTTAGAGTGTGGTTATTCTATGATAGCTTTTGGATTTTGTGGGTATGACTACATAAATGGATTATGATTTAGGATCCACTATAAATACTGGCATTCACGAGGTCTCAAGCAAAGAAACAATAAGTAAGTAATCCGTTTTAAAGTTCGTTGCTATAACTAGTAAAACCTACATCTTATGGTGCATTTACACTTAGGTAAATTTATGTATGTTTCCTTTGCCATGATTAAGTATATTGATGATAATAAAAGGCAATAGTCAATCCATTAAATAGGGACCGAAACCCAAAATTATGGTTTTCGTGCAAACAACGGCTATATATAGCGCAACTAAACCTACATGTGACATTAGTTAACCTACCTGCGGTGTAGACCCATATTTAAGAATTTTCTAAATTAACCACAAGGGACGATTTACCTAATTCAATATATTGGTTATTATCACAAAAATAAAGGAATTAGAGTACCAAGTCAACTGAATAAGGATAAAAGGCACCACAACTAGTCACAAGAATATACATGATTCTCTCTTGCTCTTGACATTTACTCCCTTCCAGATACTCTTTCCCTCTTGAAATCTTTCTTCCTTTTAGGGCTGGGGTTTTGGCCATAAAAAGTCATTTTTGTTTGGCCATTACTTTAAGATGCTACTACACAAGAGGGGTGCTAATTTGGACCTTTCGATCTAATCCAAGACAAAGCAAGATTGACATATAAATGCTATTTGTTTGATCTCGATCTCTCTCTCTCTCTCTCTCTCTCTCTCTCTCCTCTTTTTCTTTCTTTCTCTCTCTCTCTCTCTCTATATATATATATATATATATATATATATATATATATATATATATATATCATAATCTTAGTTCTATAATTT
The DNA here is from genome assembly GCF_052625555.1 of Lactuca saligna. Taxonomy (NCBI): domain Eukaryota; kingdom Viridiplantae; phylum Streptophyta; class Magnoliopsida; order Asterales; family Asteraceae; genus Lactuca; species Lactuca saligna. Next base: position 192,050,623 of record NC_136418.1, on the reverse strand, counting down.
TACATATCATAAAATCTATTTAGAATATCATATGTGTTATGATAAAGAATATATCCACACCCATTATAAGGAATGGTTAGTTCTTCTTTTCAGTCAGTGTAGAATCAGGTGTGTGGAGCCACCCACCTTCACCCCTATTTATAGGTTTCAATGTCCCAATTGAACAAATGGAACTATGCCCTAGCATTGATACTGTTTGTAACATCCCCTTTGGAACATATCACAATATGTCCGCTTTGCCCTCGGGAAGTTTTCGTATTAGGATCCCAAAGCGGACAATATTATGATGTGTGTCAAATTGGGATGTTACAAAGGTGGATGGTTTCCTTCCCTGTCACAACGTTTTAAAGTCATGAAACAGTAGATCCCATAAGAATTACGCAGTTAAGTGTGCTCGGGCGAGAGCAATTTTAAGATGGGTGACCCACTAAGAAGTTTTAATGTCAAGAGCCTAAATCAGACAATGTTATGGTACGTGTTAGAGTTGGGGGGGGGGGGGGGGGGTGTTACAAATGGTATTAGAGTTTGGGCACATATCAGTGTGTTTGACAGGGACATCGAACCCTACAAAAAGGTGAAGTAGGTGATTACTTGCACCTTATCCCACATCGGTTGGGAAGGAGAATTAAATATTCTTTATAAAGAGTGTGGATACATTCCATTTCACAATGAAATTTAAAGTCGTGAGACAATAGATCATATAAGAACTCGACAGTTAAGCCTTCTCAAATGAGAACATTTCAGAATAGGTGATACCCTCAAAAGTTTTCATACCGGGAACCAAAAATGGTCAATATGTTACAGTTTTACTCATGTTTTTAGTTTCTTTATTCACGGTTTTAAAACTATTATGTTTTAAAAAAGTTGCAGTGACCAGTGCAGTGCTAAAAGGTAAAATGTTTTTTTAAAAATAATGACAAATGAGGTACAACACAAATGTTCTGGCCAATTGTAATTGGGACGTAAAATTTATGCTTTTATGTTTTTTATGACATTAATCTTTTTTTTAGACGATAATGTGACAACAATCTTCTAATGTGTTAAAATTAACTAACATGTTGTGTAGCCAACCCAACATATCATACAAAACCTGTTGGTGATCGGTCAATGACTAATTTGTTCTAAAAAAAATAGTAAGAAATGAAAAACAGTATCTTAAAATGTAACAAATAAAAAGTAGTTTGACAACATAGAACAATTAATACAGACATGGAGGCCCAGTGCAGTGGTGTTGGGCTTAAAATTGCCAATCTGTCCCATTAATTAATTCCATATATCATCATATTATTAATATTACAAGAAAACAACATGCATGTTGGATCAGCAGTAACGAGGATCATATTCATAGGAATGTATCAACATTATTCTACTTAATTTATTCAATTTAAAAATAAATAATTATCAATTCATTCATTTTAATGTTACTGGCTGAACTTTTAGAAAATGATATTTTAAGTAATATGTTTAAATGGTTTTTTCTTGTCTTTTGAAAACTCCAAAAGTTGCATGATGCACGGTGGTTAAGTTGGTCCCCTCAACCGCGTGATTTAAAATGTCATCACATCCGAGTTTGCATCTATTTCAAAATACAACAATTTATATTGGTTTGATTGTAAGATAATAGAGTCGATATTAATTTGGGTATCAGTTAAGAACTATTTTGGTGACCATTAAAAGTAATTAATTATTAATAGAATTAATAAAAAAAAAATGTATGTTTGTGTAGGTGTTTGATTGGGGTAGTGTTTGTACCAGTAATAGTAGCAGTAGGGTTTTGAATTTGAAAGCATGTGTGTTGGGAGTATTTACTTTGGACCACCCTATTGTTTTTCCAAATTTGAATTTATGGTGTGTTATTTTTAGGGTGGTCCTAAAATGACAATAATGATAAGTTGGAGGGGATTTTATTTTTGGGGCTGACACAGTCGTTGTACTTTTCTACACTAGCCATTGCATGCTCATTCGTGCTAGTGCTACCCCCTCCCCCGTTTTTTTTTTTTTTTTTTATACCAATTACCACCCACCTGCCGTTTTTTTTTTTTTCTTTTTTTTCCGAATCTACTTTACTATTATCGTTACAGTTTTCGTGATATTTGTCTAAGAAAAAGATGCGCGATGAAACACATACTTCTTTCGTATATGTATATATTCTAAACAGATGAGCTTTATAATAATTCTATGACGACTACAAACTTATTCGTTCTTTATTATATGATAAAAGTATAACAAGAAGCCCAACCCAACGCAACCAAAACGAAATTGGATCAATATTTTTCAGTACAATGGCCTGTGTTTCGAGAATATATATGGTACACACGTTTGTCAATTGTCACCTTTGTATAATGAATGTATACTCATTAGTAATGAGTCATCACTCATATATAGCCACAAGTTGGCAAAGGAATTGGGATTTGAATATTACTGAAGTTGGCGACAAATATGTAATGAAGATCCAAACGAAGATCGACCCTTTACAAATACATGAAGAGAATGTTCGATGGTTTAATTAAGAGGTTGAGAACATCGATCTGGAAAGTGATGTGAATCCAAATGAGATTGAGGAATAAGTGGCCCGATAAAGAAATAGAAGATAACGATGTCCTACAACTACAAGCAAGTCAGTTATAGCATGTGAAAAATGGGATAATCTCTTAAAATGCAACATCTTTTTTATGTGTTTTAACTTTAGTTGTTTTTTATTTCTTATATATCAAGTTATTGTATTACTATTTTTTCAAAGATGCTCAACTTGACCTTCTTGGGGGTAGTCTATCAACATTTTTATTTAATTCCATAATAGTATGCCACTTCTAAAGTGTATTAGTAAACACTTAACAATGAATATCGGTAAAACTGTAAGTATGATTGTTGTGTTGTATTGATTTTAACTAATGAACTTTGCATATTATTGATATTAGTGTGTTGATTTTAACTAATGAACTTTGCATATTATTGATATTAGTGTATTAACAAAAGGATAGAAAATTACTCTAAAAAGTCAATTTGCTTTTTTGAATAACATAAACGAAATGTTTTTTTAGCTATATTTAATAACTTGGTATGTAAAAAATAAAGAGCTTTGATCTTAAAAAAAAATACAAATAAAAAAATAATGTTAATAAAAATAAAAAGTTAAAAAAAAGTCACCCAAAAATCACTAACTACTGTTTTTCTGTGATATTCCTGTTTGTTCACTTTTTGACAAAGATAATAGGGTCAATGCCCTTGAAGATGAAGGGGAAGAAGAAGAATTTCCAAAGATCACTTGCTACTCTTTTTCTGTGGATGTTTCAGGTTTAATATTTGCTATGTATGATCTTGGCGACAAAGCAAGATGGCCAAGAAAGGGAGAAAAATCCACCGCCTGGAAAGATAAGTCCAAATGGTGTGCATACCACGAGGATTTCGGTCACATTATGGAAGATTGCATAGCCCTTAGAAAGGAGATCAGTTACCTACTTAGCAAGGGATACCTCAAAGAGATCCTTGGAAGAAGAAAAGAAAGATCCAAAGAAAAGGATCAGGATCCTCATAAGATCCTAGAGAAACCAGGATCTCCTCATTCGGATGCCAAGGTAACCAATGTGATCTCTAGAGGATCTGATATTTGTGGTACCTCTTATTCTGCAACAAAAATACATACCAAAGTGTTGAAAATAGAGAAAGAAGAAAGGCCTCAGAAGAATATGTCGATCACAAACGAGAAGGAGATTACATTCGACGAAATCGATAGAATAGACATCCATGATTCCCACCACGATGGACTGGAGATCACCCTTTTACATCGCCATTCATTTTGTTAGAAGGATCCTTGTCGACGAAGGATCCTCGGTCAACATTATACTCCTGGATGCTTTAAAAAGGATGAACATCCCAGAAGCCGAAATAGTCAAAATATCCTTAGTGCTAATAGGATTCAGTGGTGAAACAAAGCAGATGATCGGCGAGAGAAAGATACACTTTTGTATAATTAATACATTATCCTATTGTAATGTTATACTAAGTAGATCAAGGATCAATGATATAAAGTTTGTCCCCTCAACGTACCATAAGCGTGTTAAGATGCCCACTCAATGGGGGACAGTAAAAATCACAAGTGATCAATAAGAATCCAAGGAGTGCTACAAGACCTCAATGAAATCTTCAACGGTACCATGACAAGCATAACAATTACAGCAGGGAGCACGAGGTGTGCTAGAAACAAGAGAACATGATGTAAAGGAAGTACCCCTGAACCTCGAGGATCCTGAAGCCAAATTCCTCATAGGATCCTCAATACCAGAATAAATCGAGCAAGAACTAATAAAGTCCTAAAAGATAGAAGCAAAACATTTGCTTGGAAGCATGAGGATATAACAGGTATAGAAAAAAACGTTACAACTCATACACTTAACATTGATCCTTCTTTTAGACCAATACACCAAAAAATAAGGAAGTTTGCACTTGAGAGAAATCAGATCATCCAAGAAGAAGTAGACAAAACTTCTCAAAACAAGGATGATTAAGGAAGTGAAGTGAACAAGGTGGATGGCCAACGTGGTCGTAGTACAAGATAAGAATGGAAAATGGCGAGTATGTGTGGATTATACGGATCTTAATAAGGCTTGCTCTAAGGATCCTTTCCCCTGCCACACATATATTCCATGATAGATGCTACAGCTGGCCATGAACTGCTAACGTTCATGGATGCATCAGTAGGCTTGCAACAAATTCAAATGGAACCATCTGACCAGGAGGATACCACGTTCATAACCACAACGACTATATATTGTTATACTGCTATACCTTTTGGTATTAAAAATACAGGTGCAACATACCGAATGCTAGTTAACCAGATGTTCAAGGATAAACCGGGGGACACCATGGAAGTCTACATCGATGACATGGTGGTCAAATCAAAGAAAGTTGAAGATCACCTCAAGGATCTTGAGGACGCCTTCAACATACTAGACGAATACAAAATGAAGTTGAATCCTTCTAAATGCCATTTTGGAATGAGATTAGGCAAGTTCCTCGGATACATGGTGAATCAAAGAGGAATAAAAGCAAGTCCAGAGGAAATAAAGGTCAACATCGATTTAAGATCCCCATACTCGAAAATGGACATTCAGAGACAAACGGGAAGAGTAGCATCACTAAATAGGTTCATCTCAAGATCCCCAGAGAGGTGTAAACCTTTCTATGACATCTTGAAGAATAACAAAAAGTTTGAGTGGACCAAAGAGCACGGAGATGCTTTTCAGGAACTTAAAAATTATTTAAGTTCAACACCCATGTTGGTGAAACCACTAGATGGGGAACCACTACTCCTATACCTCTCAGTATCCTCTAACATCGTAAGTGTTGTTTTAGACAAGGATCTTAAAAGAGACCAACATCTCATCTACTATGTATGTAAAAGTCTCTTAGATCTTGAGACCACGTACTCCCATCTTAAAAAACTAATACTTGCATTAGTAACTGCTCCAACAACATTAAGACACTATTTGTATATATTACTATATATACAACATTAGGATAAACCCTAATGTTGTGAACATAGATTGGTGTCGTAATCGTCTTTGTGATAACCCGTCTTCTTGGTGAAGACAAAACCCTTTCTTCGCGAAAGAACAGTTTGGAGAACTCGTAGTGTTATTTACTTTCTGTTCTTTATTTTTCTTAGATTAGTTTACGTTTGTTCTTAATACTTAAAGTGTATTTGATCTATACAAACCTTCAATTTAGGACATACACTCACTCACTTTTAGATATGTTCAACTCGAGAGTCTACATGAGATATCCATTCATCAACTAAGAAGAAAATAATTCATCTTCCCTATAAGTGTTAATATTGAGCGTGCGAGGAAGTTGTGTATAGATCTATATAGGTTGACACCCCCACTTGTGGTTGCTAGCTACAATCTTTGCCTGATGAGTCATAACGAGTGATAACTATCCATTGTGTTTATGACGTCGATGAAGCGTATAGAGAACTTCTTGTTGTGCATTCACTAAAGCGCCAAATAGAGGGTTGATCTAGCCATATATCTCGGTTATAGTCTCATGATAGTATTGAGTGCTACCTAAAATCACTTTTATAAGTTGAAATAATACTTACATGTAGTATGAATGCATACTTGTACGGTTTATAAGTACCTATAATTTACATAAGTTTCATAAACATTTAGATACCAATTACACGAACTTTTGATGTTATAAAACTTATATTTTATTATAAGTAAACACTTATACACAACACACATACTTGTACAGACTATAAGAACGATTAAACATAAGTCTAGGTAATTCTTATACACAACACACATGCTTGTACGGTTTATAAGTATAATTACACGTAAGTCACATAATCAATTATACACTAAAACGTTTACTTTTTTGTGTTATAAAGGTACATTTTTATATAAGTTGGAAAAAGCAACTACATACCATATAAATATACTTTGGTTATAAAATTACATAAAGTCAAAACATGTGAACTCACCAATTTTATGTTGGTGTATCTTCAAAACGCATGTATTCTTAGGAACATAATAAATATGAATATCACACATACTAGAATACTTATGGGAGCTTTTGTTATCAGTCATAATTCCACATTTTATGTATTTAAATGCCTACCTGTTAAGGCATGTATCGTATTTTGGATTATCTTATAATGATACAATTAATATGATGTATTTGTAGAACGAAGGCGACGTAATTTCCTTTTGAACAATTAATTGAAGTTTGTATTTCATGTTATTTTTATATAATTTAATATATGCAATGACTGTGATCCATGAATAAGTCACACAACCCGAGGTTTCTGCCACATGACAGGGGTGTGACAACGATAGATGTCATTTTATGCGTCCTTTAGGGTAGTTTTTATTAACATTTAGCATCATATTTTACATTTTTTTCATGTCATTAGTTTAAATAATGTTCGGCTCATGTCATTCGTTAGAATTCGCGTACTGCTCATGTTTTTATGTTTTTTTTTCAGAGAATTCGAGTGGAGTAGTACTTTGAGAGCAGATTTCGATGCATTTGATGGAGCATTGGAGTTAATTAGAGCTTGGAACTTATGAAGGATTCTGAGGAATGCTTGGAATCTATTTTGGTCAAGAAAATTTTGATCGAATTGATAATATGAAGAAAGATTGCTCCATTCTAAAGCCTAAAGGATGTTGCTAGCAATGTTGACCCTTGTCAGTATTTTGACCATATCTCATGACTTGTAACTACGATTAACGAGATTCAAAAGGTTCTAGAAACTAGAAAAATTGCGGAAGACTTTCATTTCTGCGAAAAATTTAGAATGTAACAACCCCAAAACACGATCAAAATTTTCATTTTTAAAATATGTACGAAAAGTATAAAAATTGTTCCAAAACCATCATAATGTATGAAAAGCACATCATTAGTGTACAATGTCAAAATGGTAAAATAACAGGAGAGAATGTAGTGTCATCACATCGGGTCCTTCCCCACAGTACCAAAAGTACCTAAAACCATAAACACAATCTGTAAGCAAAAGTTTAGTAATTTTTCCACAAAGTACCACATACTAACATATAAATTAATCCTATGGGCCAAACCATAGTCTTACATATAATTATTTCCAAGGGACAAATCTTGGTCTTCCATACAGTTGCTAGGGGCCAAATCCTCATCTTTCATTCAACTGCCACGAGCCAGATCTTGGTTTTTCATACAGGTGGCAGGGGCCAAACTCTGATCTTTCATACACATAGCACACAAGTAATCTGTATCCTATAAAAAATAATGGGCCGACCTTGCTACATTCGACCTATTGATACAGTGAGAAAACTCACCTCAGTCAGCTGGAAGCAACAAGATGCTCGACAGCTAAACAGGAAGATCCCGCACTACACAAACAGTTTGCCTTAAACAAAATTTGGTCAAAATTCTAAATCATGGTCCTTAGACCTTATTCCAAACTCCTAAAATAAGGACTCGAATGACTTTTCCCCTTAATGGGCCTAACCATTCCTGGCCTAAAAGAAATATTGGGCTCCAAGGCCCACAAGGCCCAACTACATCACTTAAGACTCATTAGCAAAATTCAAAGGCCCACCTACTCTAAATAGATCAAGGCCAAAGACAAATAGGGCCCAATGAACCAAAAGACCAACAAATGTCTAAAAACATACTAAGGCGCACACGCAATGTAATTCCATGTACGCTTGGCGTATGCGAGAACCATGTAGTACACGTTGCATACATCCTAGTACACTCAACGTATTGTGCTATTCAGGACCTTAAGCAATTTGGTGCTTAACCCATGTAGCCACATACTCCAACCTCCAAATCTCGAATATTATAAATATCCTAGGGCATAAAGTTGGGAACTTTATTGTAACACCCACAAAAAATCATGCCAATTTAAAACTTTTTCAAACAATCCAAAACCATTATGTATTACAATTATGTTTTAAAATGGTTTAATGTCAGAGTATCCCAGAATCAAATCATAAAAGCATAAGGAGGTACACGATCAAGCTTTCGCCTTCCTGCGATCATCAGAAGTACCTAAAACATAATCAACAATTGTAAGCCTAAAGCTTAGTGAGTTTCCCAAAATACCAATTCCATACAAACCATATCAATATCATATAAACAAACAACATGCATAATGAGCCATCAACCTGACTGGACCGCCTTGCAGGGCCATTTGTCTCTCTGGACCGCTCTCCGAGCCATCAGCATGTCTGGACTGCCTCTTAGAGCCTTCAGCCTATCCGGATCGCTCGGCGGGCCTTTGGCCTGACTAGTATGCCCTACCGGGTCTGCCGTCTATCCGGTCCGCCTTGGGTATGTTGGCCTTCAACACAAAGCAGGTACGCCTCAACCCAACCGCCAAATCAAACAATCATGTGCACATAAATATCATACACTAGATAGCATGTACAGATAGTCATACAAATCTAACAGATCACTAATATAACATCATCCTATAACCAAGATACCAATCTAACGGATTACTAACATAGCATCATCCTACAACCAGGATACTGAGCTAGCAGATTACTAACATAGCATCATCTTATAACCAGGATATCGATCTAACATATCACTAACATAACATTATCCTATATACGAGGATACTGACCTAACAGGTCATTAACATACCATTATCCTATATACCACGATACCGACCTAAGAGGTCACTAACATAGCATCATGCAATAAACCCGGATACGAATCCGGAAAAGGCCGATATTGGTGCCTTCGACCCTATTAGTATAGTGAGGACAACTCACCTCACAAGTAGCTCAGGATGATAATGTCAAACTCCCCCGAATACAACTCCAACTCAACCACCTACATCCACCAATGATCTACTTCCACAAATTTCTAAATTACTAAAATACCCCCAGAAGTCAAACTGGTCAACCCTTGGTCAAAGTCAAAGTCAATGGTCAAGGTCAACAGTCCAGGTTAACCCAACTCGCCAAGTGTAGTCCACTGACTCGTCGAGTTCCTTAAGAACTCGGGAAACCGTGAAAACCCCAATTGACTCACCGAGTTTCCAAACAACTCATCAAGTCCATGTGTTGTCCATAATGTCGGGAAAAACCCTAATTAACTTGTCGAGTCATCTCACTGACTCGCTGAGTCCATGCAGAAACCAAAAAGGCTAATCTTCATCTGACTCGTCGAGTTGACCATGCAACTCGTCGAGTCCCTTCAATCCATTTCTCATTCATATGTTTTTAAGCTATCTTAAAGCTCCAAATTGTAGATCTAGCTTCCTTAGTTTGATTTCTAACACACCCGAGAGTGTGCTCGAATCCCTCAAACCAAGGCTCTGATACCAATTTGTAACAACCCCAAAACATAATAAATTTTTTTATTTTTAAAACAAGTACTATAAGTATAATTTTTTTTTTCCAAAACCATCATAATATATGAAACTCACGTCATCAGAGTACAATGTCAAAATGCGGAAATAACAAGAGAATGAGGTGCCATCAAGTCGGGCCCTTCCCCTTAGAACCGGAAGTACCTGAAACCATCAACACAATCTGTACACAAATGCTTTGTAAGTTTTCCACAAAGTAGCACATACCAACATACAAATTAATGCTATTATCCAAACCATAGTCTTACGTATAATTCTTGCCGAGGGCCATATCCTGGTCTTACATACAATTGCTAGGGGCCAAATCCTGGTCTTTTATGTAATTGTCATGGGCCAAATCCTGGTCTTTCATACAGGTGCCATAGGCCAAACCCTGGTCTTTCATACATATAACACACAAGTGATATGTATCCTATAAAACAAATAATGAGCCGACTAGGCGCCTTCGACCCATTAATACAGTGAGAAAACTCATATTACTCTGTTGGAAGCAATAAGATGCTCGACTGCTAAATATAAAGATCCCACACTACACAAACAATTTTCCATAATCAGAATTTGGTCATAATCCCAAATCATGGGCCTTAGCCCTAAGTCCAAACTCCTAAAATAAGGGCTCAAATGCTTTTTCCCCTTAATGGGCATAACCATTCCTGTCCCAAAAGCAATAACAGGTTCCAAGGCCTGAAAGACCCAACTACATCACTTAAGGCTCATTAGCAAAAGTTAAAGCCCCACCTACTCTAAAAAGATCAAGGCCCAAAGACAAATAGTTCCCAATGACCCAAAAGACCAACAAACGTCTAAAAGCCTATTGGGGCGTACACATGGCATAACTCCCTGTATGCTTGGCGTATGCGAGAGCCATGCAGTACATGTTGCGTACATCCTAGTACGCTCATCATATTGCATTGTTCAACACCTTAAACTATTTGGTGCTTAATCCATGAAGCCACATACTCCAACCTCCTGATCTCAAATATTAGAGGGGTCATAGGGCATAAAGTTGGTAACTTTATGCCTTAACATGTTTTATGGGAGTCCAACATCTATATTTGTTCATCGAAACTCACACTAATGACCTAGATTCTTGCATGGCTTCATAACATCCTCCAAGATGATATTTTTATGACTCTAACACATCATAAGGAATGAGATCTAGCATTTCTTGCTTCTGGAGGTGCCCAAACTCACAAAAGAGAATCCATGGACCCATAAGAACTCATAAACAAACCTTAACTCCAACTATCAAGAGGATTAGAAAGGTATGAACTTTTTACCTCCAAAAGCTTCCTAACATGCTGTAGATTTAGGATCTTGAAGCTCAACCACGTATAACGCTTTCTCACCAACTTCCTCTTCTTAAAAACACACCACAAGGCTACTAAAGTCACTTCCAAGTTCACAGATCATTCACAATGGCAACTAGGGTTTTAGGGACGTTCAAAGAAAGTAGAGGCTGATAAGGGTGAGGGTCCAAGAGTCATAAGTGTGCTTAAATAGGGTTCATGCCCAAAAATTAGGGTTTTAGCTTTTGACAATGTACGCCCCTGCATACGTGGCTCAGGTGCCTGATCAAATATTCCCATGTATTCTAAGCGTACTTATACGTACGCCCGGCATACGGAGGGACGACATTTGCCACTATGATTTTATTTCAAGGACTTAGAAGAAAGTACCTAGATTAGGGTGTTACATAAAACAATGTTATCATATGGGCAAAATGTGATCGCATTTTTATGTTGAGGTTCAAAAAATGTCAAAAAATAACATCGTACTTCATTAAACGTCAATTCGGGAAAATTTAGGCAAAAATGCGATCGATTTTTTGCATATTTGCGATTGCATTTTTCTTAATCGTGCTTCGGAAGTAACCTTCTTGCATATAAATATGCCCCCTTTGATCAGTTTGAAGCTTAGTTGATTCCTGAAGCTCCAGACGACGAAAAAGACAATTTATGAGGCAATTTCTCTCCGATTTCAGTGATTTCTAAAGATCTGAAAGCTAAGGATCATCGCCAACATTTAGTTAACAATATTAATAAGTTGTTTTTATCTTTTTATTAGTTTTTTTTAAATCATGTCTGGCTAAAACCCTAGTTTTCGTTTCTGCAAAAGACTAGTTGTTTTCATGTGATCGGTTATCAGAATGGGTTTTCATTGCGTGCCTGTATCTAGTTGTTTCAGTTTTGAGTTTAATACACATTTGATTTGTAATTCTTGTTATTCAGATCACATAATTAAGGTTTAATTGTTCTAGTTACTCAGTTAAAAGAATCTGTAATTGTTCTTGTCAACTGGTAATAAGTAACAAGTATCGAATTGGTTTTGTGTTGGAACTTAACTCCGGTATAAACTGAAATTTTATATCTTTACGCTTTTGAGCTTGTAAAAACTATTGGGTATTATTGGGAATTTTACATAGATCTTAATGCATTTTTATGATCTTACTTAAGACCTTGTTTAATTAAATAGTAATTTCACTGCAATTTTTACTTTTAGTTTTAAATCAAAAAACCCCTTTCTTATTTTTCTGTTAAATAACTAGTATGTGCCTTACACAAAGAGACATTAACCATTAGGTTGTGTCCCTAAGGATTCGATCATGCTTCCCTGTGCTATCCTTTTAGTGCATTCGAGTTGTGAAAATAATATTTGCTTAAATCGTGCGCTACAACGGTTTAACAGATAGATTGGTATTAGATCCGTTGGCTATAGAGAACTAGTATCTTTTTAGGAGATTATGACTATATCCTAGGGTTTACTCTCCAAGATTAGGTATATTCTTTAAACGTAAGTATAAAAAGTGTTATTAATTAATTATTTACATATAGGGTACTTACGAGAACAATGTCTAGGATGGATTTTGTCACCTTGGGTTTTTGGATTTTAGATTGTTTATACGTCAAAATGGTCCTACCCTCCAACTATTTTGACTGGTTGAAACTTATTAGATTGCCTTGAAGTATCAACATAAATTAATAATATACAACAAAAACGTAAATATATATATATATATATATATATATATATATATATATATATATATATATATATATATATATAAAGACTCAGACATGCAATGAGAACACTTATATATTTCACTCAAGACTATTCTAGAACTCAAGGATTTAGATCAATACTTTGGGCAATGTTTTATAGTATATAGCCCAGACCACAAATAAATGTAGTTTGTGCACCTACATTTTATTATTATGGTATGATCACATGCACTAATGAACTTGGATACAATATTTGATAGACTAAACACTTGGAAATTCTATGAGACTTAAACAAGATCATAGTTAAGAACACAGAAAAACAGTTAGGAAATCACAAAGAATTCTTGATAACACCTTATAATACTTATATGTGACAAATATATGTATTGCAGTTAATCATAAAACGCTATACTAATAGCCATCAACCTTCTTTTAAATAAGTAATTAACAAAATAACATGGCTGAGGTTCTTGGTGGATGATCCTAGAAAATCTTGAGGAAGCGTTAGTTGTCCCATTCTCTCTGTTACCAGGAGACCCTTACTTTATGGAAGTGTTGACTATTTAAGCCCGTACCATCGGATGATGAAGCTCTTGTCCCATCTAAGAGTGATGAACCAGAATATGAGCCATCGGAATAAGATGAGGCTTTAGAAGAAGTTGAGTCTTCGAAAGAAGTTGAGCCCATGAATGAGATAGAGTATATTACACCACCCCTGCCACCACTAAACACCCCTTACCGCTCAGTCGTAGGAGAACCTTTGATGATGTGTACGATCCATAAATTCAAACCTATCTGTGGTGAGATTAAGAAAAATCCTCAAGAGACATCAACCGATTTGAAAAGGCTTCGAGATGATCCTACATGGCTCACTATCTTTGTGGATGATTGGGTCACTGAAGGAAGAGTGATCCACATGTTTGAGATGGGCTAGACGTCTCGTACACATTCTCCACTTACTGTAGACAATGACATTGTACCTCTATTGCTTTCATGCATTGTTAGACTTGGGTAACAACTCAAAATTGTGAGTGACAAGCATAATATCATCAAAGGCAATATATATTTTCTAGTCATGTTGAAGGGTTCAATTAGTGGTTTGGTCTAGGATTTACTTTGTATAAAGGCCTTTTGAGTCTTTTGGCATATTTATAGGGTGTTTGGAGTATTTACGGCCTGTGCATGAGTTAACGGCTGTAAACTGGTTTACGATCGTAAACCCTGTTTACAACCCATGTCCCCTACATAAAGGGTTGGTTTGTTTCATTTGTAGTTGTTGATGCCTTAGAGTTCACGGTCATTTGTAACAAGTTGTATCCAACGTTTTTCAGTTATAAAGCATGTGCAAGCTTGTTTCTCTTCTTCTTCTACTCTTATTCTTATTTCTTTAATTGTTTGATTGTTTGATCACTTATAAGATCAGTTTCTAGGACCTTTCAATTGGTATCAAAGCAAAACCGGTGTCAAAGCATCATTTAATCGAGTTCTCGGCCATAAACTCATATTCACGGTCGATTTGCATACCTTTGAGATTTAACAAACAATTTCACAAAAAAAAATGAGAATTTTTTTTCGAGATGAGAGAGAGTGAGAGGGGTTTACGGCCGGAAATTGAAAATGAGGAGTGGGAGTTGATTTCGACTGTAAACTCACTTTATATACCTTGTTCGATTTTATCTGCTTTCCACACAATGTAATGCACAATCCAAATTCAAGAAAAATTAAAAAACAAAACCTTTTGAGGATTAAAGATAAAATTAAAAATAACATAAGTTAAAAAAATAAAATAAAACAAATGGATGTCAAGATAGCCTTCTTGTACGACAAGGTGAAGGAAGAAATCTATGTTAATCAACCCCCTGGGTTCGTTAACTCGAAGTTTCCTTATCATATCGACAAGTTGGACAAGGCGTTATACGGGTTACATCAAGCTCCTCGAGTGTGGTATGCGACTCTCACAAAGCACTTGCCTGAGCATGGATACTTTCATGGCACTATCGATCAAACTTTGTTCATAAAGCATGTAGGTAATGATCAGATTCTAGTCAAGATCTACGTTGACTACATTATCTTCGGGTCTACCAGTCCACAACTATGCAAAGAGTTTGAAGGCGTTATGAAAAAGAGGTTAGAGATGAGTTCGTTGGGTGATATGACCATGTTTTTGGGGCTTCAGGTCAAACAAAATTCAACTGTAATCCTGCTCCATCAAGCTAAGTATGTAGAGGATATTCTTGAGAAGTTCGGGTTTCAAGACGCAAAGCCTGCATCGACGCCGATGGCCGACAGACCCCTGCTGAATCCAGATACTGATGGCGAATCCGTAGATCAGACACACTACCGATCGATGATAGGATCGTTGATGTATCTTACTGCAAGTCGTCCAGACATCATGTTTGCAGTTTGTGAATGCGTACGTTATCAGAGATTGGACTGTATCAGTCAATTCTTTCAGATCTGGAGCTGTGGTTTTGGATAGATCTTAGCAAAATAAGGGGGGTTTGTTCTTCGTGTTTTTCATAAAAACGAGTTCTGGATCGAGTTTTGGAGCAAAAATGATGAAAACGTCATTTTTTGTGATCTGAAGTAGTGTTTACGGCCAGGGAGTTTGCGACCGGAGTTTACGGCCGGCGGTGTGCGGCCTCGACTCGGTAGAAGACTTGGTGGATCGCGGCTCGGTGAACGGCTCGGGAAGTCGGTTCAGCAGCAGTATCTTATTAAAAAAGGGGCGGGGGGAGGGGGGTTGGAGGTGCCAAGGATCGAACCCAGGTCTATTGCTTCCTCAACAACGCGCCTTACCAACTCAACTAGGCTGATTGTTGATTCAAGCCTTCCGATTATAATTGAAAAACACTCCTTGTCACACCACTTTCGAAAATTTAACATTTTTAACCCCAAAATTCGATTTCTTTCATTTTTAAATTACATTTTCAACCAAAAATTTTAGTTTTTAATTTTTGTCTTTTAATTTGACTTTTGACCTTAAATTTTAACTTTGACTTTAAAGTTTGACTTTTTAAATTTGACATTTTAGTTTGACTTTTCAAGTTTGACTTTTTAAATTTGACATTTTAGTTTGATTTTATAAATTTGACTTTTAAGGTTGACTTTTGAGGTTTGTAGTCAAACGCCTATAATTGGGGCCTCACATAACCTCTGTATCAAGGTCTCGAAAGCCAACTGTTGGTCCGGTCTCCACCGGAAACTCACATTCTTTCTCGTCAAGCGAGTCAAAGGAACCCCGCTAAGCCTAAGAATCTACATATTTAAGATGCATTATTTGGTACTTCCCACTATATTACTACCCCAACCTTGGATTAATCAATCAAGATACCCTCTTGGTTGATGATGTTCCCCAAAAATTGCACCTCTCTCAACCAGAAAGCACACTTTGAGAGCTTGGCATAAAGCCTTTCTGTCCTCAGTGTCTCCAACACATCCGTCAGATGTTGCTCATGCTGCTCCTTGGCTATCGGAGCGGCACCCGAAACCAAATCAATGCGAAACTATACTTGCCTCTCCAGAGAAACCCCAGGAAACTCCTCAGGGAAGACATTCCGAAATTCTATAAAACCGGTACACCACCCAAATTTGTCGGGGTCTCAACCCTTGTATCTGAGATATTCGCCAAGAATCCTGGACAACCCTGATGG
This sequence comes from Lactuca saligna, assembly GCF_052625555.1. Lineage (NCBI taxonomy): Eukaryota > Viridiplantae > Streptophyta > Magnoliopsida > Asterales > Asteraceae > Lactuca > Lactuca saligna. The sequence goes on along the minus strand of NC_136418.1, from coordinate 192,034,097 downwards.
AAACGTCTCCTCTCCCTCGCAGCTGAACAGAGGGTTGGCCCCTGTGAGGCCCTCTCTCCACGAATAACCAGTTCTTCCCCACTTGGGGTTCGAACTCTCACCAGTTAGCGCTCGCAAACTATCATGGCCGCGTTGGTCCCCAACCAACCAATCCCAATGATCACCTTCAATCCTCGCAATAGTATCGGAACCAGATCGACAAGGAACCTCTCCCTAAGCACATTCAAGACAAAAACCTGATATACCCTCGTAGCACTCACAGTACGGTCATCCGCCGTCTCAACTAGCATTTCTAGCTAGGAAATTTTGTTATCATGTAAGCATCAACTCTTGTAAGACTTGTAATCTAAGTAGATATCATGTTCTATGCTCAATCAAAAACATCCATTTGAATCAAAAATCTTGAGTAAAGTCCAAAACCTAATTCAATGCAATTCAGATACTCAATTGTGAGTTTGAAGCCCTAACAACCCGGCTCAAATGTAGTATGGACTAAGATTCTCTATTGGACAATTATAGGCCATAAACCCATCTTTTTATTTTAATTGGGTCGTAAACCTATGCTTTTACCACCTTTGGGCCGAGAACCTTCAATAAGGGCCTCAAAATTTTGAGCATAATCAAGAAAAAAGGCCCAAAATCCTTTTCTCTCCTCTTTTCCCCTTTACTCTCGGCCCATATCAAAAAAAATTAAATAAGGGAGAAATCGAGCTTGACACCTCATCTTTGCCTGGTGGATTTCCATGCAAACTTTGCATGTATCCAAGTAAGCTTTTTATCAATCACATCAAAGATCAACTATCCACCCTCCTACCCCTCTCTAACCTTCAAACTCTCTCTCCCTCTCCAACATCACTCACCATTTCTAATCCAACTCATTTCTCTCAACCTTCAAAACTCTTCCACCCTCTATCTCTCAAGAAATTCGTGTGTGCTTGTGTGTGTGTCTCAAGGAAAAACCTTTTCAAGCATCATACTAGGTAAGATACTTCACTTTAACTTGGATACATTAATCTTATGCTCAGATCTTCGTCTAAACATCACAAATCTTGTGCTTATAACCCTAGAATCATCATATTTTCGGAGATCTCTTCTCAAGAAGATTTCTAGTGCCGAAATCCTTCTCAACCTTCATCAAAGACCAAAAACAACAAACCAAATTGAGTTCATACCCCTTCTTTTCGACTTTCATAGTGTTTTGGGAGAGAATACGAATTCTTTTGTGTAGATCTATGTGTGTATGCATGATTTTGTGTGTTTTCATGATATATGTGGTGATATGTGTTTAACTTTTGGATTTTTACTTGAACATGAAGTTTAACACTTAGATCTTCATATAAACCTTGATAAAAGTATGTGTTCTCACATATATTACATGTAAACTTGTATATATGGGATTATATACTTTAAATAGCAAAAATAAGTGTTGTGTTCAAACATGGGTAACTTAAACTCAAAAATCAACCTTTAACATAAAATTTTTGATCTAATCTTGGACTGTTTTGACCTCCTTAATGGTAATATTTTTCAAAAATGTTTTACATGAAAAGTTTTCAGGATTATACCTTTAAAATTACTACTCTCAAGCATTCATACAATTTTTCTACAATTTTTTGCGATTTTTACAAAACTGACTATCATATTTGAAATAATCTCGGACCAGTCTGTAAAGGAGAATAATTTCACACTGGTTTGAGGGCATTAAAAATTATGAGAAATTTTTTGAATAAATTAGACACAATTTCGAAACTTTTAGAGTCTACGGATCCAAATTTTGACCTACGATGATTTTTCTACGATTTTTCTAACAACAGGGACAGAACAGCCAAAACCCAGAAAATTGTTTAACTTACTAAAAGTATTTATACTTGTGTTGGATGAAGTCTTGGCCTTCTGAAAGTCCCTAAAATGTTATTTTACCAAAGAATGGGCCAAAATTGTAAATATTTGTTTTTTTAGGACCAAAATGTCTTTTACAAAAAATGGACTTTTCATGTAATTTTGGTAAACAACGATGCTTAGACAACCAACATAACAAACCGTGGATCAACTGCGTCATTATTTCTTTTATTAGGCCTGGAACATGATTAACATTCTTAGTGGGCCTTTGTAGTCCACTTACATCTTTATCTGACCAGGAATACACCTTACATCCTTATTGGGCTTGGAAATAATATATATGTTTAATGGGCCTTAGTTGTCCTTTTATATGTATGTTGGGCCCGGGATATACCTTCGTATTCTGTCTGCACCTGGAAATAATACACATGTTTAGTGGGCCTTAGTTGTCCACTTACATGTTTATTAGGCGTTCGATTAAGGATCTAGTGATAGGTGTCGGTTAACACCTATTGAGTGTACAATCGTATCCTGTTATAACCAGAGTCTCCCAGAGTGGGAGCGTGAGTTTGTGTATAGATCTATACGGGGGTGACGCCCCACACCTGAGTTGTTCGCTACAGTTAGACTAGTCCAGTCTAGGGTGACAAACCATACCTTAAACGAGTCGGCATCTTCCAGACATCAAGATAGACGAAATTTTCAATATTATGTATGGATATAACGTCTCACTTAGAAGATTAACGTTATAAAATTTCTGGGAAAATTTTCTTTTATGGATAATATGGTAACATGCATGTGCTGGTACTCAACCTCGGGTGTTGAGATCCCAGCATTCTCTTTCGAAGACAACATCGGGTTGCCTGCGGTCACTCTCTCTCTCTCTCTCTCTATATTCTCTTTATATTCTCTTCCATAGACAACATCGAGTTGTCTGGGGCTCTCCCTCTATATTCTCTTTATATTCTCTATATCTCCTCGCAAACATTAATACACATGCATTAATACAAGATCAGACTCAAACATTATAAAACGATTTTTAAAAAATATCGTATTTTCTAGTGTTTACAAAATAATACAAAAAAATTTTCATTCAACATGATTATGAACTCACCGACATTATATATGTTGACTTTTTTAAATTAACTTGTATTTTCAGGGAACTGTTGAGCAGGTTGGCTGGCAAGAAAACTTGGATATTTTGTTATGTTTTGTTTTCATCATATTTTGGTTATTTTGGCATATAATATTGAAAAACAATACTCAATGTAACCTAATTACAGTTGTAATATTACATGTGTGATGATGATGGTGTTATGTTTCCATTATATACTCTGTGATGATATTGTAAGAATGAAGTTACCCAAGCCCCCGGACGTTTCCACCATCTGGTTCGAGGGTGTGACATCCGCAATCTCAACTTCAAGCGGGGAATCCAAAATCTCTGGGGATCCCAGAACTTCTTGCTAAGCTCAAGAGATACAAATGATCGGGTAGCTCCCGAATCTAAAAGAACATGAGCTGACATACCATTGACCATAAAGGTCCCTATATAAGAGAACATTTATACATAAGCATAACAACTCAATTATCGAGCGGAAAATAAATTATATACCAGTCACGACGTCTGGCGTTGCCCGAGTCTCCTCAATAGTCAGCTGAAATGTGTGGCTCTTCACTGCAGGAGTATCCGCCTTGGCAGGGCGGCCATTAGTGATTGTCATTATGGCGGGCGCAGACACCATCACTAATCCTCCTCCTCCTTAAAACCTCGGACAATCGTCCTTTTTATGACCGGTCTGGTTGTAGTGAAAACAAATCAAACCTTTCTTGGGACAGTCCCTGCTCACGTGGTCTGGCTAGCCACAGGTATAACACACTGGGTACATCACCCGACAAACTCCACTGTCCGATCTTCAACATTTGGCATAATCTCGATGGTCTACTGGAGCTCCTAGAACTCCCTCACTAACCGTTGCACCTCAATGGATGGTGCAAACTCTAAATCAAAATGCTTGACAAAATCCTCCCATGTCATCTCAGCCACTCCAGCTGATCCCACCTGGTAGGTTACCTCCTCCCACCAGTCCCTGGCTCGGTATCTCAACATGCATGAAGCAAATCCCACATTTGCCGCCTCGGGGAAAGAATTTGTGCGTTGGACATTCTCCATATCTGCCACCCAGCATTGACTAACTATGGGGTCCTAGACCCCAAACAACTCAGGCGCTCCATACGCCTTGAACTCCCGGAACAAGGGAGTTCGGGTCCCGACCTGGCCCGTAGCAATCTCTGATCGGAAAGACCTGAACCTCTCCACCATAATCTCCATCATCCCCTCCTTGACTGTCTTGAAAATCACTGGGGTAGCATCAAGAATACCCCTCGTAACCTCGGTTGCAATAAGCTCACGCAACCTCTCGTCAATGGGTTCGGTAGCGTAGCCCGAACCAGATCCAAATGATGATCTTGATTCTGATCCCCCTGCTCCATGACGTGTCATTACCATTCTGATCTAAAATACCATAAGACATAATGATCAAATTATCCAAAAAGGGGATCCCATTCCCACCACACCGGTTCTCCTTAGAGTTTCCAGATCTAACATTTGTTCGGTTACAGGTACTATGCTTTTAGTAGTAATGGCCCAATACTACCTTCCACACCTACCTGTACCCTCCCCAAGGCTCTACCTGATAACCCTAATTCATCCCAGAACAATACATATCTCACAGGCTACTTCATAACTCAAATCCTAGGCTATCCTAAGATTTGCTCCATCCACATCAAACCAAAACTCAGATCAATAATAACAGGTTGCCCTATGCATGCAAATTATACACAGAACAGGATCAAATAGACTTTCAAATAACATACTCTACCCTAGGAAGACAACCAAACAAGGAGCAGGAAATAAGGCCAAATCAATCATTCTAAGGCTATAGGATCCTAACCGTATACAATTTTTAAAGCATAAACATAGCAAGAATCCATCCGACTATCACAATCCAAATATCAGTATAGCATGGCTAACATATTAGGGAACCACTACTTGATGTAACAACCAGTTATTTCGGGTCTATAAAAGTCAAGGAAAGTAAAAAAAAGTCATTTGCTCCAACAAAAATCAAATAGTTAAAACAAAATAATATAATATATCCCACTTTATGAGTTTTCGGTTTTTGGAATCAAAAACCACTTGGACCGAAATCTCATCCTTAGGTCGAGAACCATGTTGGGCCGACAATACTTCTTAAGTGAGAACAATGCAAGACCGAGAACCTTCCTTGACCGAAGACCATGAGTTCTCGGTTGTGCTTTGGACCGAAATCAAGTGTTCTCGGTTTGGAGGATAAGTCGGGAACTCCTGGTCTAGGCGGTGGAAAATTATTCAAGATGATAAAATACACTTCCCTATGCACCTATCAAATATATTTTACCCCATATTTATATGCTAAACATAAATCAAGGTCCCATTTCTCATTTACATCTTCGAGAAGTCTTTCAATTCTCTCTCAAGAACCAAATTCATCCTCATACATCTTCAAGTTCATACTAGGGTATCTTCAAATCTTCATAAGAACATCATCAAATACTCGCAGAGCATCTTCAAACTTTCCCAGGAAAACAAAGTCCTTCAAGTTCATTCTTAAGAAGTAATTGTAAATTCCATATATAATCTAGTGTTTTATACAACACTTTAATTATTATTTCAACTAATATACACACAATATTGTGTGTTAATACTATTAGGATACGGCTATATACATGTGTTCTAACCCAATGATCATCGTTATCACTTCATTAACCAACCAAGAACACCCTCGATGTGAGTTCATACCCCTACAGTTTTCACGATTTTTATATGTTTTAGGGGGCCGGGGGATACAAGTAAAACACAAGATAAATTGTGTTAATATAAAAACTGTTACATTTATATTTTTCTTAAATATAAATATATGTATGGGTACAAATTTGATACAGTAAAACTTCAACCCTTGTGTAACATGTTGAGCAAAAAGGTATGATTATATAAATAAATATGTAATTATTTCAATTCATTTTATTATCACTGTAAATTGATAATAGTATACTAAGGATTCATTATTTCAACGAAACATTTTTATAAACTATAATAGGTATCGTTTATGGAACATACACACTATTTTACCCGTTTGGGGGCACAAAAAATAATTATTTAAAAGAGTAATTATTTTTCATACTATGTAAACATTTACATACAAACATTACAAGAAAAAGAAATTTCACTACACTATATATAATCCGTTAATATAGCTTTGTGAGACATTGTCTTCAAGTACTTACCTAAGTACCAACAAAAGTCCTGTATTATAACCAAAGTCACCTGGAGGGAGAGCGTGACACTTGTGTATAGATCTATACAGGACTGACAATCCCGCACCTAAGGTGCTTGCAACAGCTAGACCAGAAGGTCTACGGTGACAAATGTTATACCATTCCGACACCTGAAGAACGTTGTAACAAGCCATAAGTCATTTAGTATGGTTAGAAAAACTCACAGTCGGGTATTAACAATACGTTTGGTTTACATACATACCTTCAAATGGTTTTATTTAGATAAAACTAGACTTTTTTACAGTACAACTGGTAATTCCAAATATATACGTTCAAAGGATTTTACACTAATACAACTACAGTACACCATATATATATATATATATATATATATATATATATATATATATATATAGTACAATACTGCTTACATTTCGGTAAAACATACAATCAAATAGTTTTACAAAGATATAAAATTACATTACACCATTTCCAAGTACTATGATATTCATACATTTTTGGTTATAAGGTATTAAGACTACAAATCATTTTACAAGAAAATATTAGATTTTTTGGCAACACACTCATACAATTTACAAGGAAAAACAACAGATTTCTTATACAAATGCTTATGAACTCACCAACTTAATTGTTGACACTCTTTTCAAAACCACTTGTATTCTCTGAAATCAGTAGATAGGTACCAACTTAGGTTTGGCGAAGACGGAGCTTAGTATTGTTACGTCTTATATTTTTGTTGTATGTGTTTGGGGTAAAAAATGATTCAAATACCATGTAAAAACTTATTAATTATCAATATAATTTTTGTATGCTTTGATCTCTATTTTTCAACTTTTATGATACTATACATGACGTGATCCACCCGCGGACGTTTTCGCCGTTTACTCAGTTCAGGGTGTGACACTTGAGCTCACGCACATTCCACTCTCCCTTTTTCAGTTTTACGAGGTTTAACTTTGATCTTTGAAAACAATTTTACCATTTCCTTAGTTTGAGTCCTGACACACCTGAGAGTGTGCCCGAATCCCTCAAACCAAGGCTCTGATACCAACTTGTAACAACCCAAATTTCCAATAAAATTTATCATTTTAAATCACCAAAACATTTCCAAAAGATATAAATTTTCAACCACATTTGTTTTCTAAATCCATAACATCGGATAAATTATTCATAAAATTAGAGTGTCCCAAATGAAACGTCGGAGAGTGCATGTCGCGCCATCATGTCGGGCTCTTGCCCTTAGTTCCTAAAGTACATGAAACAACCAACAAACTATAAGCTATTGCTCAGTGAGCTCCCTAGAGCATACCCCACGCAATCTACATAATCACATAAACCATGTGCGCTATATCAGCTACATATACCATATAAGCCATGCATACAAACATATAAGGATGTCATGGAAACCCTCCAAGGTCTTACACTAGGTGCCACCAGAACCCCTACGTGGTCTAAACCCACTGTCATGGGAACCTCCACATGGTCTTAACTACCTGCCATGGGAACCCCCACATGGTCTTCACTAACTGTCTTGGGGGATGTTACAGCAACCCTCCAAGGTCTTAGACCAAATGTCATGTGAACCCCAACATGGTCTTAATCTACTGCCACAAGAACCCCCCGGAGTCTTCCATGAAAATGTCATACCAATATAACACATAATTAACTAACGATCCACATATCACATAATGGGCCAACCTTGGTGCCTTCGACCCATTGGTATGGTGAGAAGACGCACCTTTCAATAAATAACGAACCGGTAAAATCAAATCCCAACTCACAACTCCAAACTCAATCGCCTACAACCACCTTGCCACTAACTTCAACAAAACCCTGAATTAACAAAGATACCCTTAAAGTCAAACTTGGTCAACCCTGCTCCAAGTCAAGGTCAACAGTCTATGTTTACCCAACTCGTCGAGTGCATCTGGCAACTTGTCGAGTTCCTTTAGTGTTCAGAAAACCGGGAAAAACCCTAGCCAACTTGCCGAGTTATCTTATCAAATCGTCGAGTTCGCTCAGTATCCAGAAGTGGGAAAACCCCATCTAACTCGTCAAGTTATAAAGGCAACTCATCAAGTTCTCCCATTCTTAACATATTCAGCCCCTTCCAGTCAAAACTAAAGCCCCAAACTATAGATCTAGTCTCCTCGGGTTAATATGTCATGTAAAGTTGCTAAGTTTACATCCATGAAAGGCATCAAATGGCTAAAACACTCAAACAAAGCTTATCAAGGGAGTTAGAGCATGAAGGAGGGCCAAGAATTGATAACTTTAAGTCCACAAGGGCCATGAGATGTCCAGATTTGAAGCCATATCTTCATAACATGCTCAAATCCAAGAATGGTCCCAAATTAGGCTAATAATGGTCATAAACTTTCAATGGGAGAAATCTTGCCAAGAATAGTCACGGTATCGACTTTATACCTTAATATAGTTTCCATAACAGAGAAATCCCCATATCTAAAGCGTCTCTCTTCAACTATACACCACCAACTTCTACTTCTTCAAGAAACACCAAGGAATACACTCTTTTAACTCACACCCAATCAAAATTGGGAGATTAAGCACGGTTTAGGGTTTCTCTGGACTAAGAGGATGATGAGGGAGGCTAACAATGAGGCTTAAGGCCTTTAAATAAGGTGGAAACCCTGAAAATTAGGGTTTTTCCTTTCCAGCGTCTACGCGTCAAGTTGGGGCTCCCCAACTCGTTGAGTAGACCCTTAATCCAGCGTCCATAAAGATCCCTACACGACGAGTTGGAAATCCACAACTCCTTGAGTTCCAGTCCAAGCCCTAAAATGTTGAGAAATAAATAATACATGGATCAAGCGTTACACCACCACCATCCATAGATATTATTACTTCCGAACCAATTTAGACTTCTGCAATTCATAATGATACGACAATGTTAAGGGGTGATAATGAGTTTGTAGTTACTTAAAAAGATGAAGTAGAAATGCCTTGATATTTTCATGGTTTTACTAAACCAATTTTAGATCCATCTTTTCTTAACGATGAGAGTGGTATGGGTGAAGCTACAATACCTACTCCTATCTCGAAGAGGGAATACCGATTAATGAACACGAAGTTAAATGTCCTAGTTCGTACAACATACTCATTTTTTCCATCGAACTTTAGGATTATGATGACGGTTCACGGATCAGCTGTGAAGACTATTTTTTCCTAGAGTAAATGGTTGTTTGTTGCTCAAGAGAAGTTGGTAAGTGACACATCTATGAAGGTTGATGTTGCTCTTTCTAAGACCACTAAAGCATTGTCTAAAATGGATATTGTTCTCTCTGAAGTTCAAACTATTAAAGTTTCAACTGTATCTGAGAACACTGTTCATCATCATACAATTACTAGAGAAACAAATGCTCTTGTGGGTCATTGTGATATAGAAGGAATAGCAGACATTATTGCAGAAAAGGAGAATAAGATAACATATATGAGGTAAATGAAGAGAGATTTTGAGAAGAACGATGAGGAGTTGTTGCTTTTCAAAGGAAGGAATTTTGAAATTAATCAATGATTGGTTAGCATAGTAGAAAAAAAAAGATGCTCCAAATGTTGATTATATGCCTCAATTGCTTGATGCAAAGTTACAACCTGTCATTCGCAATTGCCTTCTTCTGCACGTGTTACAAGTACCAGTGAAACTTCATAAAAAGGGGGAGATGGTGTTGCTTAAGTAAATATTCGTAATCCATATGTTGTTCCACAACAAGTAAAAAAGGCTGATGCTCCGAAAATTACGATAACTGAATGATTATTGAAGAGACACTTAAAAGAAACAAATATCGAGGTTCCTAAAGTTATTTTAGGAACTAGTTCTGTGAATATCATTTCACCATCTAAAGTTGATCCAAATGATGAGGATGTTGAGAAAGAAGCGAAATTGAAGAAAGATGAGGTGTTAGAAAGATTAAAATAGATTTAGATTGAATTAGATAGACAAGAGGCTGAGAAGAGAGAAAAGGAAGCCAAATAAGCAACTTTGAAAGCCTTATGGACAGAATGGACGATTAAGAGAATTCAATACAAGGCTATCAATAATGTTGAGAAGTTTTGTTTTTATCTGAGGTGATCTTTTGTGATTGAGAACACAAGTGATTGTCATTTGGAATTTCAAGTGAGAACTAGAGCAATTTCTATTTAGAAGTTTTCAAAACATAGTTTGAGTTCGTTTGTCAAAAACTATTGCCAATAAGAAACTTTTCAAGTTTTATGTTACACATTCAAAGCTACAATATGAAGTTTGGAGTCTAAAGAAGATATTTGTTGTGTAAAGGGTTGAAAAAGCAATATGGATGGGTATAAGAACTACAAGTTTAATGTGCTTAGGGGATTAAGTAATGAAGAATTTGAGTTCACATTTGCTGAGCTTTTAATTATGAATCCCTATGATTAGATTTTGTTGTTTGGTCCTTTAAAGAAGGATGAATCGAGATTCACATCGCAACTCTAGCATTTGAAGCATATGACACAATCTTATCACATGGAGTTATGCATGATGGATGTGGAAATAGTTGGCGCCTTATTGAAAAGCACAAGTGTGAAACCTTGTGATCAACTAGATCAACTTGATGAAATTCAAGATGGATTTATTCAAAAGGAGCCACAGGGGATCGTGTACAAGGTTCATGAAAATCGCATAGTGAAGAATTACACGATGTTTCTCCAAGAAAAAACATTACTTTAAATCTACTACAGTGACTGAAATCCTTACTAAAGCTGATATTTGCAAGATGAACTCTAAAGATGATCTAAAGTGTGTCTAAGATATGCTTCGCTAGTGGATGACAGTTCGTATCATAGTTCTTGGAGTGATTCCTGAAGTATTTGAAGAGGGAAGATGAAGACGACTTTCACAACTCAACATAAAACATGATATTTTTGGGCCCGCTGAATAAATAGTGTTGTATTTGAGTTCTTATGAGAAAGGGATTTCTTAGTTTATATGTTTTATTCTTCACTTATATAATCGAGATGCTATGTTTGGTCTTGTAGGTTTTGTGTTCGTGGATTTTGTCTACGCTTCACAGCTTTAGTCAATTTGTCTTGACATACTATATTATCATAGGTGTCGTAACCTCATTGTTCATGTCCTAACCGACTTCCTTGTATGTCCTATATAAGGGTAGTTAGTTAGAGAGAGAGAGAGAGAAAGAGAGAGAGAGAGAGAGAGAGAGAGAGAGAGAGTATCTTTTGAAAGCTTTCTTACATCATTTTAATTGAGTGCTTTTACTCTCTAATGCATATCATATATTATTTACCTTGAAGTGTTCTTACAGTTTCGTCTTTGTAATTATGATTTCAGTCTTGTAGAATCTCATCGGTCCTATTAATAATTTTCATTAATGATAGTACATTTCACTTTTTATTACATATAAGAACCTTACAAAACGATAAAATAACATTACAAAGCTATTACATTGTAAATAAAATCTTCTTAATAAAAAACGACAGAATAACATTACAAAGCTATAACATCTAGAAGTTGTAAGGAATATATAACTTGTTTCCAGTCAATAAAATCTCCTCAAATTCTAACAATATTTATAATACGATCCATTTATACATGAAGCCTATCAATCTCAACATCCGCACCACAAATCCGTTGTTCCATCTCTTTAAGTTTTTTATTCCTATCAACTATCTTGCCTTCCATTTTCTTTCACATGTGTTGATAGACGGTCTTAATGATAATTAAATATCAACTCATTTCTAAGTCCTAATGGTTGGCATCTTCAACTTTAGTCATCGATTCAAATATGACATCGGGCATCTTAGTTGGTAGTGGTTCATTTGGGTCTTTATCAAATGAGTTAATATCATAACAAACATAATTCTACTAGATTTGATAAAGAGGGTCGTATGAGTGGGTGCCGGTTCGGTTCCGGTCAAAGTAGTCAAAACTGATTCACACCCAAACCGGTTCAGCCCCAAAAATATCCGAACATATATAAACCGGTTCGGTTTAATAGAAACCAGTTAAGCAAAAACCGGTTCAAAAACAGGTTCAAAAACCGGCTCAAAAACGGTTCGATGCAAATAAGCTTTTCTTTTCTTTTTTTTTTTTTTTTTGGGCTTTTTTTTTTTTTTTTTGGGCTAATAAGTTCAAAACCGAATCAAAAAACCGGTTCAACACCGGATAAAAAAACCGGTTCTTATTAAACCGGTTCTAAACCGGTCCTAACGATCAAAATAGCGAATTGGTCCGGTCCGACGGTTCGGTTCATAGGGGGTTCGATTCAAGGCTGAACCGGTTCGGTGGTAAACCGGTTTCCGGTTCACTGACCGGTTCGGTCTGTGAACCGGTTTTTTTGGGCATGTCTAAGTGGGTGGGACAGCTTAGACGATGACACAGGGCCTCCCAAATTTTAGGGTCCAATTTTATTTATATACTCATATTATAAGGAAAAAAAGTGTTTGGTATTAATTCGTCGCACACAGTGACAAAAAAGGAAAAACAAAAACTTGGCGTAGTAAAGGAAGAAATTCCAAACGATTCCTCACGAATCTAAAAATTCACTTATTTTCTTACTTAAAAAATTGTTGTTAATAGTTTTTTTTTTTTTTTTTTTTTTTTTTTTTTTTTTGTCAATGGCCTCAAATGGGTTTAAATAGACGCTATGTACAAATAATCTATTTTAAAAAAAAAAAAAAAATACTGAAATGATTCATGTATGATAGTTACTCCCAACTAACGACAAAAGAACGGGGTATTAACTTTAAACAAAACATGTTTTTAGCAATTGATGATGATTGTCTCTACAAAGCACTTGATTCTTAAAAATCAAATCATTCGGTCGGGTTAAGGACTATGAATTAAGCTTATAATACATGTCACTTCAACCTTTTTTTCCCTATAATTAATATTAAATTTTCAATGTAAAAGTTTTATATAGGATTTTTTATATAGCATATTTTTGACAAAATGAACTTTAATTGAAGTTATAACTTTGATTTTTGTAGAATTTTTGTTTATTAAAAATAGTTATTCGTTCTGAAAATATGGAAAATTACATAAAAAGACATGAAAATAATATATGCATGGATTTTTAATCGAAAACCTACTAATTTTGTATTAATAAGAAAGGACTTAAAAAAAACAGTCATTTGAAAGATCGGTGCAACACTCTAAGACAAAACATATTACACTGAGATATCAATCTATTAAGGATCACGTTGAAGATGGAAACGTTGAAATAAACTTCGTTAGATCATCTGATCAACTAACAGATATCTTTGCGAAAGTCTTACCTAAACCAACTTTCAATAGAATTCTACAATGCTTAGGAATGATCGCAGCGGACTCAGTTCTGAAATCCCTCTCGTAATCGGAATTTACTATTCATGATTCGAATGGTTTCGAGCTTCGAATGATCCGAAATTCATTTCCAAATACCGATTGGTTCCGAGCTTCGCAAGTGTTCAGAATCTATTGTTCATTAAATGGTTTCGGAATGAGTTGTATCATTTGTACACTATGTTTCTTCCGATTGATTCCGAGCTTCGGAACACTTCGGAAGTCACTGTTCATTTTTGCTTCTAAATTTATTTTCTTTACGTTTATTATTATTATTATTATTATTATTATTATTATTATTATTATTATTATTATTATTTTCTGTTTTTCTTTTATTTGTTTTCAGAAAATTTAAAAAACAAAAATATTTTCTTTATTTTTGTTTTATCTTTTTCAAAAAAATTCACAAATCACAAAAATATTTTCTATATTTCGGTTTTATCTTTTTCAGAAATTTCAAAAATCACAAAAACATTTTCTTTATTTCTATTTTTCTTTTCAAAAAGCCAAAAATACCAAAAATACTTTTCTTTTGAAAGCTAACCTTACTTTCAGGAACATATTCATCATAACCTCAATTCAGAACGATGGTGTAGCTATATAATTCTGAATATGTGCACTAATTAAGTGTCCCTAGAAGCATGTTGTCTCAAGTCTCTAAGACTCTATGTTTGAAGCCTTAATGAAACTTTCAGTCTGATCGTTTCTTCCCAATCAGGCTAATAAATCACATTAGTCATTGAACTACCTTACTCTTCTCAAAATGAGTTAAGAGTTGAAAAGCTTTGTCATTCGTTTATAGCATAGGTACACCTTCTTCGGAACCAATCTCAAATTTCTCCATCACCTTCACATTCATAATCGTAACCCTTGAGACTCTCAGCAATTACCACTAGGGTTATGGTTACACAACATCTGTGTTGATGATCTTGAAACCGTTATTACCACGATTATGAGTGAAAACCAAATCCAAAATCAACTTCTGAATTGACGGTGAACAATAAAATGTTCAAGATATTTTCACCAATTAATTGATGACTAACAACCTTATAGTTTGTACCTTTTACACATTGGAATCTCAATTTTTATTTTTGAGTGATCTTAATGAAATATTCTCGACCCAAGACATTTCTTCCAAATAGATCCAATTTTTCTTTTTCTTGAGATTTCCATAATATCCAGTCACTTATATTATATTCCAACCATACTTGTTCTTATGGTTACACGGGTCAAATGAGTACTTCTCTCTGATTTTCGAACTTATTTCAAGTTTCGGAATTTGATTGAAGCTTAAGCCACCTATGCAGATTACTTAAAAGAAGCCTTTCACTATTTCTTAACAAATAGATGATCGTAATACAACAGGATGCCACATAAGCACTTTTCGAATCTATCTTAATTTAGAATGAAGAGATCGTTGCGCGGGATCCATATGATTTTATGTCAATTTTATTTTGACATCACAGAATCCCACAAATTTAATTTGTTTTACTTCTTTATCTTTGGCACACTCTTGCATAAAATCTATATGATTTTTCAAAAGTCTAGTTTTAATTTTAAATGGTTACTTTCATTTGGTAACATGTGATGGTGACTTGGCTAATAATTACGAATGGATGAAAGCTGGAACGATGGTTACTTGGAGATAAGGTTCAAATCCGACGGGTCTTTTCAAATTCCTGATATCACGTCTATAAGTTACCATGTCGTCTGATACATACAGTTGTCACGTCTTCCAAGGCTGATTTATCGAGATATGGAAATGTCTATGCGTGATTTTCTCTCACCTATCATGATGTGTAAAAGGGTTTTTGACGGTTTATTCAAAAACTCTCATTGCAACAATGGTCAATTCGTCTGACACTGCTTAATTTGCTGATCAATGCGCCTTCGTTATGATGTTGAATGTAAAATCACACCAGAATCTTACCCTTGATCTTGACTCTTCTCAATACACTGAAGCCCTACGTCTAAGGATTGAGTGCATGCGTTTCTCGCCACTAGCTCAAGCTTTGACCGTGGCAGAATGTGTTCCCTTGGTTCATCTTTCCAAGGCGTATTTCGCCACCAACTACAGTCAAACTGATGGGGTTATCACATTTGAGGTCGCTCCACACAAGACTTCGAATTCAAAAGCTCGTTTCTGCAGATGCTTAAGGTTTACTGCTAAAGATGGGGTTGTCGATCCAGACTTGATTTCTTCTTCTGCACTTATCGATATGTTCTACCAGATGGGATATATTGGGAATATCTCTCTTTTTTCGAAGTTTAGGAAGACCAATCTACCCCCAATGTGGAATGAGTTGTTCACTCTCTTTTTCAAAAGTTTATCTGGGAGGGTTTTCGGGTCTGATAGTGCAAGTATTTTATTTTGCACTATAATCTATGGTCTATATACTAGAGTAAACTTGGATTATGGGGATATTCTCTAGACACAACTTATTCAAAGCAAAATCTCAACTACTCGACATTCCAAGATCTCTTGTGCTCGGTTCTGGTCCATTATCGTCAAACAAGCCCTAACTCACTTCCAGGTTCCATTGAACGATGACTCAGTCATGGATACAATTCCGTTTGTGCAAACATCATCTTTTATGGTATCTGATGCAAGCAAATTCAGCTTCGTCGGTTCTATTCCAGAAGTGATGTTGTTGAATGTTCCGACAAACAATGTTATTATTAATGAGTATCGTAAACAGTCATCCTCTGGAGTTCGACCCATGTCAGAAGACCTCATGAAAGCTCTTGAATAAGGGACCAAGGATAAAAGGGGGGGAGAGAAAACCAATAGATGCTCCTTTGGAAATAGTGCCAAAATCGAAGAAGATGAAGAAGCAAGCTCGTAAACCGAAATCACCTTCTTTGATTGCTCAGGAGTCTTCGGATGCAAGGACTCATTCGAATGTTCGAAAGAATGATCCAGTTCAGAATGAAGCGGAGGATACAACAACTACATCAGAACCAATGCTCCCAGAAGCCACTCCAACTGAATCACTTCCGAAGGTATTATCTCCGATAACCACTTCTCTTCCTTTAAAAGGTGACTTCTTTTAGGTGCTTACTCCACTGTCTTCTCCTGTTATCACAACTATTCTGATCACCACTTCATCTCTAATCACTACCACTATTCCAATCACCATTTCTCCAATATAAAATATTTATGTGGGTGTTTCTTAACCACAAATTTTTGTTCCCCTATTCAATCTATTCTATACAGATTCCACAGCTACAACAACAACCTTTCTTAGTAATTCAATTTCTACTGTCAACGTATTTGATACGGGGGAAAATGTCGATTTCGGTGTTACTACGGGTCCAAGCACTTCTACAGCTTCGCCTTTACGAGATGACGATCCAGATCTCATCTTTGGTGATGATCAAGAAGCTTTTCAAGGTTTCAAATTCAGCCCCTTTACTATCCATCAAGCAAGCGATGATGATGATGCCCCAACGACTAAAGGGAAGTTCAAATAGCTTAGTGCTAAGTTGGATTCTATTTTGGAATCATCTGTCACTTCTTCCAACTATGAGTTCTTACTGAAGTCACACAGAACCACAGTTGAGATGCTTACCAAAGAGAACGCAAAAGTCCTTGTTGAAGCTACGAAGACTATTAAAGATTCAGAGTCAACCATTTCAGACACGACCGTAAAAGTCAAAAAAACTATGTGGAGATATGATACAGTTCATGGCTAACTTCAAGAAGTCTTTTAATGAAAACACCACATCAGTCAAGAAAGTCATTACAGGTCTTGGCTCTACACTGCAGGCTGAGAAGGAAGCCCTTTCGTGTGCTCGCTCTGTAATTCAAGTTGAAATTTTTGAGGTCAACATCGCTATTGAGAATAAGATTGAGAAACTACAGTATGATATTGCAGCAGAAAACAAGCTCGTGGATAAATTAGCTCAAAAGACTAAAAAAAGCTAAGGTCCTTTCGGTAAAGTTAAATTATGCCAACAAGCATGTGGATGACCAGTAATCTAAGAAGGTTGTGGTTAAAAGTTGTGTTTCAGAGGTTAATAATTATCTACAACGACTGGTAGAGACACGTGATTCATTGCTCACTATCTCGGTACGACAACATCTTATTGATAAACTCAAGCCGGTCTTTTCAATGATCAACAAGATTGAAGGTGTTTCAGTGAGTGATACTCTTCTTAAACAAGGGGGGACAAAAAGTTAAATAAAAAGAAGAACCTCAACCCCATGTTAAGAAGCCCACTAATTAACAATATAAGGAAAAACCAAAATTAGTTCTTAAGGTTAATGAAGCTTCTAGATCTAAAGGCAAAGAGAAAATAATTAATGATAAAGAAGAAGATGAAATTTTATCTGAAGGTGAAAAGCTCATAAGAAAGGAATGTGATGTTGAGCTTGATAATCTCTTGCGAGTTCGCAAAGAGTTAAAAGATAAAGAGAAGGAAGTTGAATTGTGAAGGTCATGCTTGCAACTCAGAAGACCCTTTTTCCTCCGTGTTCTATAGAAAGGTTTCAGAAAGGGGCAGTTGATGAACCAAGTACCCACTGGTTGGAGCCTTCAGTATCGTTCGATCTAGACAACACTGTTGAATCTCAACTCGACTTTTCCGATTACTCCTAGGGCATTTCTATTCAGATGTTTTCAGAAGATTGAGATAGTGCCACTTTCTGATTCTGATGTTAATCATATGCTCTTCTCTTTCTATCTCAAGTATGGAAAGCCTCAATTTCAAGTTTGGAGTTTACAAAATATTGTCGCAATGAAGGTTTGTGCTCCTTTTCCAGCTGACGACTTCATCAATATGAATTTTATAGGGTTCGGAGGAACAAAACATACTGAATTTGAGTTCACTCTTGCTGATCTACCCAGCATGAATCCACATGATTGGATCTGTTTGTTAATGATTTTGTCAAAAGATGAATAGAAGTTTGAACCAATCATAGCTCATCTGAAGAGGATGTTGGTTTTCTATATCCATGAGTTCGCAAAAATAGATGTAGAAATCGCATCTGTACTAAAAAAAGAAGTTGATTCAGAAACCTGAGGATGAAACGAAGGATTTGAACAAGATGAAGTTGGGTAAAATAAGAAAGAAAATTTGGAGTGTGGTATACCAAAGGAGAATTGATTAAATTGTTCATAAGTGTATGTTTTTCTTGCTGGACAAAAACTTACACTCAACCTCGACTCTATCTTACATCATGGGACTGACTGACATGATCATGTGGATTAGAAATGCTTTTCCGATATGATAAAGTGGTACATCACAGTCAGAAACACCCTTTTCAATTTGATGCTGATACTTTTGAAGATTCAGAAGAGGCAACTACAATGAAGAATCTCCTTCGCAAATTGACACAAAGGGGGAGACTGTTGGGTTGTAAAAGTGTTGTGTCAAATTGTATGGTACTAGAATAGTATTATTTTAATAGGTTGGTCCTATCCATCTGTGTTTAAGGTTTGCTAGGGTTAGACTATTTAATGTGATTGCATGTATCCTTCTAGGGTTAACGATGGTATTTTTCCTGCCTAGCTTTTATAGAAAAGTTCAAATTGAACTCTTCTAAAGCTATTCAATCTAAGCATTCGGCACTAGTTGATCTTCATTGTTCTTGTTGATTATTCACTAACGTTTATAGAATCTGTCAATCTAAGTTTTTATTGTTTCTACACTCGCAGACCTAAATAGATCAATACATCCTACTATTGTGCCGCCTAATTAAAAGTCGAAGAAGAAAACCACCACACATGCCATAGCTGAAAACCCCGCATGTCGATGCGCCAGCAAGAAATTCTTACAAAAACCCAACAGACAAATCTAAACCAACCCTCACACCAACTAAGCTGACTGAAAATCTATAGATTTTATTGGTCTGAGACCTTCTCAGCCATACACTATGCTACTGAACATTAAAACACGGAACTCTTGGTTGACCATCGTCGTTCTAACCCCGCATATAAATTCACCAACACAGAAAAACATAGCGATCACATACTAAACTAGACCATGCTCCTACTCTGATCTAACAGGCTTGCTCTTCTATCCACTGACAACGCTCGGGATCCCCCCCTGATCTGTTAACGAGCAACAGCAGTCAAGCTTACCCCCAATCTACTAATCAAGAACAACACTTGTGCTTACCCTTAATTCCTTACCCAATAAAAACAACCGTAGCCTAACATAAGCACACCTGAATCCACAAGACTTAACTAATCGTACCAGGCCTTTGGGCCGTGGCTCGGTCTTCCAGGTCCCAATCAAACAAGAACAAACAAGGAAGTCCTCCTCACAACCCTCAACATGGGTTCCTAACAACATAGAGCCCTAAAGTACAAAGCACCATGCGAATCGCTAACACAATCAAAACGAAGACAAATCGGAATGGAATTAAAAAGATGACGATGACCCTAACGTGAAAATCAGAAAATTGAACAATTGCGTGACAGCCATGAACTATAGAAATCTGGCTAAGAACTGATCGTTGGCATTAGGTCTTCTGACTGCAATTTCTCCACTCCTTCCCCCCCCACCCCCCCACTTGGAATCTGCTAGACTCTGACAGCTCTAAAATTTTAGGCCAACTTGAACTCCACTACTTGATCCCACCCCTATCATCCAGATACACAAGAGGATCTGAACCCTTACATAACATTCAAGAGCTCCAACACACATGCACAAACTCCAAGGTCAACAAACAATCCAGTCATTGATAAAAGATCAAAATAAAACCATAACTAATTTATAATAATCCTATTCAATCATTTATCCAAGATTACAACTAAACATCAAAACATAAACATAAAATACAAATGAATACCAATACTATAGTAACCGACTAAGTCAAAGGACTGATAACTTGAACCTCGGCCCCCGAAACTCCAGCTGACCCATGACGTCCGTCGGGTAACTGCCAAGTTAGAGGTCCAGGGTCCAGCACCTCGTCGAAAATGAGAAATCGATAACAAGCTCTAATGTGGCCCTACTGTCCATAATAGAAACAAACTCGCGTGCTCTACCTGCAATCCTTATCAAAATGACCCTCCTCTCCACACTTGTGACATACAAAATATCGGCACCTTCCATTGTGAAATTCTTGCAGTTGACACACTTAAAACTCCACCTCGCATATGGTCTTAAACTTGAGTTGGTGGACTTGAACCACTTGGCCGCTGGCTGATACTGCCCTGAAGTTGTCCTCTCCTCCTTCCTCTTGATTTCCGACTCAATATCCCTCCTCTTAGCGTTTGACTGCAACTCTATCAAGGTATGATACGTCTGAGTCGATACAAAGTATCAAATCTCCTTCTTGAGCATACTCAAGTATTAGGTCATCTACACCTACTCTAAAGCAGAAAACTCTGGGCAAAAGAGGGCTCTCTTTGTAAACGTCATGGCGATCTCCGTTACCGACTCATTTGTCTGCTTGAGCAAAATGTACTTTTATGTCAGTAGCTCTCGCTCCACAAAAGGAACATACTTCACATGGAGCATCTCCAAAAAGTGCTCCCAAGTAACTTCGACTCACTTTACATGAAAAAATCCTTAGGTCACAAACACCCACAAATCCTTCCCACCACAGCGAAGAAGATTCGGTGCAAATTTCAATTTCTGGTTCTCGGGACACGAACACGTATAGAAATATCCATGCACATCAGATATCCATCTCAAAATGATAATCGAGTCCCTACCACCTCAAAACTCTAAAGGCTTCATATTATTGAACTCCTAGTACTACATCGCCCTACCTCTCTGAAAACCTACAATGGTGACAGTTGTAGGAGATGCGACAGTAGCATCCTGTGTGACGGCAATACAGCGCCGATTAAACTCCTCAATCAACGGGGTCTTAACCGACCCAAACAACTCTAGAATCGCCTCCCTGATCGCCACGTCCACTTCGGAAACAATGATACAACATATATCCTCATCACATGGACCCGTCCTCTCAGTGCTACAAACACCCAATATTGAACCTTTGATAGCTACTATACTGAAATATACAACGGAAAAAGTTCAAACATCAAAAAAAGGGATCAACACACCAGGCCTCCCTCCTATAAGTTCCTTAGTAGCCTCGAGATTCCTTATGGCTCTTATACAGATCCTGTGCTTTCAATAGTACGGCCGTATACTACCTTCCACACCTATCTGTATGGCCATATACTGTTGGATTAGTGTCTAAGCCTGTAACTATATTTAGTAAGTACTTGACCCAGTTGTACATGGTCCTTTTGGGTTGCCTTCACTAAAGCAACATGATAGGATGATTTATTAAGAAAGAGGTTATTATGATTTATTAATATGTTATATGAATAATATATTAATGGAGAAATCACATAATTAAATTAATATTAGACAATAATTAATTAAGAAATTAATTATGTGGTTAAAAGACATTAATTTAATATCAGGGACTTAAACTGTTAAATGTGTGATAATTGAGTATTGGGCTAAGGAGCCTCTTGGACTAGGCATGGACGAAATTAGGATGTGTTCATCCCTAACTTCAGGCCTAAGGCCCTATTCCAAAAGCTTCCTTGGATAGCTTAAGGACTAAGTTGTCCAATAGGGTTTTTTACTGAAACCCTAACAACTCCCAGTATTAATAGGACCCCTAGGCTACAAAAATCGGATACCCTAACCCTAAGAGTGATAGATCTGAAATCAAGAAGCCTCCAACCTCTCTCCAAGATCATTCTTTTGCTATTGGTGTTTGTAAGCCATTAGAGGAGTGACACTTATGACTCTAAGCTTCAATGACAAGAAGATTCAAGCAAGCAACAAGAGGTAATGATCTAGATCTAATTTTTTTCCTATAATTTTAAATTATTATTATTAGATCTAGGGTTAGAAAGTCTTGGTTGGATGCATGTACAATTAGAGAAACCTAGATCCAAGCATTAGGGTTTGCATGAGCACATATGATGTTCTTTTGGCTCAACCCCATCAGTGGTCTTAAAAGTTTGATCGGTTTCAATTGTATTTGATGCTAATATTATCATTCATTGCTTGATATGAAAATCGTTTTCTGAAAATACCCAGCTCACGACGTGACTTATTGAGTTCACGCCGTGGGCCCAGTCTTTCTGACAGACTCTACGAGTGTAGTAGGCTACTCGGCGAGTTTGCGGATCAGATGATTCAAAACTCGGTTTTTTGACTAATTTTGAGTTTGGATAATTACCAAAAATGTTTTTGAATAATAAAATCCGATTTTTATATATATGTTATGATGATCCTTACCAAATTAAAAGATAATTACCATTTATTTGAATAATAAATTCATTATATGATAATCTTTAATTATTTAATTTATTTGGTGAATTATTAAATTAATTGTTTAATTTAAAATTATTTGCTATTTGATCCTTTGTGTTTTGAAAAATTCAAAACTTGCCCTCAAGTTTTAAATTTAAATTTTTGCCTAAAAAGTTTGTTTTGAATTATTTAAATTTCAAACCCTAGAATTTTACAAGTTTAAAATTCACTCTATACTATTATATTATTACAAGATTAATATATATATATATATATATATATATATATATATATATATATATATATATATATATATATTTATGTATAACTTAAAATGCTAGTCTTACCGTTAGTAGGTCTCATTCACGAAGTCGATCTATAAAGGGGGGGGGGGGGGGGGGGGGGGGAAGGGGCGGGGGGATAAGGTTATGGCCTATAAAATGATCGTTTAATGGGTGTCCACTCTCACCCACAACTTCCTTGATTGGTGGAGGGTCGTTAGCCAAACGGATAGGATAGGGAAAACCTTTCCTCATTAAAAGTATAATGAATTTATAAAAGTAACTAAATGTTTTACAAATTCCCAATCTTAGTTACTTTAGGCAAAAGTGAACTTGATGCAATTCCATGAAATTACACTTTGTACCCATGCTAAGACGTTGGTGGAGCGTGTGTGGTTAACCGGCACACTAATTGGACTCTAAGAAAAGGTGGCAAAGGGTGACTCATTGTTTGTCATAATTCGATGGAGCGTGTGTGGCTAACCAACACATCGAATAGTTGACTATAATGATGAGGGAACCATGTATATTTGCATGGTTATTCGCACCCGCTTAGTGATCCTCGGCATCCCAATCAAAAACTAGAGGGGCATATCGAGTTTTAAGCATGCCATTGAAAAGTTCAATGAATTTCAAAGGATCTAGTAGTTTTTCAATACATTTAAAACTTAATCTTTTCGTTTTTCATGATGGAGAATTAGTGAATTGTCATTCACTTATCTTCAAATTATTTTCATCGGGGTGTTACAACTCTCCCCCACTTGAACTAGACTTCGCCCTCGAAGTCCGCTGGAATAAACAATGTCGGGTAATGCTCGCGCATCTCTGCCTCCGGCTCCCATGTCCACTTGGATCCCTTCCGATGTTCTCACTGTACCTTTACTAAAGGTATTTCCTTGTTCAGCAGAATCTTCTTCTTCCTTTCCAAAATAGCCATAGGCCTCTCCACATAGTTCATGCGCTCATCGACCTGAATGTCATCCAATGATACCACTGCCTCCTGGTCCATAATGCATTTTCACAATTACGAAACATGAAATGTGCCATGGATCCGGCTAAGCTCCTCCGGAAGCTCTATCCTATAAGCCACCCTGCCAACCCTGGCAACAATCCTGAACGGCCTAATGTAACGGAGACCCAATTTTCCCCTCTTCCTGAAGCGGATCACACCCTTCCAGGGTGAGACCTTCAGAAGAACCATGCCACCCACCTGAAATTCCAACTCAGATCGGCGTCGGTCGGCATAACTCTTCTTCCGGCTCTGAGCGGTCTGCAGTCGCTGTATCATCTCGGTAGTTTGCAAAACTACCTCTGTCTGACCCATCACCATGTGCCCAACCTCACCCCAGCAAACTGGGGTCCTACACTTCCACCCATATAACAGCTCGAAAGGCAGGGCGCCAATATTGGAATGATAGTCGTTCTTGTAGGTGAATTCAGCAAGTGGTAGGTAGGAATACCAACTCCCACCGAAATCAATGACGCACGCCCTCAACATGTCCTCGAGGTTTTAAATGGTCCGCTCACTCTGCCCATCAGTTTGCGGATGGAACGCCGTGATAAAATGCAATCTCGTACCCAGTTCCTCGTGGAACTTCTGCCAAATACGGGAAGTAAACCTGACATGTCGATCGGAAACGATAGAAACTGGAACCCCATGGAGAGAGACAATCTCTCTGACGTACAGGTCGGCCAACTTCTCTGTCGACGAACTCTCCCATATGGCTAGGAAATGGGCACTCTTGGTCAATCAATCCACGATGAACCATATAGCATCGAACCCCCTTGCCTTCTTTGGCAACTTCGTGATGAAATCCATCGCGATCCGTTCCCATTTCCACATGGGAATCTCCAGAGGCTACATTTGACCATGCGGCCTCTGATGCTTGGCCTTGACCATCCTACAAGTCACGCACTCTCAACAAACCAAGCGATATATCGCTTCATGCTAGGCCACCA
Source organism: Lactuca saligna (assembly GCF_052625555.1). Lineage (NCBI taxonomy): Eukaryota > Viridiplantae > Streptophyta > Magnoliopsida > Asterales > Asteraceae > Lactuca > Lactuca saligna. The sequence goes on along the minus strand of NC_136418.1, from coordinate 192,009,125 downwards.
ATAACTCGAACTCAAATCAGGGTACATCTTGGTGGCTCCCCGGTGAATCGAAAAACGAGACTTATGAGCCTCCTCCATCACTGCTGTCGGACCCCTCCGGTCAACGAAACCCAAACCCGACCGTAACGGGTCAACAAATCGCGGGTATCCTGAACAAACCGGGCGCTTTCACCCTTAGTCATCTCAATCTTCCAGTTCTCTGGTCTCATACCCTCAATCTGAGCATCCCTGACCAAACCCACCAGTGGGGAATCCACCGCTATCCTCATACACCTGGTTGGGGTCGAGGATCCAGGTAACTTGCGGCTCAGAGCATCCGCAATCACGTTCGCTTTACCAGGATGGTAAAGGATCTCACAATCATAGTCCTTGACCACATCCAACCACCTGCGCTGCCTCATGTTCAGGTTCGGCTGATCCATGATATGTCTCAAACTCTTGTGATCCGTGTATATAGTACAACGGACCCTGTATAGATAGTGCCTCCAAATCCTGTGTGACATCCCCAATTTCTCAACCAGAAAAGACCGATTTGTTTATGCTTTGTTTTAAAATTAGGGTAATCGTTTACAGAAACAGTTGCAGAATTTGTTCCCAAAACAAAATGGGATAAGAATTTATCAAAACATTTCTTTAAAGAAATGTATTTTCATTAAATAACAAAATCTCGGGATGTCATGTTTCGATACAGACCAAAAGCATAAACATTATAAAATAGACCTTAAAACAGCTATTTATAACTACTGATCTATAACCCAAAATCTCTTGTGAAGTCCACCAACTTATACTCTTGTGCCATTAACTGTAATGCAAAGAAAACTGAGTGGGTAAGGCTTGGGAGCCTGGTGATCATATAGGGTTTTCAACCCACAATAATATAATTATCATATTTAATCATCTAGCAATCAACCCAATTACCCATCCTCATTATCTTCTTTATTTCTTAAGATTGTACCGTAAGAATCAACTATCCTTTATTCATTCATTCCTAAGGATTAACCTAAGGAATCGACACGAAGTCCATTGCTGCCAAAGTTTATCTATCAGTTACTAAATCCATAGTTATCAGGCGCTAACTCCATAGTCACCAAGGTTCACTCCACAAGCGCTAACTCCATAGTCGCCAAGGTTTACTTAACATGCACTAACTCCATAGTCGCCAAGGTTTATACAATAGCCGCTAACTCCATAGTCGCCAAGGTTTATACAATAGATGCTAACTCTATAGTCACCAAGGTTTATACAATATGCGCTAACTCCATAGTCACCAAGGTTTATACAATAGGCGCCAACTCTATAGTCACCAAGGTTTATACAATAGCCAATACGTCTCATAGTTGCCACTATTTCATCTACCCATGTTCTACCCAACATATTTTGTAGATATAAAATACATATATAGTTTGAATCATTTAACACCCGTATAAAAACATCAATTCCAAGCCCATCTCAAATAGACAAATAATATATAACACATAGCACGTATTTCATAGCAAATACTTTATATTTGTATGTTAGAAGAAAGTAACCACACACTCACTTGATTAGACGATGTTCGGACAACACTACGGCTTGTAAAAGTAGTATTCTTCGGTAGATCTGGAAAATCTTCGCAAAAACCGGGTTTCTTGCGGGCAGAGCTTCGGCTCACGAATTTCACTTCTCGGGATCTTGGTGGCCTCGGGACTCGCTTCGGGTCTCGGAAATGATACCGGGGCTTTGGGATATTACTTGCACACAAAACGATGCAAAAACGAGAGAGATAGGAGGAAAACGAGCAAAGAACTCGGAAGCACTTATGTTCTATTTATAGGGGCTGAAACCCCAAGTTACTCTGGGCGTAACCCCAAATTACACTGGGCATAATCCTCTGTCGACATGTACGTTGGGCGTACATCTAGGTACGCGGGGCGTACCCGGTGGATAGGACCGACGCGTCAATGCCTCCGATATTATCCGATTTTATATTTAAATTAATATATTTTAATTATTTAAAAACTTCAGAAATTCATATCTTCTTCATACAAACTACGTTTTCGATGTTCTTTATATCCACGCGTAGGTAAGACTAAGATCTTCAAATTTCCTTTAGACTCCGTCGGCTGATTTCGACTTTATTTTTATTATTTATTTTTAGTAGGCCGAGACAGGAAAACTCTGTTATAAATCCATAACTTCTTCATCCGGCGTCTGTTTTTTTTTTGTCTTTTTTTACCGTTGGACTACTATCGATGAGACCTTCGATTCTCATTTAGATTGTTTCAGCTAAAAACCTCTCGATCTCAAATCGAGTATTCGGGCTGCACACCGCTAAGTCGAAACTTAGAAAAACCATAACTTCCTCATACGAAGTCAGATTTTGACGTTCTTTTTATGCACGCTCATGGTTTAACGAACTCTACGACTTTATTTTAGATCTCTAAGGCTAAATATCACTCCAACATAAATTCACTTTTTTTATGTCGCGTTGTATTGTGCCGGTTCTGTCGCGAAACTTCGACAGGTCATAACTATAACTCGGACTTCGGCGTTGTTTATATGTACGAAATTCTTGTAACATATATTAAAACTTAGTTAAGATTATTCCTTCAAAATAATCTTCCATCAAAATGTCATTTTTTACGCTTAGTGTCCTTAAATTGACTAGCCCTAATCTACGGGCGTTACATCTTAAGAGCGAAAACCACAACTCAACATCGTGTGTAGGGTATCTCGTCTCATGCGGCTTCAGCTGTCACTATGCATAGGATATCACTCGTTCCCTCTGCATGAGGACTGCCCCCAAGCTTGTGATGGACACATCACAAAATACCACAAAATCCTCAACTCCCTCAGGGAGTGTCAACACCGGCGCCTCGCATAAACATCGCCGAAGGGCCTTAAATGCCCTCTGCTACTTAGGGCCCCGCCGGAAATCCACCCCCTTCCTCGTTAGATGAGTGAGGGGTACGGAAATCTTGGAGAAGTCACGAATGAATCTCCGATAATACCATGCTAAACCCAAAAAACTCCCGATGTCTGAGGGAGATTTCGGAGTCACCCACTGCATAACCGCCTCCACCTTAGCCGGATCGACCAAAATCCCCTCCTGGTTAACAAGATGTCTGAAAAACTAGACCTCTCGTAACCAAAACTCGCATTTCGAGAACTTGGCACACAGTCGTTCTCGCCTCAGAACCTCCAGCAGCTCCCTAAGATGCTCCTCATACTGCTCTCGAGTCTTGGAATACACCAAGATATCATCTATGAACACAATGACCATGCGATCGAGCATCGGTCTGCAGAATCGGTTCATCAGATCCATGAACACCGCTAGAGCCTTGGTGACCCAAACGGCATCACCACGAACTCGTAATGACCATAACGTGTCCGAAACGTGGTCTTCTCCACATCCTCCTCCCTCACCCTGACCTGGTGATATCCTGATCTCAAATCAACCTTGGAAAACCAAGATGCACCTTGCAATTGATCAAAAAGATCATCTATCCTGGGGAGTGGGTAACGGTTCTTCACCGTTAACTTGTTCAGCTCCCTATAGTCAATGCACATCCTATGCGAATTGTCCTTCTTCCTGACGAAAAGGATCGGTGCTCCCCAGGGTGAACTACTCGGACGAATAAACTACTTAACCAGTAGCTCCTGCAATTGAGATGACAACTCCTGCATCTCTGGCGGTGCCAATCGGTACGACGCCTTAGCGATAGGGGCCGCACCGGGCACTAGATCAATCTTGAACTCAACCTGCCTCTTCAGAGGCACTCCGGGTAACTCCTCCGGAAACACATCAGCAAACTCTCTGATCACGGGAACCTCTGAAACTGAGGGCTACTCACTAACCCGCGTATCTACCATGTACGCTAAATAACTGGCACACCCGTGCTGAATATACTATCGAGCCCTGGCTGCTGAACAAAACCCTGATCCCAACCTGGTGCCCTCACCATATACTACAAGTTCTCCCCCACTTGGGGTTCGAACCACCACCCGCTGTCCCTCATAGTCGATCATGGCGCCAAAACGGCTAAGCCAATCCATCCCTACAATCACTCACACTTCCCCCATGGGAATAGGAATCAAATCTATCGGGAAGGACACCCCGAAAATCTCCAACTCGCATCTCCGGTAGATCGGTGAAGCAGAAACCCTGTGCTCGTTGGCGATCGAAACTCGCAACAGACACTCAAGATCATCTATTGGCACACTGAACCCTCTAGAGAAGGTCTGAGATACAAACGACCGACTCACCCCCAAGTCAAATAATACCAAAGCGAGCAAGGAATTCACTAAAAAAGTACCTAATCACAGGTACAATCAATAAGCATAACATAAATACAATACATGAGACAGAGAATAGAAATATACCAGCAACCACATCCGGTGCTTCCTTGGCCTCCTCGACCGTGAGCTGGAAGGCGCGAACCTAAGCCTTCGGAGGCTCCACCTTGACTGGCCTCTCATCTCCAATCCTCATAATAGCGGGTGCAGAACCCTGCACCGGCTTGGCGGCGAGCTGCAGACAATTGGTCTTCACATGATCAACCTGATGACAATGGTAACAAATCTTCATATCTGCTAGAGGGGCGAAATGACAGCGGTCCCTAGCATAGTTCCCCTCCTTGCCACATTTGTGGCACCCACCTCCTGGTCGACAAACCCCCGAATGAACCCTACCACACTTTCCACAAGTGCAGCTCTGTTGACCCCCAGACCGTGTATCAACGATCTTAGACCACTTAGGCGTCGGCTGAGAGTGTGTCGGTGCCTGACGCTGCTCCTTTAGCTGCAACTCTATCTCTAACTCACACCGCCTCGCGGCTTCCTGAAGATCCAGCAGGGTATCACATCGCTGTATAGACACAAACTGTCGAATATCAGTCTTGAGCATACTCAGATAATGAGTCATCTGAGTCTGCTTTGAAGCAAACTCCAGGAAAAACATAGCCCTCTCCATGAATATACGGGTAATCTCCATCACAGACTCCCCATCGTGTCTCAATGTCAAAAACTCCTGAGCAAGCCGCTCCCGTTCCACGCACGGAACATAGCGGGTGCGAAACATATCCCCAGAACTGCTCCCAAGAAATAGCATCCCGCTGATCATCAGAATATGAACTTGTCGTCAATATCCACCAGTCCTTTGCCACGATCCTAAGCAGGTTCAGAGCACACTTGACCTTCTGGTCAGCAGGACATGAGCACGTGAAGAAACAGCCCTCCACGTCAGACAACCATCGCATAGCCCTGATCGCATCCTGTGTACCATCAAATGTCGAGGGCCTCGTATTATCAAAGTCCTGGTACTAGAAATCCCTGACGGCTCCTACTCTAACCCCTGCCGCAGTTATAGCCGAAGTGGCTGCAGCGGAAGGTGTCTTTGCTAGAGCTGCATATCGCTCATCAAAGTACTCAACCATCGCGGTCTTAATTGACCCAAACATCTCTGGCAGCTGTGCTCAGAACGCAGCATCAATCTCAACGTGCATGATCTCCTGGATCCTGGCATCCAACTCCTCGATCCCCATCTGAACCACGGGCTCAGGTGCTACCGGCAGCTCCAACCCTCCGTCTCCCGACCCCGATCCTAATCCTGATCCTGATACGGATCCCAAAGCAACACGTCTCGTCACCACCATACTAATATATATATATACAAGTCACCAGATAAATAACATAATGTCGGGAGACCAAAACCCAAAACCCTAGGGGTTGTGATTTCCTTGCAACGCATATGGGTCTTGTGCTTTCAGTAGTACGGGCCCATACAACCTTCCACACCTACCCATATTTGTCTCAAGTATCACCACAACGCCCTAAAAATATCATCAACATAGAAATGCACCCAACTCTCACTTATAGAGGAATATCAACTATCTCGCATCTAGTCTCACCACTTCTCATGACTCATACATCTATGAAACTTCCATCATCCCCTGCAGCGCTAGTGCATGCTAGTTGCACATAACGTTGGACCCAATAGACTTTCGAATATTCAATCCTACCCGAAGGCCGAATCAACATTCTTAGGCTATAAGGTCTTAATTATGCACAATTGTGATGCATACACTAAACATCTACAGTTATACTGTCAATTCCACATACAAGAAACCCTAGACTAATAGGCATCATATAATCAGGCAAATCTATCATGCGATTCCCGAAGATCCCTAGCCTAGCACTAGCATGTTGTTCTAACATATCAGAATATCAAATAATTGTATGGTATTTTGGGGTTTACTTACAGGCTCCGGTTAATCGTACCATCTTCATCCTCCATCCTTTATTTTGAAAACCATTTTAAAACTTACTTACCGAAAATCTCCTTGATTTGAGACTGGATTCACACGAGTGTTCCTCCAATTCACTCAAACCAAGGCTCTGATACCAACTTGTAACATCCATAAATTTTACGCCAAATTTAAACTTTTTCAATCATAAATAAAAACCAAATAGCATTGTTTACAAAATGTTTTCAAATCATTTTCCATCAGAGTGTCCCAAAAATCATAACATAAGGATGAGGAGCGGTACGGTCACACCTTCGCCTTTCCATGATCTCCTGAAGTACCTGAAACAATAAACTGAAAACTGTAAACCCGAGGGCTTAGTGAGCTACCCCCAAAATACCAATACCACACTGACAATACCATAACAGGAATAATCAATCAATCAACATGCACATTGGGCCATCGGCCTGACTAGACCGCCCTCCCGGGCCTATAGTCTGTCTGAATCTATCCCGAGCCTTAGGAATGACTGGTCCGCCACGTGGGCCTATAGTATCCCCGGACCGCTCATAGGGTACATTGGCCTTCAGCACAAAGCAGGACCGCCTCAACCCAACCACAAGCAAATAACCATGTGCGCATACTATCATATACTGGCATATCCAAACATCAAACATATCTATTTCACTAATCATCAATCATAGAATTCTCCTGTAACTAGAGTACCGACCTAGCAGGTCACTAACATACCAATCCCTACGGATCATAAAAGCATAACATATTGTCTACCCTGATTCCGATCTAACAGATCATAACCACATGTAGCCAATGTTTTGAAAACCGGACCGGACGTCGAACCGGCCATCCCACCGGGTCGATGGTTCAATTGGTTCGACAAGTCGAACCGGTCCCAAAAACCGGATGAACCGGATGACGTCATATATATATATATATATATATATATATATATATATATATATATATATATATATATATATATACACACACACACACACACACACGTGTGTGTGTGTTACGATTTAAAATAAAACAACACATTTTAAGTTTTGTGTTCTAATAATCTATATGATTCTTTCTTAAATGTTTGTTATAAAGATAATAGAAAAATAAAAAGAAAAAAGAAAAAGCTACGTAGCTGAGTGTAGAGAGGAATAAAGAGAATCCATTGTAAGTGTTTTATGTTTATTTAGTTTTCTCCCAAGTCCCACATCGCCAAAAAATTAAAGTGGGGGCTTTTAGAGTTTTATATAATGGAGCTAGTTACTAAGAATGCATGAAAACAAAGAGTGGACTTCTCTAATAAAAATGGGATCCTCCCCTTGGTTTTCCCTTAGTACAAATTATATATATTTTTTTCTAAAACCGTCGGTTTTTTTTCGGTTAGACCACACCAGTTTTCACTGGCTTTTGGTTGAACCGCCGGTTTTTTCCGGTTTGGTTTACAAGCGGTTTTAAGGTCTTAAAAAACCGGTATCACAGCCGGTTCCCGGTTAAACCGGTTTAACCGGCCGGTCCGGTCCGGTTTTCAAAACAGTGCATGTAGCATACCATAACAATAACAATTAAAGGTTCGGCCTTGGTGTTGTAGACCCTATCGATACAGTGAGGATAACTCACCTCGAAGATGTCGACTCGAAAGGTAAACTCCAACTCTCGGATCACTTGACAAAGGATCCACCACCTATTATCATAGTACAACATACTCATAATTCCTTAACCTTATAAGGTACTTCATAACCCACTAGTCAACCCCTGGTCAAAGTCAAAGTCCTCAGTCAAGGTCAACAGTCCATGTTGACCCCAACTTGCCGAGTACCCTTGGCTACTCGCCGAGTTCCTTGAAGTACAATCCAACCCGCTGAGTCTTCGGGGTGACTTGTCAAGTTCCTTTGATTCTAGTTCAAACTTTAAGGCCACCCGTCGAGGTCCCTCCTTGCAACTCGATGGATACACAGGCATACATATTCTACGGAAAACTCACCCGACTCGCCGAGTTGTTCTTCAACTCGTCGAGTCTTATGGTAATCTTCATCGGACTCGCCGAGTTGTTCATCCAACTCGTCGAGTTCACGTACATCTTCATGTGACTTGCCGAGTCAACCTTGCGACTCGCAGAGTCCATTCAGTCCTTTTTCCACACAGACTTATTTTGAGCCATGCAGTGGCTCCAAATCACAGATCCAAGCTTCTAGGGCATGCTTATCATGTAAAGTTGCAAACTTTATGTGCATGCATGGCTATAAAGGCTCTAAATGCCTATTTTAAGTTCTTAATGGAACTTTATGCTCAAGAGGGAGCTTAATCATGACCAAAACTGAAACTTTATGCTTCTAGAATCCAAGGAGGGTCCAGATCTGAAGTTACAACCTCAGATCTAGCCCATAGCTCATCGTTCCAACTTATTATCTCACCAAAAACCCTAAAACTCAACCAATATAAGAGATTCACAAGGAAAAAGGCGATGTGGTTACCTCCAAAAGATGATAACTAAGATAAGAGTTGATTCCCACACTCTACTTGCTCCAATCTCCTTCTCCTCCAAGTTGTCTCCCTCCAAAGATCCTCTTGTCAAGCTTCAAACATACAATGGGCACACACACACGTGCGTATTAGGGTTTTAAGGGGATCTCAAAGACTGCAAAGAGGCCAAAGGAGGATGAGGATCCTTTAAATAGAGGTGCAAACCCTGGGGTTTAGGGTTTCATCTGCCATTTCGTACTCGTCGAGTCCCAATATGGACTCGTCGAGTAGGTCACTTAACACGCGATCCCACCCTGCTGCTACTTGCCGAGTAGGTCAACCAACTCTTCGAGTAGAGCTTTAACCCAATAAATCTTATTTAAACAATACCTGAGAATCGAGGAGTTACAAATAGGACTTAGTCATAATACTTATTTGGACAAGGTACTAAAACGTTTTAGTATGGAGAATTCTAAGAAAGGGGAATTACCAATCCAAAGTAATGCCAAATTGATTAAGACTCAAAGTCTGAGTACCGAAGCCGAGATAGTAGAGATGATTCGATTACCTTACGCTTCCACAGTTGGCTCAATCATGTATGCTATGACTTGTGCTCACCCTGATGTGGCCTTCTCTTTGAACATGGTCAGCAGATATCAAGGGAACCCTGACAAAGCACATTGGACTGCAGTCAAGAAAATTCTTAAGTACCTTCTGAGGACCAAGGGATGGTTTCTAGTCCTCGGTGGGAGTGATGACTTAAAGGTGTGAGGGTACAGTGACGCTAATTTTCAGACCGACAGGGACAACTTCCGTTCGCAGTCGGCATGCTTCTTTACCCTTAATAGAGGAGCAGTGACTTGGAAAAGTTCCAAGCAGGAGACTGTAGCTGATTCAATGTGAGAATCAGAGTACATTGCAACGAGCGAGGCATTCAAGGTGGCGATATGGCTAAATAATTTCATTGGAAACCTTGGAGTTGTTCCAGCCATACAGGAGCCTATGGAAATTTTATGTGATAATGAAGGAGCGGTTGCCTTGACCAAGGAACCGAGGGATCATGGTAGATCTCGATATATTGATAGAAAATATCACTTTATTCGACATCGGGTGGAAGAAGGACTCCTCGTAGTGAAGAGGGTATCATCGGAGGATAACCCAATAGATCCGCTTACGAAGGGACTGAGTAAGGTTAAGCACCTGCAGCATGCTAGGTGCATTAGGCTGAGGGATGATATTAGTTTAGATTAGATAGTTTAGAAATGTGTAATAGTTAAATGTAATTGACATTTGATGATTAAATAAATGGTATTATTTATAAGTAAAGTTACTATCTTATGTTAATTGTTTACCTATTGTGTCATTTTGCATGTTTTGACTTCCTGAATAATAATATTATTCGAACGATCCACATTCGTTCATATGTTAGAAGTAGGTATGAATGAAGACTGTCATGAATGGGTGTGTAGATTGTCTAAAGTGTATTAGACATAGAAAAAGTGTGCTACAATGTTCATGAGTGCTTATGAACAAGATTTGAGCATTGGAATAAACCCTCGCTTTCTGCAATTACTTCATGGAATTAATCACGAATGAGCACAAGACGTTAATATCATATTGTCTTAAAACCTAGATATATCGTTTATTGTTGGCTAATTGGTTGTACATTGATAATGCGTAAACACATCAGTAATTGATGCTATAAAACGCATTGTTGTGTATGATTTGATTAGTGAATAGTAAATGCATATAAGTCGAAGTTTATCTGTTCCTTTTATCCTAAGAGGGTAAAAGTGATATCAGGGCCCTCGATTATTTCGTTTGACTTATGTGTTGAGCCCGGTCAGGACTAAATTGATGTGTACGATTAATTTCTATGTCAGATGAATCTGAGATCGAGAAACAAACTGCTGGACAATAAGTATGACTATGTTCCATGTGATTGTATGCAGGATATCAAGAACAGAGGATTATACGAGCCCTTATCTCAAGGACAGGTTACTGATAATATCAGAGTTTGACAGCGTCTTTGAGGGCTACGATTGCTAATCGGATTGTGCTTACATTTGTAGTTACTAGACTTATCCAAGTGGGAGATTGTTGGATTAGTGTCTAAGCCCGTAACTATATTTAGTTAGTACTTGACCCGGTTGTGCATGGTCCTTTTGGGTTGCCTTCACCAAAGCAACATGACAGGATGATTTATTAAGAAAGAGGTTATTAAGATTTATTAATATGTTATATAAATAATATATTAATGGAGAAATCATACAATTAAATTAATATTAGACAATAATTAATTAAGAAATTAATTATGTGGTTAAAAGACATTAATTTAATATCACGGACTTAAATTGTCAAATGTGTGATAGTTGAGTATTGGGCTAAGGAGCCTCTTGGACTAGGAATGGATGAAATTAGGATGTGTTCATCCCTAATTTCGGCCCTAAGGCACTATTCCAGAAGCTTCTTTGTATAGCTTAAGGCCTATGTTATCCATTAGGGTTTTTGACTGAAACCCTAACAGCTCCAGTATAAATAGGACCCCTAGGCTACATAAATCAGCTACCCTAACCCTAAGAGTGATAGATCCGAATTCAAGAAGCCTCCAACATCTCTCCAAGATCATTCTTTTTCTATTGGTGTTTGTAAGCCATTAGAGGAGTGACACTTGTGACTCTAAGCTTCAAAGACAAGAAGATTCAAGCAAGCAACAAGTGGTAATGATCTAGATATGATTTGTTTCTTATAATTTCAAATTATTCTTATTAGATCTAGGGTTAGAAAGTATTGGATGGATGCATGTACCATTAGAGAAACCTAGATCCAAGGATTAGGGTTTGAATGAGCACATAAGACGTTCTTTTGGCTCAAACCCATCACATACTCCTACCAAATCACATAATTAAATAGCATATAGCAACCAATTCCCTATAACATAAAACACCACATAATCTAGGAAATACTATCCAACAGTTCCGAAAATGAACCTTTGCTTGTCGACTATCATGCATTTCTAACAATTTATATATTAACAAATTCAAATTCGGCACATAAAACAAGTATGGGTACTTTGCGAGTCACTTTCCTTTTTGGGCACTGGGTGACTATACACACTTTATCTTCATGTAAAACCAAGGTTAAGTAAAAGCCCCCATCCCTGATCCCAAGCCAACAATCAAATAAGAACATGACAAGATACCGAGTTTGTAACGTCCCAACTGTCAGGTATCATTATTATTCAATTTAGGCTTCATGTTTTAAGGCCTACTCCACGAGTTGATGCTATGACTCGTCGAGTAGTAGCGGGATGGCACACGTCATTTAATGATTTAACACGGCGAGTCGGGTAGGGGACTCGGCAAGTAGGAACTGGCGGGGAAAACTCGAATTTTCAGGGTTTTGTACCCTATATATTGGACCATTAATGCCTCCCACTGTCTTTTATCACCCCCTTGAGTGCCAGAAACCCTAAATATCATGTGTGTGAGCCTTGTGAGTGTTTAGGAGCTATGGAAAGTGATTTAGTGAAGGAAATTTGTAGGCCAGGAGGCTAGCATCAAGGAATTTGTGTGGATCCAGAGTCTACTTCAGTTTGGGCACATTTTGGAGGTAACCAGCTAATTACCTTGATCTCTTTCCTCCTAGAATCTCTCTTGTGTAAAGTTTAGGGTTTCTTTAGCTTATTTATGAAGGGATTATTGTGTGGGAGCTAGATCTGAAGTTGAAACTTCAGATCTAAACCCCCCTTGGGTCCTAAGTTCATAAAGTTCACAATATTATCATGAAAGAACCCTTCCTTATGAGTAAAGCTTCATTCCAAGGTTGGATTCAGATTTTAAGGCACGTAAATACGTAAAGGTAGCAACTTTACGTTGCTAATGCACTCTAGAGACCTAGATCTACTTTTTGGATCGGAAGAATAGTTCAAAATCGCTTGATCATGGGAGTATTCGTATAGAATCGGTGAGTCTGGGTGATGATTCGGTGAGTCGAGTAGGGTTTTGACCGAATTGGTCCCGCGTGGAGTTGACGAGTCTGGGAGATAACTCAATGAGTCAGTTTGGGTTTCCAAGCACTGGGTTGCGTATTGACTCGGTGAGTCTATTAGAAACTTGTCAAGTTGAGTTGAGTAACTCTTGAATCGGTAGAGACTCGATGGAGGGAAAGTTACACTCCCTACTCAAATTCAAAGTCACAGGTCGATGGTTGAAGCTACATCTGGAGGTATGGACAGTATTATTCTGAGCTGCTACCGAGGTGAGTTATCCTCACTATATCACTAGGGTCTAAGGCAGCAAGGCCGGCCCTTTAGGTTGTTATTCTGATTATAGTATGTTGTATGTGGTTATGATCTGTTAGATCGGCATTAGGATAGACACGATGTTGTTATTCTTTATGATTCGTTAGGATTGGTATGTTAGTGACCTGGTTAGGTCGGTATTCTAGTAATATGTGATTACTATGATAGATGATATGTGAGATAGTTATATATATATATATATATATATATATATATGCCAGTATATGTTATTTATGTGCACATGGTTATTTGTTTGATGGTGGGGTTGAGGTGGTCTTGCTTTGTGCTGAAGGCCACCATACCCGACGAGCGGTCCGGATAGACTGTGGACCCTGCATGAAGGTCCAGTCATACCAAAGGCTCGGGATAGATCCATATAGACTGTAGGCCTTGCAAGGCGGTCCAGTCAGGCTGAAGGTCTAGTATACATGTTGTTGTTATCTGTTATTGATATGGTATTATCGGTGTAGTATTGGTATTTTGGGGGAAACTCACTAAGCTCTCGAGCTTACAGTTTCAGTTTATTGTTTTAGGTACATTAGGAGATTGTGGCAAGGCAAAGGTGTGACCGTACTGATCCTCATCCTTATGATTTTGTTTCTAGGACACTCTGATGAATAATATTTTGAAAACAATTTGTATAATACTAATTGGTTTTAATGGATGAAAAAGTTTAAAATTTGGCTTCATTTTTTGGATGATATAGAGTCCATATCCCTAACCCAACCATTTTATTACAAATTTTCTTTTCAAAATGGTTTTGTGAAAATTCTCAGATCCTAGTTTGAGTTTTGATTCACACAAGGGTTCCTCTAAACCCCTCAAACCAGGGCTCTAATACCAACTTGTAACGTCCTATTTTCACAACTAAACAACGAACATGAATGAGAACCCAGATCAAGGGTTCCCAAACTATACTATGTGGCTACATATAACCCCTAGGACACTCCACTAGACGACAACCAGCCTACTGGTACTCTAACCAGTATATCAGTATGTAACGCCCGCAAATTCGGGTTAGTCAATTAAGAGACAATAAGCGTTAGAAATGACTTTTTAATATATGATTATTTAGAATAAATAATCTTAACTAATTTATATTATATGTCACAAGGGTTCTGTACATATAAAGAACACCAAAACTCAAGTTATAACGAAGAAGCTATGACCTGTCGAAGTTTTATGGCAAAACCGGCACGGCACCGGGAATCGTAAAAAGTGATTTTTTGATAAACTAATTTTTAGCCTTAGATATCTAAATTAAAGTTTTAGTATACGATAAACCAAGAACATACATAAAAAGAACGCCCAAATCTAACTTCGTATGAGGAAGTTATGATTTTTCTAAGATTTTGCATAACAGTGCACAGCCTGAAATTCGAATTTTAGATCGATCGATTTTTGGCCAATGCAACCTAAATGATAATTGAAGATCTCATTAATAATAGCTCAACGATAAAAATACATACGAAAAGGAGTTCGTATGTAGAAGTTACGAATTCTACACGGTCCTTTAACAATGTAATCTTCTCATACTATTAAATTTAAAATCGACCAAAAACTAGCCAACGGAGTGAAAAGGAGAGTTGTAGATCTTGTCGATACCTACGTGTGGATATAAATAATGTCAAAAACAAAGCTTATATGCTAAGGTTATGGGGTTTAGAAGTCAGGAGTGTGTCGCTGCAAAGGGGGTGACGCGGCGCGATCTGAGCCATTGCTTTCTCCCTAAGTTTTGCCACCAGATCGTGACATGTGGCACCCAACTCGACAAGTTCAGCTGTATTTCAGACTATAAATACCATGCAATAATTCCTTCATTATTCACACCAAAATCCACTTCTCTATCTATCTATCTATCTATCTATCTATCTATCTATCTATCTATCTATCTATCTCTCTCTCTCTCTCTCTCTCTCTCTCTCTCTCTCTCTCTCTCTCTCTCTCCCTCTATCTATCTATCTAAACCCCCAAAATCCCTCCTAAATCCCTAGTAGCCTTAAGGCACTAGAGGAAATCCCCGGAGTTCCCGAAGGCTCTAATAAGAAGAGCTTTCGGCTCAGAAACTTTGCTTCAGCGAAGCCCGGTTTTGAAAAAAAATCACTGTAAGTGAGTTATGCTTACCCTACTTTAAGTATAACTTATGTTTAAGTTCAATATCATTATTATGAAATTTCAAACAAGATTTATCAATGATTCCAAGTTGTTATACTGATTGATCTACTTATAAGGATGATGTATAGGCTGTGATTTAGTGAGGTGTTTAAAGGGGATTTCCAAACAGTATACTTCGTATACCAAACGGACCCTACCTCCGATATGATCCTACCTGGTTGTTCCTTACTTGAAATATCATGAAAGTATACTTTGAGTTAATGATGAATCTAGAGTAGTTACTCGCCATAAAGATTAGACTAAAACATAGTTATAATAATGCTAGGTTTCGTCGAAGGAAAATATAATCATTAGAAGTGAAGCGCTGCCCGACTCTGGAATCATCACTTTGACAAGTGAGTGCATAGTCCCTTTCACGAACATGATTTTAATACAAGTATTTATTGAAGTATTAAATATATGCTTATATGTGAATTATTTGATGTTGCCTGAAATACGTGTTAAAGAACATACCTGATAATATATGACGATTCAGGATAAAGAGTAAACCTAAATTAATTATGAGGCGTATTGGGTAGTATCTTGATATGAGTACGAGTGTGATATACACGGAGAATAGAAATTTAAGTTATGTCAACGATCCAAGAGCATGGATTAGACATAGTCATTCGTCCCTAGTCCGAGAGTATGGATTGGGCACAATCATTTTTCATTAATCGGGAGCATGAATTAAGACATAGTTAGTAGTCCTTAGTCCGAGAGTATGGATATGACATAGTTATTTGTCATTAATCCGGGAATATGGATTTAGACATAGCACTTATCCCTAGTACGAGAGTAAGGAATGGGCACAATTATTAAACTGAGAGCATGGATTAGATCCGAGAGTATGGATAGTGTCGTTGAGAGGATCGACGGGGTGGGGTAAGAGTTGATTATATATATATATATATATATATATATATATATATATATATATATATATATATATATATATATATATATATATATGTATGTATATTGTGAGTTCTAAATTATATATATGATATAACAATGTGGGATTGAAATCCCTATGTACTCACCAGGTTTCCCAAATGATCCACTTGGTTTATTCGTATCACAGGTGTGTCGATACAAAGCTACATTACATTGAGAGACTAAGGGGATGTAGATCACTAGTGTAAATAAATGTAAGCTCTGTTTATTCTTATGTTTATATATTGACGATGACATCCCAATGTTTTAAAAGGAAAAAAAAAATACATTTTTTCATAAATACTTTGATAATGTAATTATCATGTTTCTATGGGAACAAATTCCGCAACATTTTTATTAAAAGGGTACTCTGATTTTTTATAAAGCATAAACAAAATCAGTCTTTTCTGGCCATAAAAATGGGGATGTCACACAGTACTCATATATCCTAACATGGAGTAAAGAGGAAAAGAAAAGAATTATTTGGGCCACTATTGAATATATTCGAACTTTATAGGGTCTAATACGGATATTTTCGAACCATTGGGCCTATATAAGGGTTTACGACCCAAAAATGTTAACTAAATTTGTTTACGGCCCAATAAAGCCCAAGAAACTAAGTGAGACATTTTAGGCCCAATATGGCCCAAAATACTATGTTTTGATGAATGTAGGTCCAGTTAGAGTCCAAATGGAGTTCCTTGGCCCAAATAGCTAAATTGAAAGTCTACTGGCCCATTAGGCCCAATAAGAGGATCCAAATCCATTCTGAGTTTAAATCGGGATATTAGGGTTACGAACCCACAATTAAGTGTGTGAAATTAGTTGAATTAGGTTTTGGACATCACGAGTGATTTTTGGTTCAATGCTTGTTTTTGGAATGAGCATTTGTACATAATATCCACTTAAATTACAAGTTACACAAAAGTTGATTATATGAATACAAAATTTCCTAGCCAAAAATGCTAGTTGTGACATGGGTGGAGGCTAAAGAAGATACCCTAGGTCATGTGATAAGATCCTTAAATATTCATTGTGTCGAATTGCCTTGGTTGACCAATTCTCTCTAATATTTGATCATTTCACCATCTTCCTAAATCTCAAGTTTTTTAATTTTTAAAGCTTTTTAGTTTTCATACAAATAAGAACCCCCTTGTTTAATTTTAGTTGTTTAGCTTTTATCATTTGCTTAATTAGATTGCATTTCTAATTGAATTACAAAAAACTTCTTGTGGATTTGATCCCTTTTTTGCTACTATATTACATTTTATTTGCAAGTAAAACATTATAATTTGTTTGGTAGCTTGGCATTACACCGTTCATTATCAATTATAGTATTTAGAAAGTAGGTATATTTGAATGTACATTTTTTCTTGCTATAATAAAGTTGACATTCCACATTTGCGTTTCTATTTTGAGCCATGAGTTCATGTTAATTTGATTTAATAGTTATGTAGTTCTAATTAGGGTAAATATACAAAAGTCACTAAGTTTACAAAAAAATTCGATTTTGAAACTATATGATTTTTTTTCCTCAAATTGGAAACTTCGTTTACAGTTTGTTACAATTCTTACCACTTGACCAGTCAACCCGATTACATGTTGACGTGGCATGATAATGTGCTAGCTCTGATGACACAACTTGTTGGCATGACATGCTGATGTATCAAAATTGAAAAAAAAAAACATTACACAAAAGAAACTATGTTTTCACTTTTTTCAATTTTGACACTAAGTTTATTTTTTTTTTCAATTTTGACACTCTGTTTTTTTGTTCCAAATCGAACATCATTTTTTCCAATTTTGTTCAATGTTGACCATTTTCCATTTGAAACTGTATAACTAATTCTTTTTACATTTGAAACCGTATAAATACAAGATTTTTTACATTGAAACCATAATGTTATGTATAAACATATATAAACCATATTTTTTTTATAAATACAAGGTTTTTCACATTGAAACGATAATGTTACGTATAAATATGTATTAATTAGTTATATCATAACCATATTTTTCATTAAATACGTATCTTTAAAATGTGTTTGGATGTGTGGAATGCACAATCAGATAAGCTAATGTGATCTCAGGAACACAAAAGTATGGGCAGGGGCGGACGTAAGATTTCATAGTAGGGGTTGCACGATAGTAAAAAAAATAAAAATTTTAAAAATTTTCGAAAATTTTTCCACTGCGGCCGGAAAATTTAGGGGTTGCCGGTGCCACCCCGGAAACCCCCTAAATCCGCCACTGAGTACGGGGGTCGCTTTTTATTAACAAGAGATTGTTTGTTGTACATATTCATTATTTTTTTTGTTCTTGCAGATTTACTTCTTGATTTTTTGGAAAAAAAAATTATAACCACCTAATAATGCATGAAAAAATACAGTTATAATATAATTAATACATATTTAGTTTGGTATCTATAAAGTTGATGTATGTTAAGTGGATTATCTACAATGAATGGAAGCAATCGAATTAAATACGTCATCTTTATAGATAACACATTAAATATGTATTAATTATATTATAATTGTATTTTTTAGGGATGAGCATAGGCGGGTACACAGCCGAATTTGCTGGAACCGGAACCAGCGGTTCCTAGGATATTGGAACGAGGACCGGAACCGGTTACATCGATTGCTAAGATTTTGGAACCGCTCCCGGAGGTTCTGGGTACCCGGCGTCTAATTTTTGAAAAGTAAGAATCACAAAAATTACATTATTGTAACTCCTAGTTCCTGATATGTATTTTAATTAATGTAAACTCATGTTTTTCTCTGTGAATCGGCGAGTTGGAGGCCCAACTCGTCGAGTAGACTCGACTTTGGATCGACATAATAAGTGACCTACTCAACGAGTCGGGAGACCAACTCGGCGAATAGGATTGTCTGGATGAAACCCTAATATTTGGGGTTTGCACCCTATTTAAACAACTTATGACTCCCCAACCCAACCTCTATTGTTCCTCCCAACCCAGAAGAACCCTTAACTCGAATCCTAAGCCTCTTTTGAGTGTTGTAGATATTTTTGGTGACTTTTGTGTGCATTTGAAGTTGGAAGAGAAGAATGAATTTTGGGGGTTCAAGTGGAAGCTAGTATATCCAGAGGTTTTGCTTCATTCTCAGATCATTCAAGGTAAAAAGCTTGAAGTTTGACCATCTATCTCTTAAATCTTGTTTTGGGGATATTTTCTACCCCTTTTATGAGTTTGTGAAGTTATAATCAGATTTTGTGAGTATGTTTAAAATTACACTTCAGATCTGGAACCATTGAGGGTTCCCATGGCATAAAGGTGCCAACTTTATGGCCATGGGAGACCCATGCATCTTACAAACCCTTTTTTATGGCTTTTTGAGCCAAAAACCCCATGCATGGACGTTAAGGTTGGTACTTACGTATAAAATGGACATTATGAGGTCAGATATTTGGTTTTGATGCATTAAGACCCACTATAATCGACTGTATACTTTTGGACAAAGATGGACCCAGCGAGTCGTTCATGGGACTCGGTGAGTCAGGACGTATTTTCCATCAAAGCCTTTTGTTTATGGACCAGATGCTAAGATTGAAGGTCCCTTGGCTGTTTGGGCCCATTAAGGACCTCGAAGTCATAGAACTCGGCGAGTGTATGAGCCGACTCGGCGAGTTCAAGGTAATATCCCAACCACATGAAGACGAACTCGACAAGTTCAGGGAGAACTCGGCAAGTCATAGACTAAATACCTTCAACGGATGAAGATGGACTCGACGAGTTCAAGGAGGAACTCAACGATTCAGTTAAAGAAGGTTCGATGTGTTGTTAAAGGCGAACTCGTCGAGCTCTTGCTATACTCGACAAGTAGGGATGAGGTTGTAGCTTTTCATGGACGAGGGGACTCGACGAGTTTGCGAGCCAACTCGGCAAGTCTGGTCAACCAGATGTTGACTTTGACCAAGGTTTTGACCTTGACTTTGACTTGGACTTGAGTTGACCCTTGTAAGGGTTATAAGTATGAGATGTTAATTTAGAAAGGATGTTGTGTAGGGATTGAGGAGTCGAGGAGAGTCGATTTTCACACTGAGGACAGTGCAAACACTACACGACATCTAGGTGAGTTACCTTCCAGTAGAAATAGGTTTAAGGCACCAAGGTTGGCCCATTAGCAGTGGTACTTAGTAAAGATGATTGTCTTTGTGATAATCTTCTGGCATGTTAAGTCTATTATTATGTGATAGGATGCTATGATACATCTGTAGTATTGATAGGGATAGGATAGTCCCTAGTTACCAGTTGAAAGATACCGGAGGCGTGGATAGTACCCATGCATGCCTAACCGTATTATCATGTTATATTATTATGCGATAGCGGTAAGGGTGAAATGGTCACCGGATACCAGTTGAAAGATATCGAGGGGGAGATTAGCTCCCGGTTACCGGTTGAAAGATACCGAAGGAGAGGTTAGCTCTCAGTTACCGGTTTAAAGATATCGAATGGGAGGTTACTTCCCAGGTACCGGTTGAAAGATACTGAGGAATAGGCACTATTATGTGGTACGTGGATGATGGGGAATCTTTGTGCTTACGGTTTTCAGTTTTGGTTTCAGGTACCTCTTCGTCTAAGGGAAATGAGTAGACAAGGTAGCAGCGCATCACACACACATGATTTCGCATTTGAGATTTCTGGGATTATACTATGACATTGTTACCATTTGATGATATGGTTTTGAGACATGTAATTATGGTTTCTAAATTCATATGATATCAGCAATGTTTTTCTTAAACAATTTTACAAGTATTATAATTAAAAAAAAAAAGTCTCAATTTTTGGGATGTTACAATTATAAAGCTATTTTTACAGAATTTTGTGGGTATATTTTAAATAAAATAAAGATGTTCTTGTATTTATCTTTTAGCCCATGTATTATTGTTTGTATCATTACATATAGTGTTGGCTTGGCACATGGCCTATATTATAAATTCATTTGAAGTGAAGGAGAATAATTGACTTTTTGATGCCAATATTGTGAGAAGGCAAACCACAGAAGGTAAAATAAATACTATGTGTATCCCACTAATTGTTGCAGATTCTAAAAACAATAAACGAATTCTATTTATACAAAGATAATTATCAGTCTACCAATATATATATATATATATATATATATATATATATATATATATATATATATATATATATATATATATATATATATATATATATATATACCGGTTACGACGGTTACCCGGTGGGTAGCGGTTCTGAAAAAATAAGAACCGGAACCGGTTCCAATATTTTAGGAACCAGAACCGGAACCGTATAAGACAGTTTGGGGTTCGGAACCGGCAGTTCGGAGGCAGTTTTGGTTTCGGAAGCAGGTACCATGTTTCGGTGCTCACCCCTGGTACTTTTGTACCAAAAATCATAAATATAATTAGTAAAATAAAGCAACTCCTACACATTTGTGTACCCAATATCACATTAGCTTCTTCGATTGCACATTCCACACCTTCAAATTGCTTTTAAAGTTGCGTATTTTATTAAAAATACGGTTATAATATAACTAATACATATTTATACATAACATTACGGTTCAATATAAAAAAAACTTTGTATTTATACAAAAATATGGGTTATATATATATATATATATATATATATATATATATATATATATATATATATATATATATATATATATATAGTTTCAAATGTAAAAAAAATATTTATACAGTTTCAAATGGAAATTGTTAACATTGAACAAAATTGAAAAAATGATGTTCAATTTGGAACAAAAAAAATTGTGTCAAAGTTGAAAATAAAAGCTTAGTGTCAAAATTGAAAAAGTGAAAACATAATGTGTTTTGTGTAATTTTTTTCAATTTTGACACGTAGGCAGATCATCCAACATACGGCGTCATATGTCATGTCAGCAGACAATCAGGTACACTAGTCAAATGGTCAGAATTGTAAAAAAATTGACACGCAATATCGAATTTGAGACAAAAAAATATCATAATCGAATTTTCATGTAGACTTGGTGATTATTGTGGTATTTACCCTTCTTATTTACATAACTAATTGATATGAAAAAAAAAAGGTTAATGCCATTTTCTGTCACTTAATTTTTGGTTTTGTATTCATTTAGCCACTTAACTCAATTTAAGTTTTAAAATGTCATCGGACTTTTAAACTTGTGTCAAAATGGTCATGAAATATTTGTTTGGTCACTTAGCTTTTGGGTTTGTGCTAATTTTGTTACTTTTTCGTTTTTAAAAGTTTTTTATAGTTCATTTTTCTAACTTTAGTTTAAAAGTTTAGTAACTAAATGAACACAATTTCAAAAATTATGGGACTAAATTAGCACAAAATCAAAAGTTAAGTGATAAACTGAAAATTTAATAACCACTATAGCATAAATGTACAAGTTCGGTGACCTTTGTAAATTTAAAATGAGTTAAATTTTCAAATGAATAAAAAGTTAAAAGTTAAGTAACTACAATTGACCTAAACCCTAAAAAAATTTCTGATTTTATCTAATAAATCAACAATCAGATTTATAAAATTTTAAAATATCTAATTATTTTGGTAACAAATTAACAAATAACACAATCACATATACCACATCTTCTTATTTATTATTAATTGATTTTAGAAAAAACATCATAAATGGTCCCTATGGTTTTTCCAGATCTGAAGTTTAGTCACTGTGGTTTAAAAACATCATAGATGGTCCCTGTGCTTTCAAAAATTTTGACGATTGGTCCTTATTGCTAACTCCGTTAAGTTTTGTCCGATAACTGAAGGACATTTTCGTCATTTCATTTCACTACCACATTGACCATTTATGATTTTTTTTTTAGAAATCATTTTTGAATAAATATTTCAGTTTTTTGTCGGACCTGTCATTAGAACAGACTGTAAGGACTGAATCTGCTAAGATTGCAAACCTGCATGTCTTCTTCCTTTTAAATCAATTCAAGGACTGTATGCATTCTTCACCATTTTAGAAGCCTACAATTTGATTCCTTTGAAATGTCAAATAATCCTTACCCTAAATAAATTATTTTATGTCCGTTAAGAGTTGTTCCCCATCGATGGTCTGGTAGTCTTGGATTAGTGACTCCCTGGTTGTCTCCCAAAACACACTATCACTTCTAGATGTGTTTATTCTTATGAGATGTGAATCTTTAAGTTGGTATAAAAGTCCTGTTTTTTTTACTAAAATACCCCCAAATTGTGTGCTTCATGATCTCCATGTTTGTATTGCTTTGTATTTTTAGAGTCGAAAGCTAGGCTTCCAGCTTTAACACAAAGCAATCTTCCCCATTGACTGTCTTGACCCCTATCCAAATTGAATTGTTAAATTTGATATTATCATTTATATACTAAGTTGATATAATATATTGATTATTTTGAGTTATATGGTAATGTATACATCTATTAAAACTGCATAATCTAAATCTTTTGAATGACATCTACCCGCGGGTTACTCATGAATAAAATTAAATATAATATATGGTTTAATGTTATTTATATTTGTTGTTATTATAAATTATTTTTTTTAAATTTATTTGGTTAATGTTTTAATTTAAATCAGTGTAATTATTTAAAATATCAAACATTTTTTTATTTTAAAGGTAACAATATGATCATTTATATAGAGTTATTTTTAACTATTGTTATTGTAAGTTATATTAAGTTACTTCAACTGAAAATATTTAACGATTATAAAAATATTTTTATGAAATATTTTAGTTAAATTGATATTACAATTTTGTTTTTGCATTTAGCACTACAATTTATAACTTTTCACTATTCACGGAATATTCTTTGTGTTTTTTAAGCGGAACTGAATTTTATATTGGTGTTGACCCTGTAATGTTATATTTAAATTAACAATTTAACTATTTTATCCAAATTGTTCAAAAGTTGTAGCTTTAAACTGATAATGGTTTACATGCAACAACATATTAAATCTAATAAATTAAGTATAATATTTTAAAAGTTAAAGACATAACTTTATAAGTAGAAGTAAAAATATTATTTTAATATTGAAATTTAGTTTTTTTATGATTACACTTTAGGTTTGATACTTATTTAACCTTATTAACCAACTTATAATCATTATTAGAAAGACACTACAATTTATCACTTTTAACTATTTACAAAATATTCTTTGGGTTGTTTAAGTTGAACTAAAATTAATATTTAAGTTGATCCTGTAAGGTTATAATTAAATTAACAATTTAAGTATTTTATGCAAATTGTTCAAAAGGTATAGCTTTAAAATGATAATGATTTACAAACAACAACATATTAGACCTAATAAATTAAGTATAATATGTTAAAAGTTAAAAACTTAACTTTATAAGTAGAAGAAAATATATTTTTTTAATATTGAAATTTAGTTTATATTTAATTACACTTTAGGTTTGATATTTATTTAACCTTATTAACCTACTTATAATCATTATTAGAAAGAAATTGAAAAGTCATGGGAGTTTCAAATGAATTTGGTGAAAGGAAAAATGATGGGAGTTTCAAATGAATATGGTGAAATGAAAAATGCTTCCTTTATAAGTATATAATGATTCAATACTTTCATTAGCACCAATCAATGTTGGTGATTTAATATCATCAATATTATTTAAGTGTATTAGGATTAAATTTGTTGACCAAAATTGATCTTGATGAATATTTAACAAGTTAGGATGGTGTAGAAGTGCACACTTGTTCAAGTTTATCAAGATTCAAAGTACACTATTGTTTATGGGCGAAGCCCCTAAACGAACAGGGTTCCGGGGGCAGCGCCCCTTTGAGCGGGGTCCAAGGGGCGGCAGCCCCTAGCGGAGTCCAAGGGGTACAGCCCCTGGCTGGACCCTTATCCAAATACCTGTTTTTATGTTAGTTTTTATGGTTTTATGACAATTTAAAACTATCATATGATAGTTTTCAGACATAGATCATAAATCCGTTTTTTGGTCATTTTTCTGGTACATCTTGAAGAACATTTTCACAGACATCACTGATTTCATATCTCTTAATTTCATCAAATTGAGTGTTCGATTTATACCATCAAAATACTTCAATTTGATAGTGAATCACGACTTTCAGAGAATCCAAGCAATCTATTCAACCCCTATTTCTAACAATCAACAAAGAGAAAACTAAATTACATATTCATTCAATTCAAGAAATCTTGGAATTGGACTTACGATGGGGTTATTTGGGTTGATAATGTTGGGGTGGCCGGAAGAGATGGGAAGATGGACGAGGGGAGCTCTGACGATGCTGAGCAAGAGCTGAATGTCAGCACTCCGACCATCGTAGTCAGAAAATTGGCGTATTTGGTCGGTGGAATGAGGTTTCATCCATGATTTCAAGGTTTTCCAAGAGGTGGTGTTGTGGTTGATCTTGTTATCATTGAAGGTTTCCTCCGGTATCAGAACTTCGACCACTGTTTCAAGAGCATCTTCGTTGTCTATGTTTGGGCACAAGGTCCTCATCATCAGGTTGTGTGTGTATGTATGTGGGTGTGTGTGTGTGTGTGTGAGAGAGAGAGAGAGAGAGAGAGACCTTTTATATATTAAATAATTATATTTAATATTTTCTTTGTTAAAAAAATAAGATAAAACATCATAAATGGTCAATGTGATAGTAAAATGACGAAAATACCCGTCAGTTAACGGATAAAATTTAACGATGTTAGTAATAATGACCAATCGTCAAAAGTTTTGAAAACACATGAACCATATATGATGTTTTTAAACCACGAGGATTAAACTTCATATCTGAGGAAACCACAAGAATCAATTATGGTGGTTTTTCTTGATTTTAATTATTTTGAATTTACAAAAAAATCATAAAATATAACTAAAGTTAGAAAGTAATATTAAGTGATTGCTTGAAATAATAGAAAAGGTGTCGTTAGTTAAGAATCCTATAATATGTCGGCCACCAATAAACACACGTATCACGTATCATTAAACTCTCAATCAATTATTTGGAGATACAATGGCTAAATTACTCGCAAATAACATCAAATTAAAAGATGTATGAGAAAAATTAAGGGTATGTATTTAACAATTTAAATATGAAAATTTTATAAAAGAAATATATCTAGTAACTGAGGTATCTTTATAAAAGTTGGTCGTTTCCAAAAAAATCTAGTAACGGGGATGTATAGGGCTGTAAACGAATCAAACGCACACGAACAAGGTCTTGTTCATTTCGTTCGTTTAAGTTAGCCGAACAACAAACGAACACGAACAGATAAACGAACGAGATTTTCTTGTTCATGTTCGTTCGTTTAACAAATTACTTTGTTCATGTTCGTTCATTTATGTTCGTGAACATGTTAAACGAACATAAACGAACAAAGATAAAAAAAAACACAATTGAACATATATGAACATAAACGAACATATAATATAGCAATATAATAAAAAATAATTGAATATAGATGAATATAAATAAACTTAAACGAACGAACATAAACAAACGTAAACAAACATCATAAATGAACGTTCACGAACATAAATGAACGAACGAGACCATTGATCATGTTCGTTCATTTAACTAAACGAACGATAATTTTTGTTCATGTTCGTTCATTTATTAAATAAACGAACATAAACGAACTTCCCGCCGAACAGTTCACGAACGGTTCGCCGAACGTTCAGTTCGTTTACAGCCCTAGGGATGTATGAAAACCAGCACCACAAAAGATTCACAACTAATTCGATGTTATGAAAATTATAACACTTAATTTATTTATTTATGTTAATTCTAATCAAGTTAACCGATGTGAACCTTTTATGATTTTACCATTTAACAAGTTTACATTGGTTTTACACAATTTTTCGGAAAAATCTAAATTTTTTGTTTATATAAAAACATTGTATTCCTTTTTTCTTAGAAAACCTCATATGATAATTTTGAAATCTAATTTCAATATTAAACGTAATTTAATCCATTTTAACCAATTTCTTTTATTTTTTATTTTGACTCATATATATATATATATATATATATATATATATATATATATATATATATATATATATATATATATATATATAGAGAGAGAGAGAGAGAGAGAGAGAACTAGGTTCAAATGAAAATATTTAAAATCTATAACACCAACACCCTTGCCCTGTCTTTCTCTAAAAACAATCGTCCACAACCATCATCATCTTGGTTGCCGACCACCATCGTCATCATTTCCATCGCCGAATCTTCGTGCTATGCAATCGATCCTAAACCACCCACGGTAAAATATGACTAGAGCACCAAAGGGAAAGACTTCGAAATCAGAAATAAGAATCAAGAAACTATGCGATCGAAGAAGATAGGAGGGTCGGAGCTGGAATCATTCATCGGCCAACACCATCAGACACCACCGTCAGGTATGTGTACTTTGAATTAAGATTTGATGAATTCAAAAGCTTGCCCTTCACTCGATGGTTCTGGGTTTCTGAATAGTCTTAGGGTTTATCTAACATCTTTGTGTTTCTGTATTTCATTTGGTCGTAGATATACACACAGGGCCGACTTTACCTTATGACAAAGTAAGCAAGGGCTTAGGGCCCTCAATTATAAAGGGCCCCAATTTTTAGTATAAATTGTTAGTTGTAACGCAAGTAGCCACAATCAACAAAGAGATGATTCGATTTCAGTGTTCTATTTCATTCTTGACGTCTCCTCTGTCCTTCCAATCTCGATTCATGAAAATTGTTTAAGTGAAAGAGTGAAAGTATGAAACGCAGCCAACGACTTGTCTCTTCTTCTTCTCAGTCCCTCCTCTGATTCTCAATTGAGATTTGATGATTCACGATTTTCGATTATAAGAACAACAATATTTTATCTTTTTTGTTTTTATGTTTCAAATACACTATCTTTAGGAGTATAATACATCATCATTGCATCAAATATAGTTGATTGATTGATTGTTCTATCAATAATAATAATATTTTAAAAACTTTAGTTGAAGAAAATCTGGTTTTAGAAACTAAAATCTCTTATTCTCTGTGATTTGTATGCATATATGAATATAGATACACCAATTTGAATTTAGAGGATTTGTTCATAGATTTCTAAACATTTTCGTAACTTATAACTTTTTCATGTTTGTCATCCAAGGGCAGCTCAAGTGTGAAGTTTTTGGGATTGTTTAAAATTTTGAGTTTTCCATTTGACTCACTGTGTCAAGCAGGAAAGCAACATATATTTCCTTCAATGACTGCAGATTCTAAATCTTAAAGACTCGGT
Source organism: Lactuca saligna (assembly GCF_052625555.1). NCBI lineage: Eukaryota > Viridiplantae > Streptophyta > Magnoliopsida > Asterales > Asteraceae > Lactuca > Lactuca saligna. Next base: position 191,980,774 of record NC_136418.1, on the reverse strand, counting down.
TTTTTATTCGAAATCAGTAACATGATAGTATCCCTCATATTGAGACTTTGATCCTTTGGAGATCTGACAAGTCTTGTACTATTGAACATGACAAGATGTGAAAACTTGTGCATGGTGGATCAAACAAATTTGTTAGAAGCTTCTACTTCAGGTGGATAAGTTGCAGAACAACCAATGTTTTTCTCCCCACATTAATTAGAAAGGTTATTCCTTAAGAACTACAACGTTGAGTGTATTGATTATTTTCCTCTAACTTCCAAGTACTCTTGTAGAATTGTATGTATATTAATGTATCTGATAGTAGCTTTTGAATCACCTTAATTCACATTTGCAATAGTTTGGCTATGAAGCTATGTCGGTTTGCCTGAAATTAAAGACTTTGTAAAATTGTTCCCTGTAGCTAAACTTGAAGATGATGAATTAGAACACATGAAGTGGCTAAAACCATATCGCTATAATGAGGTGTGCCTGGTAGGTGATGACGAGCTCACCAAAGACAGAAGTGTGTTTGTCAAGGTACGCTTGTTTCTCTCTTAAAAACATGCATATACACTCACAAGCATTTCACAAAAAAGAAAAACATAATATTTGTTTAACTCTGCAATTTATAAAAATTTTAGTTTATTATTGTCGACCCCAAGCCCGAATAAAAGATGATGATTTATAACATTATGTATATTAAAGACCAAAGGGCCTCAAATTTTTTTTTTTACTTAGAGCCCCCAAACTCGTTAAGCCGCCCCTGTATACACATAAACTACCTTTGAAATCGGTGGTGGTCGGGGTTTTGCTAATGGATAGTAGTATAACTGACCCACCGTTAGTAGATGCCAAGGAGAGCAAATTCTTAAAGGGTACTTTCGTTGTTGTTAGAATTATGTCTACTCTCGTCATCTATGGTGTCTTATAGGTACGTTTTGTTTAACCAAAAGTTGCATTTAAGTAATCATTTGTATACATGTGAAGATAAGCTGGGTTATGTAGAGAATTTGTTGTAAAGTTATACAATTGATTTTGTTCAATCTGGAAATAAAAAACTCAACAAATTAGAGGAAACGAGGTTTTGATGTAATATAGTTGCAATAATGATTGTTACCATTTGCATTTTTGAACATACAAAAAGCCGAATCCTTTGCTTTAAACTCATTAATATAATGTTCACAGTGTAATATTCCTCATTCATGAATCTTACATATAGCAGCATTGATGCTTGCATCTCCCATTACCAATTGTTAATGATGTAAGTCTTCTTGTCTTTTTTACTTTATGCCAATCTTATTTCCATGTTTTTCTTCTGTCAAGATGTTTCATTTTGTAGATTGAATGATCTTGATTTGAAAAAAACAGGTAACAAAATAGACTTATTAATACACCAACCTACTTTTGTCATCTAGTTTATCAACAAAATTGACGTATTCTATTTTCAGGTCAATGATAGAGTATTATTTAAAAAATGTACTTTGTCAGAATTTATATATATAAACACATTCTGTTAGAATGTCTTTGAGAATGTTTGTTAACAAGAAGTATATTTGTTTAACGGGAAATACTTCAGTGTATTCTGTCAGAAATTATTTATATAAATGCATTCTATCAGAATTTGCTTAACGAGTAGTGTATCTTATTCCTTCAAAATTGCATGGAGAAGGAATTCAATATTGATCATACAAGAGAAATATTTGTAATCGAGTTCAACAACATGTATATATGCGAATATCAAATGGATTATATGGACCACTGAAGAAGACCAAGTGTATTTGTTCAACAATTGTGTATTCAAGAATGCTATTTTAAGAATTTTTTTTCATTTTTTGATGATATTCTGTTAGAATATGTATAACTATATTAATTTGTATAAGGATATTAGTCTGTAAGAATATGTATGAATTTGTATTTAATTTTGGATGTATATATTAAGTATAAAATCGTAGACCCAAGTTGGATGTATATGAATAATATCTTATTCTTAATGTAGGGTTTCAAAGCACTCCATGGATGATGACAATGGGCCCCTTGAAGAAGTGTAGGTTAAAAGCCCAAGACTTGTCTTTTCCTTGTAAATAGTCATGTATTATTCATAATTAGGGTTAAGAGTGAGACAAAATGTAGCCACCGCGTGAGGTTTCTTATGTAGCGTTAAATTCTTTAGTCTATGCTGAAAGTGTAATTTATTCCTCATATTTTGAATAAATCGAGTGATCATTCGACATAATCTTCATATTTGTGTTTAATCTTATTTTTTGCATCTTGTTCATCAAATCACAATTAGGGTTTTAATCCCAACAAGTGGTATCGGAGTGGGTCTTTGAAGATCTATTGATTTTTGAAGTATCGGTTCTTGATTTGATGATTTTTCTGCACATATATTGAAGATTATTGGTGTTTTGGCGGTATGAAATCAAAATTATGTTCAAGCAACTGTCATGGATACTTATATTTTGTTGCTGTTCATCTAGTATCGTTTTTCTGTTCATATAATTTTTAGATCTGGTCATTCGTTTGATGTTGACAGTTATATTTCCTTGTTTTAGCCCATTGATTTGTTCTTTGAACTGTTCTTAAGCCCAATGTCTTCCGATTATTGTTCATGTGTTTTGAGCCCACTTATATTGATTTTTTTTTCATTAAACTAAACCCATATGTCGTTCTTTATAGTCGCATGTTCTGATTCATGCATCGGCACATCTCAAAACTATGATTATTGCATCTCGATTTCGCAATTCGTTCTCATATTCCGATTGAACTCATGATTCAAGACTCTATTTAATCATTTATGTTCGATTTTTGTTCGTGAGTCAACGTTTCTAAATAGTTTCATTCTCAAAATCGGTTTTGATTCTATTTGATTATGGTATTTGAATCCTTTTGCTTAATCTGTTCCACATCTTGATTGGGTGTTTATACAATGGAAATTTCGAATTCTTATGATGAACTGATGATGAACAAATGAACAGCACCGTATCTCAAGTCGATGGTCAAAATTGAAAAAGTCAATATTGGGACTGCAATCTAAATTAGAATCGTGACTATAATCAGGGATGTGATGTTAAGAACAATTGGTATCATGATTGGATTTTAATCGGAATGATTAAGTCGTTGTTCTTGTGAGTCAAGCAAAAGGTCAAAATTGGAATTATTGATCTGCGAATGATGTAATCGAATTTAAAGTACAGGTACCGGAAGCGCATCGTTCATCTTCCATCGAAATCGGATTTCATGGTTAAAATTGCGAGCTTACCTGCGAACGTTTATTGTCCGCGACACGCAGCGAACCTATGTTCTGATTCATCTCAAGAACCTGTGAATGAAATCGGGACGCAATCGGGAAAAACTGCAGTCAAACAAAAGTCAAAATTAAGCTATTTGGAAATGAACGAAGGGTTTCAATTGACTGAGATTTGGGACAAACATCCTACCTGCGAACGACCAACCAGTTTGGGAAGAACGAGAGCTAAACAGAAAAGTCAAAAATGACTGAATTGGGTTGAACTTACTTTGAATCTCATTGTGTCTTCCACGAAAAGCGAACCTGTGATTGGGTTCGTTTATTAGCACTTGGAACGAATGCCTTGGAAAGAAAGAGGGGAAAGCGAACTTGGGGTTCGACTTGGCTAAGGTTTCACTTATTGTTCGCATCGTGATGCTTGATTTTGCTTTTGTATCAATGGCTTTAGTATGTATCCGGAACGAAATTGAGTTCGGTTGGTAGCTCTTGGAACGAAAGCACTTGGAACAAAAGTAATGGAACGAAAGGGGGATGAACCGAAAGCGAACCTGTGCTCAGACCAAACATGGTTTCGGTTCAATGAACCTGGACCGAACTTGGTTTCGGTTGCTTGTACTCAGAGCGAACCTATTGGAGCCGATGTTTATATGTGCCAATTTCAAGGTTTCGTGTCTAGTTTGAGTCATCGTTGAAAGATCAACTGGAGTATGATGCAGTGTTCGTTCAATCTCATTTAAATGGGGAAGATGACTAATGATTACACTTTTGGTCCCTGTTGTTTTCACAGTTTGGCTTTTTTGGACCATTTCCAGTTTTTGCTTCAAATAAAGGGGTATATTGATGTTGAATTACCATTCCATCCCCTGTCTTTCAACAAGTGATAGTTTCGGCCCAACATTAAGAAAGTTTACTACTTTGAGGACCGGTGAACAGTTTTGGATTTTTCAACGCATATATTTTTTCGTGAACAAAAAATTAAAGATTCCATTAAGTCTTGGCAGTTCGTAAAGTCGTTTTTCGTGATAACGTCAAATTTTCACGATTTTTTTTTTCGGATTTTATACTTTATTGTGTATATCATTTTGTCACGGGGGTGCATAGTAATTTTTATCTATTCAAGATCATTCTCATGACCATAAGAAGGCTTTATAATCACGCTTTCGATTATAAATCGGGGGAGAATTTGGTATGGCTATTCGAAATTGGATTTGTGACTTTTCAAAGTTGAAGGTTTTTTTGGTAGAATTATGAAGGTATCTTTTACAGTGAAAGTTCTTCATCGACCTCTACTAAAGCTTTTACAGAGAAGTATCCTTTACAACGGAAGTTCTTTATCGAGCTCTGCTAAGGACTTGTTATATCTCCGACTTCTAGTTTTTTCTCGATCGAATGGCATTACGAATCTTAAAGTTTGGGTTGTTACATGATATTTTTTGATGGCTTATATCATCATCTTATTTGAAGATCATTGTGACTTGGAGTGGGAGCTCTTCAAAGACAAGAAGTGATTTGATTTCTTTGTTCTGAAATGGGTTTTTATGGCGGGTTCGGTTTTGATGAAGATTTTTTTGGGATTACATTCCAAAATGAAGTTTAAAGACATTACTTCAGTGCTTGATTTATATATCCTAGAGCCAGTGTTTGAAGACTATTGAAGAATTAAGATTCGTGGATTGATTCATCTATTCCCCGTTGCAAGTTCTTTTTATTCGCTAGATGCTTGTTTTCGAAGTTAAAGTATTGTCATCCATTCCATACTTTGAGGGGGAGATTGTAGGGTTTCAAAACACTCCATGGATGATGACAATGGGCCCCTTGATGAAGTGTAGGTTAAAAACCCAAGACTTGTTTTTTCCCATATAAATAGTCATGTATTATTCATAATTAGGGTTAAGAGTGAGACAAAATGTAGCCGCCACATGGGGTTTCTTATGTAGTGTTAGACACTTTAATCTATGCTTAAAGTGTAATTTATTCCTCATATTTTGAATAACTCGAGTGATCATTCGACATAATCTTCATATTTCTGTTTATTCTTATTTTTCGCATTTTGTTCATCGAATCACAATTAGGGTTTTAATCCCAACACTTAAATCAGGTCAATGATCAAAATATAACTGCATTGGAAATGTATTCTGCAAGAATAAAATCAAAAATATATTTACTAGTTTATGATTAGCATTCTAGCATTCTGATAGAATAAAATCATATTTTTAAATTTGAATTAATTTAAAATATTCAACATTAAAAAAAATATTACTTACAAATCCGAAAATTTCTTTTTTAAATATAGGTTAATTGACTAAAATGTCATTATGCTGAAATTTGTATGATTATATGGTACATATTACCCTATTGTAATATCATAGACCCTCAGATCATGATATTTGATTCTATTCCATCTGGTGGTCCAGATTTACGCATCTTGACACATAATAGTTAGTAAAAACAAAAAAAATTAATATATATATATACATATATATATATATATATGTTAATTTTTTTTGTTTTTACTAACTATTATGTGCCAAGATGCGTAAATCTGGACCACCAGATGCGTATATATATATATATATATATATATATATATATATATATATAGGGAAAAGGGAATATACATTACAGTCCCACCTAAGCTTAAGTACTAAACCTCTTGAAAATACATTGTTTTACTATATAAATATTACGGTTAATGGATTCACGATTAATACTTCAAGATGTAAATTCAAGATCGACACAATAGGGTTTAGGGTTGAGGGTTTAGATTTAGGGTTTAGGTTTAGGGTTTAGGGTTTCAGGTTTAGATTTAGGGTTTAGTGTTTAGGTTTAGGGTTTAGGGTTTAGGGTTTAGATTTAGGGTTTAGGGTTTAGGTTTAGGGTTTAGTAATGTTCACTTGGGTAAAGTAATTAACAATAATTGAGGAAAGAAAACAGGGATGGTAAAACGATAATGAAGGAAAGAAATGTTGTGCAGGATGATCTATTTACCAAGTGATCCACTACAAGAAAAATAGCCTTTTACGACGCTCATTGCGCGTCCTAAAACGCTCAGACGACGCGCAAATGCGTGTCAAGGAAGGCCCTGTCATAAAGAGAGACGACGCGCTTTTGCGCGTCGTCTATAGACGACGCGCATTTACGACGCTCATTTGCGACGCGCATTTACGACGCGCGTTTATGACACGCAATGCGTATCAAGGAAGGCCTTGTCATAAAGGAAGACGACGCGCATTTGCGTGTCGTAACCTTACGACGCATGTGTTTATGACACGCAATGCGTATCAAGGAAGCCCCTGTCATAAAAGAAGATGACGCGCATTTGCGTGTCATAAACTTCAATACCATTTTCAATATGCATTTACGATGTGCCTTTACGATATTCATTTACGCATAATACAAAAATATGGAAACAAATATATACCAAAACAATCAATTTCATTCAATACCATCATGTCAAAAAATTGTAATACATTAATATTAAGGGGATCGGATTGTATATTCTTATTAAGAGGTTTTCTCTATCAATATAACCTAATACTACATTGCTATTTAAGGGCACCTTCTTGTTTCAGATATCATGTCAAAAAAAATCTTCTATATTAGCACCGGGCGTGGATGGCAAGTAATGACTTGCACATTAGCTGAAACAAAAAAGAGCTTCTATTAATCACATAATAAAATTTAGCTAACTGATAAAGTTGTTATATAAATATGTTATTAACTAATATTATCATATCAACATTACAAATAGTAGATAAAAGATATAGCACCTTAGTTATGGTTAGGATTTAACATAAAAAATGATATTTTTAAATATTTAGTGCTAAAATTAAAAATTATCACCTATTGTGTTCCATTCCATGTTGTTTAGCTTCCCATTTAGTGCTAAAATTAAAAATAATCACCTGAGCCAATATGCTTTTGCATCATTAAAATTACATCATCATCACCATCAACCTGCAGGCAGCACAACAAATGCATCAATTATCTACTGCTTGTCTCAGGAAAATTTTGCTGTCACTCTTTGTACTGAAAGAAATTTGGTCAGAGATATTGATTTAGATAACAAGAAAGAAATTCATTCTGCCTTATGATGTTGCCAACATGTAACAAAAGCAGTTTCACGTTATAATCGTTTTCTCTATTAGCAGATTTTAGAATTTAACAAGTTTCACACTAAACATATAAATAGATAGTTTTTGAATGGATGCCTAATCCTTTATTTCCAATTACGTTATAATGGCTTCATGTTGTTTATATAAGCCCCATGAAAAGAATATATCAGATATGAATGATTTGAGGATGAAACATTACAACATGAACCTCATTACACACACACAAAAAAATCAATTATATTATAAAGAACATATTATATTACCTCACATATAAAACATGTATTGGTATCTTTTACAAAATTACCATACATTATAAATAAAGATCTGGTACTCATACATAATAATAAGTAAAAGAACGTTACAAACAATAAGACTTTCTCCCCAAAGGAGAAGCAAGAAAACCAGTTAAACTGGAGAAATTTTAACCAATCAAAAGAGAAGTCTACCCTCACCTGAACAACCAGTCAAGAAAGCAATGTCGTGTGTCTGCACAAGCTTCACCCTTCTTAACTGCTTATAAGAGTCTATAATCCTTTTGATTGTCATTTTCCTTGCATCTGTTTGTTGTTTTTCAGTTAACTCCACATAAGATGGAACTGCAGGTAAATCAACAGATGTTTCCTCCATGACAGGCGTCTCCACTCTGCCTGGTGGTGAGAGTTGATCCTCATCCAAGATTAAAGATGATGGCAGGTGGTCTTTATCTGTCATTGTAATAATATCCGTTGACTTTTGTTCATGTGAGTCAACAGGAGAAAATGATACATCTGAAACAATATTCAATTTCTCATCAAGACTTTTGTTCATGCGCGTCATATGCTTATAAGTTTGTTGATGCTAATCAGAAAAAATAAAATAGAAAAAATACTTAAAAATAAATTAGAAAAAATAAAAAAGATTTGGAATGTACAATGTATTCTAGAGCATCATTTTCCTTCCATCTAGCCCTTGGAACACTAGCTCCAAGCCCAACAGACATTTCTGCAGCCCATTTTACAGAGTCCTTTCCTTTTTGGCCAAATGAGTCTTCAATACATCCATATTCATTTTCAATATGATAAAATCCAATAAATAAAAACCCAAACTGCCCTTCTACAGACCTGCAACATGATGAAAATACATTTGGTTGAATGATGAACATGCAAAAGTCAAGATAACAAAAGGGTGTTGGGGGTTGTTTACTAGTGCCAAGTGGAATGGTAAAATTCCAATCCTGTTTTATAAAAAAATTTAAAAAAGTTTATTTAAACAAAACTGTTTTTGAATAGCAATTTCCAATAGAAAAAACTAGTAGTTTCCTTTTAGTTTTTATTATAAATAATAATGCAGAAGCACTGATTCAACACTCACCTGAAATGGTAGTAAAATCTCAAGAATATGGTATTTATGAAGCAAGGAGAATGAAAATTCAGCAGCCCCAAATGATAGCATATAATTTACCTTTTTAGTCTAATGTTTTAAAAAAATATTGAGCATAACCCTACATCAAGATCTGTATCCAGTTAATGTTCACCAACAATCATTAAGGCATAAGATGTGACAGTTCCACGAGCACATGATACCTATGATCACTAACCATATAAATCATAATCATGCTACTCACAATTCCTTAAATTATTAATAAACCAAAACCCTTAAATCATATTTTTAATTTAAAAAAAAGTAATAACAGTAACAAGTGACATTTACCAACACTCCTTTCCTGACGTTTCCAAGTGGACCACAATATTTTTCATAAGCTGTAAAAACAATATATTGTTAACAAAATAAAATCACAGATTCAGTATTCAAGAACTTAAAAAGAAAAGGAAAAAAAGTATTAAAATGAGCATACATTACATACATACCCATAAATGCACGATGCATAAATCTTGTGCCACGTGTGTCACTGCTGAACACGCTTCTGTAACCAACCAGTCCCCTGAAGCCTCAAATTAACAAAAACGTAAGCCACTTCTTTTTATCACTTTTTTGAAAAGAAAAAAAAACATGTTGATAAAATGACGAAAGTGACCTTGAAGGACAAGTTAATGTCATTCTAGTCACGCCAAAGTTTCCAGCAACAGGGCCCATGTCAGTAACCTCAGCTCGTCTGTGAGAAAGCGGTTCCATCACCATTCCCACATGCTCTTCATTCACCTTAAATTAATAACAATCATATAAAAAAAATCCATATCATTAAAATACAAATACAAATAGTAAATCAGTTTTTTTACCTAAATGGTTACTTCTTCAATTGGCTCTAGCTTCACACCTTTCTCAATCTTGTACCTAACATATTATACAAATAATAATCATTATGAACCCTAAAAGTTCATATAAGAAGTAGAAGATAAAGAAACCTTACATAACTCTTGGAGGGGATACAGAAAGCTCAAATGTTCACGCCTCAGATAATTTGAGACTTTCTGCCAAGGGCAATTTGTGAAATTAGTTTCAAAGGCAAAACATGCATCAAAGCTACGTGAAGCATGTAGTTAGTTACCTGTGCCTTTTGCAGGCCTTCTGCAACTTCAATTGTTATTCTCCTATCCTAGCAAGCAGTCTCCTCAAACTCCAAGCATTTGTTATAATAGTATGATGCATCATCTACCTCTCCTAGAAGTAAATGACAGCTAAAAATAGGATGTAAAAAGATAATTAGATTATGATTTTTCCTATCTCATAAGTAATTGACAGATAGAGATCTTACTTTGCAGATCTTAAGTTGACCATGAAATTGGGATCTAATACAGCAGCCATTCTACAGTCGTTTAGACCTTCCCTCATTCTTCCAAGAGTCATGAAAACCCACCTTGAAGTTAATAGAAGCAAGCAGACGAACACCTCTCCACAGGGAATGGAGAGGTGTGTATCAATAGAGAAGGTCGAAGATGATGACTGAGGTTACCATTCAACTTGTTTTGGGGGAAAGCCACCGACCACAGGAAACCACTATTTGGGAACACCAAGAAAGCCCTTATACTAAAGTCAACTGCCTCAATAGTGAGGTCAAGATGAGCGATAGCAGATATGCAGACACACAACTTTCCACCAAGAAACGGTGTTGTTTATTGAAATCAATGTGTGAGTCACGTTAACACAGGGTTCGGGAAATAATGAAGGAGGTAGAAGCGGACAAGTAGGTGATGAGAGAAAGCCATGTCATCATTTTCACTTCATCATGAAAACTTTTCTAGATAAATAAGCCCTAATAGATAGTCCTTGCTCAAGAAGTGAAAATACCAACAGAGAAGAAACATAAAGAATGTACCTTTTGGGACTGAACCAAGAAGGAGCAGGATCAGATGGGTATTGTTGACCGGCGGCGCGTGGGTCGACGACGGTGGAGGAGAGGAGAGATGAGTGATATGATAATCCCTAAAAATCTCTATATCGGGTTTACAAATACACAAACCTCTCATTTTTCCTTTTCGTTAGAACCAATTGAAGGTCAGATCACGACGACGATAGTGGTAACTGATACAGAAGGAAAACCTTGTCAACCACCATGAAACAATTAAGACAAAGTTATAGGTTTTCGTTGCTTCAACCTTCGTTGTTCACAAGCATGGAATGAGAATAGAGGAAGGGGCTTGTTTACCTAGGGTATTTTGAAACGATTGTGCGTTGTGGTGGTATTTGTATGCAGACAGATCGACATGTGAGTAATAGAGTAGTAGTGGTGGCCATCATCTCCATTGTCGACCGAAGACATTAAGGGAGCGGGGATATTAGTGTTTTTTTTTTTGTGATGATATTAGGGTTTTTTTGGGTATTAGAGTGCGAGAGTTAGAGAGAGAGAGAGAGAGAGAGAGAGAGAGAGAGAGAAAAGAATGATGGAAATAAGGTAGAGGATAACAACGGCGGCCTTTCAAACTTTTGGGATTTTCGTTTCCCCCCAGCGGTACAAGTAGAGAACGCCCCTTTCATTAAACAAAAAATATAAACCGACATTTCTAGATGACACCCATTTTTAAATAAGTGCCCTCCGTGTTTTTATTTTTTTTGTTGGACATTAAATTTAGGGCACACACAAAAGCATGTCCTCTATCCTTCCAATTTTAGAAGAGATAACACTATTTTTAGGGCACACGCTTTTGCGTATCGTAAATCACCGCGTGTCATTGTTTGCACGTCATTAAAGGGCTGTTTTCTAGTAGTGTGAAACCAAACCGCGTATATCTAGCATGTTAAAACGACATATTATAGAAGTTTAGTACCTAAGCTTAGGTGGAACTGTAATATATATATATATATATATATATATATATATATATATATATATATATATATATATATATATATATATATATATATATATAACCATCAATAATTCTAAAAATTTCACATCTACCATAAAGATGCAACATTCCTTTCTAAATACCTTTACCTTTATACATTTTGAATTTTTAAAAAGTCATTGTAATTATAAAATTTCCAAATAAAAATATTCACGTTTTACGAGACTTTTGCTATAAGATTGAAATAAAATGTTAGATTAGAGGGGACACAATGGTTAAAGTTGACTTTAGGGGTTTAGGCCACTTATAAAAGTCATTAACGACTTTGCATTTGTTTTGTCTTCTTTCGGTCGACCTCCTGTTTTATTTTTTTTGTTTATTAATTACCGGAGTAAATTATAGGAATAGACCCTATTTTCATCAAAATCTTGCATATTAAGTTATTATATTCGTGGTCACTCATTCATTATTTTGTTTCACCCTTAGACTATAAAGTGTACAAGGCCCCAGTGGGATGCTTAGGTGGCATTACGGGCAACTATGACGATTAGGGACGGTCCATACATATGGGGTTCGGGACGATAAGAAAAAATAAATCTCTTAAAGATAAATATAATAAAGATTTTAAAAAAATATCATTTATTTTTCACTATAGATGTGTTCAATTAACAATATTAAACAAACCAAATTGTTTATCTTTTCAACTAATTTGAGTTTGAACCAAATTTATGACCTAAAAATCATTTACGTAATATATATATATATATATATATATATATATATATATATATATATATATATATATATATATATATATATATATATATATATATAGCCTATAAATTATTGGCCTCCTAGAGATGTGGGTCCTGAGCAGTTACCCGGGTTGCCCACCGTCTGTACCGGCTATAACATTATGTATGGAGTTAAATAAATAATGAACTCTAAAACCCCGAGATGTAATTTTTATGATTATTTTATACATATTATGGTAGCCAAAATCAATAATATTTAGCGGGTTGTTGATTTCAGGGAGCCAAATGATAAACTTTTTTGATTCTAGGGCTTAAAATTGTAAGTTTTGGATTTATTTGAAAATGATTTCAGAAGTCAGGGTGTGTTTGGTAATTAATGGACTTAAATTGAAAGGATTTGAAGGCTTAGGGGTTGATTGGTAATTTCGGGACCTATTGTGAAAGGACTTTTGGAGACAAGGGTTAAAAAAGTAAATATTGGAGCTAATTTGAAAAGATTGTTAAGGGGAGCGCTAGAAGTATAAAAATGAAACAAGAATTGAAAGTAACGGGCATAATAAGCCACCCGCTCAGTGTATATATATATATATATATATATATATATATATATATATATATATATATATATATATATATATATATATATATATATATATATATATATATATATATATATATATATATATATATATATATATATACTAGCAGCGTACCCGCGCAAAGCGGCGGGGCATGTAAATTCTTTCGGTGATATGTTTCCTCTACAAAAATGTTATGTTACAAATGAAAGTACATGTCGAAGACAAAATAATCAAACTATGGTGTTATTTGGGAGATGAAGTCATTTTTTGTTCCTAGACGGTGGACTTTATAGCAAAGAAGGGAACAAAGAGGTATATGCGATTGGAGAGATATTTGAATCAACATGTTAAATTTAAGGATATCTAAAATGATTCAAAATTTGAATGAATCCGGGATTTGAGGAAACCATATCAAATTGTTGAGAAATATAAGGAGATTTGATGATAATTATTTGAATTCAAAATGTGGTTAAAATTTAATATTATTTTATTAATAGTTACTTGTACTATCAGCTTCATCATTTGGACGTCTTAAAAAAATATTATTATTATAATCAATCTATTTTTAGAAATAGTTAGATTTCTTTTATATATATATATATATATATATATATATATATATATATATATATATATATATATATATATATATATATAGTCAAGATCAAATAAGAACGAAATTTTTGGTAGGAAGGTAAGAAGTTTTTTTTCTACATATTTTTTTTGCGAACAAACAAAATGAATCATTATATGATTCATTTGTAAGAGGATTCACAAGAAAAAATTCTTAAAAAAACATCTAGATGATTCATTTATATAATGATTTTGTTGTTATTCACTAAAATTCTCATAAAAGTGAATATTTTCTTAATTTACTTAAAAATGAATCATAAAGATGTTTTTTTGAAAAAATTTTCTTGTGAATCATCTTACAAATGAATCATCTAGTGATTCATTTTTTTTGTTCGTCAAAAAACTATGTAGAAAAGAAACTTCTTACCTTCCTACCAAAAAAAATTTCTTACCGGATCTATATCCTATATATATATATATATATATATATATATATATATATATATATATATATATATATATATATATATATATATATATCCAAACCTTAACCCTAACCCTAGGAACAATATCAGCCGCCACATCCACCCTTATGCCTCCCCACCGGCACCGCCACCTTCTCTCTCTCGACTTTCGGCGCCGCACCACCACCTCTGTTGAGGTCGTCCACCACCCGCTGCTTCGTCATCGGAGCATCGTCCCACTGTTGCATTGTGGCCGATAACTACTGTTATTGTCGCCATCGCTTAAGATCTACCAGTTGTCATCATCGTCGTCAAAGCTGGAAACCACCATTAAGGCGTCGTTCCTGTCAGGGATGTCGTTGTTTTCTCGTGGATAGCCCAATCGGAGGTGTTGTCGTGTTCGTGTGGTGTCGTCCTGTGAACTGTTGCCAAATGTCATGGTCGCCGTCGTATACCACCGCAAGCCGCCATAAAGGACGACTAGATTCGAGTTTCGTCATCGGGGGTGTGTGTTTGTTGTTGTTGTTAGTCGGGATGTGTGAGTATGTTTTCTGTTGGCCGGAGTTCACGAGAAAACCACTATGGTTGCCAACTATGGGGGTTGCCGCCTTTATTTATGTTCTGCCACCATGTGCCACTGTCGGCCACCACAAGGGTGGTTGTGTGTGTCTGTTTTTCTTAGGGTGTGTGTGTGTTATTTGGGAATTTCATTGTAAAAATTGTAATCGTGACAGAATAATGAAAAGAAAACTCATAACAACCACCATGAGGTGATGGATGCCACCTCTTGGTGCCACCAGCCGTCGTGTTGGGTGGCGATCTGCTTTGTTTGTGTTTAGATTTTGTTTGGGATGCTTGGAAAAAAATGGATTACAACCATAACCACCACCGTGAGGTGGTAGCCGCCGTTGACCACCACTACCCAAGGTGTTAGTGGGTGGTGCCCAACTTAGGAAAACCCTAATGACCTAATGAAATCCTAATGGGCCTAAGGACTTAGCTTTTGGGCCTAATTGGATTGTGATAGGTTGGAAACCCTAATTAGGGTATCGAAAACCCTAATTTTGGACATATGGGTTTTGGAGTGTCGGGACCCGCATTTTTTATGACTGGAGTGAAATTATGTTTTAAGCCCGACCACATTATATGATTGACCAAAATAGATTGATGGACTTAATGGATTAAGTCATTAATGGTTTAACTAAGAAACACTTAACCCTAATCGTTATTTTATGTGAAAACCTTAATCTTGTTTGGGCCTTAAGTGGGGCCTTTCTATTAGGTTTTGGTGATTGGCCTATTTATGGGCCATCCAAGAATAATCATATGGACTAAGAGTATATGGATGGCCTTAGGGTAAGGCTCATGTGAGCGTTTGGGCCCAATTTGAAAATTTGGGCCATAAATGGGTCATAACTGGGCCTTGAGGATTATGAGAGGTTGGACCATTGGAATACCAAGTTGTTGGACTGGACTAAATGGTTGGGCCTTAAGATAAGCCCATGTGGAGGTTTGGGCCCAATTTGAAAAACTGGGCCATATGTTGGGCTTTGGTCCATAGTTTGGATTTTGGGCCTTTGGATTGGGCCTTGGACTGAATAAAGGTAAGTTAGGGGTAAAGTTTTCTTTTTACCCCAAGCATGGACTTATGGTTACGTATTGGAACCCAATTACTAATTTGGTGTTGTTTTGATGTTATTAGTTCGGGAACCTGTCAACCAGCAGCTAGGGTTTTATCCACGGGACTTCAGTAGTGCGAGGTGAGTGTCTTCACCATACCAATGGGTCGAAAGCACCAATGTCATCCTATTATGTATTATGTGATATGTTGGTTGATTTTGTGTTATGTGATATGCTAATTGATTATGTGGTATGCTAGTTGTTTTTGTGATACTTGCATGGAATACCTCGGGGGGTTCACGAGGCACTAGGGTATAAGACCTTGCGGGGTTTCCATGGAATCCTTAGTCAAGACCTCGGGGGGGGGGGGGGGATGATGCACTAGGGTATAAGACCTTAGAGGGTTTTCATGGCATCCATAGTCAATACCTCGGGGGAGGGGGGTTCCCGAGGTATTGGGCTAAGACCCTACAGGGTTTCCAGGGCACCCGATGTAAGACCCTGGAGGGTTTCCAGGGCATCCTTATATGTTTGTATGTATGATTTATGTGGCAGTGGGTTAAGACCCTGGAGGGTTTCAAAGGCATCCCTATTTGCTTATATGCACGACTCGTGCAGTTGATATATTTATGTGATTATGTGTATAAGACCTTGGAAGGTTTCCATGGAATCTTTATATGTGTATATGCATGGTTATGTGATTGATATGGTTTATGTGATTATGTGGGGTATGCTCTGGGGAACTCGCAAAGCTTCGTGCCTACCGTTTTGTTTATAGTTTCATGTATCATTGTTTGGAAAGGAAAGGCTCAGCTTGATCACAACGCATACAACCATGTTTTCCGCATTATGTGATTTTAGGATGAGCTCTGATATATTTTTTTAATTAGCAATATTTTTGAAATACTTGGATGAAAAGATATATGTGTTTTGACTATAAAAAAAATGAAAATTTTACCCTTGATTTTTGGGTCGTTACAAATTGGTATCAGAGCCTTGGTTTGAGAGATTCGGGTATACCTTCAGGTGTGTCTGAACTCAAACTGAGGATCTGTAAAGTTTTTAAAAGTAAAATATCTTCAAGGAAAAAGTTTTCTAAGACAATAAAGGGTGTGGTGCATGCAATCAACTGAGCTCAAGTAAGTTTTCCCATAATACCCATGTACGTTATCTATTATGACATGATTTATAAATATGAGCATCACTGTAACGACCAAAAATTTCAACATAATTTAAACTTTTCAAAACAATCCATTTTAATAACATTATTACAAAAAGGTTTTCAATACATTATTTATCAGAGTATTCCCAGGTCCATTTCATAAAACATAAACGCGAGGAACGGTACGATCACGCCTTTGCCTTGCCACAGTCTCCTAAAGAACCTGAAAAACATTAAACAACAACTGTAAGCCCAAAAGCTTAGTGAGATACCCCCAAAATACCAACCATATATACGCCCTTCTAGGCTACGACCTTCCGGTCCAAAACATATTGCCTTCCGGCCCATCGCATAAAAAGCATACATAACATAACATAACATAGAACAACCATGCATATCGGGTCTACTGTGTGACTGGTCCGTCGTATCGGGCCTTCAGTCCACCGGGTCCACCTTCGAGTCTAGTCATGTCCTTCGAGTCTACAGTGTGGTTGGTCCGCCTGCACCGGGCCTTCAACCCACCTGGTCCACTCTCTGAGTCTACAGTATGACTGGTCCGCCCGCATCGGGCCTTCAGTCAGCCTGGTCCACTCTCCGAGCCTCGGCACGTCTGGTTCGCCCTCGTGGGGCCTACAGCCTATCCGGACCACTCGCTAGGCCTTCGGATCAACCGGTCCGCCCTGGGTATCTTGGCCTACAGCACAAAGCAGGACCCGCCTCAACCCATCTCCAGTCCAAACAACCATGTGCACATAACATACAATCATATAACAGTCATAGTCAACAAACCGATCAAGCAGATCATATAACATATCATTACCCTAACCAGGTTACCGACCTAACCGGTCACTAGCATAGCATCACTCTACATATTGGGAAACCGACCTTAATCAGGTCTCTAGCATATACCATCCTAGCTACCAGGATGCAGACATATCAAGCAATAACATAATAACCATATCCGAATCTCAATCCAAATAAAGGGCCGGCCTTGGTGCCTTAGACCCTGTCGATATAGTGAGGATAACTCACATCGCGAATGCCGATACTTTGAACGGAAGAAGCAGACTCTCGAACCACCAACTCACTACAAATCCCGAACTAACCAACACAACAAGCATAAGCATTAGGTCAAACATACTTCCACTTATCGGGCCAAGAACAAAGTCCAAATCTCACACAAAGTCCAACATTGGCCCCATTTACCAAATTAGGCCCACCTCACCAAATGGGCCTAGATCCAATATCCAATATTAATTGGGCCCAAAATACTGTATTCATAATTTCCAGAATAGTCTCAAACACCAACAACCCACAAATGGCCCAACACAAAAGCCCAAAAGAAAGTCCACAGGAGGAGTACGCTGGGCGTACTCTCCTTGGTACGTTGGGCGTACCGCAATGATCACCAAAATAAAACGGGGCACTAGCCCGCTACGCGGGGCATACTCGAAGGTTACGTGGGGCGTAACTGCGAGGTCCATTAAGTCCTTTTAACATCATAACGGCTTAAGCTCTTAAGCCCAAACTTCAGATCCATAAGCCAAATATGATTAGAAATCATAAAGTCTCAAACTTTATCACTTGGGACGTCCTTAAGCTCTTAATCCAAGGTCTTAATCCATTAAGACCTATATATCTCATACATGGAACAACTACAGTCCTTGGGACCTCATTTTTATCAATCAAGACCTTTCCAAAGGTCTGAAAGGACAGATACACTTGACCAAATCGAACTATGCAACAAGGAGAGGACTTTTGGGACAAGAATGGAGACAAAGCTTCAAACTACATAGATCTATGCCATATGAAGGTCAAGAAAGAAGCTTTATACCTTAAACCAGCTCCAAAGGGTGGTATTTCTTCAGATCTACAAGCTCCACACATTCTTCCTCTTCTTTGACAGCTTCCCTTTTCTCCTTCACGCCTTTCTTTTGCCAACAAGAGCTTTCCAATGATCTAACACACCCAAATATGAGAGAATATGAGATTTAGGGTTTCTCTGAGGTTGAAGATGAGCATAAGGGGGCTGAGGGGTGAACCAACATGTTCCTTATATAGTGGCTGACCCTAAAAATAGGGTTTGGGGTTTCTGAGAGTACGTTGGGCGTACCTCCCTGGTACGTTGGGCGTACTCACCCGGCCACCTGCAACCATCCGTCCCATTATGCTAGGCGTACCCAGCCACCTTTCAAAATCAAAAGCATGCATGCATGGGACCATTTCCTTCTTATTCCACAAAGGACTATAAACAATGATCAACTTCGAGGCTCCGCAACTCCTCTTATTCTAAACCCACCCTCAAATGACTTTACATTCATACGAGGGTGACGAGAAGGCCACTACTTCTAACACATACACCCACTCGAAACCTTCTCGGATGAAACTCATTTCTCGAAAGGGACCAGAATTACCTTTCTCTTAAATCTCAAGGACTCATAATTAACTCTTAAAGAACGGGGTGTTACAATTCTCCCCCACTTAAATTAGGCTTTGTCCTCGAAGCCTGCGACAACTCCACTCCACATCTAACCCTGTAATGCACCGCCCGGCATTCACCGAACCAGGCTAACCTGGACTCAACCATCAAAATCCGAAACCCAGTTTTTATCTTTCTCGCTGACAGGGTGAAACAAGCTTCATCCCAAGAGTAACTCCTACGAGTTCTCCACCACAATCTCATACCCGCACCAATCTGGCTCTAGTGTCCTCGGGTTAAGAAAACCCCGATACACTGCTGACACTTCCAAACATCCTTCTGGATGCATTTTTCCACAAAAAAAATCTATCTGGAATTCCGAAATTCCATCCATGCATTCCTGCCGAGCCTCAGCAACCATCCAACCTGGATGTGCTCCATACCACTGCCGAAACCTCGCTGCTCAATGACCAAAATTGGACCACTCCCAACATAACCCTGCGCTGCTACTTCCACTTCCGTGGATTTACATTCCCATAGCATGACCGCTAACCATGAGACATACATGCCCTGAACCTACTCGCAAGGACTCTCGAGTCCATGCACCACCTCTGCTACTCACAATCAGTATCTGGGGCCAAACCTTCTAATGCTAACACCTCACAACATACCCAACACATTTCCTCGAACCGATCCGAATCATACCTGCAGAGTCTTCAGCATGACTGGGCCACCTCACCAGGTCTTCAGTCAATCTGGACCACTCTCAAAACCTTCAGCCAATCCGGGCCGCCCTCCAGGGCCTTTAGTCTAACTGGACCGTTCCCCGAGCCTTCGGCCTGACTGGTACGCCTTCTGGCCTTCAGTCTATCTGGACTTCTCAACTAGCATTCATTCTGAGTTATCTCTACGGGAAATCCTCCCAAGCATTCTGTTATAGCTCTCTAGGGGTTCCGAACTCTATCTCCATCATACATACTCGATCCTAGCCTGATCCCAGGCCCTACACAATCAATGCCATAGGTCTGTAATCCGCCCTGTACGCCTGCTACTCACTCATACCAGCCTGCTTTCGGCTGAAAGAAATACCGCCGAAACCCAAGCAGCTAAACAACCTTTCAAGTCTATCGATCATCCGGAGAATTTCCAATTCTCCCACACTTAGGGCACTGACTATCAACCACCGGTCGCTATCACCGACTTCCCAAAAATAACCTTGCACAAAACCCAACGCTTACACGCAGACTAATTCCAACTAGCACTAGCAACCTACGCAAAAACACATTTCCACACCGATCATCCCGCTCGAAAGGAACCAAATCTTCAATTATCCACTCCTCAGACTACAGATGCTACCCGACATTCAAACCAACGTCGCATCCACTAATAACCCTCACGAATGATAACCAATGATAGCCCGAAACACCAATCCATAACCATACCAAACCTCCAAGGAACAACGGATACCAAAACGAAAACCACCCAACGAGACTAGCAGATAAACGATATTCCACAATAATCATAAATAAACAAGACAACAAGGAAGAAACATACCCGCAGTTGCATCCGGCACTGCTCTAACCTCCTCCGCAGCAAGCTGAAAAGCACGACCCTAAGCCCTCGGGGGCTCTGCTCCACTCTGACCTCCACCCGTGATCCTCAACGTGGCCGGTGCTGGAGCCTGCACAGATCTTGCAGCAAGCTGTGGACAGTTGACCCTCAAGTGTCCAACCTGATGACAATGATAACATATCCTTAAATCTCGAACCGGCACTGACTGCCGACAATCCCTCGCATAGTGCCCCTCCTTTCCGCACTTGCGGCATGTACCACCGGACCGACAAACTCCAGCGTGACCCCTCCCACACTTTCCAAAAACGTGGCTGCCCTGATCTCCCATCCTGGAATCAACGGTCTTAGACCGTTTCGTCGCCGGATACGACTGAACCGGAGCTTGCCTCTGCTCACGCAACTGCAACTCAATCTCCAACTCACGCCACTTGGCGGCCTCCTGCAACTCCAACAAGGTCTTGCACCTCTGCGCGGAAACAAACTGTCTGATGTCCCTCTTTAGCATACTCAGATATCGGGACATCTGAGCCTGCTCCGAAGCAAACTCAGGGCAAAACATCGCCCTCTCAGTAAACATCCTGGTGATTTCCGTCACCGACTCCGTATCCTGCTTCAGCTCAAGGAACTCCTGAGCCAACCTCTCCTTCTCGACCTGCGGAACATAACGAGTGCTGAACATCTCTCTGAACTGATCCCATGAAATCGTAGCCCTCTGCGCATCCGAGTATGACTCCATGGTCAATCTCAACCAATCCTTTGCCCCGAGCCTTAACAGGTTCAGAGCACACCTCACCCTCTGATCAGCAGGACATCAACACATGAAGAAACACCCTTCCACGTCTGATAACCATCTCATAGCGAAGATCGGATCCTGAACTCCATCAAAGGTGGGAGGCTTCGTATTATCGAAGTCCCGATACTGAAAACCTCTACTAGCTCCTCCCCCTGCCGCTACTACAGCCGCTGTAGCCGCCGTGGCATCCGTCTCCGTGACAGCCGCATAACGCTCATCAAAATACTCCACCATGGCGGTCTTGATCGACCCAAACAGTTCCGGCAGCTCGGCCCGGAACAATGCAGCAACCTCATCATGCAGGATCTTACGAATCCTTGCATCCAACTCGTGCGTACTCATCTGACCGATAACCTTGGGCGGTACTGACCCGTCCACAACTCCTTCCCCTGCACCCGATCCTGACCCGGATCCACTCCCAGCATGCCTCGAAATCTCCATACTGAAAATAAACCACAAAACCTCAGACACTTCCCACTATCCCGGGAACCAACTCTCAACCCAACCCTAGAGGTCATGGTTTCCCTGATATGCGTATGGGTCCTGTGCTTTCAGTAGTACGGGCCCATAGTACCTTCCACACCTACCCATATTTGTATGAAGTACTTCCACAACACCCTAGCGACAAATATACATAACAACGCTCTACCCTCACTACTAGAGGAACACTGGAAATCTCAAGCAGAGGAAAACCCTAGGCTAGCAGACATCACAAAACAGGCAACATTATCATGAAATCCTGAAGATCCCTAGCCTAACACTAGCATGCTGTTCTATCAAGCTTAATAAAACAAATATCATGAATGGTAATTTGGGGTTACTTACTAGCTCCGACTGATCGTACCTCCGCGTCCTCCTTTTACTTAATTTGAAAACCATTTTAATTTCTCTGTTTAAAACCCTCCTCGATTTGAGACTGGAGTCACACGAGTGTTCCTCCAATTCACTCAAACCAAGGCTCTGATACCAACTTGTAACGACCAAAAATTTCAACATAATTTAAAATTTTCAAAACAATCCATTTTAATAACATTATTACAAAAAGGTTTTCAATACATTATTTATCAGAGTATTCCCAGGTCCATTTCATAAAACATAAACGCGAGGAACGGTACGATCACGCCTTTGCCTTGCCACAGTCTCCTGAAGAACGTGAAAAACATTAAACCACAACTGTAAGCCCAAAAGCTTAGTGAGATACCCCCAAAATACCAACCACATATACGCCCTTCCAGTTTACGACCTTCCGATCCAAAACATATTGCCTTCCGGCCCATAGCATAAAAAGCATACATAACATAACAGAACATAGAACAACCATGCATATCGGGTCTACTATATGACTGGTCCGCCGTATCGGGCCTTCAGTCCACCGGGTCCACCTCTGAGTCTAGTCATGTCCTTCAAGTCTACAGTGTGGTTGGTCCGCCTGCACCGGGCCTTCAACCCACCTGGTCCACTCTCTGAGTCTACAGTATGACTGGTCCGCCCGCATCGGGACTTCAGTCAGCCTGGTCCACTCTCCGAGCCTCGGCACGTCTGGTCCGCCCTCGTGGGGCCTACAGCCTATCCGAACCGCTCGCTGGGCCTTCGGATCAACCGGTCCGCCCTTGGTATCTTGGCCTACAGCACAAAGCAGGACCCGCCTCAACCCATCTCCAGTCCAAACAACCATGTGCACATAACATACAATCATATAACAGTCATAGTCAACAAACCGATCAAGCAGATCACATAACATATCATTACCCTAACCAGGTTACCGACCTAACCGGTCACTAGCATAGCATCACTCTACATATCGGGAAACCAACCTTAATAAGGTCTCTAGCATATAACATCCTAGCTACCAGGATGCAAACATATCAAGCAATAACATAATAACCATATCCGAATCTCAATCCAAATAAAGGGTCGACTTGGTGCCTTAGACCCTGTCGATATAGTGAGGATAACTCACCTCGCGAATGCCGATACTCTGAACGGAAGAAGCAGACTCTCGAACCACCAACTCACTGCAAATCTCGAACTAACCAACACAACAAGCATAAGCATTAGGTCAAACATACTTCCACTTGTCGGGCCAAGACCAAAGTCCAAATCTTACACAAAGTCCAACATTGGCCCAATTTACCAAATTGGGCCCACCTCATCAAATGAGCCTAGATCCAATATCCAATATTAATTGGGCCCAAAATACTCTATTCATAATTTCCAGACTTGGCCCAAACACCAACAACCCACAAATGGCCCAACACAAAAGCCCAAAAGAAAGTCCACAGGAGGAGTACGCCGGGCGTACTCTCCTTGCTACGCGGGGCGTACTGCAATGATCACCAAAATAAAATGGGGCACTGGCCCGCTACGCGGGGCGTAACTGCGAGGTCCATTAAGTCCTTTTAACATCTTAATGGCTTAAGCTCTTAAGCCCAAATTTCAGATCCATAGGCCAAATATGATTAGAAATCATAAAGTCTCAGACTTTATCACTTGGGACGTCCTTAAGCTCTTAATCCAAGGTCTTAATCCATTAAGACCTATATATCTCATACATGGAACAACTACAGCCCTTGGGACCTTATTTTTATCAATTAAGATCTCTCCAAAGGTCTGAAAGGACAGATACACTTGACCAAATCGAACTATGAAACAAGGAGAGGACTTTTGGGACAAGAATGGAGACAAAGCTTCAAAATACATAGATCTATGCCATATGAAGGTCAAGCAAGAAGCTTTATACCTTAAACCAGCTCCAAAGGGTGGTATTTCTTCAGATCGACTAGCTCCACACGTTCTTCCTCTTCTTTGACAACTTCCATTTTCTACTTCAAGCCTTTATTTTGCCAACAAGAGCTTTCCAATGATCCAACACACCCAAACATGAGAGAATACGAGATCTAGGGTTTCTCTGAGGTTGAAGATGAGAATAAGGGGGCTGAGGGGTGAACCAACATGTTCCTTATATAGTGGCTGACCCTAAAAATAGGGTTTGGGGTTTCTGAGAGTACGTTGGGCGTACCTCCCTGGTACGCTGGGTGTACTCACCCGGCCACCCGCAACCATCCATCCCATTACGCTGGGCGTACCCAACCACCTTTCAAAATCAAAAGCATGCATGCATGGACCATTTTCTTCTTATTCCACAAAGGACTATAAACAATGATCAACTTCGAGGCACCGCAACTCCTCTTATTCTAAACCCACCCTCAAATAACTTTACATTCATACGAGGGTGACGAGAAGCCCAATACTTCTAACACATACACCCACCCGAAACCTTCTCGGATGAAACTTATTTCTCGAAAGGGACCATAATTACCTTTCTCTTAAATCTCATGGACTCATAATTAACACTTAAAGAACGGGGTGTTACAATCACATGCTAGTTAGGGCTTGGAGAGATGCTTTTATGTATTATATGAGCTGGTAGACTTACATGCTTGTGTTGATTAATCCGTGATAGATTGGACTAATATATGATATTTGTAGCCTTGGAGATGCTAGATGCCATGCTAGAATGAGAATGATTATTGGTATTAGTAACTGCTAAGTGTATGCTTTATAATTTGTATATGGTTAGGATCTTATAGCCTTAGAATAATGATTTGGCCTTATTTCTTGCTATGTGTATAATTTGCATGCATAACGCAGCCGACAGTAAGGATGGATGTGGACAGCATGGGTTGTGGTAGGTGGGTCGAATGTCCTATGACAGTTTGTGGGTCGGAGATTACCCTAAGGTGAGCCTTGGATGAGATTAGTGACAGGAGTCACTTGATTGTGAATTGTATGTATAGATAGAATTGTTTGATTGGAGTATGATGGTTAGATTTTCCATTTTCTGAATGTTGCTTGCTTTGTGCTTTGTGGGACTCTTAGTGATGTGAGTTAGCTATTAAGTGATTATGTTAGGTCACATGGGACACAGCCGGATAATCTCAGAGTGATGAACTTCACCCTATTGTGCAGCTCTTGTCTGAGTCCAACCGTTCTGGCGATGGGTCTTTTACTCGAATGATTATTTGATCTCTGTTGCATGTGGTTATATTCATGAGGTAGCTAATTGACATTATTGGGAATCTTTCAGCAGCTGAGGACTAGGTGGGTTGGGAACATAGGAGAGCCTAGGATATGCTCCAGTGAGTTAGTGACGCGATGTAGTAAGGTTGGGAACCTAGGGGGAGACTAGGAGGTGCTTCGGTGAATATTGTGTTGTTGTTTAGCAGACATTTAGTACATCATGGGAGTACGTGACTTAGAGGATTCGGGATAATTCTGGAGGAAAGTATGGATAGGTGTGGAAAGTAGTATTGGGCCCGTACTACTGAAAGCACAAGATCCATACTCGAATTCGGGAAAGTCTTGGAAAATCTAAGAAGCCTAGGAAGGAGAATTCTTGGTTATGATTTGACCGTGGGGATAGCTGTTGTGGGGAATGCGGATGAGCACGCAAAGGGAAGGACCATGGTTTGGTCCCGACTCCGATGGTGAGCTAGTTAGCGGAAGCCCTGCCAGGATTTTGAGTTCGTCTTGGATCTCTTGTATCAGACGACAAGGGTTGATTTTACGATCTATTGCGATTTGGGATTGGGGACTATGTCTTTGGAGTAGTTCGTAGCCAGTTTAGAGCAGAGGTTGCTCCAACCATTGTAGTTCAGTCGTTGTCGATTGAGCTGGTGAGTGTGTCAGGGTGCGAGACCCTGAATGATATGGATCCCAAAGCCTGAGGGCGGAAGATCGATTCGGAGTACCTCGAGCATAGAGGTTCAGATCATATGAATATAGTGGAGGATCTCAAGAAGAGATCCAAGAGTTCGGATCAGATTTTGAGAGGCCAGCAGGGTCAGATTCAGTGCAATACTTGTGGGAAACTGCACGAGGGAGTTTTCGTTCTAAGGGTTTTGGTAAGTGTACATTTGGGTTGTTTCCCTACTAGGGGTGTAAACGAGCCGAGCCAAGCCAAGCTCGAGCTCGGCTCGTTTAATTTTGAGGAAGCTCAAGCTCGATTCGAGCCTTAAAATGAAGCTCGAGCTCGACTCATTAACAAGTTAGTGGGCTCGCGAGCCTAATCGAGCCTAAACGAGCCTCTCTCTCTCTCTATATATATATATATATATATGTGTGTGTGTGTGTGTGTGTGTGTGTGTGTGTGTAGGCTCGTTTAGGCTCGCGAGCCCACTAATTAAAGCTCGACTCGAGCTCTTTTAATAAACAAGCCTCATATTTAGGCTCGAGCTTGGCTCGGGCTCGTTTAATTCGATATCGAGTCGAGATTTTAACGAGTCGATCCCGAGTAGCTCGGCTCACCTACACCCCTATTCCCTACTTATGGTTGGGTTATACCTTCAGACATTGTCATTTGTCATTTACATACCGTGAGTTACGGGGTGGTTAGTAAAAAGTTGTTTACATCTTTGCTAGTTTGGAGCATTCAATGTTATATGGGTCTATGGTTGAGATCGGTTCAGAGACGTGATGCGGAAGCTCTACAATTAGGATTGGCGACTCAACCATTATGCTTGGGTTGGCTTTTCGAAGCGCTAGGGGAAGTGGTCTACTACTGAGACTTTGGTCTGGGCATAGATTATTTGGACTTCAAGATGTAAGTGTGGCATCATTTCAAGGCGTTTGAGATTATTAGTTTTTCTAGGATTTGGGAAGTGTTCGTCTAATCTTTAGGATTTGTATGATCTTTTGGGGTTTGGTCTAGTAATAGAACGCTAACACGGGTAAGCACAGGTTGTTAGTAGTTCATTATTTAAGAGTAAGAAGGATTGGGAATCCTTCAAATCTCATGTGTTACGAAGACTTAGTTGAATATAAGTTGGGAAGAATCATGTAGGTATTCAGGACAAGGGCAAGTATGAGATCGGAATAGGATTTCTTATCCTCATCGAAGATAATGGAAGCCCAAGTGGCTATTTGGTTTGAGGGTTGCTTGAGTTTGGAGTTTGGTAAAACTCCCCAGCATGTGAATTGCCTCTTCTTGGGGCGTTGTCACACCCCAAAACCAAGAATGGCGGAAACGATATGGGGCCGAGGACGTCATGTAAAGTATCACAACAATGCAAAGTAGTAAACAAGCAACAACATCATCCATTGCATTAATAGTATAATTTTAAATACAAGTGTGTTCTTTCATAGAATAAAACAACATAATGAATAATCAAAATAAAAGACGAGTCTTGACTGCTTCGTCTTCTCAATACCTGGTCATCGTACCTGTCTACTGGTGACCTGAGAATACAAGTTATTTTGAAAGCGAGTAGCATCATAAAGTTGGTGAATTCATAAGTATTTTAGTGTCATTGATTTGTAAAAACTTGTAATGAAAGACTGGTAATTTTTTTGAGGAAAAGTTTGTATAAGTATGAAAACCCTAGAAAATCTCATATTTCCTACTAGTGTAAAAAGTAGTCTTCTACCAAGACCCGAATGTTTTGAAAGTATGCATAATTGTAAAAATGATGTTTTCCCCCTGTATAACTATTATTATAAAAATATAGTCTACCTCATCGTTTATGTGAATGTGTCACAAAATAAAGGTAATAAGGAAAATAATATATTTATATCAAAATATATTCTACCTTATCGTTTATGTGAACGAGTCACAAAGTAAAGGTAATAAGGAAAATTGTATAATCCTTAAAAATGTATCCATTTGTATAGGATAAACACGGCGTGGTAACTAGCCGAACAGTACAACCAAGAACATCGAAGATGAACACACCTTCTGTTGCGAGCAGCCAAGTGTAGGATGGTCAATCCATGAGTGTTTTGAAGTATAACTTCATATAGTATGTAGTAGTATCTCTTCATATAGTATGTAATAGTGTCTCTTCGTATAGTATGTATTAGTGTCTATGTACTAGTGTTTCTTCGTATAGTATGTATTAGTGTCTTTTCGTATAGTATGTACTAGTGCCTCTTCGTATAGTATGTATTAGTGTCTCTTCGTATAGTATTGGTGTGATTCCTTGTACTCGGAATAGTAAATAGTATCTCCTAACTATACCTATTATAGTTACTAGTAATGTATGTGTATAACCGAAAGTATGTCTTTGCTACCCAAAGGTACTGAATTGACTGATAGAACTTTTATGTATGTATATGTATACATAATATATAACTAATATTTAGACGACATTCAGACAAATAACTGATACCCAAAGGCCACATCCAAACAAGGAAAAGGAATTAAAGCGAGCTAGCAGTCCTAAGTCCTTTAAACATTACTTATATAACTATACATATATAGGCATGCATTTGACAATATAAAAGTATAAAAGAATTTTTGTAAAACCTTTGAAAAGTTAATAAATAAGAATTGATGACTTGATTTCAGTTTATAAAATGATTTAAAAGCAGTTTGTTTGATAAGAACAGTTTAGAGTATAAGAAATCCTTTGTTTGAAATACAGCTTGAAGTACATGAAAACCTTTGTTTGAAACGTAGTTATAACAAAGTTTGAAAGGAAATATATAGTATGTAAGACAGTTTGATAAAGAGTTTAATATGTAAAAACGTTTTGAGAAATCATTTTGAAGTAGTATACTGAGTAAAACAGCTAAAAGTGTAGTAAATCCCTTTGTATGCTAGATATTAATCACATGTGATTGATATAATAACTAGTATGATTCAACTTGTATTCCCCCACCCCCCACCCCCCATAAAAGTATTTAAAAATATTTAAAAGGTTAATTAAGGGGTATGAACTCACCTATAGTGAGCAGATTGTATGGAAGTGTCAGACAAGTCTTAGGTGTCAAGTGAAGACTTGAACACACAAAATGATCCTAATAACATATAAAGACATATATATGTATACAATTAGTGATTATAACACTAATTAGACAAGTATAAACACCCTAAAACGTGGTAAACACTTTGGTTCAAGTGCTATAAGAACTTAGGGTTGCATCTAAGGGGTGTAAAGCATTGCTATTGAGTTTGTGGCCCAAGGACCACTCTCAATGGATAAGGTTGAGGAGTTTACGGACCAGGGGAGTTTACTCCTGGCCGTAAACTCTCTAAATAGTCATATTTAGAGGCTTAAAGGTAGGGAGTCTCAAGTGTTTAAGTGTTCCAAGGTTAACCAAGAGTATATGTGAGTTTAAGGTCCAAGAATTAACCTTAACACGAGTTTACGGCCTTGGGACCATTACTCATGGTATTATGTACCAACTCAAAGTTTAATGTCCCTAGTTCATTGGTGGAGGGTTCTAATCCAAGTTCTAAGCATAAGGAAGGAAATTAGGGCACCATTGCACCATTATAGGGAGTTTACGGCCTTGGGAGATCCTTGGCCGTAAACTTTGTTCCAACCCTTGATTCTTGATGTTTCTAAGGCCTAAACATGTTTAATCTAGTGTATAACAAACTAGAACAAGAGTACTTACGATATAGGAGCTTGAAATTGTTGGTTTTGGCCAAGAACACTAGTGTGTGTTCTTGGTGTTCTTGGTGAAACTTGAAGATCTATGAAAACATGATTTTCATGGATGAAATCATGAGAGAATACTAGATTAAGAGTTGTATCAACAAGTCAAGGAAGAATTCTTACTAGTTTTGAAGATCTAAGGTGAAGATCGGGATGATAGTTGAGAGGATCTGAAGGAAAATCAGTCAAGGAAGGAAAGGAATGAAACAAATGGCCAACACTTGACCATATAGCGTGAGTTTACGGCCGTAAACTCTAGTGTGGTGGCCGTGAACTCATGGTCATGGTGTTTTAGGCCTGATCTTTGTACTATAGCTTCAACAGATAAACCCCAACACTTATCACTTAAGTGTATAAGACTCAGAACACTCAAACGGACTCCAAATTATGCTAAATGATAGCAAAAATGAGTTTGACTTTCAATGAAGTGTTTGACTGTACAGGGTAGAAAATTTCGGGTTGTCACATCATCCCCCTGTTAGAGGGAATTTCGTCCCGAAATTAGAGTTTGGGTAAAGGAGTGGGTATGAATAATCAAGCAAAGAGATGAGGATGCTTCTTATTCAATTAAATCCTCGCACTCCCAGGTGCATTCAGCTCCTCGCTTGGCATTCCAGCGAACCTTCGCTAATGGGTTGCGCCTTTGCTTCGTCCGCTTGACCTCTCGGTCCATGGTCACTACGGTTCTTCCACGAATGTGAGGCTCTCGTTAAACTCGATCTCGTTGAGTGGGATTACAAGAGTCTCGTCGGACAAACACTTTTTCAAGGTCGAGACGTGGAGGGTAGAATGTACGTTACTAAGTTTGCGGGGTAGGTTGAATTTGTAAGTTACAGGGCCGATTCCGGCAAGAATCTCGAAGGCTCTAACTATCTTGGATTTAGCTTTCCCACGCCTTCCGAAGTGTATCAAGCCCTTCCAGGGTGAGACCTTCTAAGGATCGTGGTCTCCCCCTTGGAATTTCAAAGGTTTCTTTCTCTTGCTTCTCTTCCCAGTCAAGGGCCACTCCCTTATGGGTCAAAGTCGTAAGAGGTTCCGTAATTCGAGAGAAGTTCTGAATGAACCTATGACAGTAGTCAGCGAGACCTAGAAATTGGCGAATTTCCGTAGGCATCTTCGGTGCTGACTAGCTCTCAATGGTTTTTGATTTTGGAAGGGTCCACATGAATTCCTATTTTACTAACAGTGTGCCTTAGGAATTTAACAGTGTGCCCTATTCATTTAGTCCATGAATATTGTGGTGCATTTGTCTTATCCGATGGGTATTACTACGGACTCGTAGCGTCTGCATCGAGTTCGGAAGGTCGTCCTCGGGACATCCTTGTCTAACACTCGTAACTGGTGATATTCGGATCTCAGGTCCATCTCTGAAAGGATAAATCATTCCTTGTGGTTGGTCAACCAATTCCTCCATGCGAGGAAGAGGGTAACGATTTCCAATGGAAATTTTGTCGATGTCTCCATTAGTCGATGCACATACGAAACTATCCATCTTTCTTCTTAAAGAACAAGACCAGAGCTCTCCAGGGTGAGGAGCTTGGTCTTTCAATTCCATGGCTGAGTAGTTCGTTAATTTTACCGGATAGTTATTGCATCTATGTAGGTCTTAGACTATAGGGCGATTTGGTTACAGGGGTATCGTTTGATTGAATTCCAAGTTTATTCACATGACAGCACGATCACTCGTAGTCTTGAGCAGTCTCCGTCCTGAAGTTCATATTAGAAGTCATACATGGTTCATCAATCACAGTCTCGTGTATACGAGTCGTATATAATTAAGACTGAAGAGGTAGTCGAATAAATGATTCTTCTTTAAGCTCACATCCAAACAAGGAAAAGAAGTTAAAGTGGAATCATCAATTCTAAACCTGTAGAACCTTGATTATATACCACCCATGTGTATACATTCTTCAATGATAGATCAACCGTAAGGGTCTTTGGATTGAACTTGATGTACTGTACGAGTGGTATTCCAGGGAGCTTTGTTGAGGTATCTTCAGTAAGGACACGTAACATAAGGTACTCTATGTATGAGTACCTTAGAGTTCTGGAATGACGGCTTCGCTAGAGAGGCGATTACGGAGAACGAGATTTACGCACGAAACTGGTATTGTGAGGATCGAATTGACTCAAGTTGTATGATAATATCAGACTCACATGGAAATAAAGGCATTAGACTTGGTCATTAAGGCGTTATAGACAAAACACAACAGTGCAACTTTTAACAGAGTTACAATACATTATATTAACTATAAGACTACTGCTGCGAACAAGGTATACTACAAAAGGCAAGTATATGCAGCACGAGGGTCCATTGACTGACGGGATCTCGCAAAAGATAAGACTCGAGTCGCACAAGTTTTAAACAGTTTATGATTTTGTTACAACGAAAAGCCTTAATTACTTTATCGTGGGTCCGAAGTAGTCTCTCCTGCGGCAGTGATCCTTATTATCTTCCCGTATGCGCCGGAGTTCTTTGTTATTGGACAATCCTTTTTGAGGTGTCCCATCTCGCCACATTGGTGACATATCTAGCTAGTACTAGCATCGGTGGTGGAAGTGATGTGTCGAGTCAAAGTTATGTGGACACTAGTGCTTTCTTTGTTCTTTCCTTTTAGACAATTCCTTTTATAGTGTGCGGTTTCACCACAACTATAACATGTTGGGCTGACCCCGAAGTTGGTGGTCTGGAAGGTGGTTCATGCAGACACTCTACAGAGACAAGTAGTGTGCCCCATTTGGTTGCAATTTCTGCATTGTAATTCATGACAAGCTCCGTTATGATGAAAGCTAAACTTGTCACATTTCGGGAGCGCTTCGTGATATGATTTGATCGGTGTTGAAATGGCAGGGGTTGCCACTTGTTGTTGTTGTATGGTAAGTCTTTAGGATCGCTTGCGCTCCTTTTGGGCTTGATGCTTTCGTTTCTTATTCTCAGTTTTACGGCTTTGCAAGTCTGTGACTGTTATCAGTTGTTGGTTTCCCGGATCGATACGACGATTGGAATTGTTAACCCCTTTGTCAGTCTTTTTTGCGTTGCCAGAGTTGAGGTTTGGATGGACAACTGTCACGGCAACTGTTACCGTGGCTTGGAATGTAGCGGCGTCGATATGAAGGATAGGGGTTTCGTTGTTCGGCTGATTATTCCTGGATGACGACATGATTCTATTATACGAAAGAAAATGAGTTTGTGAGTGATTATGATTGAACCTAGATGTATTTCGATCATTCATGTAAAGAGTAGAAGTATGTTCCCGAGGGTTTGACCTACATCCATATGATGCAGTCCTAGTACGGAGTAGAAGTAAGTTCATAGAATGGTCACAAGACGTTTGCCGTCCAAACCAGGGTATCATTGGTTGGTGGATAACATGATCCAGCCTTTGAAAGAGATTTGGAAATGATCCTAGAGCTAAATTATTATAGTCCAATAACTTGACTATAGTGGGTTTCAGATAGACTCCAACGATAGTATGATGAAAGTATTTGAACAAAGAGTGATGCAGACTTAGCCGACTGTCAATATTATTGATATTTATGATGTAATAAGTTTGAGAAAATTGACCTTGTAGTAGGTTTTACATCACATCCGGAGTAGAAAAGTTTTGACAGGCGGGGCCTGATGCTAGATTCATTCGATGCCAGGCGGGGCCCGATGTAGCGGGCTAGGCCCAATGTTTGCAGTATGTGATTATGTATGGTATGTGGTAGGTTGGGGAACTCACTAAGCTTCATGCTTACGGTTTTCAGTTTTGGTTTCAGGTACTTCCGGTAGTGGAGGGAAGAGCTCGGGGTGATCGCATGGCACACACACCAAAGGAGTTTTAGCATGGGATGTTTACTCTGATAAAACGAACAAGTGTTTTGAAATGATACTCTGGTTTGTCATATAATCCTTTAGTTATGGTTGAAATGATTTAATACTTATGATTTTATTAATGTTTTAAAAGAAATTTTTGGTCATGATTTTTGGGATGTTACAAGTTGGTATCAGATCCTTGGTTTGAGGGATTCGGGTGCACTCTTAGGTGTGTCCGAACTCAAACTGAGGACTTTGTATGAGAATTTTTTTTAAAAAGAGTCATTTTTATAAAAGAATTTGGGAAAAAGGAAAAGAACCTTTAGAAAAGAAAAGAACTTTGGAGAGTGAAAAAAAAACTTTGAAAAGAGAAAAGCGGGTGATGCATGCAATCAGCCGAGCTCAAGTAAGTTCTCCCAAATTACCCATACAAGTTTATGTTATGATATGATCATGTGATCATCATGCTAGTTTAAGGCGAAGGATCTAGGAAGGATGACTTATATGCTTGTTATATGTGTTTATTGAGCTGCATGCTAGTACTGATTAGACAGTGATAGGATAACTTGATTAGGTTATGCCTGATTCTATGAGCATATATCGCATGCTAGTGTTGATTCTTGATTTGTGAATATGATTGCTTGTGTATGTTATGGTTAGATTTACCTTTTGTCCGAATGCTACTTGCTTTGTGCTTTACGGGAACTGAGTGATGGGAGTTAGCCATTAGGTTAATACGCTAAGTCACGTGTGATCAGGGTTAAATAATCTCAGAGTGCTGGATTTGGCCCTATTGCGCAACTCTTGTCTGAGTCTAACCATTGTAGGGACGAGTCCTTTACTCGAAGGATTATCTGAGCCTCTCCACATGTGATGGTATTTAGGTAGTGACTAATTGGCATTACGAAGGTACCTTCAGTAGTTGAGGACTGCGTGCGGGTTTGAGGTTACCCTAGGGCAAGCCTAGGAGGAGAGTAATGTTGGGAGCAGTAATAGTAGTAGTAAGGGACTTGGTGGAGTCGAGGCAATTCTTGAGGAAAGTACGGATAGATGTGGAAGGTAGTATGGGCCCGTACTACTGAAAGCATAGGATCCATACTCGATTCAAGAAGGGCCGAGATAAAACCATGAAACTTGTAGTGTGTGTAATCCCTCAGCAGTGATGTGTATTTTGATGGTTGTTATGATGTGTTTTTAGCATGGTGACGTTGTAGGAGAGACAACTAGGCGGTTTAGGTGCCGACGAGGGATCAGGCTCGGGTTCAGGACCCAAACAACTCGAGGAGTGGATGAAGGAGTTTGTATCAACTGAGATTACGCGCAGTATTCTAGACCGGACTCCTGTGATCTTTGGCACGGTCGAGGAGGGCATACTGGAGATTTTGGATGAGAGGCTGGGAGTTTTCCGCAATGAGATGATAGTCATGATGGGAGCGCGTACATTGACATTCTGGGAGTTCAGAGCTTGTGGAGCTCCAGATTACCATCGGGCTAGGGACCCCATTGCTAGCAGCAGATGGTTGGCTGATGTTGCCAACGATTTTTGTTCTATCCGGTGTCCCAATGGGGACAAGGTTCGAATCGCCTCCTGTCTCCTGAAGGACAAAGCGCGAGATTGGTGGGAGGAGGTTGGTCATGCTATTGGGGATGATGCCGCATTGGACGCGATGACATGTAGCGATTTCTCGTCCAGGTTCAAGGCCGAGTTTGCACCGGTGATTGAGGGGCAACAGTTAGTCAGAGAGTTACAGGGTCTGCGGCAGACCATAAAGTCAGTGGTGAAAATCACCGCCAAGTTCAGGGAGAGAGCCCTAGATTTTAGGGTTAGTTTAGCTTAAAAAGTCCATAAGTTACAATTTATGCAGTCAAAGTGTGTCAAAATGACCCCTAAACTCATGTATATGTTCAAGGTTCATTTTATTAGTTTTTACCCTCATAAACCAACTTTAAACCAAAAAACACTTTCTTTTAATAAAGGAAACTTAACGAAACACTAACCTCATTAACCGTCGGCGATTTGGGTCGGACACCTCCATGTCCCCTCAACGGTAGTATAGAGTAGTATGCAGGGTCGGTCCAAGACAATTTGAGACCCACGCAAACTAAGAAATGGGGCCCTTCGCGATATATATATATATATATATATATATATATATATATATATATATATATATATATATATAGACACACACACATACATACACACATAATAGTTTGGGATTCCCAGCCATGCTAAGCACGACCTAAGAGTAATAAACAAACAATGAAAGTAAGTTGCTATTTCTACACCATATGTTCTCTTCCAAATGCATTTTAATTCACACAACGTATAAAGAATGAATGAAAAAACTAATACTACATATTTCCAAAATAATTTCAAGTTTAAAATTGTTGTATTGTTCGATATGAGGAGCCTCAAGAGCATGAAAGAACCGACACAAATCTATACCAATTTTCATCATCGTATACAACCCACAAAAATAATGGGCTAATTATTCACAAACCATTCAATGTTCTTCATTATCATTACTTCCCTTCATTTTTTTTTTTTAGAAATCCTGAAAGAATCAATAATCACAAATTGTTAATTGTTATTCACTAAGCAATATACAATCTATAAGTAGGGATAGGAGTTGGTCTTCCTTTCATGGCTATTGGTTTAGTGCATTCTTTACTTTATCCTTGGCACCAACCACTTTAAGAAAAAAATAGTAGATCCTTG
This sequence comes from Lactuca saligna, assembly GCF_052625555.1. Lineage (NCBI taxonomy): Eukaryota > Viridiplantae > Streptophyta > Magnoliopsida > Asterales > Asteraceae > Lactuca > Lactuca saligna. The sequence continues at coordinate 191,944,309 of NC_136418.1, read as the reverse complement.
TACATTAGCTTTTGATCTACAAGGTGTAATCATGTTCTCCCAATTAACCCTTCTTCAGTTATCCTATAAGAAAAGCTAATTATAATATTAAAAACTTTAGGTTTTCTATTATATCTTATGGTTAAGCATTCATCATGGAAGGTACCCTTGTGTTTGCAATAACAACCATTCTGAAAATTTGAATATAATAAATACACAAATTTAAATTATCAATTACATACTGTAAATAATAATTGAGTGAGATATGAATCGATGGATCATACTTAAACCATTCTTACAATTAAATATAGTAAATAAATGTGACCCAGTAAAACAACAAATTACCTTTCAGTTAACCTCTACTAATTCATGAACATTCAAGCTCCATCGATCTTGATGTTAATCACAATCAGTCCTTCAAAGCAACCATATAAAGAACACAAATACAAATGCAATGATAATCAATTAGTATTCCTCGATATGAAATATGAAAACCACATCATAAATTAGAAGCGGAGAAAGAAATCGTCAGATAAAAAATCAGAAAATGAAGAAGGGTGATAAGAAATCAATAAATCGCATAAAAAGAGAAATCGAAGTAACTATTATTGGCTAGAGTTAGGAGAAGTGGAAGTGTTGCCGATGAAGTTGAAGCTTCCATAGAAATCGTTGATGAGCCTAGGAAATCGGAATTCACATTGCATACTTGTTGAAACTACGTTTCTTACTCCGTTTCCTCAATTTCTCTTTAACGTGTGATAATATTAGCACTGGGTCTTGAACAAGTGGATCAGGCTTAAAAATAGTCGGCTAACTCAATACAACTAAGAATAAAATGGGCTATTTGGCATTTGGGGTCCAGAACGATCGTCCAACTTGCACTGATCCATAGTACAACCCTAGTAATACACATCCAAACCTTGCAAAATGTTTTGTGTTGGACTAGATTGAAAAGAACGGTCAATGGTTATTAAATTGGAAGGTTATCAACTTTTACAATTATACGTGACTAAATTTTTATATGCGATCTACCATTTAATTTGTTCAAATAATACCAATATGATTGTCAAAACCACTATACCCGGTCATATTGATATTTTTAGAATAATTTGAACAAGTTGAATAATAAACGGTATATAGAAAGAAACTTAATGATTAAATACAATCGTAAAAGTTTGTTACATTTTTAAATCATAACCCCTAAATAAAAAATAAGTAAGTTTTCGGCTAGTTTTAAATTTATTTTATTTTTAATTTTTTTTAACAATGATGTTTTATTGATAAAATAAAAACCTAATGAAAATTTTACTATTTGCGATTATATCTTATTAATATTGAAATATATTCGTTATTTAATAGACACCGAATAAAATGAAACAGAAAAAGTAATTTATTTTGTTGTCAGAACTCAGAAATAATATGGTAAGATATGATATTCAAAAGAGTGATCTTCATAGTAAAATTGTTGAGATCTTGATAAAATTAAATCTAATTCCATAAAATTTTTTGGAAGGTTGAAACTTTGATTGCGCCATTTAATCGAAACCGAAAAAGGCACAGAATTAATGCAACAGAGACAATGGAGAGGTATTTTTACAGAGAGAAAAAGAAAGAGGCGACGCAAATGTAGGGTATACCCCCTCCCCACAGACATACATTTACAGACCACCCCCTCACCTTCTCAGCCTACGCTATTTACTACTACTACTTCTTCTTCTTCTTCTTCTACTTCTCTCCATTTCTCGTTTCTCGGTCCATTCCTTCACGAATATCAAGATCCTTCTCATTTATTCTTCTTCCCACTTCTCCTTCTCCCCCCCTTCTTTTTTCCCTCAATTACCCTCTTTCCCCTTTGGATTTAACTCCCTTCTTCCCTTTCCCCTTTGCTTTGAGAGAGAAGAAAGGTATTTGATTATTGCTTCCCACAAATCGATCATTCAGATTCATCTCCGCACTTCCTCCGATTTCTTTGTTTCACACAAACAAATCTTTCTTGGTTCGCTCCTTGTAACATATTTTCTTGATTGCATCAAAGGGCAAGTTTCAAATTTTGATCCCGGTTTCGATTTTGATGATTATGTAGTATGAGGTATTCACTGTCGTCATCATCCTCCAAAATGGGTTGCTTATACTATGTACTATATAGTGTATACCCTGGTTCAATTATCAATGCAATACATGGATTTTGACTTTGATTCTTTTAAATATATGAACTTGTTTTTGGGGTTTTAAAGGCAGGTTCGATGGGCGTTGGATCTGGGATCCATGACAAATTGTTCATTTTTTTTAAAACCTTGTCAATAATATGTTTATCTATTATTATTTTTTTATTGACAGTTATCCTTAGCTGATCTGGGTTATCGTGATTAATATCTCTTTTTTAAGGCTTTGATTCTATCTTTTTAACCAGGTATGTTTCTTGGAGACGGAACAAGGCACATTGCCTAGGGCTTAAAAAGTTGGTTTGTTGAGGTTAGGTTTCATGGGTTGAACACAAGGAACCATGGTTAGCTTAAACCAGGACGATGAAGAATATCGATTTTTTGATGCCCAAGATAATATTGCATCCGTGTCTGATTCAGTTTCTAAAATTCACGACACTCCTACTCCTGCTTCTAACCATGATTCGGAATATGATGTTTGGGTCAGGACTCCAACAAGTGTTCAAGATCGGAAAAACCAGTTCCTTAAACATATGAGTTTGAGTTTAAGCTTGGATGATGAAATTCAATCAGACGAATCAGGGAGATTTGATAAAAGGATGATGGAGGCTAGTGATGCTGTGTTGAGAAGCCCTATTTACGAAGAAATGTCTTCAAGTACTTCCTCTGTTTCCGATTCGTCAAGAATTCTCGATTCTAGAGAGGATTTCGTTTGTAGAGGTAAAAATTTTAATTGCGGTAAATCATGTAAAGAAGAAGAAGAAGAAGAAGAGGGGGAATGTAAAGAGAGTGATTCGCCTCCTTTGGTTCAAAAACTTGTAGAGAGACAAATCAAGGTTGCTGGCACAATGGCTAGAACGATGAACAGAGTAAAAAGTCAATGGTTGAGTAGATTACGGTCAATGACATGTGTTGTCGATCCCCATGGAAGTGGAAATGGAAGATGTGATGGCGATGGTCAGGTTCGCAGAAGCAGGGTTGAACGAGTGAGAGTCCGCCAAAACAAGAAACGATTGAAAGAACTGTCGGCTGTTTTCATCGGGCAAGATATTCATGCGCATCAAGGTTCGATTTTGACCATGAAATTTAGTCAAGACGGGCGTTATCTTGCTACCGCTGGAGAAGATGGGGTTGTTAGGGTTTGGCAGGTTGTGGAAGACGATAGATCAAATGACATCGACATTCCTGATATCGACCCTTCCTGCTTATACTTCACCATGAATCATCTTTCTGAATTAGCGCCTTTAATGGCCGAAAAACAGAAGATGAGTATGCTCAAGAACCTGAGAAGAAGTCCGGATTCTGCTTGTGTTATTGTTCCTCCAAAAGTGTTCCGGATACTGGAGAAGCCCGTTCATGAGTTCCATGGCCACAATGGCGAGGTCTTGGATCTTTCATGGTCAAACGATAACGTGAGTAAATTATTCATTATTCATCAACCATCTCTACTCATAATAAAAGATCGATTGATTGATGTTTTACATATTGGTAATGGTAATGATTGCAGCTTCTTCTATCTTCATCAGTTGATGAGAGTGTTCGTTTGTGGAGAGTTGGGATGGATGAATGCCTGAAAATGTTTCCACACAGTAACTACGGTATGTGAGTGTTGGTTTAGAAAATCAAATTAGTAATTATTTATTTTTTATGTTTTAATGTTTTAAACATGATATGAGGATATGAATGGCAGTGACGTGTGTTCAGTTCAACCCTGTGGATGAAAGTTATTTTATAAGCGGGTCAATTGATGGAAAGGTTCGGATATGGTCAATCGGGTCTTCCCAGGTTGTAGATTGGACAGACATACGAGAAATAATCACTGCGGTCACCTACAATCCTGATGGGAAGGTTGGTTTCGTTTGGCAATTTCCTGTCAATTAATTAAATTCCAATTTTCAAATATATATAATAATAATAATAATTTTGAATATATATTTATAAAAACGTCTTCTTTCCTTCCTTTATCTTTAATTTTAGGGTGGAATTATTGGATCCATGACAGGCTGTTGCCGCCTTTTCACTTTGTCAGGTAAGGTTTGCTTCGTTTTTGCCATATGCCATACATACTACATTCATATTTTGATATTTGATACCCACGACAACTTTAATGTAACAATGTTGACGCTCAATCAAATGTCTAAAATACCATTTTAGCAGGAGTTTGAGTTTGGTGGACCACATTCAATAATCAATAATTTATTTCTAACAAATATATACTTGATCAATGGGCAAACTCAGTCTAAATAACTTTACTGTATCTTTCCTTGAAAAATCTTGTGGGTTGTCTTTGGTTCAATGATTGATGATATGAAGATTGGGGTTTACTTGAATGTAAGGTTGTTTTCATATGGATTGATTGATATATAAATATATGTAATATATGTATGTGGCTATGTGTTTGCTAGTACCGTATCCGAATTGAAGTCCTTTTGTTAGTTGTGTCTGTATCTCTTGTGGGGCCGGCTTGAGGTTTGCTAAAAAGATATCATTCTCAACTTTCTTGCATCAGATAATCACTTCCAACTTGAGGCCTCGGTTTGCTTAAATAGTAAAAAGAAGTCGGGTTGCAAACGGATAATCGGGTTTCAGGTTGATATTTATTTGGCAATTTCTTTTATTATATATATATATATATATATATATATATATATATATATATATATATATATATATATATATATATATATATATTTTTTTTTTTTTTTCTGCTCATAATATAATCGAGTAATCATTATATTATCTTATTATCTGTAGTTCTGTCCACAAGATTCAACCAAAGTAATGGTGACCTGTGCGGATTCCCATGTCAGAATTCTTGACGGGACCAACGTCATTGGCAAATACAAGGGTGGGTTTGTCTTAGAATCTTTACTGTTTATTGCTTCTGTACTATCTATATTTACAAGTCAGTCAGTCAGTCAGTCAGTCATCAATGTTTTTTTTTTTTTCTTTTTTAAAAAAAAAAATATGGTTTGTTTTTTGAAACCAAAGCAGGGCAACGAAATGCTGGAAACCAATTCTGTGCATCATTCACATCAGATGGGAAACACATAGTGTCAGCATGCGAGGATTCCAATATATATGTCTGGAACAACAACTGCAACCCACAAGAACAACAACAAAAGACGGTTAAGTCGTTTGAGTGCTTTTCGAGCGACGCCTCGGTTGTGTTGCCATGGTCGGGTCTGAAAGTGAGCAGTAGAAGCTCACTGTTGCCATTTTCTTCACCGAGTTACTTCTCACTGGGTCACGAGTTCTTTCTAGAATCGATTCCAAAAGGATCCGCAACTTGGCCTGAAGAAAAGCTTCCAACTTCCACTCAACACCAACAGTCTCCTCCTCCTTCTGCTGCTGGTTTATGTAAATCTCAATACAAGTTTTTCAAATCTTCTTGCCAGAGCTCTGTTGGTTGTCATGCATGGGGTCTAGTTATTGTTACAGCAGGCTGGGATGGCCATATCAGATCATTTCTCAACTATGGCTTACCAGTAACCCTTTGAAATAACTTATTATTTTTTTTTTTATTGACTGTGAAAGGAAGAAGGGGGGGGGGGGGGGGGGGGGGATAGGATATATGTCCGGTGGCCCAGGAAGGAAGAAAGTGAGTGATCTGACGGGTGGTTGGGTGGGGGTGGATATGGTCTGTTTGTGGGACCCCACTGGTGGTGGGGCTGTGGCTCACCTCTTCCATTTGTTGTTTTAAAAATGGGATGAAGAAGATTCAAGAGTGTTTGAAGGGAAGGGAAGGGAAGGGAAGGGGGTGGTTGTGTTTATGGTTTCATTTTAGGGGGGGGGGGGGGGGGAGGGGGGCTAAATTTAAAAAGGGAAATCCCTCCCATTTATGGTATGGTGTTTTGGGGAGTTGCGATTGATTGATTGAGTTTTGTCTGCCATTTTTGTACAACCTGGAAGTGGGCTCCAAAAACTTAATTTTTCAAGATATGGGCAGCAAAGGCCATTTTCTGTGCTCTTATTATTATTATTATTATTATTATTATGGCACTGGCTCTGGCTCTGGCTCTCTGGCTATGGCCCTTTCGGTTTTAATTTTTCTTTTATTTGGTTCTTGATAAGGTTACAGCCAAATGCCAAACTCCAAAAGCCAACCTCTTTCTTTCATTATCTTGGTACAAAGTTGAATTCTTTTTTCTTCCACACTGACATATGCTATAGCACCAAAGGGGTAATACCGTCTTTTCAGTTACCTAACCAACTTGAATGGCCATTATTGTGCTCATCATCTAGCCATTATTATTATTATTATTATTATTCTTATTCTGTCTTTTTGAGTTATATATCAGGGACAGGGATGCCTTATTTTTGTTTTGGTGATGTATATAATTTGACCTTGTATTTAAATTTGAATGGCTTGTTTACGTCATGATCTGTCTCCAATCCACGATTAGAAAATGGATATAAATACCAAGTCGCTTTCATGTGTGAACAACCCCATTACCATCCATAGATGGATGGTTGCCGACAATTCCGTATTTTTCTTAAATGATTTTCTATGATAATTACTTTCACCATCAGGCTCAGGCCCATTTCATGTAAATTGTTTTTATACGAATTTGGACGGCATTACATCTCTTTCAATCAGCTTAGGTGTTTTCTTAAGAGAGACAACACCTGCATTAGTCAAACATACGGCCTCATTCATTTTATTGTATTGTATGTATGTATTATGTTAGTCATACCAACTTTAATTCGTTTGGTTACCGCTATGCTTCCATTAGAAAAGTTGACTTTTATTATTATTAATTTTAAGACTACAGATATAAGCTTGATCTATTTAAATATATTCTTTTTGAAGTTCGGTAAAACCCGCAAGTAAATAAAAACCGGTTGGCTTGAAATAAAATATGGTTTACGAGTTTTCGGCTTTTCCCAATAACTGTTTGTCATACTTTGACCCCAGATTCTTGAAGACAAGAGAGACTGGAGGCCCGGATATTACTTTTTGTCATATTCTGAGTTCTGACCCGTATTCGTGATGACAATAAGAGACCAAAGGCCCAAATATTGCATGTGAGATAAGCCCAATTAATTATAAATTTCATAATTATATTGATCAGGAAAAGTGTACGATCATATTTTGACCATATTTTAATACGAGTTCATGTTACTGCCGATTAACACCATTAGTTGCCAGTTTCATCCCCAATGTCATCATCGTACCACACATCTTGTTCCTTAGTCCTTTTGGTTTGGATTTTGCTTATTCTAATGAAGGTCTTGAGGTTTAGATAAGATGAGAGCAAACCAAAACAAAACACCAGTGATGGTAACTCATTTAGAAGATGGTGTTAGAAACTTATGGGGTTGAAACAAGGTTTGGTAACCTTGTTTAAGGCCACTTTTCGTATTAATATTAATCCCCATACATGTGCAATCCAAATATACTTTGGATAAATTGTGAGAAACACTCAAAGTTATAAGCAAAAAAATATGTTTTTGAAAAGTATATTTGGATTGTTTGATTTCGTAAAAGAATTCCAATAAATCAAACTTTTAGTATATGTACACGCATATATTCGAAATTTGGATAACATCAACAAACACTGTGGAACTTGCAATTAGAAAACAACATATGGAAAAACCGTCAGACAACTTAAAGCTTCCTAGACAGAGATCACTTGGGTTGTCTGGCTATTTGGCATAGTGAGTTGTCCCTGAGAGACCCAAACTTATTTATTTTTCAAATTTTCGTCATCATAAGTATATTTTCCACTGCACAAGTTCAAAATTTTGTAGAGGTTTTGGGGAGTTGTCCCTCAACCCTACATGCAGAATCATTGCCAAGGGGATTTACCCCATTTGACCCTAACCTTTCGTTGTGTTCCAGATTAAACTCGATTTATATACAGTATGTTCCACCTAACTTATATTAGATCACAATATAAACCTTCATTTATATACAAGTATGTAGTATGCACTACCTAACTTATATTAGATCACAATAAATACATGTTTTGGCTTTATATATCGTATATTTCTTTTAAATATATTAGAAATTAACCACTGGGAAAGGAAACAATTTGATTCTTGGATTCACTCAGAAGATTATCATTCTCGACCATCAGAAATGGTCAATATATAGAACTGTGTTCAGTCTCTTCTTCATTAATATTTTCGGAGTAAAAGGTGGTGATCAAACAAATTTAATGTCACAAATTAATTTTTATCTTTTGACTTGTTGAAAGTAGCCATATCCTATCATTCCCATGTATGAAAGTTTGAATTTGGTTGTTCAACAAAGTATCTTCGGTTCTTACTCTTACGCATTTATTAGTTAGCTTAATTAGGTGGTAAAAGTTACAAGTATTGAAGTACTGTATTATGTTTTTTAACATCGTCTAAGAAAAAGTTAAACCAGTAAAGTGCACAATCTTTTAATTTAATGTTCAAAATCTTTTTTTGTGAAAACCGCTATAAAAACCCATGTATAGTATTTGTATATACATGCTTGCATAATTAATAAAACCATAAGCAAGTCTTTTCCCCTTTGCCTTTTACAAGCAAATTGACACCATGGCTTCTCTTTCTTCATCTATGATGACGATCTTGAATGTTATGTTCATTTTCACGTTGGTATCTTCTTCTTCTTCTGGCTATGCTCGACCTTTTATTTCTCCAAGATCAGGGCCGACAGATACAAATATTCAAAACTTGAAGGTGGTGGATGATCATGAATCCGATATCAAGAATACAGAATCATCTCAGGAATTCTCATTCGACTTCCCTTTATTTCCTCAAGATCCGTTCCAATCCCCACTTCCAAATTTTCCTTTTCCGAAGATACCCGGCTTCCCTTTTCCAAATCTGCCTCCTTTCAATATCCCAGACATCCCTACCATTCCTTTTCCTGCACCTCCCCCCATGTAATTATAGTCAAGTATTCAGGATATGTGATCGGTAAAGCTATTAGATTTTTATAGGCGTTAAAGTAACAAAATGTTTATAATATATGGTTATGTCTCATGTTAAGAAAACCACATCGTAACATTACATTAATGATACTATATAATATTAGTGAATGTTGTGATAAACATGTTTTTTTTTTTTTTTTTATACGTAATTTTTTTTGCTTATTTGCTCATGCTTATATAATATTTAGTGAATGTTGTTATAACCATGCATGGTTGAGACGAGCAAAACTGACTGGTATAAAATAAACAACATAACCAATATATTTGTATGAATTATATTACAAAAATATAAAGAAACAAACAAGTAATTAGAATTTGTTAAGCTAGCATTTAACATAATGTTTTTAAAACAAATTCATCCGATTGTTGGACATTTGTTTTTCAAGATACAACAGCTAAAGACGGTTCTTCGAGACTCTCCAAACCAAGCAAAACCGATATGCTATCTTGGTAGAAGCAAGAAACACAACACTAGATGGAGAGGATGAGATGTAGGGATGAACATTTGGACCGAGCCGGACCGGACCGGCTCTTGGACCGGACAGTTATGGAAAATATTATGGACCGTTGACCGGACCAGATGAGTCGTGTCCATGTCGATGTTCGGATTTTCCGGTTATTGGATCTGTTTGGACCGGTGCAACTTTAATTGCATAGAGTACAAGTCGTTAAAATAAGTTTTTGGGTTTGATAAAACTTGTTAAAACGAATATATCATTGGGTTTGATACGATACAACTTGTAAAAATGATTACGTTTTTGTCTCATGCATAACTAATCTACCTTGATGTTATAATATTATAACTTGCAAAATTAATTTTCCAAATCAAAGCAACTAACATATAAATCAAGTTCACTAAGATCCCTTTCATATGATTTATCTGTCAAAGATACATAAAATTCAGAATTGTAGTCTAAAATAATAGTTAAAAAGTTGAAATATTTCAGCTTTGATAGCTCAACTTTGAAGGATTGTAACTCACTGAATATAATATCAAAATCAACAAAATTATAGTCTAAATTCATCTACAAACTGTAAACTAAATGTTGGAAAAAACCGTAGGTTAATCCGACTTAAAACAAATGAGTTATGGTTGTTTAAAAATTTTCACAGATTACAAAATTTTAAAAATCTTGCTGAAAAGCTGAAATTTTCCAGCTTTGATAGCTCAACTTTGAAACATTGTAACTCATTGAACATAATGCCAAAATCAACAAAATTATAGTCTAAGTTCATCCACAAACTGTAAATTAAACGTTGAAAAAAACCGTGTGTCAATCCGACTTAAAACGAATGAGTTATGGTTGTTTAAAATTTCTCACAGATTGCAAAATTTTAAAAATGTTGCTGAAAAGCTGAAATTTTTTAGTTTTGATAGCTCAGCTTTTAAAGACTGTAACTCATTGAATATAATATCAAAATTAATAAAATTATAGTCTAAATTCATCTACAAATTATAAATTAAACGTTGGAAAAAACCGCGTGTCAATCCTACTTAAAACGAATTAGTTATGGTTATTTAAAAATTTTCACAGATTACACTTTTTTTAAATCGGGTCCAACAGGTTCTAAATCCAGTAAAAATCGGATTGGACCGGGAAAAAAACTGGACCAGTTTTGATAGATTCCTAGAACCGAGAACAAGCCCGGGGATCCAAAAAAATGGTCCGATCGGATCCGATCTAGTTCACCGGTCTAAATACTCACCTCTAATAAGATGTTTTAAATATGATTTCTTGTGTGTATATAGTTGGAGAGGAGGTGTCTTTATACATCAACTCTGTAAATGAAAACGAATAAAAATGAATTAAATACCGAGATTCTAATCGACGAGTATCTAATTCTTGTTTTAACGGGTTTTCAAATTGAGATTTTAGTTATGGAAAAAAGATTTACAAAGGAAATCCTAGCAAGGGGAAATATGAGAACAAACTTTATGTATGAGGAATATCACAATATTATGTCCAACCAAAATTGTGTTCTTGTCCTTAGACCTCTGGGTGTTAAGGTGTGAGATCCCCAAAATCTCGGCCAGAAAGAATTGCTTTTAAACTAATTTCAGAGTAAATCCATTTGATTTGAAAGAATTGCGGAATTTGTTCCCAAAAACAAAACATGATAAAACAATGTTTACCAAAGCATTTCATAAAAGAAATGTATTTTTCATTATATAATCAAAACTCGGGGTGTCATGTTCCGATATAGACCAACAAGCATAAACGATAACATTACAAGTCATTCAACAAATATTTACATATACAGACTTGTAAACAAAACAACTTGATGGTTCATCCATCTTACGCCCTTGCGCCACTTCCTGTAATACAAATAAAACTAAGTGGGTCAGGCTTGGGAGCCTGGTGAGAATATAGGGTTTTCAACCCACAATAAATAATTAAATTAATTATTATCAACCAACAATAACCCAGTTACCCATTCTCGTTATTCTCACTTTACGTCCCTAAAATAACTAACACAAGGGACCTAATCTAAGAATATTTTCATCGGGGTGACAACACATGTTGCGGGGGTTCCTCAGCAATATAAGTCAAATAAGGCAACCATGAGGGGGATGGAATACAGCGAATGAACACCCAAGTTCATTAACACCTACAAGTTATGAGCCTGCTAGCGTTCCACTGGACTGTCTAGAAAAGTCCGTGGTCGTCATCTAAATTCCGCTAGATGACTGTATCAAAATAACAACGAGGCCTCTCATCTGTTTATTACACACCAACTATCTACCCATGTTCCACCCAACATATTAGTAGATAAAAACATACATTTTTATACATATTTTCAAAACCTGTATAACATGCTTGATCAATACATTTTCCATATAACAGATGAGGCACACACACATAACACGTATTTCATATAGAAATAATCATATCTGTAAGATAGAAGAAAGTGAATATACATTCACACACATAACAACAAAATATACACATAACACGTATCTCGTATAAAATACTTCATAGTTATACGTTAGGAGGAAGTAACAATGCCTTCGCACGTATAAACGACGATAAACTTAATACACTCAAACCATACTTGTATTATTATTGCGTTTATGAAAGGTAGTATACACTCACTTGATCAGAAGATGATCTGACAGCACTACGGCTTGCAGAAGTCGTAATCCTCAGCAGATCTGGAAGATCTCTACGAAAATCGAACTTCTCGCGGGCAGAGCTTCGGCTCGGAAACCGCACTTCTCGGGATCTCGGGACTCGCTTCGGGACTCGGGAATAGTATCGGGGCTTCGGGATGGCTTCCGGGGTAAAAACCCAGAACTTCCGCACAAAAACGAGAGGAAATTAGCAATTAAACCCGGACCCCTCTCATCCTATTTATAGGAGGCTGGAAGCCTAAATTACGCGGGGCGTACTGCAGTACGCAGCGCGTACTGCTTCCGAAATCGTCACTGCATGTGTCATCCGAAGTGTCGACACTCTTCGTAGTACGCGGGGCGTACTCACTTATGCGGCGCGTAAGTCGGATCAGATTTGTGACTCGTCTTCGGATAATGCTTTCGAATTTTCAATTAAAAATAAATACAAATTATTTAATAAACTTCGGAAATTCATATCTTCATCATACAAACTCCGTTTTCGACGTTCTTTATATCCACGGAAAGGTGAGACTACGCTCTACAACTTTTGTTTAGACTCTGTCGGCTAATTTTGACTTTATTTTTATTATTTATTTTTAATAGGCCGGGACAGAAATTTTCGTAATAAATTCATAACTTCTTCGTTTGACGTCCGTTCTCGCCTAACTTTTTATCGCTTTGATACTAACAACGAGGTCTTCAATTCTCGTTTAGATCATGAAGGCTAAATATTGCTCTAACGTAAATTTCACTTTTTACGTTATTCAGCGGCACCGGTTCTGTCGCGAAACTTCGACAGGTCATAACTTCCTCGTTATAACTCGGATTTCCGCATTCTTTATATCTTCGGAAACTTTGTTTCAACTACTACAACATTATCTAAAGATATCAAGTTTATTTTACACTTAAATTTTGACGCTTATTTTTATTCTTAATTAATCAGACCACATAATTAAGCAATTAAGCACAAAACACATAATACTCAAATAATACATTCTTATTATTTCAAAACGGGTTACAAAGGTTAACCTAGACTATTACATTGCTAAAAATGGAAAGCCCAGAAACACAGACGTTACATAAGGTGGTACATTATATGTGGCTTTTCCGCCACAAGTTTCACACAAGTGGTTCTCTGGCTAGTTACAAGGCTTGTCTGGTAGCCAACAGACGCAATCAACAACCTAGGATAGATTGTGATGAGACATTTAGCCCAGTTGTCAAATTGATAACCATAAGTATCATTATTAGCCTTGTAATGCCTCAACATTGACACATTCATCAACTCGATGTGAAGAATGTTTTTCTTCACGACCACTTACATGAGACAATCTATATGCATCAACCACCTGGTTTTCGTGACCCTCAGTTACTGGATCATGTTTGTCTATTACAACGCTCTCTTTACGACCTCAAGCATGCCCATTGATCATGGTGCCCTCATTTTGCTCAGTATGCAATTCACATATGTTACCAACATAGTTGGACGTACTCATATTTTTTTTATACGACACTCTCAACACTACATCACATATCTTCTTCTATACGTTGATGACAACATTTTGACAGTCTATTCTATCACTTTTCTACAACAAATTATAATTAAGTTGGGACACGAGCTCATTATGATATATATGGGTGCTCTTAATTAATTTATGGGTATATTTGTCGTCTGATCTTCTACACATCTTTTTCTATTTTTTTAGAGAAGTATGCAATTGAGATTCTAGACCATGACAAAATGCTCAACTACAACCCAACTCGTACGTCTGCAAATCCAGTTTACAAACTAGATTCCATAGTTACCCCAGTTTTATACCCCACTTTATATCATAGTCTCTCCGGGGTTCTTCGATACCTTACTTTCACTTAATCAAATATTTCTTTTGTTGTTCAACATATATACTTATACATTCACGATTCGAGTAAACAACATCTTTATGCTCTAAAGCGTATTTTACACTACATCGACGGAATGATCTCTTACGATTTACAGTTTCATGTATTACCCTCTATTGGCCTTATAGCTTACTCGGACGTCGATTGGGAGGGGTGGGGGGGGGGGGGGAACCAATTAGACACTACATTTATGGTTACTCTGTTCTTATAGGGGGTAACTTGGTCTCATGATCCTCCATACGTCAGGGGGTTGTTGTTGGATAAGGTGTCTAAGTCCATAACTATTTCTGGTATGTACTTGACCCGACCCGGCATGGTCCATTTGGGTTGCATGGCACCATGCAATTGGATAGACTAAATGAGAGAAATAACACTTGGAGATTATTAATATATTATAAGTTCTAATATATTAATAATATTATTTGATTAGTTTGATCAAGAATTAATTTAGAATTAATTAAGTGATCAAAAGATAACTAATTAAATATATGGGTTGATTATGTAAATCATCCATATCTTGTATAGTGGGCTAAAAGGCTCCATGGACTATCAAGTTGGGTTCCACCCATAGGATGCTCCATGGATGCTCCATGGGAGTTACAAACCCATGGGTCATGGAAATGAAGAGTCATGACACATTAGGGTTTAACCCTAGATGTGTCAACACTATATAAGTAACATGTTCTCCACCCAAAATCGGCTACACTAAGAAACAAGAGGGCTTGGCCGATTTTGAAGAAGTGAGTATTCTCTCATAAGTTCTTCCAAGAGCATTTGGTGTTGTGTGAAGCATTTGAGGCATCACACTTGGGGTGCTAGGCTCACAAGGTTTCAAGGAACACAAACAACAACAAGGTAAGTTATTCTATCTATACTTTATGTTAAAATTGTTCCCCATGTATGCTAGATAGGAATATAACCTTGGAATTCAACTTTGCATGACAATTAGACAAACATAGATCCAAGGTTATTAGGGTTGCATGTACACTTAGGAAGTGTTAGAATGCTCAAAACCCATCAGTGGTATCAGAGCCTAGGCTTGTTTGCTCTTATTTGTGCTTAAAAGTTGAAAACAGAATCGGAAATTTTGCTGTCTGCGAATGGACTCGTCGAGTCTATAGGGGGGACTCGTCGAGTCCATGAGTATCTTCAACCAACTCGGCGAGTCAGTTCGTGCACTCGGCGAGTAGGGTCGACTGAGTGCAGATTTTCGATTCAATTGCTGAAAATGAATTAGAAACATTACCCTAAACTGTTTTGGTAATTGAAAACTTGTTTTTTGGTGGTGTAATGTCTTTGCTAGTTCATTTACAACAACTAGTGATCAAAATTACAAAGTTTTATGTAATTTTTGATTGTGTTCATATTCATGTTCTTGTTCTTATGATGTTTTAGATGATCATAGGAATTATTTGTAACCTATGTGGTAGATTAATTCTTGATCATAATGTGTTTTAATGGAGTCCATAACTTATCCTTAAGTTATGGAAAACCAAGAGTCACACTTGAGTTAAAACCATTAAGAAAACACAAGAGTTAGAAAAATGAAGAGTCTTCATTTTATTACTCTATTAAACTCATAAGTTACAAGAAATGAAAAGTTTTGAAAGTTACAAAACTTGCCCTCAAGTTTTGGAACAAGTAAAGTTAAGTTAAAACTTTAAGTTCCAACCCCTAGAATTTTAAAAGTTAAAATTCAACCCTTATACTTATATTATGATGATTTAATAATTATATATATATATATGTATAAGAATAAAGTCATCTTACCGCTAGTACGCCTCATTCACGAAGTTGGTCTATAAGGTGGGTATAAGGTTGTTGCCTATAAAATGGTGACTTAATGGGTGAACATTCTCACCCACCGCTTGCTTGACTGGTGGAGGGTCGTTAGCTGAACGGGTAAGACAAGGACTTATAAATTCTCATTCAAAGTATGATGAATATATAATAAAGTAACTAAATGTTTATTAAATTCCCAATCTTAGTTACTTTAGGAAAAATGTGAATAAGGTGCTAATCCATGAAATTACACTTTACACTTTGTCTAAGTCGTTGGTGGAGCGTGTGTGGTTAACCGGCACACTAACTTGGACTTAACAAGGTAGGTAAAGGGTGACTTAAGGTTTATTATAGTATCGGTGGAGCGTGTGTGGTTTACCGGCACATCGATTGAGTGATAAACTTTAAGGGTACCAAGTGATTTGCATGGTTACTTCACACCTCGTTTTGTGATCCTCGGCATCCCAGTCACAAAACCTGGAGGGCACTCTCGAGATTGAAACATGCCTTTGAAAAGTTCATTGAATCTCAAAGAATCTAGGAATTTCTAAAACCAATAAAAACTAAATATCTAATATTTCGGTTTTCGTGGTGGAAATTGGTGAATCGTCATTCACCTACCTTTCAAATATAGTATAGCTTAGATTACGGCATACCTCTTCTAAGTTATATTATATTGTGATTGGATCCTAGCCTTAATATTACATTTGGGTGTTTTATTAAGGACTCTCTTAAATCTATACTAAACTTGTCCTTCCTTTTCAGATGTCTTCAAATAATGCTTCTGGCTCGAATCCTAATGGCTCCTTTACTCTTATGAGTCTGTGTGGGAAAGTCACCTTTGATGGATCCAACTTCAATAAATGGATCAGAAACATCAGGATGATTACCCGCTACGAGGACAAAGAATATGTCCTTGACAAGGAGCTTAAGGAAATTGACGAGTCCACTGCAACTCCCCAGGAGATCGCTGACTTTCATACTCATGAAAGAGATGCAACCAAGGTGGCTTGCATCATGTTGGCCACCATGACAGCTGAACTCCAAAAGTCTTATGAAGATTTCTACCCTTATGAAATGCACCAAGATTTGATGGAAAGATACCATCAAAGTGCACGACAAGAGAGGTACGAAGTCATCTGCTCCATGATAACAACCATGATGAAGGACGGAGAGTCTGTCACGATCCACATGCAGAAAATGCAAAGGTATGTGGATCGTTTGCTGAAGCTCAATGTGAACTTCCCTGAGGAGCTTGCAATAGATATCATTTTACACTCTTTACCATCATGCTATGATCAATTCCGCATGACATATCACATGAACAAGGAAGAGGTCACCCTCAGCAAACTTCAGGGACTTCTCAAGACCGCAGAAACAGGTCTTAAGGGGAAGTCGGTTGCTATCACTCCTACTCCAGACTCAACTCCGGTCTTGGCAATCGGGCAAAGTCGAGGGAGGAAGAGAAAGAGATCATCGAAGGGTACCAAGGCTCGGACCCTTGATGGCTCTTCTTCAAGTGGAACCAAGAAAGGTTTCATTACTCCTTCTTCTGACCCAAAAGAGGCTGAATGCTTCTATTGCCATGAAAAAGCTCATTGGAAGCGGAACTACCCAAAGTACCAGCAGGATGTGAAGGATGGGAAAGTTAAACCCAACCATGCAGGTATTTACACTATCATTTCTAATAACTCACCCCATTCGAAATCTTGGGTCCTTGATACCGGTTGCGGTATTCATATTTGTTGTGACTTGCAGCGACTAGGAAGAAGTGAGAATGTGGAGCAAGGAAGAATAAACTTAATCATGGGGAATAGGAAAGTTACACCTGTCACCAAGATTGGAGTTTATACTTTACCGCTAAGTAGTGGGTTAAATTTAGATTTGAATAAATGTTGTTATTCGCCAGAAATGGCAAGAAATATTATTTCCTTTCATGCATTGTACAAACAAGGTTTCACCTTTTCGTTTGATAATGAAGTTGGTTCGATTAATGCTTTCTTTAATAATGTACTTTATTTTAAAGCATTACCTTGTGATGGTGTGTATGAAGCTGTATCTATTGTAGATAACTTAGGAAATAATGTTTTGTGTATTGATTCTACTAATAATAATAACTTGGATAAAGCATCATTATGGCATTGTCGTCTTGGACATATAAGCAAGAAACGCATAGGCTAACTCCAAAAAGATGGAGTCTTGGAGTCGTTTGACCTAAAGTCAAATGATAGTTGCGAATCATGCTTACTTGGAAAAATGACAAAGTCACCCTTCACAGGCTCGTGTGAAAGGGGTGAAGGTTTGTTGGACCTTATACACACGGATGTGTGTGGACCATTCAAACATGCCACAAGAGATGCTAATCGTTATTATTTGACTTTTACTGATGATTACAGTAGATATGGATATGTCTACTTAATCAAGCATAAATCAGAGACTTTCGAGAAGTTTAAGGAATTTAAACAGGAAGTCGAGAATCAATTGGGCAGGAACATTAAGATGCTTCGATCCGATCGAGGTGGTGAGTATCTTAGTTCAGAGTTCCTCGACTATCTAAAGGAATGTGGGATTGTCTCACAATTGACACCTCCCGGGACACCGCAGTTGAATTGTGTGGCTGAGAGGCGTAATCGAACCTTGTTGGACATGGTTCGTTCCATGATGAGTCGAGCTTCGCTACCAATCTCATTCTGGGGGTATGCCTTAGAGACTGCCGCCCATATCCTTAATCTAGTCCCTACAAAGAAATTTGCCAAAACTCCTCACGAGATGTGGACTGGTAAAGTACCTAAACTAGACCACATCAAGATTTGGGGTTGCGAGGCTTTTGTGAGACGCGAGACTCATGATAAGCTCAAACCCCGAAGCGAGAGGTGTATTTTCATCGGCTACCCACAACAATCCTTTGGTTACCTCTTCTACAGACCTAATGACAATGTGGTCTTTGTAGCAAGAAGAGGAGTCTTTCGAGAAAGAGAGTTTATAAGCCAAGGAGACAGTGGGAGGCAAGTTGATCTTGAAGAAATTCAAGAGTCAAGTGGTGAAGGAACTTCAAACTCTAGCCCTCAACTTGAGGAGGAAACTCCTGTTGAGCCACTTGACGAATCTGTACCTCTGAGGCGTTCCACGAGAGTTAGTAGTGCACCTGAGCATTACTATGGATTCCATATTACTGCAGAAGGTGAGACACTTATTAGTGATGAAACACTAGTAAGTCAAGATGACCCTAACAGCTACGAGGAAGCCATGGCAGGCCCCGAGTCTGCTAAATGGAAAGAGGCTATGGATAGCGAGATACAATCCATGTATGACAATCAAGTTTGGAACTTGGTTGAGAATGTACCAGGTCGAAAGACTGTAGGTGCAAATGGGTCTTCAAGAAGAAGACCGACATGGATGGTAAAGTACACACTTATAAGGCTAGACTGGTTGCAAAGGGATTCTCTCAAATTCCTGGAGTGGATTATGATGAGACCTTTTCTCCGGTAGCTAAGATTAAGTCTATTCGGGTTCTGTTAGCCATAGCCGCATTTCATGACTATGAAATTTGGCAAATGGATGTCAAAACCGCTTTCCTTAATGGGAAGTTGGCTGAAGATGTTTACATGAGTCAGCCAGAGGGTTTTGTCAGCAACGAGTACCCTAATAGAGTGTGTAAGGTTGAGAAATCCATTTATGGATTAAAGCAAGCACCTCGCAGATGGAATCTTTGCTTTGATGAAAAGGTCAAGGAATTTGGCTTTTCTAGGAGTGAAGATGAATCTTGTGTATATGTCAAGGCTAGTGGGAGTATAGTTAGCTTTTTGGTATTGTATGTGGATGACATACTACTCATAGGAAACGACATTCCAACCCTGCAGGAAGTAAAGTCCTGGCTTGGAAAGTGTTTCGCTATGAAGGACCTTGGTGAAGCTGCCTATATTTTAGGGATAAGGATCTTGAGAGATCGGAGTAAAAGACTAATTGGACTTAGTCAAAGTACCTACTTGGAGAAGGTTCTGAAGAGATTCAGAATGCAAGACTCCAAGAAAGGAGAGTTGCCCATCCAGAGTAACGCCAAACTGAGTAAGACACAAAGCCCTAACACTAAGGCTGAGATAGCAGAAATGAATCGAGTACCTTATGCTTCGGCTGTAGGATCGATCATGTATGCTATGACGTGTACTCGACCTGATGTAGCCTTTTCCCTGAGCATGGTTAGCAGGTTTCAGGGGAACCTTGGCAAGGCACACTGGACTGCGGTAAAGAATATTCTCAAGTACCTGCGAAGGACTAAGGACTGGGTCCTTACCCTCGGTGGGAGTGATGACTTGAGAGTTGTAGGGTATAGTGATGCTAGCTTCCAGACTGATAGGGATAACTTCCTCTCTCAGTCGGGCTGGGTCTTTACCCTAAATGGAGGAGCAATTTCTTGGAAGAGTTCCAAGCAAGAGACAGTGGCAGATTCTACTTGTGAATCAGAGTATATTGCAGCTAGCGAAGCAGCAAAGGAGGCGTTATGGCTGAGGAACTTCATTGGAGACCTTGGAGTTGTACCAGCTATTAAAGAGCCAATGGAAATTTTCTGTGATAGTGAAAGTGCTGTTGCCTTAGCCAAGGAACCAAGGGATCACGGGAGATCCAGACACATCGACAGAAAATACCATTTCATCAGACACCAGATCGAAGAAGGACTCCTCGTGGCAAAGAGGGTATCATCAGATGAGAATCCGGCAGATCCCCTCACGAAGGGACTGACTCGGGTTAAGCATCTCCAGCATGCTCGGAGCATAGGGCTGAAGGATGATATTAGATTTAGTGGTTAGATAACCTCGAAATTTGTAAAGTGAAATTGACATTTGATGATGAATAAAAGTGTTTTATTTATGAGTAAAGTGTTACTATCTCTTGTCGATCGTTTACTATATTTCTTTTGCATGTTTTGACTTCCAAAATAATTTTGTTTGGTATAACATATTATTCAAACCTCCACAGTCGGTCATATGTCGGAAGTAGGTATGAATCAAGACTGTCATGTTTGGTTGTAGAGGTCTGGGACAAGGCTACAACAATCATGAGTGCTCATAAGTTCTGAGCATTGGACTCAACCCACGCTCACTGGAATCACTTCATGGAATTCTATCTCGAGTGATCGTGAGACGGTAATATCATATAAGTCTTTAAACCTAGAGATATGATTTGTTACTTACAAGTTGGTTATGCATTGATTGTACGAAAAACGCATTGGTAACTCGATGTTATAAAATCGCGCTCTTATATGTAATTCAATGAGTAGTAGAACAAACATATGAGTCGAAGTTTATCTGTTCCTTCTTGGATTAGAAGCTGATATCTGGGCCCCTCGATGATTTTGTTTTGACCTATGTACCGGGCCCGGTCAGAACTAAATTGATGTGTTCAATGAAGTTCTTTGTCAAACAAATCGGAAATCGGGAAACAAACTGTTTGACAATAAGTAAGACATTGTTCCATGTATTTGTCCGACTGATATCTAGAACAGAGGATTATATGATCACTTATCTTAAATGGCGTACCATCATCTTCTCAGTTTCGAGAAACCTTGAAAAGAGCTACGATTGCCAATCGGTTCCTGAAGTCATACTTGCAGTAATAGTTATTAGACTTATCCAAGTGGGAGACTGTTGGATAAGGTGTCTAAGTCCATAACTATTTCTGGTATGTACTTGACCCGACTCGGCATGGTCCATTTGGGTTGCATGGCACCATGCAATTGGATAGACTAAATGAGAGAAATAACACTTGGAGATTATTAATATATTATAAGTTCTAATATATTAATAATATTATTTGATTAGTTGATCAAGAATTAATTTAGAATTAATTAAGTGATCAAAAGATAACTAATTAAATATATGGGTTGATTATGTAAATCATCCATATCTTGTATAGTGGGCTAAAAGGCTCCATGGACTATCAAGTTGGGTTCCACCCATAGGATGCTCCATGGATGCTCCATGGGAGTTACAAACCCATGGGTCATGGAAATGAAGAGTCATGACACATTAGGGTTTAACCCTAGATGTGTCAACACTATATAAGTAACATGTTCTCCACCCAAAATCGGCTACACTAAGAAACAAGAGGGCTTGGCCGATTTTGAAGAAGTGAGTATTCTCTCATAAGTTCTTCCAAGAGCATTTGGTGTTGTGTGAAGCATTTGAGGCATCACACTTGGGGTGCTAGGCTCACAAGGATTCAAGGAACACAAACAACAACAAGGTAAGTTATTCTATCTATACTTTATGTTAAAATTGTTCCCCATGTATGCTAGATAGGAATATAACCTTGGAATTCAACTTTGCATGACAATTAGACAAACATAGATCCAAGGTTATTAGGGTTGCATGTACACTTAGGAAGTGTTAGAATGCTCAAATTCCATCAGTTGTATCTTGTTTGAGCGTGGAAGCCAAATACAGAGGGATCGCTAATGTTGTAGCTAAAACTAGTTGACTCGTAAATATATTTTGTGAACTTCATAAACCAATGAACAAAGCCACCCTTGTTTATTCGGATAACGTAGTGCAGTGTATAAGTATTCCAATCATGTTTAACATCAACGGACGAAACACATCGAGATTGACATTCACTTTGTCTAGGACAAACTTGTCGTTGGACTTGTTTGAGTTCTTCATGTTCAATCATCATCCCAGCATGCCAACATATTCACAAAATACATGCCAATATCACCTTTTTACAACTCCAAAGACAGTTTGAACGTTCGACAACATTACAAACAAATTACGGTGATGTTAACTATAGTCTTCTTTCATGTATTTATTGATGTACCACTATTTTTTGTATATAGTATTGTATAGCCTAACCTTATTATGGAAGACCCATACATTTCTAATGTTGGATTAAAGTGTCTAAGCTCATAACTAAATTGGTATATACTTGTAATTAGAAGCAAAGTCCTTTTGGGCTCCCTCACAACTAGTAACTGAATAGAATGACATTGGGATAGAGAGGATAATTTATTAATATATAATATGATTAACATATTAACTGGAAATAAAAATAATTAATTAAGAATTAATCAAAATTAATTTGGATTTAATTTTGGTTTAATTAGAATTAATTAAATGTGTAAGGACTTAAGTTATAACTGTTTAAGAGTTGAACAAGGAAGGATTCTAAAACCTTCCTTGATGGGATAATTTTGATGTAACACCGTAAATTTTCAAAACAAAATTTTCAAATTTAAATTATCAACATCACATAAAAATTTCCAAAATCTCAAGTGTCGTTATCATAACATATTTCAAAATAGTTTTCAAAAGTAATTATCAAAATCCAGGATCCACATTCATGACTCCTTTCCCTTGTGTATGTGTGTGTGTACAATCTAGCCGCCGCCTTCCCGCGATCCTGAGAAACGTGAAACACATAACACATAACACAGTAAGCACAAAGCTTAGTGAGTTCCCTAAAATACCACATACAACATACTAGCCACTCGAGGCTATAACTAAAGGATGTCTTCCGACCAATGTGTCTCAGTGGACCTTTCGGCTCCACAGTTCTCGTAAACCTTTCGGTCCTACCATGATTTGCCTTCCAGACCAACTCTGACTGCCTTCGGGCCATAACTATGATTGCCCTCCGGCCATAACTCCGATTGCCTTCCGGCCATAACTCTGATTTCATTCCGGCCCTGACCTTTCAGTCCCAAGCATACAACATATACATATCACATAAATTCACATAACCCATATTAATACATAAGACCTTCTAGTCACATATAAATTCCACTCTAAGTAACGTATAGTGAGAAGACTCACCTCGGATGATGTACAACCCCCTATAAATGTTGTTGCTACGCACCAACCACTAACTCTGAGCCAAAACCACATTTATCTCAATTAGAACTAATTCCAAACTCTCACTCATTGGGTCTAGAGGTTGATCAACAACCAGTCCAGCGATGTCCTAAACACATTGGGCCCACCAAGGCCCAATAATAAATGGGCCCTCTTAAGGTCCAATTCTCAAACTAACTGGCAAGCCCAACCCAAGGGCCCGAAAAATAAATATATAATTCCCTGATCCAAGACTCTATTACATCAAGCCCAACACTCAAGGCCCAACACGATCCTTAACCCAAAATCCTACAGTGGGGTTATGCGGGGCGTACCCCCTTTAGTACGCGCATCATACACACTCATGCGTGAGACTGATCGGGGCACCAACCCAGTACGTGGGGCGTACTAGGATTTACGCTCGGTGTACACCCAGTTTTGCTTAAGTCCTTTTTCTTGGTCTTAACCCGTTAAGACCTTAACTCATCTCTAGGATCTAGACTCCTTAATAGCTTTTATTCCATAAAGTTAGGGACTTTAAGCCTTTGCATGGCTAATGTGGTCTCAAACTCACAAAACCCTCATTCTCTTTTCTCATTAAGCCCTTATCTCATGCATGACTCTATTCTCACATCCAAGATCTCATATTTATGGAACCACTCCATTAAAAACACTCAAAAGGATAGATAATGAGCTCTGGAGTTTAACAACTCATAAAGCTTCAAGCTTTGGGACCAAAAACCCTAAAATGGACCATACTATGCAAACAAAAGGAATATGAAAGCTTTGAGCTTTATACCTTCAATTGATGCTCCATCCTCATAAAAGCTTAGATCCAAAGACTAGACTCCAACTCCTTCCCCTTTAATTCTCCTTCTTCATTCCAAGGACTCTCAAAGTCACCTCAAAAGCTCTCATGTATTCACCAGCTCATATGTACGAAGACTTGGGGTCTTTTTAGAGGGTTTATTCTCTGAGAAGGTGGCCAAGAATGAGGCCATATCATTCTTTATATAGGATCATTTAAAATGTTAGGGTTTTCATTTACAGTTAAGTACGCCCATCATTCCTCTTGGTACGCCCAGTGGACTAGGTGGTCCTTCATCTATTCCACGTTCATAGGTATGCTAAGCTAACCCATACTTACGCCCAGTGTACCCGTTTGCCACCCATTCTTAATAAGGACTAAATTTTCCATATCTTCCAAACTATCATAGCTTCTTTCTTACAAGTCCGATTCCAGCGATTCTTACTTCCACGGAGAGGTGACGAGAAGCTCTACGCTTCTATGAACTTGTCATAGTCTCAAGGCTCTACAAACCAAAACTCAAAACTCATATTTGATTAAACATGATGTTGCAATTCTCCCCCACTTAAATTGATTTCTCCCTCGAAATCGTTCTTTTTCTTCGTATAGATCGAAACAATAACCCGAATAGCACAACCGTAAAATCTCTTAACATTCAACGATCCTTCTCCCAAGACATCCAAAACCAAGTAGAAATTTCCAAAATAAAGAAGGAAGAACCCTTTTTTTCCGTGAAGGTACCTGCTTTAACTCTCTAGAACTGGAAACTATAGTGGGCTGTCTCCTCGACAGACCGCCCATGCAGAATATCACCCCGATAACGCTCATCGAATAACAAACCCGTATAAAAACAATCCCAACTCTGAGTACCAGGTCAGCTCCCGACCCAATGGTTGAACCTCTAAGGGCTACCCCTTGTACATCCAATAAAATAACTTTACAGCCCTCCTGCTTACAATAGCTATCTCGGCTCATCGCGACGCACAAGTCACGATGTTAACTTTAACCCAAGCGAAAGCTACAACCCATCAGAAATCGATCCACCTTGGTCTAAGATATCAAATGAAGATCAACACCCTTCTATATAGATCCCATCTCTAAATCCGGAATCTAATTTTGCCTACCCAACGCACCACCGGAACCAACTCATACTCGAGAGTCTAGTCCGACACAGAATTGGAATCATTCGTCCCGAAGAACCACTCAACTCATCACTCATGACCCGTAACTAGTGCGTACACCACTTCTTCAATTCCCTTTGATTACGACAACCATAACTCAAATAAGAATATAACAATTCCCAAAAAAATGGAGACCCCAGTCTCTGAAGGGTTTTAGCCATAAGAACATCCTATGTGCTCATGCAAACCCTAATGCTTGGATCTAGGTTTCTCTATTGTACATGCAATTCATCCAAGACTTTAAACACTAGTTCTAGCATACAATTAATCATATTAACATGTGAAAGGGTTTTAGATCTTACCTTGATTGTCATGTAGCAATAACAATCACAAATCCTCCTTGTACTGACTTTAGAAAGCTTAGAGTCACAAATGTCACTCCTCTAATGGTTCACAAACACCAAGAGCAAGAGGATGAAGAATAAGGAGAGGGGAGGCTGCTAAAAACGTGTGGAAACCCTAAGGAATAAGTTTTTACATTTTTGAGTCTTAAGGGTCCTTTAAATAGTGAGGCTATTAGGGTTATCTAACAAGGAAACCCTAATTTGGATGCTTAGGCCCTAAGCAACCCATGGACTCCCTCCTTAGAGGCCTTGAACGATTTGTAATGGGTTTCCCCATAGAATTCGTCCACCCCTCTAATATGGAGTCCATTAGCCCAATATTTAACTATCACATAATTGACAATTCTTGTCCCTTAAGTTTAATTAATGTCTTTTAGCCACAAACTTAATTCTTATTAATTCTTGACTAATATTAATTAAACAATATGATTTCTCCTTTAATATATTATTCTCATAATATATTAATAAATCATAATTAATCCTTTCTCTCAATAATTCATCCTATCAAGTTGCTTTGGTGAAGGCAACCCAAAAGGACCATGCACATCGGGTCAAGTACATACCAAAATAGTTATGGACTTAGACACTAATCCAACAGTCTCCCACTTGGATAAGTCTAATAACTATTCTACGTATGACTTCAGATCCTGATCTGCAATCGTAGCTTTTCAAAGCCGCTGTCAACTCTGATCTTATCAGATACGTGTGTCCTTTAGATAAGGAATCATATATTCCCCCATTCTAGATATCGTATAGATATAAGACATGAATTCTAATCATTCTCTCTGTACTATTTCCCGACTTCCGATTTATGACGACTGACAACAAACTACAATTGATCACATCAAATTAGTCCCGGCTCAGCCAAACGCTTAGGTGCCATCACTAAATCATCGAGGGGCCCAAAGATATCACTTTTATCCTACTTTGGATAAAAGGAACGGATAAACTTTGACTCAATGCTCACTTTCACTCACTTACCGAACTACACACAACAATATGTTTTATAACACCAAGTTACTGGTGCGTTTACATATTATCAATGTGCAACCGACTCGCAAGATACAACTCATACATCTCGGTTTCAAGAATATAAGATGTTATCGTCTCACCAATCACTCGTGATATAATTCATGAAGTGATCCAAGTGAGCGTGGGTTTAATCCAATGCTCAAATCATATTCAAAGCACTCATGAACGTTGCAGCAAACAGTTGCTTATGTCTAATACACTTTAGTCAATCCACACACCAATTCACGACAGTCTTCATTCATACCTACTTCCAACATATGAACGACTGTGGTCCGTTCGAATAATTTGACTGTTCTGAACCAATTAAATTATTCAGGAAGTCAAAACATGCAAAGTGAAACACAAGAATAATACTAATCCCATATGGCCCCAAACTTTTGAGTATAAATAAAACACCTTTTATCTATCACCATATTGATTACTCATTATTTGTTGTTTCGGGTAATCAACTTCTTACTTGAATTATTACTAGACTTGTCCCATGTTCTCAGCATGTACACAATGTTTACCTATGGTCCTTATTTTGTGAAATAGATCAAATGAACACATTTCCAATTATAGTCATTTCACAATTCCTAATCCTTTTTCACAAGTGAATTAATATGAAATTCTTACCACTTATATAATATGCTAGGTTCTAACATTTTATGAAATGATCCTTTCATAATGTCATAGTACAAAAGTCACAATGACTATTGCCAATTAAATTACAAAGTCCTCTATCTGAGATTGTTACGATACAATTCCATAGACGTGATGTCTCTCACTCAAAGTACATTCCTTGAACATCCTTTTGCATAAAATTTTCTAATCTAGACATAGACTCTCAATATCCAACTCCTAATATTCTTAATATAATCTTATCTATTCATAATAATGTCGATATGGTCCATCCAATACTATACTTCCAACTACTCACAAGCGACCAATCCTCGACGAACTTTGGATCGTCCTTTGATAGTTGTTTAATTATCTTAGTCAAAACCGATTCTTATTCTTTTTCCTTCTAAATGCGCTAGACATTTGGAAAATTTTAGAATGGTCAAATATTATAGCATCTGTAATCGATCCTTTACCCGAAGCGTATGGGATACGATGCATAATGTCTTACACAAAGATACGATACTTTATCAATCTTTTGCCATAATATTTTATGTGTCTCATTCTTACAATTCGAACTATGAAGAGGGATACCGTAATCATAATCGAAATTTAAGAACACACTATGTATCCTTTGACTAAATTTACTAAAATTTCTCAATCTAAGCTTTAGATTTTGAAATGAAGTACAATATTCTCTCCCTTAATTATAGCAAAACAATTATTCAACCCTTACGACTTTGCAAAGTATAACTCTTGTTTTCTATAATTAATATTGCTAACTTGCAATACTTGCCTTAATAATCATACAAGCATAATATTTATGCTCCCACTATCATGATGATTATTATCATATAAGCATAACACTTATGCTCCCACTAGCTTTGACACGTATTTAGAAAACAGCTTAACTTCCAAAAAAACAATACCTATTGAATTTCTTAAGTTCATATTTCTAATACTTAATGCTTTGATAATCTTTTATATAAGTTTCTTAATCTCATACACCTTTGTCTAAGATAGCTCATATGTGTGTCTAAACAATTTATACTAATTGCCAAATCTCACAATTCGGATCATGGAAAGGGATACCGTAACCATAATTGAATTCGAGAATACAATTTCACAATCACTATCTTCATAAAATCTCTCTTAGTGAAAGAATTTCCTCACAGTCATCTTCATGAAGGAGGAAATCTTATGACAATTAATTTTTAATGGTTTATGTGTTCCTATCCATGTGAATTTGTCAAAACCAAAGTTTACGAAAAATTCAAACTCATATGGACCGAACCTTCTCAATCTTGATCTCTTGCCTTATGGTAACACGACTGCCCACCATGTCTTCCAAGTAGTTAAGTAGCTCACCCTTTCTTATCAATGTACTTTTCATTGATCAAGGTGCTTGCCTTTTATGCGTTCAAATGAGAACTCATAGAACTTACATGCATAATTAACTCAATTGGAACGGCAAAGAAACATGATAGTTTCAACACGATAGGTTGTAAACCTCAAGTCGTGTGCTAGTGATGTTTGATAAGGTTTATTTTGATTTGTTCTTGAACCCTTTCAAGACCATTAAGACTCCCACTAACTCCTTGTCATATAAGATTCTCTTGTCAATAAAAATTACTTGACAAACGAATATTCAAGGGTTAGTGTAACTTTTATCAAGACAGAACACTTCATAAAATTGGTCCTAGTTGGTCTTTGTCTTATTCAAAACATCACAACTTTCCACATTTGATGATTGTTATAAACCTTCTTAAGACTTGTCACTTAATGTCACAATCTTAACTCTAAGATTTGTTTTTGGAACGAAGTATGATTGACTTCTTGATTTAACCATTTCTTCAATTCTTGATTCCTCTTCTCAGACATACAATTGCTCTAAGACTCATTTAGAGGATCAATTGAGATATGGTTCTTAATCATTAAATCCTATCATAAAACATAATAAAAGGTACTCTCCCTCTTATTAGAATAGAGAAACTTTATCTTTCTGCCTACTTGATTCTTCTTATTCGTTCTGCTATTGATTTAAACTCTTTCAAATCAACTCGGAATTACACTTAATCTTATAAGTATAATCATATCCACTAAACCTTTAGTAAATCATGACGAATATCTTTGTCACTCTTGTGGTGGACTTGATCAACACACAACCTTGTGTACTTGATCTATTAGTCCTTCACTTGACACTTTGTCAACGAATTAGTCTAATTTCCAAATATGAAACTTCTCATTCATCATGCATTACTTGTTATATGATTCCAAGCTTCTATCCAATTGAAACTTGGGCGATGAGGAAGTTTCCCTATTTGGTAAATTCTTGACCTTTCCACAAATAACATAATTAAGAATCAAATCCATTATTGCTAATAATAGAAATCTTCAAACATCAATTTTTCATGCATGCCATTGTAAGGATAAATAAATAATATAAAACCAAAATTTTATTTTATTGCGGAAAAATTTGTCCTTACAACGCAATTCATCGAAAAACTATGTTAATACATATTTCGTAGCAATCTTTTCTAACTCTAAGTAGTAGCTCAAGAATCCAATCTTCAAGCAATGCGATCGAAATCCATTTCTTCACGATTAGATTCCGCTCACTTCTTCCCTTAAGCTTCCTCTCCTTTTCTTTGATCTTATAAAGCATCAATTGTAATCTTATCACATCATGTATTAAGAATCTAGAATAGGAACTTAAAAGAGTTAGTTAATGGATTTTACCTAAAGTAGAGCCATACGTTTTGACTCTCCCATCTCTTAGATCTCTTAGGTAAATAGGGCAGCTTCGTCTCCAATGCCCCTTCTCTTGGCAATAAAAGCAAATTGACTCTTTTGGAACAACACATGGAACCACTTCAGACTTTGCCTTTCTCTTATAATCAAAACTTTTCGATCATGGCATGCCTTTCGTTGCCATTGCCTATATCCATAGAGGTCTCGAAGTCAGATTCATCAATCAATTTTGCTTTTCCAATGCGCTAACCATCGCTGATTCAGCATCAATAAGCATGTAGGTGAGATCTATAAGGGTCACATCGTGGTTCATCATATAGTACTCTCTTACGCAGTCACTATACGAGTTACGAAGTGACTGAAGAACCCAGTCAACAGCCGGCTCCTCACAGACAACGGATCACAACATTCTTAACCTATCAATGTGTGACTTCATCTTTAGGATGTGTGCACACACCAACTTTCCTTGTTCATGTTTACTTGCCAAAAGGGCTTGAGTGAGCTTGAAATTTTCAAGCCTTCGAACTTGTGGGTTTAGGGAGAATAATTGGAGGAGGTGGAGGAAGTGAAGCATGATCTCTTGTTCCTTGATCGAATCGTGGAATATCATCTTCATGTGGAAAGCTTGTTCCACGGGATTTGGGAATACCATAGTTGTCATACTTTGACATCTACAAAATGGGAGAAAACAAATTCAAGTTAGTTGATTAGAATCCAAGATGTGACACCCAAATAAAACATCGAGGCTAGGATCCAACACAATACACTACAACCAGAAGTATGTTTTCTCTGTACTGGAGTAGTATGTTTTCTCTGTACTGGAGTAGTTTTCTGTATTTGTACTTGTATAAAAACTATGTTATTGTAAGTGCCTGGATTCACTAGTTATACTTGTAAAATAATTTATTATACTTTTATAATAAAACTATGTGAAGTTGTTTACTTTCTCATACACTAATCGTAGTGTTCAATACCAAATTGTGAGTTATTATAACCATACTTGATAACCTAGGATGGCCTGAAACGTCGTTCTCCAGGTGTCGGAATTGATACGACATTTGTCACCCAGGCCTGTCGGCCTAGCTATTACAAGCAGCTCAGGTGCGGAATTGTCAGTCTCGTATAGATCTATACACGAATTCATGCTCTCCTTCCAGGAGAGTCTTGTTATAATTTCAAGGATTTGTTGGTACTTAGGTAAGTACTTGAAGACGTGTCTAGAATAATTGAAAATCTTTTGAAATGAATAACGGTTCCTATGTTCCATAAACTATACACATTATAGTTTATATGTTCGTTTGTGTTGTATCTTTGTATTCAGTAATAATGATATCGATGTTCCATAAACTATACCTATTATAGTTTATAAGTATGTTCTTATATCGTTTCATGAATTCGTAGAATAATAAAGATGTTCCATAAACTATACCTGTTATAGTTTATAAGTGGGTTCCGTTTTCAGTGTAAATATTCTGAAATATTTCCTTTGCTCAGCGTGTTATAAAGGATTAAAATTTGTACTCATACATATAGGACATATATATGTAAATATGTTTTGGTGGAAACAATGGCTAAAATTGGCTGATACGATCTAAAGTAATGTGAAAATATTTGAAAATCGTTTGAATATTTGCACAAAGGATTAAAATTTGGAATTGTTTGAAATGTTGAAATGGGTTTTCGGTGGACAAAATGGAGTTTTCGTTTGGGAAAACGTGTTTTTGGTTGGATCTTGATGTTCTTGACTGAACGTTTGAAGATTTGAAGATACTATGAATGTTCTTGGGGAATTGGTTGAAGATTTGAAGATTCTGGACACAATCGTAGCTATTTGCACGCATCAGTTAGCCCGATGTAGATTACATGTTTTTAGACTTTGGTCCGATGTCGGGGCAAGCCCGAGGAAGGATTTGTATGCTTGATGTCTTCATGATTCTTGCATGTGTTTGTTTATATGTTCCAGACTTTCGTCCGATTCCGGGGAAAGCCTGAGGAATATTTAGTTATATGATATGTGTTATGTGTTCCATACTTCGGTCCGATGTTGGGGCAAGCCCGAGGAAGGATTTAGCTTATATGTTTATGTTATGTGTTTATGTTATATGCTTGTTCATATGTGATATGTATACCAGATTTCGCTCCGATGTCGGGCGCGCCCGATGCCAGACTTCGGTCTGACGTCGGGCGGGGCCCAATGTAGTGGGCAAAGCCCAATGTATGACATTATGTGATTATGTGTATGGCATGCGGTAGTTTAGGGAAACCCACTAAGCTTCATGCTTACAGTTTTCAGTTTTGGTTTCAGGTATTTCCACTAGCAAAGGGAAGAGCTCGTGATGATTGCAGTGCACATACCATTCATGCAGCCTGAGATGTTTTAGACTCTGATATTTTGAGACATGATTTTTGACATAGCTTTTTGTATGATGACTTGAGATACATAATTTATGATTTTCTTGTGATGTTTGATGGTTTATGGGTTTTCTTAAAAGATTATAAAACGAAAATTTTGGGATGTTTCAACTTATCTTAGGGCCAATGTCTAATTTGAATAAGAGTTTGGCAGTTGCTACGGAAAGCATACTTTGTTGTTTGGTTCAAGTTTATACTTGCAATTGTAGTTATAGACTTATCCAAGTGGGAGACTATTGGGTTAAGGTTTCTAAGCTCATAACTAAAGAAGCAAAGTCCTTTTTGGGTTGCCCTCATAAATAGTAACTAAATAGAATGACATTTAAAGAGAGAGGATAACTTATTAATATATTATATGATTAATATATTAATTGGAAATACTAATAATTAATTAAGAGTTAATCAAAATTAATTTGGATTTAATTATGGGTTAATTAGAATTAGTTATAGGTGCGAGAACTTAAGTTGTAATTGTTCAAGATTTGAACAAGGAAGGATTCCATAACCTTCCTTGATGGGACGATTTTAAGGAGACCCATTTAGGGTTTCTGTAAGCCTCGTGAAGATAAGGAAATTGGATAACCAACCAGATTTGAAATATTGTTATTATCTTCAAGATTAGGGTTTCCAGGGTTTTCCTATCAACTATAAATAAGTCCCCTTGGATGCTTATTTTCTCCCACCACTTTTATCAAACGGATGACCGATTTTATCCTTCCCTCATCCTCTCTCCTCTTGTCTTCTAGTTGCTAGGGTTTGGGTACAAACCATTAGAGACACTAAATTTTTGGTGCTTGCTTTTTGAAGTGCAAAGGAAGGAATCAAGAGATCTATGTGCTATAATAGATCTAAAGGTATGTAAACCCTAATTCCTTGTTTTCGAATTTTTCTAGGGTTCATGTTAGTTTTTTATTCGTAGTATGTTGCCTTGAAGGTGTTGAGACATAGATCATTTTAGGTTGCGTGTTCTCTTCTTAATTGTTAAGTGATTTTCCGCATTGTGCATATTGTTGTAATTTGAAAATTCCATCATGTAATTGTTTTATATTTATTCTTGTACACACCTTATTTTGAAATCAAAGAAATATTTTTTTTTATCAATGTTGAATGTTGAAATTAATGAAGTTGATATATAGATACCGGTGTAATTTAATGTGAAATTTAATAGAGAAATTGAAATTAATGAAGGTGGGCCCACACTTTGACCACGCCTTGGTTAAATATCGGGCAGAAGGCATCATATTCTTTACCAAGCCACCATAGAAGCAACCTCTTCTTTCCATTTTCTTAAGTTTTTCATCAAGACCTATTAGCTTCATGGCTCCAATTACCAAAACCACTCTTTTAATTTCACTCCTAGTACTTCTTTACACATGCTCAGGTATTACATTCTTCATTTCATGATAATTATATTAAATTACTTGTATCTAAGTTTTCCTTTTTCGTGTATATATAGCAAATGGCATCCGTGATGTTGTCTTCTCTAACGGTGTCATGAACCCACTCGGGCGGAAGCTTGCACTGGTTGATGCGATGGTAGACGATTACAACGATCCAGGTGCCAATCCCAAGCATGATCCAAGGAAGGGAGGTAGACATGGCCCACCGGCTAGCACATGATAAACTATCGTAATAAGGAAAATAAAGTGTGTTGGCTAATGTTGTTATAGTACATAAGAATCAGGATATACAGGCTGTTTAGTATGTTCTGACATCTTTAAAGGACACATAAGATCTATAAATAAATCTTTTTTTATCTGAATTTCTTTAAAAAGATATATCAGACATTTTGGACAATCCAAGAAAACAAACTAACAACATCACTCGTCAGTAAGATGTTATGGTCCATAATATCAATAGATGGAAACTATATATGTTGAATGTATGTTGTATCTATGCAGATATTGGGAGTTTCAGTTTCTAAACGAAACATCGATATCCCACAAATCACACAATATTGATGGTACTAAATGCGTATAGACAGTTTAACTTGTTTTCGTGTAGGTAAATTTTGCCAATCCATATATAGATTCCCATCACCAATATTACATAATTTCAATGAAAATATAGCGGTACAAAATCAAATGTCGAAGGTTGAAGTTCTATTTGAAACAAAAGATGTAGATTTCATTGTAAAACACTAGACATGTGATTTAGAAGTTTTAAACACAATAAAATCAAATTTAACTGAAATATTTTCTAACAAAGAAATTAAAAACTAAAAACATGACATCTATAAAATCAAATTTAACTGAAATATTTTCTAACAAAGAAATTAAAAACTAAAAACATGACATCTATGTATCTTTATTAATGACTACAAATGACTAAAAAGAAAATCATAACAAAAAACAATTATATTTTCGGAAATCATTTAATATTGTCTTTAGTTTTAACTTTAAGTTGTATTCATTTATAATAAAATGAAAAGGAAATTCCCTAGAAAATACTTATTATTTTTGGAAAATTAACGCTTAAGTACTAAATTTATTTATTTTTAATTGAAAAACCCAAGAAACTGATATATTTCTTCACTTTAGCCCATTTTGATATGTTTAGCACGTTATGAGAAAAAAATCGTTATTTTTCTAAAACAATGAGACATTTCTACAGACATCCTCAAAATTTTTATATAATGTATAAACATATTTTTAATGTATTTATATGTATTTTCTAGGTATTGTTACGTTTGTGTGTGTGTGTACATATATATATATATATATATATATATATATATATATATATATATATATATATATATATATATATATATATATATATATGGAGAGGATCAAATGAGAACACCTAAAAGGTTGAGAACGCGAGAACAGTTGGACCAATTATTTTATAAGGGTATATTAGTAATTTTATATAAATATTAATTATTGATTTCCTAAAATCTAGGGATAATGATTTT
Source organism: Lactuca saligna (assembly GCF_052625555.1). Taxonomy (NCBI): domain Eukaryota; kingdom Viridiplantae; phylum Streptophyta; class Magnoliopsida; order Asterales; family Asteraceae; genus Lactuca; species Lactuca saligna. Next base: position 191,908,575 of record NC_136418.1, on the reverse strand, counting down.
AATTACCTAACAAAATTAATATTTCCTTTTAGTTAATAAAATATATATAAATATTTTTTTTATGATTTTTCCCAAAAATTATTTATGACCGTTTCAAAAAAATCACCGAAAAATTAATATTTCTTTAAATCTGAAAAGAAAATCTTAAAAAAAAATAGATTATTTTCTACTATTTCACGTTTTTGTTTTTCAAAAAAAATAAAAAAAAATAAAATCCAATCGCAAATAAATACACTTCCAATCATAAATGAAAACACATCAAATTACAAATAATTCAATGCATTTTTCATAAATTGAAAATAAAATAAAAAAAGTGTAAAAAATTATCATTTTTTCATAAAATGAATACCTCTAATCATAAATAAATACACTCATTCACATGAATACACTAATATTCATAAATAAATACAATCATTCACACATGAGTACATTGCAATTCACAAATGAATACACTGTTATTTATAAATTAATATACATTCTATCATAAATGAATACACGTGCTATTTTTTTTTTTGGAAAGGGAACTTCCCTAACGAGGGTTTACGGGCCAGCTTTCGCGCACCGACTAATCCCCCTATTAATAAATGAATACTACTATTCACAGATAACTACAATGTTATTCATAAATGAATACATGTGCTATTCATAAATAAATACAACCATTCACGCACCCCCTTCAAGAAATTATTACCAAAAAAATTGAAAATTAGGATTGTGTTTCTTTCCATTGGTACACCTTGTTGTCACTTTTTGGTTTGCAAAATCTCTCCCATAAGGTGGGAAATTGCCCCTGAAAGGGATCAGAATGTAGTTGTTGTTTCCAGGATCAGAAGTGGAGTCTCCGAACACCAAAATAGCAGAAACCTTGTGGTTTTGAGTAGACGTTTTCACGATAAGATCTTGTGGTTCATAAAACTTAATTCCAAAGCTAGATTCATGTATGAATATAAAGAAGTATAAGTAAAGAAATGTAGTTGATTAAACTTCATTGATTTACAGTCAAAATAAAAATAAAAGAGAAGATAATCATTACCGATCGAAGCAACTGCCCCATCGAGACCCCTTCCATCATTCTAGTCGAAAATGCTCTCACAGACAATTTATCGAGCACCTTATGTGCACAGTTTATCCCTTCTTCATGAACAGACCTTATTGGCCCCATTGGTTCCCATTCATTCAACAAATTAAAGACCATTGCCAATTTCTAAACAAAAATGTACAATTGTTGAGAGCGATCCATGATTTTCGATTAAATACCAAATCTGGGTAGCCATGTGTTAAGATATTTGTATTTGGATAATAAATTTCAAAGAGCATACCTATGAACAATGTGTCCCTTTCCATCCACTAAATCCACCTGACTTCAAGTGAGAAAGAATCAACCTATGAATCAATGCTAGCATACCTGTAGAATGACACGAACACCAGCACTGTGGTTTACTGGTTGTGGTCTGCTCGTTGGGCCACCCGAGTACCACTGCAATATGCCTCAAACGTCGCTGCTTCACCATCTCCAATTGTCATAGTCATCTTCGCCATTGCTAATTGTCACAGTCATCTTTGCCATTGCCAATTGTCACAATCATCTTCGGTCGTCACTCTTGATTGGAGTTGTGTGCGACGATGATGGTTGCGGTGTAAGATAAAGATGGGGAACATATCTTCATGGTGGGTTGTAGGTGATGCCCAGATCGATGATGGTCTGAGTTTTATGAAACCCTATAAAGAGAGAGGTGGAAATATATACACAAGAAGATTAAAGGAAATATGTGAGTGGGTGAGAAATTATAGGATACAGGTAAAGTTGAAATTCCTGTTATGTCCTTCTGACCATTTAAAAGTTACATTTTAATGTCAACAGTTTAAGAATTTTTCATAAATCTCTCTTTCAATAATGACCTTAGATTTAAGTATTTAAATGATCCAGATCGCGTTCTCAACCTTTTAGGTGTTCTCATTTGATCCTACTCCTATATATATATATATATATATATATATATATATATATATATATATATATATATATATATATATATATATATATATATATATATATATATATATATATTACTTATTTATGTATTTTTTAAGTTTTTTAAATTTCTTGTTTAGTTTGTTTTTTTTATGTTTTATGTATTTTAAATGTATAAACGTATTTATATAAATTTTGAAGTATTTTTTACATACTTTATGTATTTTCGTTTCTTCATTTACAAGGTTTAATAGTTGGCTAAAAATGAAACTTGAAGCAAAAAAGATACTTTTTATAAATATAGTTTATTCATTTAGAATGTTTAATAGTTAGCTAAAATTGAAACCTAAAGTAAAAAATACATAAAAAATTAAAAAATACATACAAAAATACTTATATATATATATATATATATATATATATATATATATATATATATATATATATATATATATATATATATGAAACAATATACCAAAATTAAAAAATATGTAAAAATACTTAAAAATTCATATATATATATATATATATATATATATATATATATATATATATATATATATATATATATATATATATATATATATATATACACACACACACGTAAAAGATACATTTTGTACGTGTAAAATACATAAAAAAAAAAAAACAACTATATAAAAAACTTTAAAAATTTTAGAAATACATAAAAAATATACAAAAATACTTAACAAAATACATATATATACATTTGTACATTATATATAAATTTTGAGGAAATTTGTCAAAAAGCCTAATTATTTTGGAAAAAATTAACGATTTGTTCTCATGACCTGTTGAATCGGTAATGAGACCGATTCAAATACATAAAAAAACATAAAACAACTATATAAAAATTTTAAATTTTTTTAGAAATACATTAAAAAAAAATACAAAAATACTTAACAAAATACATATAAATACGTTTATACATTATATATAATTTTTGAGGAAATTTGTTAAAAAGTCTAATTATTTTGAAAAAAATTAACGATTTGGTCTCATAACCTGTTAAACCAGTCAAAATTGACTAAATTGAAAAAATGTGTTGATTATTAGGTTTCTCTGTTCAAAAAAAATAAATAAATAAATAATCGCTAACTTTATTTGAAAAATCTATAACAGAAAAATATTTACACTTACAAATGAAGACACAAAAAAAATCCAACCCACTTTAAATAGAAAAGAAAGTTAGCTTTAAAAGTTAAATAAAAAATTGAAAAGAAAAAACAATATATAGTTTTTCTTATATATATTTCAATACTTATATTTTATTTTATGGTGTTTAAGTTTTATTGTAATTTCCAATTCAACTTAATGATAATTATAGTTTTATATAAATTAGTTTCTTTAAAAAATAATAATAATAATGATAACGATGATGATAATAATAATAATAATAATAATAATAATAATAATAATAATAATAATAATAACAACAACAACAATAACAACAACAACAACAATAACAACGACGACCACCCCTAAATTAGATTGAAAAAAATATAGTTTTTTATTTTTATATGTTTTATGTTTTGTATTTTTAATTCCTTTGTTTTATTTTCTAGCGTCTAAGTTTTACAATAATTTCCATTTTGTAATATCGTTTTCCCAATTTCAAGTTATGTACTTCATTAAATCATTTGTTTGTGAATTTGTTAGATTTGTTGCGTGACCTTGGTGTTGGTCACAATGCGATTGTTTAATGAAAGTCTCAGTGTGATTTGCCTTATGCATGACACAACTTAACTTATGAGTGAAACCCTAATTCTTGGCCTTTGGGCCTTATTTAAGGGGTCTAACTCCTAGGGTTACCCTAATTCTAGCAAAGTGACTTCATTTCTTGACTATTGTGAGTATAAAGCTACAACATTTGCTTCTAGTTTGTTAGATCCAGCTCATGGTTCATTTTTATGATTTTGGTCCCTTTTGGTGGCATGCTTGGAGTTGAGATGACTCCATCCCCTACTAAGCTCTAAGGATTGTCTTTTGGACCTTGTCTTCTTGGAAAGTTGGTAGCAAGATCTTGTCCTTGGAACCATGCATGCTTTATGAAGGATTTATGCTATTTTAGACTTAGGGCTGCAGATCTTGCTTTAGTAAAAGGTCCTAATGGATAGAGTTGGAAACTTTATCCATTAAGGCATTGAAAAGGAGTAGATCTGAAGTTTTGAGTCTTGATCTGTAAGGATTAAGCTCTTAATGAAGAATTAAGGAATCTATCATCGACCACATCGTGGCCAAGGAATGACCATGGCAAGGTGGAGTCTAGCTTCGCGATTGTTTTGTCCGGACATGCCCATGATGTCGCCAAGGAGGATCCACGATGTGAAGATATCCTAAAGGTCATTTATTTTTTCTTGTCATGTCCACGACGTGGCCAAGAGGTCTCCACGTTGTGGTGGTTGTTAACTTGGTAGCCCACTAACTTTGTTAACCGTTGATTGTTGACTTTTGTCCAGTTTTACTTAGGGTCAAACTTTGAGGATTTGGATTGTTGATTGAGGATTTATCTCTTTTGGTGTTAACCGGTTCACAGGAATGAGCAGCGCAAGGTGTAAGAGTGTTGTTGTGCTTCTTCGGTTCTTCAGCACAGGTGAGTTTCACACTATGCCATGTATCCACTTGCATATCCTTTTCATGGTATGATAGAGGTACTGTTAGAGTACAAGTATGCTAATTGACTAGGATAACTCCTTTTTATGCATGTGTAGTGTAGGATACTTGGTGTCACGGTATGCTAGACCAGTAGCGTCTTGATTGTTGATCATATGAAACTGTTAGGAGTTACGTTTGACTAGGGTAACTAGGGAAGGCTGGTTATCAGGATTATGTAAGTATGACCAACAAATGACTTAATTGAGAAGTGGTCAATGGTAGGGTAACTAGGGAAGGCTAGTTGCCAAGGAAATGTAATATGCTACTTTATGTTATGTGTTATGTTACATGATTATGTGGTAATAATAGCATTGGTTCTATGTAGTTTAAGTTGGATAGCCTGAGAACTCTTGGTCTAATGCTTTATTGTGATGCTCTTTTCTGATTGTTCACTCTCGGGTGGATCATTTGTTCGACTGTCGATCTGATCCTTGACTACATATGACTTCATAAATTGTATGAAAGACCAGGATTTGGCACTTGGAAATTATACAAAAGACCAGTATATGGCCCCTAGCAATCGTATGGAAGACTAGGATCTGCCCCTAACAATTGTATGGAAGACTAGGATCTGACCTTGGCATTTGTACAAGTAAAGACCATGATCTGGCCTATGGTAAGAAGTGATGGTAAGACCATGATTTGGTCCATGGAAAGATGTGACTGCAAGACTATGATTTGGCCCATATCATTCACTTGGGGTTGGAATGGACCCATTACTTCATATATAATTGTTATATATGTTGACAAGAGAGTCGTCAGGTCGGCGTCAAAGTTGAAAGCTTGTGTAGATGAATTGTATATATGGTGGAATATGTGGTACAGTGGGGAACTCATTAAGCTTTATGCTTACAATTGTAGACTAAACATTTTACAGGTTATTTGTGAGAAGATTTTAAAGGAACTATACACACGCAATGAAGATATTTGTTTCCGTAAGTTTTGTGAACCTACTCTAATAATATATGGTTTTCAACAAATCAAATTTTATTTAATGGTTTCTGAAACTAAAAGGTTTAATTGATTGATCTATTGTAAAGTTAAAAATATTTTTGTAATTTTTGAGACGTTACGAAATAGACTTGGTGGGTTGAAACATACATGTTTCGGTTGAAACATGCTCGTTCGGTTGATACATGCCTTTTGGGTTGAAACATACTCATTCAATTGAAATAAACAAGTTGGATTGAAACATACCCGCTAGGTTGAAATAAACTTATTGGGCTGAAACACACCTATCCGGTTGAAAAATACATGTTGGGTTGAAATAGACCTGTTACTATTATGTGTGGTTATTTGTGATGTGTGTGATATTTTGGAGAACTCGCTAAGCTTTGTGGTTACAGTTGTGGATTAAAAATGTTTTATTAGATCGTGAAAAGGCGAAAGCATAGTTGTACACACTCATCAACAACTTCATGTTTTGAGATTTCAAGTTTATTTTGTTATACTTTGATTTTGGGATTTTGACCTATTGACAAATGACTTTTAACGATATTATGATTTATAAAAATTGACATTTTATCTTATTTAAAAATGGAAAAAAGAATATTATGAGTATTGAGACGTTATACATTTCAGTTTAAACCAAAAATTACGTTTTATATAAGTTTCTTTGTTTAAATAATAATAATAATAACTTTTTGGATGACATCTCTTTTTCTCTCTCTCCCATCCACCCAAGTCACAAGCTATTATAGTAGTGTGACATAATGAGTAGTGTGACATAATGAAGCGGTGTAAATTGTACATCTAACCTCTTTCCACTTTAATGTTAGACAAAGCTTCAAAAATGCTCCATGTGGTTTCCAAAAATATCACGTTCAGTCCATAAGTTCAAAAAAACTCACAGATGGTTCATGTGGTTTCAAAACTTTTAACAAATGGTCATTCCGCCTAACTCCATCAACTTTCTACCGTTAAATGAGGGGCATTTTCATCATTTCAATACACAAGGACCATTTATGAGGTTTTCTCTATTTTATATATATATATATATATAATTATTTAATTAAAGGGCCCCACCCTCTCTCCCTCTCTCTCATCGTCTTCTTCATTACATCTTCCTTATGCAAATCAGACGACATACAAACACACTTAAAACTAAATAACACATAACTAATCTAACAATCATCTTGAATTTGTTCCGATGAACCTCCATTGACGTTTCCTAAGTTTGCATAGTGACTTGTGCTTTAGCGTTTGCATATCTCCATTGCAAGTAATGATTTTGAAGCAATTTTAAAGAATGGATATCTTCTTGGGAAGAATGAGGTTTCCTTGCCTTCCTTGAATCAACATCGAGTTTCATACTGGTGGGTTGTGGTGGCAGGGAGTTGCTTTTAAAAGAATTCTGACAAGAGGATATTGACAAATTAAGAGATCGGGAGCAAAAGGAAGACGAAGAAAACTTGGATAATGGAGGACAATTGCCAACGTCGGTGGTGCTGCTGCAACTGCTACTTCGAACTATCAATCTGGTGGATAATGTATCTTCGACTGTCATGGAAGATCTCGTATCCGGAAGAGGCCATGTTCTGGTGTGTTGGGAGGAGATTGGGGAATTAGGGCACGAAGTTGAACCCCCGTGCATCTGTTCTGATTCGTTTGAGGGAGGTTGGGTTTCTACAAAGCTTTGAGAAATTGCTATAGCGGTATCATTATTGGAGCTGAGATTGGATGATGAGAAGGACAATCACGTCGATTGCAAGAGTTTAGTAGCATCAGTTACCGATGAACTTGAAGAAGAAGATGGGTGGAGTGTTTTGGGTTAAGTGCTTATAAGAGAGAGAGAGAGAGAGAGAGAGAGAGAGAGAGAGAGAGAGAGAGCAGGGCCCTTTAATTAAATAATTATATTTGTTTTTTTTTTAAATAGAGAAAACCACATAAATGGTTCCTGTGTATTGAAATGACGAAGATGCCCCTTACTTAACGGTGGAAAGCTGACGGAGTTAGGCGGAATGACCATTTGTTAAAAGTTTTGAAACCACATGGACCATCTATGAGATTTTTTGAACTTAGGGACTAAACTTGATATTTTTGGAAACCACAGTGACCATTTTTGAAGTTTTGTCTTAATGTTATTTTATTTTATCTTTTAACTATAATTTAGTTTTTAATATTTTTTATTTTTTTACTAATTAATTATTTCATTAAATATTTAATGACATCTCATTTCTAAAATATAAATTTTATAAAAGTAACATAATATTTTCAATGATTTTATTTTATTTTTATAATTGTAACATAGTATCTCCGTACCAAATTAATTGTCCACATTTGACTTTTGAAGTCTTTATTCTTCAATTTTGACCTTAAATATTTTTGTTTTCGATAGATAATACTAGATGCAAAATATATGAATGAAGTATTTTAAATTTCTTTTCATTGTTATAAGTTTTATCAAGTAATATATACCACAAATAAAAATATTTAAGGTCAAAGTTGAAGAAAAACAATTTCAAAAGTTAAAAATGGACAATTAATTTTGGACGAAAGGAGTAATTTTTTTCGCATTTTATGTATATAAATAAAGAACCGATATATTTGTATTTATATGTTCGTATTAAAATATGATTTGCGTTTAAAAATTGACTGATCAAATGAGGGATTTGTTTTAAACATTTTTTATTGATAAAGATATATTAGTTAAATTTATATAAAAAAAGTTACGTAAATAATATTAACCATTAAAGTGATCATTTATTTGGAAGTCAATATTAATGAAATGATGAGTTGATAGTTATTTTAAGTAGACCTAACAAATGTGTTTGTTGTGTCGGGTTCGTGTCGTGTCAAAACAATAAACAGGTTGATAGGGATCGACTCTAACCTGACTCGTTTAATTAACGTGTTGTGTCGTATCAACCTATTTATTTTCCTATCGGGTTTCAGGTTAAGGGTATACCTTGAAATGCGTTGTGGCATGTGAGGTTGAAACACTAAATATGTTGAAAGAGTGTGAGTTGTTTAAGTGGAAATGAAAAGGTAATAGTTTGGAAGCGAAATGACTAAGTTCATAGCAAGTTCAGAGGTCCAAAATGGAAAGAGTATGAATTGGGAGGCAGAAGTAGGGATCTTGATGAGGAGGGGTGGTCGAGGGAACCATGTAGTTTGGAAAATAACAAAAAAAAAGTTAGAAATGAAGTCTTGACTAGACAAAAAAGTTGTTTCCACGTTAGAAAACAACTTAACCCCAAAGATTTTCTTTTACTTATGGTATTGATTTTGGATCTTTTTAGTTTATTTAATGAGATTAAAAAGTTTACATATAAATAAACGGGTCATTTTCGAGTCATATTTAAATTGAAATTCTCAACCCTAACATTACCCGTTTAATTTTTGTATCATGTCGTTTCAATCTGTTTAATTAAACGGATTGAAATATTTTACTCAAACTCATTTATTTCGTATCAGTTTCGTGTGGTGTGAGTTTTTTGTCATATCTAATTTTAAGTCCTAAGATAGTGTAACAATTAGAGATGCTCTAAGTGTTCAATTTTTCCGCGTTAAACACAATAATTACCATAAATGTTTATTACATCATTAAATTACCATTTTTTTAAAGATTTTTATTAGGTCGGGGGAGTGGCATCGGCAGCCACTCAGTTGGCTCGGCAAATACCAACCCAAGCTTGGCATGTTGAATTTCTCTCCCTTCTCAATTAGATGTTGATTTTCTCTCCTTACTCTCTTCTCCCACCATATCACTCTCTTTCTTCTTCTCTTCTCATTCTCTTCTTCCCTACTCTTTAAGGATGTCAAAAGTTTTCTCCATCTTTGATGGGCTGACTCCCCCGAACCTTAAAAGATGACCATATATTTCATCAAAGCATTGATAAAATGTTTTTCTAATGGTTCCCACTAAACTGATATCTAGTAAATTTTTAATTTTTCAAAATTGGCATTATTTTTGCAAGAGAATACATTTCAAAAAAACACAAATTTCATTTAAATTTTTTTTCCTAAGAGCTAAATAGAATCGTTTAATATATTAAAAAACAAATATGTATACTTTGTTATATACTTGAATAATATAAGGCAATATATATTATATAATACATAAAGATAATAATAAAAGCAATGATGATAACTTTCAGTTAAGAGCATCTTTACTTTTTTTTTTTTTTAAACATAAGGGCATCTTTAATTGGGTTGTAAACAAATAAAAAACAAACAAACACAAACACATAAACAAGCAAATTGTCTTTTTAGTGTTTGTTTTCTTACAAAACTACATATTATGTGTTCGTGCCTATATGTTCATTAAGATAACATATATGAGCATAAACGAAAATATAGTTTGTTTCTTGTTAAATTTTAAGGATCCACAAAAAAAAGCCGCATAGCTCAATATCATAATATTTACGTTTACTATTAACCACTCCGATTGTAAAGTAGCATGTACTAATATTGTGGATCTATGTATTTCAGTTAAAAAAACCTGAAGTAGCAAACCCCTAGGTAAAAGTAGTATAATTTTTTCTTATTTTGAAATAAGAGACTGTATGTTGATATCATATAAAAAAGGATGATATAATTTTTCCATGGTCAGATGAGTTGAGCCTAAATATAGGGTCATTTTGTTAGTCCTTTGTCAAGCCTTATGGTTCCTAAACGTTTTGTGTGATCTGAAATTGTATAATTGGTTACTTGCAGAAATTTATTGTGTTAACAAATATGCTGTACAAATTGTTGCAAATAATGTGTTTCAAACAAATCATACTGCATTTACATACATATAGTTAGAGAAAATTTGGGCAATGGATTTATAAGTTGATTCGCTTGATCAACGTATTGAAAGGTCATTGGTACAAAGACTACAATATATTTTCAAAAAATGCAGTGGCAATCGAATAGTGATCAACCTTTAAGACTAAGGGGATGTTACATAGTTTGGGGCTTACGAGAGTTACATGCCTAGGAAGGAAAATGGTATTGTGAATTTGTGATCAACCTTCAAGCACGAGATTGCTTAGTTGTGGAATGTAATGATTGCCGAAGAGACATGATTACCACTATAATGACCAAAAAAAGGGTCCCTTTCTATTTATAGATCTCCTGTGACTTGTAAAGCTTGATACAAAATCAATAGAAATCTCTCTAATTCAGTTGTGGACATAGCACGAGTATCCTAATCATGTTAACTACGTAATAATTAATGCCTGTTTTTTTTATTGTTCCTCACATCTGATATTATATGTTTGTCAAGCGTATACTTAAGTCTTAAGAGACACCAACTTGTACAAGCGTGTGCAGCTCTTTGTTCATATTTTAGCATATAATAGTCCGCACTGGACTTGGTACTCATTTAAATTGCAACTACATAAAAGGTTTGATGACCTACAGTTTGACCCATAGGGTGAAATTGGAGGCAAGAACGAAGTGCTTGTTGGGTATGGTAGGAGTGCGGGAAACACATGAGATTAGATGATGCTAGTAGAGTATAAAACATAAATCTTCTAGTTTCATAAGATACTTAATTAAGTATATAGAAGAAACTAATGTGAAATTAATGGGGAGAAGGGTGATGTAACATAAAATTAATGAGACTTAAACCTCAGTTTGGGTATAAATATCGAGTAGAAACAAAGCATCTCAAAACACCTTTTATCTTCATGGCTATAATCACCAAATCCACTATTCTAATTTCGGTTCTCCTACTCCTCCTTTACACGTGCTCATGTTCAGGTATTTTACATTAGTCATGTCCTATATATATATATATATATATATATATATATATATATATATATATATATATATATATATATATATATATATATATATATATATATATATATATATATATATATATATATATATATGTATGTGTGTGTGTGTAGGGAATGACATGAGCGATGCACCCGCTGTGGGCCCAGCACCAGACATTTTGGCGAGTCGTTCATGGGAGTTTGCACCGCTTGAAGCCGAGACAGACTACAATGATCCAATGATGGGAGGTGGACAAGGCCCACTCACAGGAACTTAAGCTCTCGTATTAAGAAAAATAATTAAAATAAAATTCAATCAGAATTTGTTTGGTTGTATTGAAGTGGGAACTGGGAACGAAGATGAGATGCATGAGAATAAATAAAGGCTGGCTTTTTTTATCATATCTGATTCTGATCGAAATACAAAACACTTTTAAAACAAGATATCATCATACATTTATGGTGGGTATAATAATAGATTAATAGATGAAGTAAGGTATAGATGTTATAGACTTACAGTAATAGAATATGATTTGATTATATACAGACAGACAGAGAGAGAGAGAGAGAGAGAGTTGAGTTTCAAATTTCAAAATGAAGCAGTAGATGACATCCATATCCCAAAGGACACAATACCAATGGTCGCAAAAGCTTGGATCATTTCATACACAAAGTTTTGTTTCTGTATAGGTAAATTTTCCCAATCCGTCCGCCTATCACCAACATAAACTCAAATCATCAAACTTAGATACAAAAACATATATTTTACACTTTCATCATTATTTTTTAAAAATAAATAAATAAATATGCATACCCCAAATCAGCAATCACAATGGTTACATTATCTTGAGAATATTGGTCCTGCAATCAAACAGCTTGGAAAGTCAAGGGAAGTGAGAAACTCGTGATCAAAAGGTGAAAATGTGTACGGAATTCATTACATACCAAGGCCATTTGAGCTAGAGCTTCAGATGCAGCCTACAATATATTGGTATAAAAATAATAAATATTTTTTTATAAACTTTGGTTTTTCTTGAAAATTATTTCATGGAAACTAATTACCTGCACATCTCCATGTTCCCGAAGTTGGTCTCTAACAAAGTTGACCGCATCCGAGCTGAAGGTAATAAAATTTGGATAAAATAATGAAGTCATAAAAAAAGAAAGGTAAAGATAGATTGAACCTTTTAATGTAGTCCCATAAGCCATCAGTTGCTAACAATACAAATTCTGCTTCAGGCCCAAGTGTAACTTGATAAATATCAGGAGTAGCAATAACCAAGTCCCCAAAGAACCGAATGCTACACCAGATCATAACCCCAATTTTATAATTTATACACACAGCACAGCAATGGGCAAAGGGTATTTCAGTCATTTACATAAATGAGAGAATGCCTACCGGGATACGAATTTTTCAGACCATCTGCCTTCAGCAACTCCCTTTTCCAGCATCCTTTCAATAGTCAAAAATAATGTTCACTCACACATCAATCAATTAGTAATATATATTATATAATATACACAAATATTAAAAAGGATTAGACTAGAAATAAGAGATTACTCTTTCTTCTTTGTTTTAAACCGCATGTCACCAAAGGCACGGGATACAGAAATATCTCCACAGATTCTTCCATCCGAAATCTACAGAGACACAAAACGATTTTATCAAATCAATATTATATATAAAAGTAATAAAAGTGAAAAAGGAAATAGGAAATAAGAAGAGAATAACAGACCCATCCACCTGCTTCTCTGATTCGCTTGATCTCTTGAAGGGAAACCTTGCTTCTTCCATAGGGTCTGTGAGAATTGGTCAATTCTTGTGCCTTTCCAGACTGTGAAAGAACCTGCCAACAAGTTTTTTTGCCTCATCAAAAACTCATTCCACTACGTATTAATTTCTAATTTGGCTTATGGTTTTTAAAATATATATAAATAAAAATCAGGGGGAAATTCACATACCGCACATGAATCACCAACATGAGAGATGAACAGCATATTGTTTCCTAGGAACATAGTTGTGGCTGTTGCGCCAGATTCATCGTCCTCTCCGTTCATCTCAAGCCTTTACAAAATCAAACAGCATCTAAACCTTCAATGCAATAATACAGAAAATGAAATCATACATACTCCTTTGACAATTGTTTGGGGCAATACAAACTGTCTGCATGTATATGTTAAGCTTACCAGTTTAGAAGTTTTGCATCAGCATTCTGGAAAGCCTCCTGCAGTGCTTTCTCGATTCCAATGGTGTCTTTTTTACTCAACAATAGGCCCCCTTGTAGAGCCTTAACACACTCCTTGTATAGCTCCTCCCTACATGTTCAAATATTCAGTCCTGTAAACTAAACAAGGGTTTCCAGAAAAATTCCGTAACTGTTAAAGATACAAACCAACCAAAACTTGAATACTAGGAAAGATAAAAATTACTGAGACATAAACACAAACACCTAACGTGCATAACAAACCTGAGGAACTTAACAGAAGAGAAACCCGCGTGGCCATCGAAAACGGCAGCAAAAAAGAAACCATCAAGCTCGTTATGAGGCGATGAGCCGACTATAACAGCATCGTCTTCCATCTCCTCTCGAGCACCTTGTAATTTGGCGGAACCCCATCTGATCCCAGAACCAAGGCCATCAGAGAGAGAAGAAGGAGCGTCGATTGCAATCGCCGAACAGCACCGGGGGCTGCCTTCTCTACTCCACTTTCTCACGATTATATGATTATTGCTATTACAACTATTAGGCTTCTTCAAGTCGATCTTACTAACGTTGTTGTTGAGTAGAAATCTCTGCAAGCGTGGACTCCATAAAGCCATTGATGAGAGATGTAGTTTGCGAGAAGAAGGGTGAAGTAGAAATGGGTATATGATAAATAAGCATAAGTAAGGTGAAGCTCCGAAGGATAAGAAGAGCGCAAACGCTGGCCGCTAACTGGTTTACCGGATTAGATTATCTTCAGTTGAGTTTTGTACTACAACATAATTGTAGTACTTGCAAAAAATATTTACAAATATGAAGTACCTTTTTATTTACCAAAAGCTTGCAAAATTGTTCCTTTATTTTTAAATGATTTGAAGCTCTCAACAAGAAACATAAGAGCATACGGTGTGGGTCGTGTTATCAGTCGTTATGGCTGAGTTGGCACCTCATAACCTCGTTATAACACCATGAACACCACCTCCAAATGGTGTTATGGCATAAAATATGGTAACGGCAATGAGCTTCAACATGGAAAACTAGCAAATCACATTCTTCTCATTCTCTTTCTATCTCTTGCTCTTAACATGTCATAACATTGAAACACCATTTCCTATATGGTGTTAAGATGATGTTAAGAGTGAGGTGGCATGTTAATTGGTGTTATAACATTGACTCATACCCAATACTCTAAGGCTTGTCAATCTTCCTCTCCAAAACCTTGTAAATTTGGTTTTTTTTAATGTGAACCCCATCCGGTTTGTATATGAAAAGAAAATATTTTGTTAGTATTAAACTAGTTGCAAATGGATTTTGGAGGCAGTTGAGATACATTCATACATATCTTTCATTGGCAGAGTTTTCATACAACAATAGTTACCATGTCAGTATCGACCAACCTCCGTTTGAGATGTTGTATGGTCGGAGATGTAGGACTTCGGTTCGTTGGCGCGAGGTTGGACACCGAGTCATGAGGAGCACCAAAGTGGTGCTCAAGACTACCGGGTTGATTCAACAAGTACGCGACCGGCTGCGAGTTGCACAGAGCCGTCAGAAAAAATATGCTGACTGATGGCGATCGGACCTGGAGTTCAAAGTGGGGGACTTTGTGTTACTAAAGATGTCGACATGGAAGGGAATCATCAGGTTTCGGAAGAGAGACAAGTTGGGGTCGGGATATATTGGTCCGTTCAGGATTTCGGCCCGAGTAGGCAAGGTGGCTTACCGTTTGGATATGTTGGACGAATTTAGTCAGATACAAAACACCTTCCATGTGTCCCTTAGCTCCGAAAATGTGTCGCAGACGAGGCCACAGTCGTTTCTTTGGACGACATTCAGGTGGACGAGAGCCTGAACTACATTGAGAGGCCCATTGCGATTTTGGATAGGAAGACCAAGGTTCTTCGGAACAAGAAAGTGAAGCTTGTAAAGGTGCAATGGCGGCACCGAAGGGCCTCCGAATGGATATAGGAGCCGGAGGATGAGATGCGGGAGCATTACCCCGATATGTTTGCATCTACGGACTTCGAGGACAAAGTCTAGTTCAAGTGGGGGAGAGTTGTAACACTCCAAATCAGGTATTACCTTTGAAGCCATTGAAATTTTAAATATTGCATAATTAAGTCCCTTAAGTACGCTAGCAGTAATTCATGAGTACGCTTAGCGTACCATGCATGGATGATCGCGGAGGGCTAGCACGTACATTGGGCGTACCAAAAGGTACGCGGGGCATACGTGACGGATGTTCAAACCCTAATTTACGGACTTAAGAACTAATAAGCATCCTTATCTCATTTGAGCTTCACCCTAACCAACCTCCTTCAAATTCAAACGTCCCTAAAAACCCTAAAATCATTAGAGAGTGTGTTCTTGAGCTATTGAGTGTTTAAACATCATCCTTGTTGCGTGTTAGCTACTAAGAAGAAGAGGAAACAAGCTTAAACGAGGAAGAGCTTCTGGATCTTGCATTTTGAGCAGTCTAGGAAGCTTAAGGAGGTAAAAAGATTTCACCTTGGTTATCATTTCCATTTCTAGATCTAGGGTTTTCTCCTTAGTCCCTTTTGTCTTCTTGAGCCACCTCTTGAGAGTTTGAGCAACTCCAGTGTCACACCCCCGAACCGAGACGACGGAAACGTCCGAGGGTGGGTGACTTCATCTTGTAATATCATAACAATTGAATATGAATGAAACATAGCAATCACAATCATACATTAAGGATACCAAAAAGTATTGTTTACAACATTAAATTTGTTCATGATAATACTATTGGATTAGTGTCTAAGTCCATAACTATTTTGGTATGTACTTGACCCGATGGTGCATCGTCCTTTTGGGTTGCCTTCACCAAAGCAACTTGATTGGAGAAATAAATAAAGAGAGAGAGAGAGAGAGGTTATTATGATTTATTAATATGTTATAATAATAATACATTAAAGGAGAAATCATATTTGTTTAATTAATATTTGTCAATAATTAATTAGGAATTAATTTTGTGATCAAGTGTAATTAATTAAACTAGAGGGGTTGATTTGTAATTATGTGATAGTTACAAAATAAGGTAAGGATTATCTTAAATATAGGATGAACGAATTTAATAAGATAATGCCTTAGAATTCGACTAGGATAAGGGTTTCTAAGACTTATCTTATGGTTACTTGGTGGGCAAGCAACTAGATAAGGATAAGGACTAAAACTCTAATCTTTACACCAATATAAACCCCCTAAGGCTCATGAATTCGTCTAAGCCTTCCCAAGAGGTCCTAAGGACGAATTCCTACCTCTCTCCTCTCTCTTTATACCTTCTCCATTTGCTCTTGGTGTTTGTAAGCCATTAGAGGAGTGACACTTGTGACTCTAAGCATTCCAAAGTCAATTCAAGGAGGAATTGGGATTGTTATTGCTACATAACAATCAAGGTAACATCTTAAACCTAATTATATGTTAATATCGATTTCCATATGCTAGAATTAGGGTTTATAGTCTTAGATTCAAAGCATGTACAATAGAGAAACCTAGATCCAAGCATTATGGTTTGTATGAGCACATAGGATGTCTTATGACCAAAACCATCAGTGGTATCAGAGACTAGCTTTGGTTTCAATTGTATTGATGCATTGTATATCTAAAAAATTCGATTTTTGGTGTTCTAGAGGCTGGACTCGCCGAGTCCATAGCTGAACTCGCCGAGTCCATAGCTGAACTCGCCGAGTCCAGGGTGACTCGACGAGTCCAGGCTTGACTCGACGAGTCAACTCGTCAGATAGTGCTTATCTCGGGATTTCTTGTTGTTTTTGCATATGGATAGTTACCTTATCATGTTAGATCAATATTAATCCGATTATATAATATATTTGACTATATTTTTGATCTAATTGAAGATATTTATCAATTAATAAGATAATTGTTTCCTTATAAGATAATTGATTAATTATTTTGAGTAAATTGATAAATTGTTTTGCAAGAAATCATTAAATAAATCAAATATGGATAATTATGTAATTAAATGTTAGTTTAGATTATTTATTATTTGATCCTTGTTGTTATGAAAAGTTTCATATTTTGCCCTTTAGGTTTTATAGTTTAAATTTGAAACCAAAAGTTTTGTTGTTTTGGAATTTAAATAATTGAAACCCTAATGTTTTTGAAATGTTTCAAAAACTTGCCCTCAAGTTTTGGAATTTAAAAGTTGATTAAAAGTTAATTAGGAATGTTAAATTCTAAAACCCTAGTAATGTTTTGAAAAAGTTCAAATACACCCTTATGTTTTTATTAATTAATTAAGGAGTATAATTAAAAGAGACTTAATAAATCCATAAAAGTCTAGGTTAACCATTTAATTGAATTAAAAGTGTAATTGTTAAAGTTAACCACCTAATATTTTAAAAGTGTAAAATGCACCCTATACTATATATAACATTAAAAGTCTAACATTATATATATATATATATATATATATATATATATATATATATATATATATATATATATGTATGAGTAAAAGTCAGTCTTACCGTTAGTAGGCCTTATTCACGAAGCTGGTCTATAAGGGGTGTTTAAGGAAATTGCCTATAAAATGGCGATTGAATGGGTATCCACTCTTACCCACCGCACTTTTGACTAGTGGAGGGTCATTAGCCGAACGGGTAGGATAGGACAAAACCTTCCATTATAAGTATAATGAAATACAAAAGTAATTAAATGTTTTTACAAATTCCCAATCTTAGTTACTTAGGCAAAGTGAATTGATGCAATTCCATGAAATTACACTTTGTGCCCTTGTGAAGACGTTAGTGGAGCGTGTGTGGTTTACCGGCACACTAAATGGTTCTAAGCAAAGGCTGCAAAGGGTGACTCAATGTTTGTCATAGTTCGGTGGAGCGTGTGTGGTTTACCGGCACATTGAATAGGTGACTGTAACATGTGAGGGCACCATGTAACTTTGCATGGTTATTCACACCCGCTTTGTGATCCTCGGCATCCCAGTCACAAACGAGAGGGGCATATCGAGATTTAAACATGCCATTGAAATGTTCAATGAATCTCAAAGGATCTAGGAGTTTTCATAGATTTAAAACTTAAATTTATTTTTCCGTTTTTCATGGTGGAAATTAGTGAATCGTCATTCACTTACCTTCAAATATTCTGCAACTAGATTACGACATCCCTTTTCTAGGTTGTAGCGTATTGTGTTGGGTCCTAGCCTTAGTATCTCATTTGGGTGATTTACTAAGGACTCAATAAATCAATCAACTAATTTGAATTTGTTTTCTCCCGTTTTGTAGATATCAAAGTTCGACAACTATGGTCTTCCCAAATCCCGTGGAACAAGCATTCCACATGAAGATGATATTCCACGATTCGATCGAGGAACAAGAAATCATGCTTCACTTCCTCCTCCTCCTCCAATTATTCTCCCTAACCCACAAGATTGTAAAATTCAAAGGTTCAATATCACTCAAGCCCTTTTGGCAAGTAAACATAAAGAAGGAAAGTCGGTGTGTGCACACATCTTAGGGATGAAGTCACACATTGATAGGTTAAGAATGATGGGATCCGTTGTCGGTGAAGAGATGGCTGTTGATTGGGTTCTTCAGTCACTTCCTAACTCGTATAGTGAGTTCGTAAGAGAGTACTATATGATGAACCACGGCGTGACCGTTATTGATCTCACCTATATGCTTATTGTTGCTGAATCAGCAATGGTTTGGCGCAATAGAAAAGCAAAGTTGATTGGTGAATCTGCCTTCAATACCTCTATGGATATAGACAATGGCAATGAAAGACATGCAATGATCAAAAAGTTTGATCATAAGAGAAAGGCGATGTTTGAAGTAGTTTCATATGTTGTTCCTAAAGAGTCAATTTGCTTTTATTGCCAAGAGAAGGGGCATTGGAGACGAAGTTTCCCTATTTACCTAAGAGATCTAAGAGATGGGAGAGTCAAAAGTATGACTACGCTTCAGGTAAAATCCATTATCTAACTCCGTTAAGTTCCTATTCATTGATTCTTAATACATGATGTGATAAGATTGCATTTGAATGTTTTGCAGGATCGGTGAAAAGAAAGGAAGTTTGATAAGAGAGCAAGATGAATCTAATCACAAGAGATGGATCTCGATCGCATGGACTTGAAGATTGGATTTTGAGTTTAGATAGTTATGATAGAGTTGTTAGAAATTTTCCTTTTACATAGTTTTCAATAGATTTTGCATTGTAAGGACAAATGTTTTTCCGCTGCTTTTATAAATAAAATAAATTTTGTTTGACTTATTTATTTATTTGTTTACTTCCTTGCAATAAAATCGTTATGAAAATTGATGTTTGCATATTTCTACAGCGAATGGATATGATTCTTAGTTATGTTATTTATGGAAATGTCGAGAATTTACCAAATAGGGAGAGTTTCTCATCGTCCAAATTTCAATTGGACTGAAATTTGGAATCACGCAATTTGGTTGCATGATGAATGAGAAATTTCATATTTGGAAATTAGACAAATTCGTTGACAAAGTGTCAAGTGAAGGACTAGGAGATCGAGTACACAAAGTTGTGTGTTGATCAAGTCCACCATAAGAGTAACAAAGATATTCGTCATAATTTACTAAAGGTTTAGTAAATATGATTATACTCATAAGATTAAGTGTAATTCTGAATTGATTGAAAAAGTTTAAATCAATAGCAAAACGAATAAGAAGAATCAAGTAGGCAGAAAGATAAAAGTTTCTCCATTCTAAGAAGAAGGGAGAGTACCTTTTATGCTTTATGATAGGTCTTAATGATTAAGAACTATATCTCAATTGATCCTCTAAGTAAGTCTTAGTACTATTGTATGTTTAAGAAAGAGATATCAAGGATTGAAGAAATGGTTAAATCAAGAAGTCTATCATACTTCGTTCCAATAACAAGTCTTAAAGTTAAGATTGTGACAATGAGTGTTTAAAGGTTTATAACATTCATCAAATGTGGAAAGTTGTGATGTCTTGGATAAGACAAAGGCCAACTAGGACCAATTTATGAAGTGTTTTGATAAAAGCTACACTAACTCTTGAATATTTGGTTGTCAACAAATGTTTATTGACAAGAGAATCTTATATGTCAAGGAGTCAGTGGGAGTCTTAATGGTCTTGAAAGGTTTCAAGAACAAATCAAATAAACCTTATCGATCATCACTAGCACACGAGTTGAGGTTTACAACCTATCGTGTTAACAATATTTTGATTCTGTGTTGTTCCAATTGAATTAATTATGCATGTGAGTCCTATGAGTTCTCATTTTGAATGCATAAAAGGCAAGACACCTTGATCAATGAAAGGTACGTTGATAGGAAAAAGGTGATATGCTTAACTACTTGGAAGACGTGGTGGGCAGCTGTGCTACCATAAGGCAAGAAATCAAGATTAAGAAAGTTCGGTCCATATGAGTTTGAATTTGTCATAAACTTTGTTTTTAACAAATTCACATGGATAGGAACATATACACCATTAAAATCTAAGTGTCATAAGATTTCCTCCTTCATGAAAATGATTGTGAGGAAATGCTTTCACTAAGAAAGATTTTAAGAAGATAGTGATTGTAAAGTTGCATTCTTGAATTCAATTATGGTTACGGTATCCCTTTCCATGATTTGCATTGTGAGGTTTGGCAATTAGTATTAATAGTTTAGACACACATATGAACTATCTAAAGCAAAGGTGTATAAGCTTAAGAGGCCTTGATAAAAGATTATTAAAGCATTAAGTATTAGAAACATGGACTTAAGAAATTCAATAGGTATTGTTTTCTGAAAGTTAAGATGTTTGTGAATACATGTCGAAGCTAGTGGGAGCATAAGTGTTATGTTTTATAATAATCATCATGATAGTGGGAGCATAAATGTTATGATTGTATGATTATTAAGGTACGTATTGCAAGTTGGCAATATTAATTATAGAAAACAAAAGTTATACCTTGCAAAGTCGTAAAGGTTGTAAAGTTGTTTTGATATAATTAAGGGAGAGAATATTATGCTTTATTTCAAATCTAAAGGCTTAGGTTAAGAAATGTTAATAAATTTAGTCAAAGGTACATAGTGTGTTCTTAAAATTTCAATTATGATTATGGAATTCCTTTTCACAATTCGAATTTTGAGAACATAGCAAATAAAACATTGTGCATCGTGTCCCATACGCTTCGGGTATAGGATCGATTGCAAATGCTTTAATGTTTGACCATTCTAAAATTTTCCAAATGTCTAGCGCATTTAGAGGGAAAAGGGACTAGAATTCGTTTTGACCAAAGTTCGACGAGAATTGGTTGCTTGTGAGTAGTTGGAAGCATGGTATTGGATGGACCATATTGACATTATTATGAATAGATAAGATTCTATTAAGAATGAGTTGTCATATGGAAAATATGGAAGCGTGTCCATATTAGGAATTGAATATTGAAAATGTATGACTAGATTAGAAACTTTTATGCAAAAGGATGTTCAAAGGAATGTACTTTGAGTGAGAGACATCATATCTAAGGAATTGTCTTGTAACAATCTCCGTTAGAGGACTTTGTAATATCATTGGCAATAGTCTGTGTGACTTTGGTGCAGTGACATTACAAAAGGATCATTGCATAAAATGTTAGAATCCAGCATATTCTATAAGTGGCAAGAATTTGATGTTCTAAAACTTATGAAAAACGGATTTGGATTTGTGAAATGAGAATGATTGGAAATGTGTCCAATGTGATCTATTTCACAAAGTAAGAACCATAGGTAAACATTTTGTGCATGCTAGGAGCATGGGACACGTGTAATAATTCAAGTAAGAAGTTGATTACCCGAAACGACAAATAATGAGTAATCGATATGGTGATAAATAAAAGGTGTTTTATTTATGTTCAAAGGGTTGAGGCCATATGGGATTAGTATTATGTTCAAAGGGTTGAGGCCATATGGGATTAGTATTATTCTTATGTTTCACTTTGCATGTTTTGACTTCCAGAATAATTGAGTTTATTAAGAATAATCGAATTATTCAAACGGGCCACAGTCGTTCATATGTTGGAAGTAGATATGAATGAAGACTGTCATGAATTGGTGTGTGGATTGTCTAAAAGAGTATTAGACATAAGCAAATGTTTGCTGCAACATTCATGAGTGCTTATGAATATGAATTTGAGCATTGGATTAAACCCACGCTCGCTTGGATCACTCCATGAGTTGTATCACGAGTGATTGGTGAGACGATAACATCTTATATTCTTGAAACCAAGATGTGTGAGTTGTATCTTTCAAATCGGTTGCACATTGATAATATGTAAACGCACTAGTAACTTGGTGTTATAAAACATATTGTTGTGTGTGATTTGGTTAGTAAGTGCAAGCAAGCATTGTATCAAAGTTTATCCGTTCCTTTTATCCAAAAAAGGATAAAAGCGATATCTTTTGGGCCCCTCGATGGTTTAGTGATGAAAAACGTAAATGCTCGGCCGAGCTAGGGCTAATTTGATTTGTTCAATTAGTCAGTCGTCATAAATCGGGAATCGAGAAATAGTAGAAAGAGAATGATTAGAAATCATGTCTTATACGATATCTATAATGGAGGAATATATGATCCCTTATCTTAAGGACACGCGTATCTGATAGGATCAGAGTTGACAACGGCTTTGGAAAGCTACGATTGCATATCAGGATCTGAAGTCATACGCATAATAGTTATTAGACTTATCCAAGTGGGAGACTGTTGGATTAGTGTCTAAGTCCATAACTATTTTGGTATGTACTTGACCCGATGGTGCATGGTCCTTTTGGGTTGCCTTCACCAAAGCAACTTGATTGGAGAAATAAATAAAGAGAGAGAGGTTATTATGATTTATTAATATGTTATAAGAATAATATATTAAAGGAGAAATCATATTTGTTTAATTAATATTTGTCAATAATTAATTAGGAATTAATTTTGTGATCAAGTGTAATTAATTAAACTAGAGGGGCTAATTTGTAATTATGTGATAGTTACAAAATAAGGTAAGGATTATCTTAAATATAGGGTGAACGAATTTCAGAAGATAATGCCTTAGAATTCGACTAGGATAAGGGTTTCTAAGATTTATCTTATGGTTACTTGGTGGGCAAGCAACTAGATAAGGATAAGGATTAAAACCCTAATCTTTACACCTATATAAACCCTCTAAGGCTCATGAATTCGTCTAAGCCTTCCCAAGAAGTCCTAAGGACGAATTCCTACCTCTCTCCTCTCTCTTTATACCTTCTCCATTTTCTCTTGGTGTTTGTAAGCCATTAGAGGAGTGACACTTGTGACTCTAAGCATTCCAAAGTCAATTCAAGGAGGAATTGTGATTGTTATTGCTACATAACAATCAAGGTAACATCTTAAACCTAATTATATGTTAATATCGTTTTCCATATGCTAGAATTAGGGTTTATAGTCTTAGATTCAAAGCATGTACAATAGAGAAACCTAGATCCAAGCATTAGGGTTTGTATGATCACATAGGATGTCTTATGACCAAAACCCATCAAATACATCCAAAATAACATAATGTACGATAATCCAAAAATACAATAAAAATCAAATGTCCATGGCTGAGAAAAACCTACTCAATGCGTTAATGAGAATACAAGTCGTTTGAAAAGCATCAACATATAAAATTTTGGTGAGTTCATAAGTATGTTTGTGAGAAAACTCGTGTAATAGTTTGTACATCCCAGAAAATCCAATATTTTCTGTAAAAATAGTTTGAGAGTCTTGTTTAAAATCGTGCGTATTTGCATGTGTATATTTGGTTTACTTTGTTGAAAAATTCATAGAGTGTTTCCAAAAAAAAAAATCTTATATTTTCGATTATACGAAATATGGTGGTCTTAAAACCCTAAGACTACAGTGATGAGATTAGTGTAAAATAGGTGGCACGTAGTTTTGTACTTTGTAAAATGTGTAGAGTGTATGTATTGCGTAAATTTTAAAATGACAATGTTATTCTCTATGTGAGTCATTACAACCATACTGATGTGACGAGAGCGCCTGTCTTGACGTTCTTCAGGCATCGGTTTCTAAAGATAATTGTCACCCTAGACTGGTATGTCTAGCCGTAACGAACAGCTCGGGTGTGGGGGTGTCAACCCCGTATAGATCTATACATAATATCTCGCTCTCCTTCCTGGAGACTCTAATTATAACTACAGGACTTACGATGTACGCTAGGTAGGTACGAGTGAAGGAGTGTCTCACAATAGCCTTAACAGAATTTACGCGAATATTGAATTTTATTATTTAATGTTATAAATAATGTTACTACTGTATATTTTCGACTACAAATTATAAGTGATAAAAAATATAGCCATTTTTACCATAACTGTCAAAATAGCACGTTTTTACCATTGTTGTTAAAAATAGCCCGTTTTTACCGAAATTGTCATAAAATGCCCAATTTTACTAAAATTGTCATATAGGGCCCATTTTCACCAAAGTTGTCAATAAAGGCCCAATTTTACTAAAAATGACATAAAAGTACCATTTTCACTAAAATTGTAAATAAATGCCCAATTTTACTAAAATTGTCATATAATGCTCATTTTCATTAAAATTGTCAATAAAGACCCAATTTGTCTAAAACTGTCATATAAGCCCCATTTTACATGTTTTAGTAAAAACAATTTTTATATATCCAAAATGTTAGCATTTTTAGTGTAACATGCCATATTTTCCATTTTTCTTCGAGTTTTCATGACCAAAATTTGTGTTAACATTTTCTTTGACTATATGGTGATTTTATCACACATCAAAGATAACCTTTTAAGTATAAAAACAAATCATATAAGCTACACAAGATAACTTTGTTCTTCCAACAACTTGAGATTCAACCAAAATCTCGAGTTCATGGACTTTCAACATGATTTCATAACATTTCAACACAAATAACATGTAAAACATACACATGCAAGCAAATATACAAAGATCTTTCACAAGACTAGACTTGTATCCTCCTCCAAAAGAAAGAAAACTCGAAAATAGGGGTATGAAGCTCACCTTGGGGTCTTTTTCGGTTTGAAGAGGAAGGTGAAGGAGGTTTTCGGCCTAGCTTGCTTCCTTGAGGAGATTTTCGAAGTTGAGGTGGTTCTAGGAAGCGAAACACGAAAATGGTGTTGTATAAGGAATGATCTTAGTGGATTATGTAAATAAAACTTCATAAGTTTGATAGGATCTTACCAAGAGTACAATGCTCGAAGAAAACTTCTTGAGAAAACATCCTCAACCCACGATTTTTGAAGAAGGAAATGGGGGAGTTTCTTGAGTTTTTTAGAGAGAGAATGAGATAAGAATGTAAGTTAGAAGTGAAGAGTGAAGCTATGGTGGTGATTTTCGACCGAATATAAGGAGGAGAGGGGAGAGAATGAGATTTTTACATGTTGGTCAAAGTTGTCATGCATGGATGTATTTTATGTAAATTGCATGTTTTTTATGGTGTATTTGTGAGGTGTCACAATTATAAACCACCCTTTTCTTTTCTTTTCTTTTCTTTTCTTTTTATTTATTATTTTTTTTATTTTTTTATAAAAACTCATTGGATTTTTGGAGAGGGGAGAAAAGAAGAAATGGGCTTTGGTTTTGAAGGGCAACCGAGAACACCTTGGCCCATTTATGTTTTATATGCGTTTTTTGGGCTTGGTTCGAGCCTAAGAACATTTCGGTCCAATATTAAGCCCAAAGAAATGGATTTGGCCCAATGAGGTTATGTGAAAGATTTTTCGGCCCAATTGGAGGCCCAAAATTGATTTTTTGTTTGATAAGCCCAAAAAGTGATTTTCGGCCCAACTACGGCCCAAATATGGGTTCTTGGCCCATAAAGGTCAACTAGGGCCGTTGGCCCAAAATGGCCCAATAGCGGTTTTTCAGTCTTGGAAGGCACATTAGAGAGTTTTCTGGCCTAAAATAATACTTAATAGAGGTATTTGGCCCATTAGTGTCTAAGAATAAATTATTGCAGCCCAATAAGGCCCAATGAGGGTTTTACAGCCCAAAAGGTCAATTAGAAGGGCTACCAGCCCATTAGGGCCCAACAAGAAGGTCTTGGTCCATTAAGAGGTATGGACCGAGAAGGCTTAGGTTAAGGCCCAAAGTTGAGTGGACATAGCTTATTGGGTTAGATTTTGGGCTTACACGAGGAAGTTTCGACTTGAATCACATTTTTTGGATGCATAAACTTGCATAGCATTGAAGTTTGGCTTATACCAAAAGTAAGGTTACAAGTTTACACAAAGAAATTTTCTTGTACAAGGATAGAAAATGTAACCCTAATTTGCTAGTTGTGACATCATCCCCACTTTAGAGGGAATTTCGTCCCAAAATTCTTTCGAAAGCAATCCATAAGAACTAGAGAAGAGATGAGGGTATTTCTGCATCATTGATCCTTGCGTTCCCATGTAAATTCAGGTCCGCATTTGGCACTCCATCGAACCTTCACAATTGGAATGCAACTTTGTTTTGTACATTTCACTTCTCTATCCATGATTTCGACCGGTTCTTCAACGAATAAGAGGTTTTCATTCACCTTAATCTCATCAAGTGGAACAAAGAGGGTTTCTTCCGATAGGCATTTCTTCAGGTTTAACACGTGGAAGATAGGGTGTATGTTGCTAAGCTCCGATGGTAGCTGCAGCTTGTAGGCCAGCGGACCGATCCGGGCAAGGATCTCGAATGGTCTGATGTATCATGGGTTTAGCTTTCCCCGTTTTCCAAATCGTACCATCGTTTTCCAGGGAGAGACTTTTAGCAACACACGATCTCCTACTTGGAACTCCAGAGGCTTTCGCCTTTTGTCTGCGTAGCTCTTTTTTCGGTCTCGAGACGCCTGAAACCGTGCCCTGATCTGGATGATTTTCTCAGTTGTTTCCGGGATGATTTCAGGTCCTTTAAGAGTGTTGTTTGGTACCAGCCCTCTCGCTAATTGTGTGTCTCGTACCTCCGCCCAGCAAAGAGGTGATCTGCATTTCTGTCTGTATAAGGCCTCATAAGGAGCGACCTTAATGTTTGTGTGGTAGCTGTTGTTGTACGAGAATTCAATTAGTGGCAAGTGGGTATCCCATGCCTTGCCGAAATCTATCACACAAGCTCAGAGCATATCTTTTAGTGTTTGTATGGTTTGCTCACTTTGGTCGTCAGTCTGGGGGTGGTAGGCAGTGCTCATATACAGTTGGGTTCCTAATGTTTTCTGGAGTGACTGCTAAAATTGAGAGGTGAATCTACTATCCCGGTCAGAGATAATAGATATTGGTACTTCATGTAGTCTCACCACCTCCCTTATACAGATCCACGCCAATCTTTCCATCTTATACGTCTCATTTATTGTCAGGAAATGGGCGGATATGGTCAACTGATCAACAATCACACAGATGGCATCCAATCCTCCTGTCATCTTAGGTAATTTGGTTATGAAATCCATTGTAATCCTCTCCCATTTCCACTCGGGTATGACCAGTTGTTGCATTAGACCTGAGGGCTTTTGATATTCCACCTTAACTTTGGCGCAAGTGAGGCACTTGCCCACATTAGTTGCAATCTCTCCTTTCATATTAGGCCACCAATAGTGTTGTTTAAGATCCAGGTACATCTTATCAAAGCCAAGATGGACGGAAAATCTTGTTTTGTGTGCCTCATTCATCACCACGTACTGGAATCCACCGAACTTTGGCATCCATATCTGGTCCATAAGATAATAGGTTCCATCCCCTTTGATGGTTAAGTTCATTTCCATCCTACATAACGCTTCATTTGCGACATTTTCTGGTTTCAAGGCTTCTTGATGAGCATCCTTAATTTGTGAAGACAAGTGGGAATGGAGGATTATCGATAGTGTTCGCACCCGGCGACCTGAATACTCCTTTCGGCTTAAGGCATCAGCTACCACGTTAGCTTTGCCTAGATGGTACCTGATCTCACATTTGTAGTCGTTTAGAAGCTCGAATCATCTTCGCTGCCTCATGTTTAATTTCTTCTGATTTAGAATGTGTTGGAGGCTTTTGTGGTCTGCGTAAATTGTGTACTTTGTCCCATAGAGATAATGCCTCCCAATTTTCAAAGCAAATACCACTGCTCCTAGCTCGAGATCGTGGGTAGTATAATTCACCTCGTGGTTTTTCAGTTGTCTGGATGCATAGGCAATCACCTTTCCACGTTGCATTAGTACACAGCCCAAACCTTGGTTAGAAGCAATATACTACAAAATCCTCCGTTCCCTCTAGAAGTGACAAGACTGAAGCACTGCAGAGTGCTTGCTTTAAAGTTTAAAAGGCTGTCTCTTGCTTCTTTTCCCAGGTGAAAGACACCCCCTTTTGAGTTAGAGTGGGGAGAGGTTTGGCGATTTTTGAGAAGTTTTAAATGAACCTCCGGTAATATCCAACGAGACCCAAAATTTTGCTAATCTCAGTGGGTGTTGTCGGAGTTACCCAACCCTCAACTGCCTTAACCTTAGATGGATCCACATGAATTCTCTCTTTACTGACCACATGTCCCAGAAAATTTACTTGGCGAATCCAAAACTCGCACTTGGAGAGTTTTACGTACAATTTTTCTGCTTTAAGTGTCTCCAAGACCTATCTCAAATGTTGGCCATGTTCCTCTCTGCTTCGGGAATACACCAGTATGTCGTCGATAAAGACTATTACGAAGTTGTTGAGGAAGGATCGATAAACTCGGTTTATCAAATCCATGAACACCACTGGTACATTCGTCAGTCCAAATGGCATTACAACAAACTTATAGCGACCATAACAAGTTCGAAAGGTAGTCTTGGGGACGTCTTCTTCTTGGACACGTAGTTGGTGATATCCGGATCTCTTTAAAAAAATCTATCATTTAGACTTTAAGAAGGTTGAAGAACTATATGCTCAAGTGTTTGAGGCTTTGAAAAAAACTATATAATCATTATTCTAATATTTCTTCGATAACAAAGAATGATGGTTCTAGTTCCTTCAATACGAATGATAATGATGGTCAAAATTTTGTTGGTGTGGTTAAGAATAAGCAAATGAGAAAAATAACGATGAGTTATATGAAAATGATGTTGAAGATGCTATGGAAAAATATGAATCGGAGGAATATCTTGATGCTCCATCAAATAAATGACTAATACAACATTTGAAATTTTGAAGTGGTGGAGTGACAAATGCACAACATACAATGTGTTGGCATCAATGACAAAGGACATTCTAGCCATTACGGTTTGTACGGTTACTAGTGATCCTATTTTTGGTACATTCGGTATTGTGGTGGATGACTTTGGTAGTAATTTGCTTCTGAAGACGGTGAAAGCTTTAATATGTACTAAAGATTGGTTGAGGGCATCAAATGTTTGTATCGACCCTGAACAATTATTAGAAGTTGTGAAAAAATACAATGAAGGTAAGTTACATAATTATGTATTATTTTATTTTATGTTTCTTATATAATATTTATTATTCTAGTTTGACTTTTTATGTTGAATTTCATTACAGAAATCAATCGCAATATGAAAGATCTCCTATGAGGGAATAAGTAAATTGTCATTGTTGTTTTTTGCTATTATTGGTTGTTGTTTTTGTTGTTGTTGTTGTTGTTTTCGAAGTTGTTGTTTATGCTGTTTTGTGATGTTGTTTTGTGTTGCTTTGTTGTTTTGTGTTGTTTTGCTATTGTTGTCTTGTTGTTTTGAGTATTTATGTTTTGTTGTTATGTTGTTTTGAGACTATTTTGCTATTGTTGTTTTGTTGACTTTTGTTATCGTTGGCAATTTGAATGATTTGTAGTTTATACAATATCAATTTATTATTTTTACTTGTTAAATTTCACTTGTTTTGCTGTTTTGAGATCAATTTTTCTTTTAATTGTTTTAGTTTTATATCTTTAACTCTTATTGCTTATAAAAGTTAATTTTAATGACATGTATTATATCTTTAACTCTTATTGCTTATAAAAGTTAATTTTAATGACATGTATAAAATAAAAATAAAATTTAATATTCAAGAAACCGAGTACCCAAAACCGGTTTTGACAATTCGTGGAGCGCTTCCAAATTTCTAGGAACCGGTGTAAGCGGTTCTAGTCCAATACCAATAATTTCAGTACCATCGGTTTCGGGAGTAATTTCGATTCCAATTAAAATATACGGGTACCTGTTTGTGCTTATCCCTACTCAGGTACGCTAATTCGATCTCAAAACACTCATCGTACGAATTAGAATCACGATTGATCACTAATTTAACCATCGGAGTTTAGGAGGTCCTAGGTTCAATCTGAATCCTAGACAAATGAGATATTAAAAGTATTTCCCATTTCAAAAAAAAAAAAAAAGTTCTTCTAGGGCCGACCACGGAGAGCTGACTGGTTGTGTTGTTTTTCAGGCTCGGACTTTCGGACGTTGTTCAAGCTTCGCCTACCCAAAAAAGGCCGGTAAAAATCATCAAGTAATCAACCTGCTCACTAAAGTTGTAAAGCTATGTTGGAGATTTGTAAAGATGAAGGCCAAATTGGTCGTAATCCAAGTCTAGTTTAATTAAGGGGGAGTATTAGACTTGGCAAAACGTCTGAACTAGATTATTAATATAGGTTAGTTATCAAATATGACAGTTAGGTTAAAGGGAGTGGGGCACCAAGACCACTCGCCTAAAGTTTAACATGAGCAAAACACCACCCTTTACATCATGTTAAGTAGACACGTTAAGAAGAGTTTGCTAGTTCACTAGCAAGAAGAGAGAGAGGAAAAAATTCTTTGGTGTGGGCTGTCATTGATCATTTTGTATTTATTTATTTAAAATTCTTTTTTTACTAAAATCAGAAGGTTGTAATTGGTCATCTTTTATTTGCATTTTTGTTCTAATTTGTTTCCCAACATCCAAGTGTATATATTTTCTATGACAAAAGATTAGGTGGAAGAAAAGATCTGATATGATATTTTTAGCATCTCTTTAGCATGTCTCACCACTCTCTATAGCCTTATCCTACACATTGGGTGACATTTTTAGCATCTCTTTAACATGTCTCACCACTCCCCATAGCCTTATGCTACACATCGGGTGACACAGGTGTAACAGCAAGAATATAGCTAAAGGTCGTCGACTCTTATTTGAACACTTGTCCGTTATTTTTTAACTTGGCCGATTCAAAAAGGTCGTTATCAACTATGACTCCAAAAACTCTACCGGTTCTGCAGTTCGCATATGCAAGCTTTAACTCGTGAGGACAGAATCGCATGTGCTTGTAGTGCATTTATCTTATGTGATAGTGATGAATCTTGGCCACAATTTTAAATTCCATATCTTAAGTCTTTATGACTCCAACATAAAATCTAATTCTTTTCAACTTGGCCCTTTTAGATTATTTCTTATAGAAATTTCAACTCAAATTTATGTGAACTTTTTATACGGTAATACTATTTCATCCACAACTTGTATCTATTTGCTCGTTCATTGTTGATGAATATTTTATATAATTAATTAATTAATTAATTAATATAATATATGTAGGTGCCTTTGTTTGTTTGTTTTGAGATGGGTGTATTTGACTACAAAAGATACTAAAATAAAATAAAAAACCAATCAAGTGGTGGTTTGATTTCTTTTTTATTCTTTTCAAAAGATTTATATAAATGAATTTTTTTTAAATAAAATAATATAACTTATATTTGTCTTAATTTTGAAATAAAAAATAGAAATTGAAATGTGAAACAAAGGTTTGACTGTGCATTTTGACCAAGCTGTCACTGCTGACCATCTTACCTGTCTTACGTGTCCGCTATTTTATCCTCATTTTGAAAGGGAAATTCCTCCCTCCTTCCCATTGCTTTAAAATGAACATATCTATTTATTTATTTTCGTTATTTTCTACAAAAATAAACTATACTCTCTCTGAAAATTCTGGTGAGAAACGATGCCGTACTGCGACGTCGGAACTACCAACAATGGTATCAAGATTTTCTACAGAACCTACGGCGGCGGACCCGTTAAAGTTCTCATGATCATAGGTATCTATCTATTACTGTTAGTGTTTCCCAAAAAAAATTATGATCTTCGATTTACGTGGTTGAACTTCGTGTCAGGATTGGCCGGGACACACGATTCATGGAAGCCACAAATCGAGGGGCTGGTTGGGACGACGCAGGCGAATGATATTGATGATAATCGGAGCTCCGAAGACGGTGTGTGCAATGGGAATGGGAATGGGATAGAAATTTGTGTTTTTGATAATCGAGGAATGGGTCGAAGCTCTATACCTAAAAACAAATCTGAATACACGTACGTAAGCCTGTTGTGATTTCAGTCAAAAATCGTCAGAATTTTATGTCTTATTTGTGTGAACTTCCGGAAGAAGAAGAAGAAGGAAAAAAAAAAAAAGGAAAACGCCAACTTTTACACTTTATCGTTCCGGGCGATATTAATTATTTTAAGAGTAAATAATAAATAATCAAATTTTGGAATAATTAATGAACTTTCAGTCTACAATTAAAAAAGATTGTAACTCACTAACTTGTACTCGTCTCGTGGTATATATTTCATCATCTATTATCTTTTTCAATAATAAATATTTTTCAAACAAATTACAACTTAAAGTCGAGTTCCAACCAAACAGCATATGGATAATGTTGAATGTTGAGCGCAGAACTAAAATCATGGCTGCAGATGCAATCTCTGTAATGGAGCATTTAGGCTGGAAGAAAGCTCATGTATTTGGGCATTCAATGGGTGAGTTACTGAGTCGGAAATATATATATATATATATATATATTTTGTTTCAGTATATTTATTTAATTATAATTGATACATTGATACATGCAATATAGGTGGTATGATAGCTTGCAAAGTGGCTGCTGTTTTCCCAGATAGGGTTCTGTCCTTGGCTTTGCTAAATGTAACCGGTGGAGGCTATGAATGTTTCCCCAAGGTACACTAACACTACTAGTAGATTGATTCATGCCACTCCTTCCTAGATCACCTTTTCTTCTCTTTTTATAAAATAATTTAATTGATTATTGATACCATCATCTACTAATATGGTGAAAATGGTTGATGCAGTTTGATCGTCAAACCTTATCCATTGCAATGCGTTTCTTGATGGCCAAAACTCCAGAGCAAAGGGCAGCTGTTGATCTAGACACTCATTACACACAGGTTAGGTTTATACCATTTCTCCATATGATGATGATGTTTATATTATCCATTATCTATTATACAGTTTGAACCTCACCCCATGTATCTATGCAGGAATATCTAGAACAACATATTGGAGTTAAAACAAGAAGACAGGTATTATATGAGGGATATGTGGAAGGGATATCAGCAACTGGGATGCAGTCAAATCATGGGTTTGATGGCCAGGTGAACGCCTGCTGGACACACAGAATTTCTAAAAAAGAAGTTGAAGTGATTGGCAGCCATGGTTTCTTGATATCAGTCATTCATGGGAGGTGTGATGTGATTGCTCAAATATCTCATGCAAAAAGGCTTGCACACAGACTTTATCCACTTGCAAAAATGGTAGAGCTTCCAGGAGGTCATCTTGTGAGTCATGAGAGGAGTAAAGAGGTGAATGAAGCTCTACTGGATTTGATCAAAGCATCAGAAACCAAGACAAGCCCTTTTGACTGGACTAATTTATCCCCAAAGCCAAACACATCTACCTCTAGTAAGTATTACTACAGTTAGGCAGGCTATCGTCTTTGGAAAGATAATTAATGAATATGAAGAATAGACTGTTGTTTTTATTCTCAGGCTGTTGGGCATCATCATCTAGCAGCAGATTAAATTCAGAGACAGAAAGCACCAATTCTGGGATTGCAGAGAAGACGAGAATTATGATTCTCTATCTATTGGGCTTATTTTTGGTGGTATTTGAGTACATAAAAAGAGCAAGAGTTTTGGGATGTCTAAAGCCAATCAGGGTAGGCTCAGCCTCAGCCCTCGCATGATTTGATTTGATTTGATTTGATGGAAAATATATTGACACTTGAAAGACAGACAACTAGGAATGAAACCTAATTGAGATTTACAAGAAACAAGCTTGGAGATTGAACATATTCATACCTGCTGCATAAGAGACTGAATCAACATATATGGGGATGTCTAACACAAAGCATCTCCTTAAGTTGATTTATGAATATTACCTTACCTGTAACATAATATTCCAAATGGAACAGTTTTAGCAATATGCCATTGGAATATTCTGAATCCATATCACCTATGTGATGTAAAAAGTTGTATCTAATTAATATAAAGGGATTTTGGTGCTCATTTTACCTATATGTTCCTAATATAGATTAAGCACAACAATATGCCAAAAGACTAAAAAATACGTATGAAAGATGTATGTATCCTTGCAACTGAACAAGGACTGGACTGGTGATCAACTGAACATCAAACTAAGTCCGTTCATTTGCTTTCTTGAGGAATGGACAAACTTGGTTACAAAATAATTCTTAGCTACCAAAAACTAATGAAATTGTAGCACAAATCATACTACTACTATTGTTGTGCCCCGCCAAAACTGACCAATCAGCATTCAGAAGAGGTGGCGCCAATAACATAACATAACTAAATCAAATATGAAAGCATAAATGAGCTGAAGCTAATTGACTGGCTGCTTTTCCTTGTGTTTCTGTAGGAGGCATGGAGTTACGTAGAAGACCTGACCTATAAGAAGCCAATGACAAATTGACAATGGAAGCACCATACAAGATAACAAGTTACCCTAAATTATTTTATTTATAAAAAAAAAAAGCTGGAATTGTCAGAAAGTAATTTCACAAATACCCACTGTTTGGTAAAATACTAACTAGTCGTTTTAGTTTAGTGGTTATCCTCCCACTCCAAGAACTAAAACATAAAAATATTACAGCTACATACAACAAACCCAGCTAGACTAACTAGTCGTCTTGTTGATGGGTATCGGTATCTGCTTTTGTGATATGCTTGAAGGGGTCGGTTCGCATATAGGCTTCTGGTCTATAAAACCCCATCTCATTCATTCTATTGCTGATTGCATGAAGTATCGCTTTCTTTTTCCCTCCATATTCATCCTTGTTGTTTTCCACCAACTCATTCGCCTCAGCAGCCAAATTCCTCACAAAAACAAACACATTATCCTCCCACAGCTTCAGCCTCTCTATGTCATACCCCACCAGCTTCCCCGTCTCCCATATGTCCCTCACCTGCTCTTCCACAAACGGGGTTCTTTCCTGTGCGTATCGAATCATTTCATCTTTTTTTGTCTGCATTTACAAAATTACTCATAACATTTAATTATAAATCAATCATACTGTAATATCATCAATAAATCCAGACTTCACTCAAACAGTTTTCGACCATGAATACACAAACAAAAAGTAACTTGTTCATCCTCATTCCTCAACTCACATACATACCCAACCCACCCATCAAACACTTGAAACCTCACAGGTTATGTTCATACATGCTTCATCCTAAACTCAAAACTTACCGCAACTATAAATTAAGTAAAAACTATATCAGAAATGCTTAAATAATGTAGAACAGACCTAGTAATCTTTTTTTTTTTGGAACCGAGGGAAGAACTTATTGATCCTGGATAGATCTCAGGAAAAATCATGAAAATACCTAAATAATATCCAAAACAATATCTTACGGTGACAATTGTGTAATTTATGATAAATTCAAGGTTGGACAACTTTCACATCAACAGATAACAATCAACCTCCCTGAATCCCAAATCCTAAAATACATACAATGTAGAGCCACAAGTGAAGTAAGTTGGTACCAATTTTCTTCTCCTCCATATCCGCCGACGCCCACCGCCTCCGTCCGGTGCGCCCTAGAAAACGAAAAATATCAAATTAGATACTGAAATACACATATAAACAAGGAAACAATTGATAACTACGTCCGTCTATCTATGACCTTGGATTGGATAGAAAGGTTGGAACGCCGTGTATGAGCTTCACTCAACTCGAGTTTCTGCAGAAAGATATTATTGAGGATTTTGTAAAAGTTATGATGATGAATAATCGCAGATCTTGAATAAGTTAAGATAAGACCATGGATTATTTACAGATGAATATAGTGAGTGGAGGTCAGTGAATCCAAAGGACTTCGTCGCTATTGCCATTGCCATGTCTAAATGTTGGAGCTCAAACTCTTATCTTCATGGGTTTCGTTTTTATAGCTAAGGAAATGGCAAAAACCCTGCCATCATATCGACGAATATTCAAGGGTTTAATCAGAAAAACTTTCCTCCACTCTTTTTACACCATTTTTTTTACGATTAACGATGGTATAAGGTAACTATTTATTTTTGTCATTGGTTGGTTTTATAAGGTCATTTAGGTGGTGTTTATCCTTTTCTTTTTTTTTTTTTTTTTTTTTTTTAGATATTTTTTTTGTGCGGCTCAAGACGTGAATTAAAAATTTTGGTATAACTATTTTTTTTTTTTAAAACTTTGATTTTTTTTTTTTAACTTTGATCGACAGATTTGATACAATTTCTTTTTATAGTTTCTGCAAATTTTTATAACTTGATTTAAAAAAAAAAAAAAAAAAACTTTGCTTTTTTTGTTTTTATTACCGTTTTTTTAATAACATTTTCAATTTTGGTTGTATCTTTTTTTAACATGTATAATTCTTTTACGAACTTTGTAAACATCGTTTGCAGTATTTTCTGAAATTTTTTATTATAGTCTTTTATTATTTTTTTTTAATTAGTTTTTTTCTAGAATAAAAATGATAGTTTATTTTATATTTTTTAAAATTTTTTTTAGAAATTTTTATATTTTCGTTTTTTTACATGTTCTTTTTTAGTATTCTTTCTTTTTTGGAAAGGGAACTTCCCTAACGAGGGTTTCCGGGCCAGCTTTCGCGCACCGACTAATCCCCCGCTGCAAACATAAAGTTTTGCCTCATGCCCTGGAGTCACTGCAGGCGAACCTCCATGGCCACTTTTTTAGTATTCTTTCAAAGTTTTAAAACTAGGATTATTAAAATTTCGGTATTAACAACTATTTTCAGTTTATAAAATTAGTTTATGTAAATTTCAATTTACTTCAGATGTTAAAAAATAAACATGTTTCTTATTACATGATGCAGTCGTTTGATCCATCTCTTCTGCTGCAGTGGATTGCAGAGGTTATCCACATACTTCATAAATTTTCGCTTCGAAAAAACAAAAAGCACCTTACTCATTTCAATTAATTTTATATATTTGAAGGGTACAAGGTACACACTCATATGTATAGGCGGAGCTAGGCAGTTCCCGAGAGGTCCTTTAAAAAAATTTCAGTAATGTAATTTTTTTCGATTTTTTTTTAGTAGTGTAATTTTTTTTAGGATACCCCTTTACTTTGATCATGGCTCCGCCACTGCTCCTATGCACAAGAAGCAACAAGAAATACCAACACAACATGCAAGAAGTTCTTCTAGCATGGTGGCTTGGCCAACCCACCGCATCATCGGCGGTGTGGTGTTTACCGCATCACCGCGCTGCCATGTAACCTACCGCATGGTGCGGTTCCTTGGTACACCATTTGGTCTAATGTGGCTAAAATAACATGTATTGCATTTTTCCATGTAGATATCATTGTATGATTTTAAAAAGGCATATTAGGTACACTCACATCTCGTTCCTTTCTTTCAATTGCCCTCGACATCGATGCCGACGATTGTACATTTCATTCACTTTCTTCCTTTCTCTGCTTCTATTCTCTCCAGTCTCCATTCTCCCTCAATTTTATATCTATTTGAGAACCCTATCCCCTGCATGAACTAAGACACCATACCATCACTTCATTGAAAAATTGGCCACCCTCACACCATTCCTCGTCGTTCCCTGCTCTATCTCTTTGCTCCACCTACAAATAAATCAAGGGTTCATATCCCGTTTGTTGTTGTTCAACTTCCCGAATTCATCATGAAAATAAAAGTAGAATCATTTAGTGAAGAAACCTAACTTCACATTAGTGTTCCTAATTCTCAATTAAAGGGTAAGAATGAAGTCACAAACGATAATAAGTACTATCATTAATGATAAATCCATGTGAGGCAGGATAGTACGTCATTACCCAAAACAGGGTTGAGTTAAGGCTCTTAACAAAGTTTTGGATACATCTAAGCAACAAAGATGTTGTAAGACTTTACATATATGATCTAAAGGCGATGTGACATCAAATGAAGATTAATGGTTTATCTTCTAAAGGGTCATGAAAAGGACTTCAACGCATGGTTATATTAGCGATCAGTGAGAACGTACAGATGGAAATGGATGTATAGGGGTAAACTGAGGAGGTCATAATGGTCTTGTTTTAAACCTATTGTAACACCTGTTCCAGGTATTATTTAAATTATCTAATTTTTAGTGTTTGTGCATGGACTCGATGAGTTGGGGAGCCCTAAATCGGCGGGTAAAAGAAAACCCTAATTTTTAGGGTTTGCACCCTATTTAAAGAACATAATTCGCCTCTTGTGGCCTCCCTTACCACTTTGTTAGCCAGAGAAAACCCTAGTTGGACCTTGCAACTTCTTGAGTGATAGAAAGAGCTTTTGTGAGCAATTTTGGTGTGTTTGTGAAGGATTTTAGAGCTTGAAGAAGAAGGAGCAAGGAGAGAAGAAGTAGATCTGACATCTACTTTGTATTGGCCACCATCTTGAGGTATAAAGTCATCACCTTGATCTCTAGTTGCTTAGATCCTTTTTCTTGGAAGTAAATGGCCATTTTTGGTGCAAAATGGAGTCATACCCGTATCTGGACTTTATCACAAGGATATGTCTCAGATCTGGACCTCTCTAGGTCCCCAATGGCATAAAGTTTCTCACTTTATCCAACTTAGCCCCTTTCCATGCATAAAAACCTTGTAGGGAGCTTAGTTTTGGTGTTTTAGCATTGTGAGGCCTTTCATGCATGTAAAGTTTGCAACTTTACATGGTAACTACACTAGGAGAAGTTGGATCTGAAGATTGGGACCTTGGATCTCACTGGAAACGACTGAACACAAAAAGGACCGAAGGAACTCATCGAATCCCTTAGACAACTCGACAAGTCGAGTAGGGTTTTTCCCGTTTTCGAGCTTTTGAGTGATTTTGTGAAGGATTGTGGTTTTCGGTCTGCATGGGTTTTTCGGTATTCTGGACATTGAGGAACTTGACGAGTTGCATAGGTAACTCGGTGAGTTGAAGAGTTACTCGGGGGGAACTCGACGAGTTGTTGGATGCATTCGAAGAGTTGAGGTCAACATGGATCAAGAGATAGCCCAATCACACATACGCACACACAGAGCCTCGTCGTAGCGCAAATACGCAAAATGGGGTGATTTAGGCGAACTTGGCAATGACACAACATATCGGTTGCTGTGAGCTAAGAAGCTTAATTTTTTGTAAGTTCAGGTCGGGTCGGTTTGACCAAGCCGGTAAACTTTGACTTCTCGAATAAGTAGATGGAATATTCCAAAAGCCTCCATAAAATACTAGATAAAATCCATGTCGCATCATATGAGATACTAGATAACGACGTCATTGGATTTGAAATTCAAATTGCCACATGGCAACATATGAGTTATCGTCATCATCATATTTGCTTTTTGGGGGATTTGGTTTTTTGTATTCATTATAAATAGGATCTCTCATATCCCATTTATTCCACGCCTCAAAATCGCCTTCTGCTCTCCCCTCTTTGAGTTTTTTGTAAACAGCAAAATCCGAAACATCCTGAAATTGGATGTTACAAAAGCTTACATCTTTAGAGCAACATAAAAAATCATTAAGGAAAGGACCGTCCAGTCGTTTTACTAGTCAAAGATCAGCAACTTGAGGTTGGTTTATATTACTATTATATATTTTAATTTCGCTCGATAACAGGACAACCTTCATTCTACCTTTCTTATAATCATATAATTGCTGATTTATTGTGTCTATCTATTATGATTTACAACACATAAAATGGCAAAAGCTCTGTTATTTCCTAACTCATAAATCGACGAATATTCATGGGTTAATCACAAATAAAAACTTCTCTCCACTTTTTTATTACACCATCCTATATTTTTTTCACTTTCATTATTCATCAATCCTAACAATATATTTTATCAAACAAACAATTTATTTTTGTTTTTCAAATCACGTTGACACAATTTTAGTAAACATGTCAGTTAGATGTTTGTTGGCTAACGTTCAAGGCTTTTGGATATAACTAGACCCGGCATGTGATTGTTAAGCATTTAGCAAAATCATTGGGGGTGTAGATTGCGATTAACACAAACACATGCTTGATTTTCGTGTTGAAATAATATGCATAGTTTTGGTTAGGGAGCTATAATTATATGGTATGGAAGAGTTGCAGGTTTTGTGAGCGCCAAGGTACACATCAGTTTGTCGTTAAAATCTTATCTGTGATTCTAACCATGCTAGATACTATGCTTGCGATAAATAACCCATTTTCAATGCATGTCATTAGTAATTATCAAACATATGGAAATATTTTGTATTTGGTATATTTAATAGATGAATTGAAAAATACACTTTTTGATGACACTTGTGTACCCTAAGGTAGCGTTTGGTGTATGAATTAGACGGAATAGGACTGGACGGAACATAACTGAACTGAACAATTTTTTTACGTAGTGTTTGGCAAGATAACTAACATATTAACAAGAATGAGTATAGTAAATTTGTATTAAAGTCGTATAAATGATTTGAAAATAAATACTATATAAAAAAAAAATCAATCAACACCAAAATTAGAAGAGCACCAGATTAAGAACATTGATGTTGTAAATATAAATACTAAATCAAAAAAAATTGACCACCATCTCAAGTTATATGTTCTATTTATTCATCATTGTTAATTTAGTGTTGTTGGAATGTATATAATATGTTTTTAAAAAATTGACCTATCTTTACTTCATTTATCCTCCTCGAGTTGAACAAGACCCACCATCTTAACCCACATCAAAGCGGCCCACCATCTTAACCTTCATCTCAAACTTTTTAAACGCCGACCAAAACTTGACATCTGCACCAACCATCTAGACCTTTCTCCATCGTCTCAACCTCATACCATTCAAATTGTTCACCAAACAGCCTACGAGGTAAAGCTCCAGTATCGGCATAACATTTGCTATCAAGAGAACACCACCAGAATAGAAAACGAAGAAAACACCTCTGGAATGAGTGAATTTTTTTTTG
Organism: Lactuca saligna; assembly: GCF_052625555.1. Lineage (NCBI taxonomy): Eukaryota > Viridiplantae > Streptophyta > Magnoliopsida > Asterales > Asteraceae > Lactuca > Lactuca saligna. Next base: position 191,866,854 of record NC_136418.1, on the reverse strand, counting down.
AGATATATAGAAAATCGCGTTTTTTGTTTCTCCTCCCAAAAAACGAGTGCTTAAACTCTTATTTACATTTGTGAGAAGTTGTCAGATTCAGGTAGATTACGGTTTTTTTTTTTTTTTTTTTTTCTTATCTATAGCATTGGTTGCCACTAAAATTTCATGAATTAGTCCTATTGGACTTCGTCGATTTTATTCTGAAAAATCTTGTTCTGTCCGGTTCCATCCAATCATCCTTACCAAACGCTGCCTAAAGGCTAAAACTGATGGTTCCATCATTAAAAACACAACGGTTCATGACTTCAAATGAATGGATTATCTTTGATTGAGAACTTTAATTCGAATCATTAGTTAACGTAGCTATATTTTATTTTTTTATGATTTGCAATTCTATAACCAATTCTTTGTACATTGTACAATTTGTGGTTTACTTGTTGAATCATCAAAACTACCACCAACATTCAAAGAATGCATGTTCCTTTTTATAAAATATTTTTCTTATGATTCCAGTATCATTTTATTTTTCACTAGTAGGCTTCTAGCTTAGCTTTATCTGTTTATCCCATATCGTCCCCTCCTAAATCAGAATCGAAGGAAAGAATGAAGATATAATGATTCATCACCAGACATCAAATGGTGGTCCTACCAGCAACATAATGCCAATAATGCTCTGCTTCTTTCTGGAACACACAACGCCATAGGAATTTGATGAACCCAACAAGATTTTCTCAAGAATGGAACCAAGAAGAATGAACCATGGGACTTGGTTTTAATTAAATCACTCCCAACATTTTGACAACTGTCATCTTCCACTTCCTGAGACCAGTAAAACAAAGAAATGCATGGAAGGTATGTGAGAAAGAGAAGGGTCAAGTTTCACCCAATGTGATGACTGCATATAATGTCAAAGATATGGATCCAGACACAGACACCTAATTGCCAATTCAGCAAGGGTGAGCTGATGCATATAATGTCAAAAATTAGAATCTTTATGTAATAAAAGGGACAAAAGTTTACTATACACATTTGGCTATGTTCCTATACAACAGAGTATATGCGAAAAACCTAAACCTAAAGAAAGAGGTATATAATTAAGTCAAGTTAAGTTGTAGGATGATGTATGATTCCATCCCAAGCAAGAGGAGCTTCAAGGTCTCCAATGATTCTTGATATTCTAACTTCAAGACCTCTTTGGACTTCTCTGAAAAGGCTTCGTAGACAATCACCAAATTTCTTCATGTCAAATCCATCATTCACACCTCCAACAAAACCAGAAGCAATCTTGGATTGTATCTCAATCAATTTCTGTCCTGTTGCCACTATGTATCTTTGCAGCTGAAATGTCTCTTCAAGAAAATGCTCTAATTTCTTCGTCTTCACTCCACTGCCTGCATCCCCATCATTCTCATACTGTAAAACAAATTTTTACCCAAAACTCATAATAAATCATAACAAACTTTAAAACAAAATTAACTTGATTTTTAAAAAGAAAAAAAAAACCCACCATTCGCTTGCAGATATCGTTAGCCTTCTCTTGGAGAGACTGATATCTGCTAACCTGTTTATTGACTAAAGACACCAGGCTATACAGCTTCCTTTTATCATCATATTCCCTATTCTCACAACTTTCTTGTTTTCCAGTCAATCTCTCAAACATAAGAAGCTGTTGTTTTAGCCTCTTGATCTTGTAGAACACCCCGAGAGCATGAAGATCCATCTTCCATGATGATGATGATGTGTTTTCACCATTGGTGATAGCTTTCTTCCTTGAACATTCTTCTCCAACAGAAACTACATCTTTCTTATCTTCAAATTCCTTATCTGGAGATTGAACTGCCAGCACCATTGCTTTTGAAGGAACTTGTTCATCTTTTTCTTTCTGGGATTTTGGAGTGTTGAGTTGTAATTCTGATTGCAAGGCATGCAATTCTGATTCACGGTTGAACAATAAAGATTCAAGTTTATGGTTTTGTTGTTTAAGGTTTGTTAGATCACGATCAAGTCCTTCAATATGGGAATGAAGTCGTTTCATCTCGATATCCATGCTCATTGAATGCCAACGAAAAGCTTCTAATTTCTCATCTTTCAATCTCAATTGTTCTGCAAAAGCATTTACCTCAACCTCATGCCTTTGCTCAACAACACTTATGTATTTCTCAGTTTCACATTGAACCCATCCTTCCAATTGTCCGATATTTGCTGCAACAAAGACTCACAAGTCAAATACATGATACTACAAACAAAATACATGTATGTTCATAAAAGGTCTTACCGAATTCTTGGGTTCCCTCTGTGATGGATTGTTGAGAAAATGGAGAAGCAGAGCATTGCTCTTCCTTCCACTCTAATTGCTCCGGTTTGGATTTGTGGTGTCTAGAAAGCATACTTCTCAGTGAATATCTCTCGTGTCTTGACTCAGGCACTGTCTTTGACTTTGACATTTTGACTTCTTTCAGTAACATTTTCTTCTCGGCTGTATCCAGTTTAGATTTCCTCAGCATAGCCGACAAAATCTTGTCTTTTTGCTCCAAATCTTTGCGGGTTTTGATAAGTTCCATTGACAGCTTCTGTGTCATCAACACATACTGTTCCTTTTGCTCTAAAACTCCATTAACTTCTTGTTTTTCTGCTTCCATCTGTCTAACAGCTCTACCCATCTCTGCTTCAAGCTGTCTTTGTGTGGATACAAGCTCAATAAACGCACTTTTATGCTTCCATATCTCTTTCGAATGCTCTTGAGCTTCACGTTTCAATGTTTCTCTCAATTCCTCGTTTATTTTCTCAGCCTTTTTTACGCTTTCCTCTTGCTCTCTCCTCTTATCCTTTTCTTCCTCCAACAACTTTTCTTTTTCTTCAAGCTGACCACATAATCCGGATACATTTTCTTTACTTTTCGTATCAATAACTCTTAATTCATGCAAAAGAGCTCGAATTTGCTGTGTAAGTTTCTTTCTCTCCATTAACCAGCGCTGCTCATGTGCTGCAAACATGCTGACAACTTTCTCATTGGCTTTTGCATCTTCAACTCGCCTTCTTTTTAACTCTGTGATCTCTGTTTCTGCATTCTTGAGCTTATTTACAAGTTCAAACTTATCGGTTTTCACTTGTTCTTCTCGCTGAATTCTCCACATAAGCAAACCTATAATCATACATGATCCTGTGATCCCCTTTTCATTCATGGCAATGATTTGGTTACTCCTGTAAAAAAAAGAAAAAACTAAATGTTAGGTCTCTGTACAAAGTTACAAGAATCAAAGATGAAGTTTCAAAACTTACAAGAATCAAAGATGAAGAAGTCGGTGTTGAATTGGAACATGAACTAGTGAAGATCAAAACAGCAAGATCTTGATGATGTGGTTGAGTTTCAGAACTCTGATATATATTAATCAGCAAAAGCAGATGCTAAAGACTTAAAACATGTGGATGACTTCAATTCAGTTAAAAAGATCATTCATAATGCAAGTTTGTAAGTGGTCAGTATGGGGAAAAAGAACAAATAATTTGTTCCCTTGGTTTCAGTAAAGGCAGAAACATGGAACCCCACTTTTCCTAACTTTTCGCTCAAATGGGGCACAGGTTAGGCCAACAGGAGGCAAAAGCTTTAAAATCCTAGTTGTTTTTTTGTCCATATTATTTACCAAAAAGAAAAAAATAAGAAAGAAAAAGCGTACATATATTTGTATGAGTATGTAATACACTTACGCCATCTTTGGAAAAATGGAAATTCACTTATGTGTGTCGAGCTTTAGGTATTATAACAGAAGGACCCATATAGAATTAATGTGTGGCTTTACAGTGTGACTTACTTGATGTGTCTCTTTGTCCACACTCAACACCATGCTGAGACTATTTCTTTACAAAAGAAGCAATTTGGGGAAATGGGTTCTGATTATACTACTTGTAAAACTCAATCTTGTTATTGAAAAAGACGATTTATGAACAACCACATGATGCAATTATTGAAAAGCAAGATTAAAAAAGAAGCATAGTTCATCTGTAAAGAATGGGGTTTTCATAATAAATGCTTCTTAGATTGGGTCCGAATGGAGTTGAAATAATGAAGGAAATCACTGTCATTTCGATATCATCAACATTGTGATGTGACACCCATGAAAAAGAAACCAGGTTTTAATGGACCTTAAAGTCTAAAAAGACTTAATCAGCAAGAAAGATTTTGTTTGTATTTTTTTTTCTTGATTACTAGATTCTTTATTAATCCAAAGATTACGGTTTTATTGTTCTTTATTAATCCCAAGATTAGGGTTGTATTGGGGGAGACCTGTAAAGCAGGACGCTTGTTGAGCAAAAGCTAAACAATGAAATAGGTTGTTGATTTCGATTATTGAAATATGCAAATGGGTGAGAACCTAAGTAGGATGAATCATGAAGCAGACTTTTTTCTTGAGATACTTATCAAGATCGGGCCTTGGTATCTGAGTTTGCTGAGGAGGCATGGAACCCAGCTGCTCCCTGTTGCCAATTTCGATTGAATACAAAGCAAACATTCCAACTCTTAAATCTCTTGCTCCAATGAATCCACGCATGATGATTGAAACACGGTGAAATTTATTCTTTTTTTTTTTTTTTTTTTTTTTTTGTTTACGGCTTTAATTATCAATTGACTAAGGGAAAATCTTATAAAAATCAATTGACCAAGGGAAAATCTCATAAAAACCCCATGTATTATACCCAATGTTTAAAAAAAAACCCTATATAATTTTTTTGTACGGATTAACCATTGTGCTTTCTAATTTTGATTCTTTTCTTGTCTTATGACCGGTTAACCCAAAGCTACCGATAACCCTGGAGTCAGTGTTCATCACCATCGAGATTGAAAGAGGAAGACTCAAGGAGAAGTAAGAACAATGTTCATCGAGATTGAAAGAGGAAGGCTTGATTTGGAACCAACAAATAGTTGTCGCTCGCTTCCGTCCTCGCACCACCTCCGAACCAGAACCTATTGCCTTCGTCGGTTCCAGTCCAACCGAACTCCCTCTCGGACACCTCACTTCTAATACCTGCAACCAATAAAAGAAAAGAACAAAAAAATTGTTGCGTCAGCTCTGCTCCACCCGAACCGGAGACCTACTGTCCCACCATCTCTCGTGCAACCCTTTTCTTTCGAGCCAAAAACCGAAGTCATTATTCATTGTCATCTTTGTTTGGACCTGCAACTAACCAGAAAAGGAAAAAGGAAAAGAAAATCGAATCACCAAGAAACCGACAACCCTTTTCATTTTTCGTTCCAACTAACATCTCCATCAAAACTGTTGTAGTTGCCTTCATTTTTACCTACAATCCGAGACCCACGAACCACAACAGTCCCAACCTTTACCTTCTAAACCCACACCTAGTGAAAGCCATTAAAACCGAGAACCACTCACCTCTTCGTTTGTTCCAGCTTCTTCGAACACATCTTACCCAACCTTCACTTTGCGGAGAGTCATTTCAACCCGAGACCCTCCTATACTGCCATCGAAAAACTAAAAATAAAGAAGAAGAAAGTCTTCCCAGGAATTGCAAACCTTCAACCATCACCACGAAACCAACAATCGGTCAACCGAATAAAATAGGTATTTTAAACAGTTTTGAAAAGCATAACGGTTAATTTGTACAAAAAAATTATATAAGGGTTTTTTTAAGCATTACGGTATAATGCATATGGTTTTTATGAGGTTTTCCCATTGGAACGCCACCAAGAAAATTGTATCACATTTAACTCGCTCCAAAAATGTGTTATGTATATATATATATATATATATATATATATATATATATATATATATATATATATATATATATATATATATATAGAGAGAGAGAGAGAGAGAGGATCATGTGAGGAGTCTTTTTTCATTGAGGATTCATGAAGACACATTTAAAAATTGAAAAAAAAAATACGAATCATAAAATTGAACATAATACAAATCATGAAGGCATTACAAGTATCATGTTATCGAGTTGAAACATACCCCAGGGCGGGGACCATATTTGTTTATTGGGTTAAAATACACCCAGGGTGCAACATCCATAAAATTCAAGTCAATTTAAAACCTTTTAAAGCATTAAAAATCATCGTTTATTACAAAATGTTTTCAAAATAGTTTCATATTAAAGTATCCCATAAATCAAATCATAAAAATGCGATGAGGTGCACGATCACGCATTCGCCTTCTCGCGGTCATCTGAAGTACCTGAAACAAAATCCAAAGTTGTAAGCCTGAAGCTTAGTGACTTTTCCCAAAATACCAATGACATACAAATCATAGCCATACCATAGAAAATAAACAAACAACATGCATAATGAGTCATCAGCCTGACTGGACCGCCTCACAAGGACATTAGCCTATCCGGACCACTCTCCGAGCCATCGGCACGTCTAGACCGCTTCGCGGGCCTTCAGCCTATCCAGACCGCTCATCGGGCCTCCGGCCTAATTAGTGTGCCCTTACCGGGTCTGCAGTCTATCCGGGTCGCCCTGGGTATGTTGGCTTAGAGCACAAAGCAAAGACCGCCTCAACCCATCCCTAATCATACAATCAACACATAAATATCAAATGCAAGCATATACAAACAATCAGCCCGGTCTAACAGATCACTAATCATAACATCATCTTATATACCAGGATACCGACCTAATAGGTCACTAACATAACATCATCCTATATACCAGGATACCGATCTAACAGGTCACTAAGCATATCAACATGCAATAAACCCGGATACAAATCCAAAAAGGGCAGACATTGGTGCCTTCGACCTTGTTAGTATAGTGAGGACAACTCACCTCACAATGTCGATTGGAACTGAAATATCAAACTCCCGAAATACGGCTCCAAACACCAACATCTATAACCTCCAATGATCCATTTCCATAAATACCTAAATTACCAAAATACCCTCATAAGTCAAAGTGGTCAACCCTGATCAAATTCAAAGTCAATGGTCAAAGTCAACAATCCATGTTGACCCAACTCGTCGAGTGCAACTTACAGACTTGTCGAGTTCCTTCAGAACTCAGAAAGTCGCGAAAACCCCATTTGACTTGCCGAGTTTCCAGACAACTCGTCGAGTCCATCGAGTCCATGCAATGTCCAAAATGTCGGGAAAAACCCTAAGCAACTCGTCGAGTCACCTTGCTAACTTGTCGAGTTCATGCGAATCTAGAAAGCATGAAACCCTCATCCAACTCGTCAAGTAAACTATACAACCCGTCGAGTTCCTTCGGTCATTTTCCTATTCAGACATTTCTAAGCGGAACCAAGGCTCCAAACTGTAGATCTAAACTCCTAGGGTGTAGTTTCTGTAACACCGTAAATTTTCAAACAAAAATTTTCATTTTCAAAGACAATAAAACACACGTCACATTTTCTCAAAAATCTCAAGTATCAAATATCAACACATATTTCAAAAATTGTTTATCACAAATCCAGGATCCTCCAAAATATATCTCCAGCTCATGTGTGTGTACAATCAAGCCGATGCCTTCCTGCGGTCCTCGGAAGTATCTGAAACACATAACACATAACATGGTAAGCACGAAGCTTAGTGAGTTCCCCAAAATACCACACACGGCTCATTATCCACTCGAGGCTATAACTCAGTAAGACCCTCCGGTCAATGTGTCTCAGTGAGACCCTACGGTCTTACAGCTCGATTTGGACCCTCCGGTCTTGTCTCGGTGGGAACCCTCCGGTCCCACAACTCGAGTTAGGCCCTCCGGTCCGATCTCAGTAAACACAAAATAGAACATATATATATATATATATATATATATATATATATATATATATATATATATATATATATATATATATATATATATATATATTACACAAGAAAAAAGCATAATATCACATAACTCCATAAGCAAATAAGACCCTTCGATCACACAAAAATTACCACTCTAGGTAAAGTATAGTGAGAAGACTCACCTCGTAAGAACTCGGATAAACTCGAACTCAAATCACCGGTCTAGCCTCCGCCTAACACATACGATAATTATCTCTAATTAATAATGACTCTCATGAAGCTATACTAACCCTTCTATAATTCACAGAAGGGTAAAAGACCATTTTACCCCTCCATGAGCTTAATAGTCCACAAATTGACCAAACCCTAAGAGTCAACCAAAAAGTCAACGGCAGAGAGTAAGCTGCGCGTACCAACTCTCTACGCTGGGCGTCCTCAGCTGCCATGCAAGCATTGGGGATACTTGACCCCTACGTTGCGCGTACTGGGATTACGCCCATCGTATGTGTCAGTTTCACTCTTCTCACTCATTTGGTCTTAATCAGTTAAGACCTTGGCTCAAATCACAGATCTGGACTCCCTAATAGCTCTTACTCCATAAATTCAGTGACTTTAAGCCTTTGCATGGCTAATATGGTCACAAACACACACAACACTCACTCTCTTATCTCAAAAAGCTCATAACTCATGCATGGCTTGATTCCAACATCCAAGATTGGATTTCTATGACATTGCACCACTAAATACACTTAAAGAGGTTGATCAAAGTCTTTGGAGCTCAATATCTCATAAAGTCTCCAACTTTAGGACAAAACCCTAAAATACTCTACTATGATACACAAATTAGAAGAGTAAGAAAGCTTGAAGCTTTATACCTCTATGTGAAGCTCCCAACACATATATGCGTAGATCCAAAGGCCTGGACTCTCACTCCTTCTTCTCTAAAGCTTATCCTTCACTAAACTCGGGATGTTACAGTTTCCACGTAAATTTGAAAACTTTATGTGCATGCAAAGCCTAAAATGCAAAAACCAAGCTAAGGAAGAGGTTTTAGGGTAAGGAGAAGGCCAAAGCTTGACAAATTCAATAACTTTATGATTAAGAGGGCTTAGAGGAGTCCATATATGAACTCTCCACTCCAAAATGTGTTCAATACCGGAAAGTCCTCAAGATTAAGCTAGAAATGGCCTAAAACTATAGGATGAAGATATCTATTAAGAGAATAGAAAGGAAATGACTTTTTACCTTCAAGTGAAAGCCAAGACCAATTAGTTGCTGGATCTACAAGCTCCTTTACATTCCAAACTCTTGAACCTTCTAGCTTCCCTCCTCAAGAGCACAACAACCACCTTCCAATCCTTTACACACACAAAAATAATAGGTAACACGCGAATAGGGTTTCTGAGGACAATGGGGATGATAAGAGAGGCATAGGGTGGCTGATGAGCCTTTAAATAGGGTGAAAAAACCTAGAAATTAGGGTTTTCATACACAACCTCTACTCGTCGAGTTGGGGTCCTCCAACTCGTCGAGTAAGTTGCATAAACCACGCAACCATATCCGTCTCTACATGACGATTTGGGGGCAACCAACTCGTCGAGTAGGTTCTGAAAATGTGAAATTTAAACTTCAAATTAATACCTGGGAGTCAGGATGTTACAAAGGGTGGGGATCATATTCGTATGTTTGGTTTGTGGTACTTTGGAAAACTCACTAAGCTTTGCGCTTACAATTTATGATTATGGTTTCAGGTACTTCTGGTTCGAAAGGAAAAAGCCTTATGTGATGCACATCACCCCCCCCCCCCACCCCCTCATATTTTTCGCACTTTTTGGATATTATTACTCTGATGATCCAATACTGTGTATTGTGAATGTTTAGAACAATTTGATGTTTCAAATTGTTGGTTTTAAAAATGAAAAATTTTATTACTGTTTTTGGGCTGTTACATGTACATCATATGTATGTTGATAGGTTGGCGTTAGAGTCGAGGATGTTGCTTGTATGCATTGTATGTATGGTGGAATATATGATATATTGGGGACCTCACTAATATGCTTACAAATGTGGATAAATTATGTCGTAGGTTGTTCTTGTGAAGAGCTCGGTGGGATTATACACACACATCTAAGATAATGATTTCCATTTTTTTGTAATTCAGCTCTTATAACATATGTTTTCAAACAAATGAATGTCACTTGTTGTTTTTATGCTAAAGGTTTTAATTGGTTTATCTATTTTTAAAAAATTAAAAATCTCTTTAAATTTTTCGGGACGTTACAATTTGATATGACAAGGAACATAATTTTATTTCATGCTTTAATTAGACAAGGATATTGCTACTCATTTGGTAATGATAATGGTGTAATTTTGGTTTATAAGAATGACATTTTTATTTTTTAAAGTTTATCATTGTAATGACATGTATGAAATTGTTGTGTGTGTTAATAATATGAGCAATGGTGTATTTAATATCGATTCTTATAATGTTTTAGACAAATCATGTTTATGACATTATCGTGTTGGACATATAAACAAAAAGTGTATCGCCCAACTCCAAAAGGATGAATTGTTGGAATCATTTGACTTATGTGATGAGTTTTCTAGGTTACATTAAGTGAATAATCAACACAATTTTCACAACGGAATGTTCATAAAACAATTTATGGACACTATCTATAAATATGACAGATAGTAAGCAACCAATGAATGTATGGGGCTGTATTTTTTTTTTTTTTGGGGGGGGGGGGGGGGGGGGGGGACAAAACAATTAGTTTTAGGTGTAGAAACGTTAGCAATTTTAAAGAAACAATAAAAATATGAAACAAAATAATTATACCACACATGCAATAGTCACAAAACAAAGTTGGAAATGATCCTAACACATAGTTTTTTATGTTCGTGTGAGTATGAGGGTTTGTCTGCCTAAGGTTGTGTAGTTAAACAGACAGTTTGATAAAGCTTTCTTTGTGCTAACTCTTTGAGAAACCCATCTTGAAGCAGTTATAAGGGATAATTACGGATGATCTATAGTAAACGTCTAACTACATGGGGTATCATTTATATGTGGGGGTCGAAAATGATGTTTTTGTAATCCAAAATGTGTTTCTGTGACTCTATATTGTCATATCTAAATACGAAGCTAACATTGTACTTAGTATATTATTTCAGACAGTGATACTTCATGATAGACTTTATCAATCTGAAATGTACGAAGATTTTGTTTCAGACTAGAAACTCTGAAAATGAATACTTCTACTCCGGAATGTTATATTTTGAAGATAATGGTCATTTTACAAACTAATTTTTAAGGTAGGTTATTATTATTAAAATAATCATTTATATGGACTTACTTTCCCTAAAAGAAAATTAGTATAGTAAATTAGACGAATCGTCCATCGTACATGTATTAAAAGACACGTTTAGTCCTTATTTTTAAAAATTAACCCAGACCATACTTTGTTTATTTAATACTTACATGTGTCGTCCCTGGTTTGTGGTTTTATTGCGAGTTTAGTCAATGCTAGATCGAAAATGACTATAATATCCTTTGTGAATTTATTTTCTAATTAATTTAAAGTTTTTATTATTTTTTAATTTAAAAATAAATAAATACAACATGGCCCACCACCCTACCCTTTTATGACTCTTAACCTAATATACTTTGTTTTCTTTACGATACCGTCATGCACCATCGTTGCAAGATATCTAAACCGCCACCATTCACTTCCTCTGGTATGTTGTCGTCGCTTTCCATCACTACCACCGATAATCTGCACCACCATCGGAAAATGGAGCGTCACCGCCACACATTAACCTTTACACTCCCTTCACTTCACCTATTGTACTGTGTTCATCACCATACCTATCACATTCGACAATCAACGTTTACACCACCAGGAATCACTTGTCACCACCAGTTGACACCCTGCACCCGCCTTTCATCACTAGAGTTGGACATTACGACGGTAATAAGTGAACTAATTTGTAACACCTGGTTCCTGGTACGTATTTTTAAATTAAGTATTTTGCATTTTGGACTGAGACTCGGCGAGTTGGTGGCCCAACTCGTCGAGTAGAAGCGGTTTGGACACGAGAGTTAAGTGGCTGACTCGGCGAGTCAGAGATCGGACTCGACGAGTCCGTGCTGTCTGGACAAAAACCCTAATATGAGGGTTTGCACCCTATATAAATGCCTTACTCAGCCTCCTTCGTCCCTAACACTCTCCTAGAGCTGCATATCGAAACCCTAGCCGTTTGTGTGTGTGTTAAGGCCATTTTGGTGCTTTTGTTGACTTGTGAAGCTTGGAAGAAGAAGAGGAGCTTGAGTATTCGACTTGGGGATTGTGGATCCAGAAATCTAATCTCATCTTCAGCTTACTCAAGGTAAAATGCTCCTGCTTTGGTCTTCTATTTGGTTGTTCATCTTTAGATTGTAGGTCTTGGGTGCATTTAGGGCTTTCAAGCCATTTTTGGATTTAAGGAGTGTTATGTGGACTCTAGCCTTCAGATCTGGGCCTTAAGAGGGGTCTCATGGCATAAAGGTGCCAACTTTAGGGCCATGAGAGCCCTATGCACATTGTAGGACACTTTATATAGATTTTTGAGCTAAAAACCCCATGCATGTGCATCAAGTTTGGAACTTTACGTATAAAATGGACATTAAGAGGCCAGATTCATGCTTTTGGTGTGCTAGACCTCATTTAAATCGACTCTATGAAATTGGTCAAGGTTGGACTCGGCGAGTTGCTCTTGGCACTCGACGAGTCGGTGACCATTGTGCACCAAACCCTTTCTGTGAATGGGTAAGTGTTAGGAAGGAAGTCCTTTTGTGGGTTTAGACATGAAAAATGGACCTGGAAGTCATGGGACTCGGCGAGTGGTATGAGCAGACTCGGCGAGTCCATAGAAATCTCCCAATCTTTGAAGATGGAGTCGATGAGTTGTTCATACAACTCGGCGAGTCATAGACTGGTCAAGTTCTTAAGTTGGCGATGAACTCGACGAGTTCAATAAGGAACTCGGCGAGTCAGATGAAGATGGTCCCGATATTATGATTGAAGGAGAGCCCATCGAGGTTTTGCTAGACTCGACGAGTGGATCCGGGGTTTTGTGGGGGATTAGAGAAGCATGGACTCGACGAGTTGGAAGGCTAACTTGGCGAGTCAGGTCAACTGAATGTTGACTTTGACCAATGTTGACTTTGACTGAACTTGGGTTGGCCCTGTTTAGGGTTGTATGTAATGTATGTTGACTTAAAGGTTGTCGTGTAGGGATCATTGAGTCATTGGGAGTCGACTTGTGCGCCGAGGATAGTTCAGACACTGTACGATATCGAGGTGATTTACCTTCCAGTAGGGGTGGGTCTAAGGCCACAATGTCGGCCCACCAAAAGGGGGTATTTAAAAGATAATGGTCTTTGTGATAATTATCTTGGTCTGGTTATGTGTTGGTTGTGAGGTTTATCTGGTTAGTACGTTATGTGTATGGTAGGGATTAGTTTCCCTGACAGTGGTCCTTAGGACCCAAGGGTAGGTCAGTACCCGGATATTCCTGACTGTATGCTTATATATGTGGATTGTATGCTAGTGGTAGGGGGTGAAATAGTCCCCAGTTACCGGTTGAAAGATACCGATGTTGATTACCGGTTGAAAGATACCGATGATAGATACCGGTTGAAAGATACCAATGAAGGTTACCGGTTGAAAGATACCGGTGATATTGTTTGGTATGTGGTATGATGGGGGAACTCACTAAGCTTTGTACTTACAGTTTTGGTTTTGGTTTCAGGTACCTCTTCGTCGAAGGGGAAGGATCCGACGGTGTAGCAGCGCATCACACACATACACGTTTCCGCAAGAAGTTTTTGGGATTGTACTCTGATTTTTAATACTTACGATGTTATGGTTTGAAATAAAACATTATGACTTTGTAATGAAATGTTTTATTGACAAGGTTTTGGTAAAATGTTTATTAAATGCGTTAATTCAAAAATGAAATTTTTGGCCTTGAAATTTGGGTCGTTACAAGTTAGTATCAGAGCCCTAGTTTGAGGGATTCGGACACACCCTCGGGGGTGTCTGGACTCAAACCGAGGGACTAAAAGATCTTTCAAGGAAAAAATGGTTTTCTAAAGTTTAAACTGAGAAGTTTTTAAGAAAGACGAAGTGTGTGATGCGTGCGATCGGCTGAGCTTAAGTAAGTTTTCCCCAAGATACCCATACTTGTTATTGATGGGTTTTGGTCATAAGACATCCTATGTGCTCATACAAACCCTAAAGCTCGGATCTAGGTTTCTCTATTGTACATGCTTTGAATCCAAGACTATAAACCCTAATTCTAGCATACAAGTAATCATATTAATATGTAATTAGGTTTAAGATCATACCTTGATTGTTATGTAGCAATAACAATCCCAATTCTCCTTGTATTGACTTTGGAATGCTTAGAGTCACAAGTGTCACTCCTCTAATGGTTCACAAACACCATAAGCAAGAGGATGAAGAGGAGAGAGGTTGGAAGCTACCAAAAACGTGTAGAAACCCTTACAAGAAGCTTAGCCACGTTTTTGAGCCTTAAGGGGTCTTTATATAGTTGGGCTATTAGGTTTATCTAACAAGGAAACCCTAATTTGGATGCTTAAGCCCTAAGCAACCCATAGACTCCTTTAATTAAGCCCATGGACGATTTCCTTATGGGTTTCCCATTAGAATTCTTCCATCCCTTGCATGTCTTTCTCTTATGATCAAACTTTTCGATCATTGCATGTATTTCATTTCCATTGTCTATATCCATAGAGGTCTTGAAGGCAGATTCACCAATCAACTTTGCTTTTCTATTGCACCAAACCATTGCTGATTTAGCAGCAACAAGCATATAGGTGAGATCTATAAGGGTCACGTAGTAGCTCATCATATAGTACTCTCTTACGAACTTACTATATGAGTTGGGAAGTGACTGAAGAACCCAATCAACAGCCATCGCTTCACCGACAACGGATCCCATCATTCTTAATCTATCAATGTGTGACTTCATCCCTAAGACGTGTGCACACACCGACTTGCCCTCTTTATGTTTACTTGCCAAAAGGGCTTGAGTGATATTGAACCTTTCAATTTTACAATCTTGTGGGTTAGGGAGAATAATTGGAGGAGGAGGAGGAAGTGAAGCATGATTTCTTGTTCCTCGATCGAATCGTGGAATATCATCTTCATGTGGAATGCTTGTTCCACGGGATTTGAGAAGAGCATAGTTGTCGAACTTTGACATCGGTAGAAAAACGAATTCAAGTTAGTTGATTGATTGAGTCCTTGGTAAATCACCCAAATGAAATTCCAAGGCTAGGACCCAACACAATATCCTACAACTCGGGAGAGGGATGTCGTAACCCAAATTGCAGAACATTTGAAGGTAAGTGAATGACGATTCACTAGTTTCCACCATGAAAAACGAAAAAGAAATTTAAGTTTTAAATCTATGAAAACTCCTAGATCCTTTGAGATTCATTGAACATTTCAATGGCATGTTTAAATCTCGATATGCCCCTCTAGTTTGTGACTGGGATGCCGAGGATCACAAAGCGGGTGTGAATAACCATGCAAACTACATGGTGCCCTCACATGTTACAATCACCTATTCGATGTGCCGGTAAGCCACACACGCTCCACCAAACTATGACAAACATCGAGTATCCCTTTGCTACCTTTGCTCAGAACCATTTAGTGTGCCGGTAAACCACACACGCTCCAGTAACGTCTTCGCAAGGGCACAAAGTGTAATTTCATGGAATTGCATCAATTCACTTTGCCTAAGTAACTAAGATTGGGAATTTGAAAAACATTTAGTTACTTGGTATTTCATTATACTTATAATGGAAGGTTTCGTCCTATCCTACCCGTTCGGCTAACGACCCTCCACTAGTCAAGAGTGCGGTGGGTAAGAGTGGATACCCATTCAATCGCCATTTTATAGGCAATTTCCTTAAACACCCCTTATAGACCAGCTTCGTGAATGAGGCCTACTAACGGTAAGACTGACTTTTACTCATACATATATATAACGTTAGACTTTTAATATTATATATAGTATAGGGTGTATTTTATACTTTTAAAATACTATATGATTAACTTTAACAAATACACTTTTAATTCAATTAAAAAGTTAACCTAAACTTTTATGGATTTATTAAATCTCTTTTAATTATACTCCTTAATTAATTAATAAAACCATAAGGGTGTGATTTGAACTTTTCAAAACATTATTAGGGTTTTAGAATTGAACATTCTTAATTAAACTTTTAATCAACTTTTAAATTCCAAAACTTGATGGCAAATTTTGAAACCTCTTTCAAAACATTAGGGTTTTAACTATTTAAATTTCAAAACTCCAAAACTTTTGGGTTCAAATTTAAACTATAAAACCTAAAGGGGAAAATATGAAACCTTTCATAACAACAAGGATCAAATAACAAATAATTTTAAATTAACATTTAATCACATAATTATCCATATTTGATTTATTTAATGATTTCTTGCAAAACAATTTATCAATTTACTCAAAATAATTAATCAATTATCTTATAAGGAAACAATTATCTTGTTAATTGATAATTATCTTTAATTAGATCAAGAATATAGTCATATATATCATAAAATCGAATTTATATTGATCTAACATGATAAGGTAATTATCCATATGCAAAAACAGCAAGAAATCCCGAGATAAGCATTATCTGACGAGTTGACTCGTCGAGTTAGGCATGGACTCGTCGAGTCTGCATGGACTCGGCAAGTTCAGCCATGGACTCGGCGAGTCCAGCCTCCACAATCCAAAAAATCAAAATTTTCAGTTATACAAAGCATCAATACAATTGAAACCAAGCTAGGCTCTGATACCACTGATGGGTTTTGGTCATAAGACATCCTATGTGCTCATACAAACCCTAAAGCTCGGATCTAAGTTTCTCTATTGTACATGCTTTAAATCCAAGACTATAAACCCTAATTCTAGCATACAAGTAATCATATTAATATGTAATTAGGTTTAAGATCATACCTTGATTGTTATGTAGCAATAACAATCCCAATTCTCCTTGTATTGACTTTGGAATGCTTAGAGTCACAAGTGTCACTCCTCTAATGGTTCACAAACACCATAAGCAAGAGGATGAAGAGGAGAGAGGTTGGAGGCTACCAAAAACGTGTAGAAACCCTTACAAGAAGCTTAGCCACGTTTTTGAGCCTTAAGGGGTCTTTATATAGTTGGGCTATTAGGGTTATCTAACAAGGAAACCCTAATTTGGATGCTTAAGCCCTAAGCAACCCATAGACTCCTTTAATTAAGCCCATGGACGATTTCCTTATGGGTTTCCCATTAGAATTCGTCCATCCCTTAATATAAGGCAATCCATGGCCCAAATTGCAATTATCTTATAACTACAATTCCAGTCCCTTAAGTTTAATTAATCTCTTTTAGTCACAAAACTAATTACCAATTAATTATTGACTAATATTAATTAAACAATATGATTTCTCCTTTAATATATTATTCTCATAATACATTAATAAATCATATTTAATCCTTACTCTCCATAATTCATCCTATCAAGTTGCTTTGGTGAAGGCAACCCAAAAGGACCATGCACCATCGGGTCAAGTACATACCAAAATAGTTATGGACTTAGACACTAATCCAACAGTTATGTCATGTTATATGGTTTTGATTCAAAGAACTGCATGCTAGAATAGGACTAAGGATCTAGGAGGATGCATTGTGTGCCTGATAAATGTTCTAAGAATTGCATGCTACTTAGGGCTAAGGATCTAGGAAGGATGCTTTATGTGCCTATTGTATGAGCTGTATGCTAGGACTGTTTAGTCAGCAGTAGGATGGCTTATGTAGGTTATGCCTGGCTTGGTTACTCAAGAGCGAATGTTGCTTGCTTTGTGCTATGGGGGTTCTGACCAGCTTTAATTAACTAAGGAACGGATATGTAACAGTATCTGCAAGCTAGTTAGGGGGAGGTGGTGGGGACTCCTAGTGCAAATGATGGCGGAGCGTAGGTTGGAGAGTGCCCTAGGGAAGCCTAGGATGAGGTCAGTGGAAAGGGTATCGGGAAAAAGGGGCTTGGTGAAGTCGAAGCAATTCTTGAGGAAAGTACGGATAGATGTGGAAGGTAGTATGGGCCCGTACTACTAAAAGAAGAGGATGCGTACTCGAATCAAGGAGGGACTAGATGGAACCGGGAAACTTTGAAAGTGTACGAGACCTCCAGAAAGTATATGTGACCCTGACTTTCTTATGTTATTGTTTCAAAATGGTGGTCACGTGATGTGGTCACATGGAGCAGGAGGTTCAGGATCCGGGTCAGGATCGGGCTCGGGGGCAGGATCCGAGCATGTGGATGATGGGTTACGCGAGTTCATTGCGTCCGAGATCACGAGGGGTATCCTTGATGCGACGTCGGTTATCTTTGGGTCGATCAAGGAGGGGATCATTGAGATGATGGGGGATCGCCTCAGGGCGTTCCGGAGTGACATGGCGACCAACCAGTCAGGACCACGCACATTGTTCACTCCTGTGAGCTTGGAAGAACTGAAAGGGTACTACCCTTTCCATAGATGATAAAATTTCAATCCATCAGTCAACCATCTACTTCCCATCCTATAGTGAAACCCTGAACTCTATCTACTTACAATCATTTGATAATAAAATTCTCTTGACACCTCCAATGACCTAACGACTCATGAAGCTTCGCAACCCATAGATCAAACAAAAGATGCAACTACCTCGAAATTACTGCTTATCCACACTTAACAATATTCCAAGACACAATAATTACCTATCAAGGACAATCTTACCACAATATTATTACAGAATGGGATTTCCAATTACATACCGGAGACTTCTTGCGGCTCGACTTTGACCTCCTAAGGAACGATGACCGCTGGAATCCAAATTCCTTCTGCCCTCAACGTAGGATAGTTGGACCTGAAATGACCTGGCTGGTGATAGAGAAAGCATATATGATCCTTCTTGCAATCCCATTGCACATGTCCCCTCTCCCCGCACTCGTAGCACCTGAATTTGTGACAAGAAAATCCGTGGGTCCCCCCACACTTGCCACACACCTCCGAACCATCTTGACCTCTAGTACCCAAGTCAGTTGTAACATCCCAAATTTTACAAGAAATTTTTTTGTTTTAATAAGTAATCCTATTACATATTCCATAAGTTTTCAAAACATTTGTTTCCAATTCACACTCATTACATCATTGTTGTGTTTTTATGAAATCATCAGAGAGTCCCCAAAACGTCCAAAAGAGAGGTAGAGTACACGTCACGCCATCACGCCTTGCCTTTGCCCTTAGGCTCCGAAGTACCTGCAACAATCAACAACCTGTAAGTGAAACGCTTAGTGAGTTTCCCAGAGCATACCACACACAATCACATATCTTGATAGCCATAAAGCTACACACATAACACATAAACCATGCATACATCAAACTTGTAATAGTACCATGGGCTACCCCACATGGTCTTTACCTAGGACTGCCATGGGCTAACCCACATGGTCTTACATCCAATGCCATGTGGCTACCCTACATGGTCTTCACCTAGGACTGCCATGGGCTACCCCACATGGTCTTACATCCAATGCCATGGGCTCCCCCTAGGGTCTTCATACAATATGCAATCACATAGAAAAGCAAACACGGAGTATCTAGCACATCTACTGTAATCACATAATGGGCCGGCCTTGGTTCCTTAGACCCATAGGTATAGTGAGAAGACTCACCTAACACGAATGCTGAGCTAATACTTTTCCGACTGGATATGCCCCACAAACAGCTCCAACTCAACTACCTAAAAGTGACATATAATACCCAGTCATTAACTTTAAAGTCCGCCCTACTCCACTTCAGTTAGGATCAAGTCAACAGTCCATGTTGACCCTAACTCGCCGAGTACAACTAGTGACTCGCGGAGTTTCCCGGGATAACATCTACTCGCCCAGTTCATACGGTCTTGACTGATAATTTAAGGTCCACTCGTCGGGTTTCCTTGCATGCCACTCGACACGTTTATGACCATCGAATCAATTGGGGAATCTTACTTGACTCGCTGAGTTGTTCCTTCAACTCGTCGAGTTCTAGGCAATCTTCATCCGACTCGCCGACTTGTTCATCCAACTCGTCGAGTTCATAGCAATGTTCATCGGGCTCACCAAGTTGTTCATCCAACTCGCCGAGTCCATGCGTGTCTTCATATGACTCATCGAGTCTCCCCCTGAGACTCGTCGAGTCCTATCAGATCTCGATCCATACAGACTCCTTGGAGCCATGCATTGCTTCCAAATTACAGATCTAGGCTCCTGAGGCATGCTTTTCACGTAAAGTTGCAAACTTTACGTGCATGCAAGGCTTTAAGGCCTTAAAATAGCAAATCTAAGATTGGGATTGAATCATACACTTGAGGGGAGGCTCATGCTAGGCTAAATGGATAACTTTATGCATCTTAAGGTCAAAAGGAGTCCAGATCTAAAGTTACAACTTCAGATCTTGGCTCAAACACAGAAGCCCTTTCCTAGAATCCATGCACAAAAGGGTTTTGGAAGGAAATGAGCCAAGGAACAACTTAATACCTTCTGAAATTGCTCCACAGAGGTAGATCTTGAATCCCCGTGAGTCCTTTGTTTCTTCTAACTTGTTTCCTCAAGTGCTCCCTTCACCAAATCCTTCCTTCAAGCTTAAATCACCAAGAACACACTCACACTCAAACCAGGGGTCTTTGGGAGGAAAAGAACTGTAAAGGGGAGGCTAGGGGAGGCTTATGACCCTTTAAATAGGGTGCAAGGCCCTGAAGTTTAGGGTTTCATCTGCCAGTATCTACTCGTCGAGTCCCATAGCGAACTCGGCGAGTAGATCATTAAACTTCACTGGCAAGCCCGCTACTACTCAACGAGTAGGGAGGCCAACTCACCGAGTAGGTACTAAAAAGACAACCAAAATTATCATTATTAATACCTGAGGATCAGGGCGTTACATCAGTAGTCTCTAACTCTTCGTCCTCTACTGAGATGTCCCTTATCCTCTTTCCTAGTTGTAACCCCACCAATGACACTCCCCTAATAGTCATCCCAATAACAACATCTCTCGTAGATTGCCAGGCTGCAACCTGCTCCTCAAACTTGGCGATCACCTTGGCGGTGACCCGGTCCACGACACCAAATAATCCTTCTCGCAAAATCTGAGAAACCTCCGCATAAATGATCTCCCATATCTGGGGCTGTGCATGGGTCGGTTTTGACCTAAAATCGAACCTAAACCAAAAATGATCGATTTCTAAAAATTTCAACCCAAACCAATGGGTTCGATTAATCGGTTTTCGGTTTTAAACTTCGGTTTCATGGATCGGTTTCGATTTTATAATGGAAACCAAATCTCAAACTTATTTCTTAAATTCCGTAAACTCATCCACTGTATAATGGTGAGGATAACTAATATTTACATATCACTAGCGATGTGGGACTCACGAGATAGTAAAAAGAAAGTGGATGGCCATCTTATATAGAAGCGAATGCTAGCTTAAGTTTTAGTAATGGGCGATGTAGGATAGAGTTAAGTCGCTGGCAAAATAAATCGAGAAAAATAAGGTTAGCAAGTTTCGAACTTGCACCATCTCCTACAATTGCCTAAGGCGTTAACCACTAGAACATCCTTCGTTTTGTGTTTATAGCCCCAGGACTACGTATATATACATATATAACTCACATAATACATATAATATATCAACATTCGGTTCAGTTCGATTCGGTTTCTTTCGGTTTTACCAAACCCAAAAACCGAACCCAAACCAAAAATATTAGTTTTTGAAAATTCTAAACCCAAACCGTTGGTTTATGCTTTAGTTTTGTTTTTTCGGGTTCGATTTTGTCGGCTTTTTGGTTTATGGGTTCGATTTTGCTCACCCCTGCCCGTATATGATCAATGGACAATGCCGACCTATCTTGGCCACTTGCTCCCGGTCCTGATCCGAATCTTGCTTCAAATCGTTTTGCCATCGCTAAACTGAACATATACCAGGAAGATATTAGATAATCTACATAAACGACGGGGAACCTAATCCCAACCAAACCCTAGGGGTTGTGACTTTCTTGCTATGCGTATGTGTCTTGTGCTTTCAATAGTACGGGCCCATACTATCTTCTACACCTACCCATGTTTGTCTAAAGTATCATCACAACGCCCTACAAACATAGTGAGCGCTCAATCCTCACTCCTAGAGGAATGCTAACTATCTTATCCTGGCCTACCGACCTCGCACAACCCACCCATCCACCAATTGCCACACGACCCTCCATTGGTGCCAGTTAACTATTGTATGAATACAATCACGTGTCGCACGACTTAAAAAATATTAGACTAAAAGATTTAATCCTACAATGGTTAGACTCAGACAAGAGTTGCGCAGTAGGACCAAATCCCTTACCTTAAGACCATTTAACCCATGTAACATGTGACTTAGAGTATTCACCCAATAGTTAGTTCATACACGAAAGAGTCACAAAACAATCAATGAGGTACTCTACATAAGATAAGGCATCAAATATCAGACATTTCTATCATACGATTCATTTCTCCATTCAGATGCTTTTTAAGCCATTCCAAAGCTCCATATTGCAGATCAAGCTTCCTAAGGCATGTTTATCACGTAAAGTTGCAAACTTTACGTGCATACAATGCTCTAAAGGCTTAGAATGTCGAATCCAAGCTTGTAATGGGGTTTAACTCACAAGAGAATGTTCATCCTAGCTAAAGATGGAGACTTTATAGACATATAGACTAAGGTAAATTCAGATATGAAGTTGAAACTTCAGATCATAGCCCATACCCAAGATGACTAACATAAATATTGTAGCACCTGGTTCCTGGTACGTAAATTTTATCTTAGTGTTTTTCATTTTTAGCCTTGGACTCGGCGAGTTGTAGGTCCCACTCGCCGAGCAGAGACGGGATCCGGAACACGTTTAAGTTGGCGACTCGGCGAGTCCATATTATGGACTCGACGAGTCCCCGCTGTCTGATGAAACCCTAAATTTCAAGGGTTTGCACCCTATTTAAACCCTTTTATCCGCCCCTAAGCTTGCCCCCTTCACCCCCAGAGCCTTATACTTCGTTCAAGCCTGTTCCTTGTGAGATTGAAGCATTTTGGTGTGTTTTCTTGAAGATTTGGAGAGGGAAGGGGAGTAGATCAAGAAAAGAAGAAGGCATGCATATTGGTGTTATCTCAGTGATTCCTTGAGGTATAACTCAGTTTCCCTCTGTTTTCATGCTTATTCTCCCTTGTAGCTCCATGAAAGTCCTTCTTGATCCTTTTTCCCAAGCTTGTTTGTGTCTTAGGGTTCGTAATAAGTTGTTTAGCCTCTAGATCTAGGCATGATTGAGCACCATGAGCCTGGATCTACTGCCTTTATGGAGCCATAGTGCATGAAAGCCCTGGATCTACTCTTTTGGTGAATTTTGAGCCCTAAAACCCTCATGGGTGTTTATTTACACGTAAATTTGGAAACTTTACGTGTAAACCAGGCCCTAGAAACCCAGATCTATGAATGGCATGGGTTAGATTCAAGCAGAACCGCGTGTATAGTATTTGCATGCGGCAGACTCGGTGAGTCGTTCATCTGACTCGGTGAGTCGAGTCGCAAGTCCCCGAGTTTTCCCCTTTTTCGTGTTTGCAGGTTGGAGTAGTGAGTCATAGGGTGTGACTCAGTGGGTTGGAAGCCAGACTCACTCATGTAGTAACTCGGCGAGTTCAAGGCAATCTTCTTGCCTCAAGAACGGACTCGTCGAGTTGTTCATACAACTCGGCGAGTCTCAGCATAGAGTGTTCTTTAGATGAGGACAAAATCGACGAGTTGTTCATACAACTCGGCGAGTAGAATGAAGAACGTTTGGTTATCAGCTTAGAAGGAAACTCATCGAGTCAATGCCAAACTCGACGAGTAGAGATGGGATAGTAATCAGACAAAGGGATAGGGACTCGGCGAGTTGACAAGCCAACGCGGCGAGTCGGGTCAACTGGAAGTTTACTTTGACTTTGACTCATGGTTTGGTTAAGGGTAAATGGTCAGTTTACCCTAAGGTCGGTTAGCAGTATTCGACTAAGTGTTTGGTGGGAATTGCAGCCGGAGGATTTTCGGAGTAGCGGCAGCAGACAGACCGTTCCCACACAGATCAGCAGCTACGAGCTGAGTTACCTTCCAGTAGCGGTGAGTCTATGGCCATAATGTCGACCCACCAGTAGGAGTTGTATGATAGATGATGGTCTCCGTGATATTCATCTAGGGTTGCTACTACCTGTGTTATGTTTATGTGCTAGTATGATATGATGCTATGTGATATGTGTTATGTGGTAGCAGTAGGGGTGAAATAGTCCCCAGTATTCGGTCGTAAGGATCGAAAGGGTAGGTCGGGCACCCAGATATGCCCGGCAGTATCCGGTCGCAAGGACCGAAGGGGTAGGTCGGATACCCAAATATGCTCGACAGTATCCGGTCGCAAGGACCGAAGGGGTAGGTCGAGCACCCAGAAATGCCCGACAATATATGTATGTTATGTGATTTTATGGTATGTGGTACAGTGGGGGAACTCACTAAACTTCGTGCTTACAGTTTTCATTTTTGGTTTCAGGTACCTCTTCTTCGAAGGGGAAGGAGCCGGCACGGTAGCGGTACATCACACGCATGCTTGTATTCCGCATTATGAGATCTTCCTGCGGATCTGTACTCTGACACTATTACGTTTTATTAAAATGTTTTCCGGACGTGCAATATCTTTGTGAAATGATATGAGCATTGAACGTTTTATTTCTAATGTTTTGCTAAATACATGTTATAAAAATGAAATTTTTGGCTCGTATTTTGGGATGTTACAAATATGCTAGAAAAGCCCTAATATTCAACATAATGAGATTTAGAAGGAAAGAAGGTCAATGTGATGACTTGTTACCTTCAAATTGATGCCAAGAAGCAGAAGAGTCAGATCCACTAGCTCTTCTTGCACTACTCCTCTTATACTTCAAGTATTCTCATTGCAAAACACCTTCCAAGCTTGAAAATCACACAAGAATGGAGCACACACACGAATTAGGGTTTCTGGACTCACAAGGGGCTGTAAGGGAGGCTAATGACCCTTTAAATAGGGTGCAAAACCTTAGAAATTAGGGTTTCATCTTCCAGCTCCAACTCATTGTGTTATATCTCCAACTCGACGAGTTGATAATTTAAAACACGTGGCCTCAAAAGTTTATACTCGACGAGTCAGGGCATCAACTCGTCGAGTAGACCTTTCAATATGAAAAATAAAGCTGTAAAAATTAATACCTGAGAATCGGAGCGTTACAATTGTGGTGTTGTTCGAGCTGTGAAGAGGGACAAAAAAGAGCAGAGATAATGATTGGTTAAAGGCTAAAATATTGTTTAACTTTTTTAAAATTTTAAAACATTTTAGGAATTTTCTTTTAAATCTAAAATGATAAACAAATAAAAGAAAATCAAAAAATAAATTATTAAGGACAAAATAGTTTTTTTTATGTCCGGAGGGATGAGGTGTGTAACTTTTAATAACACGAGACGGACCGAGTTAATTTTAAAATAGAAATTAAACATGTTTATTGACATATGCACGAGAGACGATTGTTGTAATTACTCATAATAGTATTTACTAATTTACTAAATAAATTTGTTAAGACTTAATGCTCTAACGAAAACCATCATCTAACGGTTGGGCTTGATTAAAACCCCATCTTAGTCTATGATCTGACGGTCATGACGATTTGTCAACAAAAGTCGGTGCTCGTACGGGAGAAAAACCCTGTTCTTCTTTCTTTTTTCGGATCTACGATTGCAGCGGGTTCTCACCCGATACCCTGCCATTTGCCCCTCTCTGTTTCCCTCTATCGCTCTATCACGAAACAACAACTGTATCTCAGTTTTGGATCGCCGATGGGTTCACTCAAAATGGAAGACATGTCTCTGCCGACGCTCTTCGAGCAGGCTCGTAAAATTCACCTTCTGGCAACCGACTCTGCCGTCGACAAGGTGTGTTTGTGTATACATGTATATTATTCTTCGAGTTTATTTACATGTGCATATTATGCGATCATAATTTGTTATTTATAGGAGGTGTTGAGAAAGGGCTGTGAAGCATTACAACAGTGCGAGGAAATGATTAGCAAATTAGGGTTGTTTTCAACTAACGAGACCAAGGAAGATATCAGCACTACAAATCTCAAATATATTCTGGTAATTACAAGCTTGTAATTCTCCTGTTTGTTATATAGATCGTTGAGAACTTATGTGTTTGTGTTCATTTATTATTGGGTAGATTTTATGTGATAGTTTGAGGTTAGCTTTAGGATCAGTTAAACAGGAAATGCTGTATCTTAGTCTTTTGGTTTTGTTATTTATCAATTTACACAAAGTTTCAGTATGAAAAGGATAGCCAACTTTTTTTGTGTTATGAAAAAGTCTTATGTAAACCTAATTGCATTCTGATGTATAGTGCAATACCTAGAGTGGGCGGATTAGAGTAAAAAGGTTAAAACGTAGCCTGGTATAAATTATATAATACAAAATGATTTGTGCGAAGTTGAGACTAATGGCTAAATGTTTGTCTTTGCTAGTGACAAACCTCTAGGACTGTGTTTAGCAAGTATTATATGGTTTTAACTATTATGACTCACTTTATTTGGTGCCCTTTGAATGCTAAAATCTTGTGTCAGTGTTAGAAGAGTCATTTTTATGTGGTGTATAAGTAAGATTCGAAGAGGTTATTAACTTGTAATGAATACGGCCTGTTATGGGAACAGGTGCCATTTTATCTTGCTGAATTGACAGAGAAGACTGGTGAGGAAGACAGGATAGAGATTTTGAAGGTTGCACAGGCCAAGTCAAAGGTATTGTTAATAACTTTAAGACATATACATATATACTTTCTGCAGTATTTTGCATACATACCTAACTTTGAAGGACATGTCTTTGTGTAGGAGTTTCTTTCATTCTGTGATGCAATGGAGCTTGTACCTGAAGATGAGTTGGAAACATCTGAACAAGGAGGTCAGAATAGTTTTGTAGATAGAAGGGCTAAGAAGGTAATATATTAAATTCCCTTGAAACTAACTACTGCTTTGAAGAATATTAAGGTGGTGTTGTAACAATTAACATAAGTTGGGTGATTGTAGATTGCTCGTTTCAAGCGCCAACGTGCTGCAGAGTCGAAGCTTTTAGAGTTAAAGGAACGCAAAGAACGACGTGGGCGTTCAACTAAAGCTGCAGCCCCACTGTCTACTCCTGTCAATGTCAATGATGTGCTAGATGATGATGACGATGATGCTGATGATGGTGAAGAGGAAAGGGAGGTGAGTTTTAGACTTTCGGTGCATGAATTCATGATTTGTTTGGGCTTCAGTTATCTTATATTATTATTGGTTGTTTTTTGGTAAATCTGTAGGCATGGCTTACAACAATCTCACTGTCTATCTGCAAGGTTGGTTTGTGTAGTTTTTGAGTAAGTTTCTTGTTTCCATTCTGATGAAACCATATGAATGATGACAGGCTCTTGATCTAATGGAAATGCTGAAGAAAGAGGAGGAAATGCTTTCTGCAATAAAGGAAAAGAAAGAGCAGGTATAAGTTGATGAGAAATGGAAAAAGATGATGATGATGTTGAGAGTTTGCATTTTGCAGGAAGGAGGAATTGAAATTTCAGAGGCTATACTCGAGGAACGTGCGAAAACTGTAGAAGATTGGCATCGAAATGCTGCTGCTCGTGCTCGATACATGAAACCAACAGCACCAATTACATGTGCTACTTTTGCTCAAGATGTTTTGGAGGGAAGGGCCAAAGTATCACAGCCACACGATCACAAGCACCAACAACCGCTCTTGTTTGGTCCGGCTAGTCTTGTGGGACCCGGTGGTGGTACCAGCCACAGGGAAAGGATTGCTGCACAGGTTTTCCAACCTGGTCACAGGTATCCTATTTGTAATCATTGCAATTACCAATTTTATTTTATATGAATATATTTATATTGATTGATTGATTGATTGTGATGATGGTGTGTTCAGAATGCCAACAATGAGCATAGAAGAAGCTGGGTTGAAGGAGATGGATATGATGAATAAATGGCAAGAGAGTACTGCTAAGATGATAGAAGAAGCCAATACTTCATGGCATAACGACAAGTGGAAGCCCAGAGCAGGTGGTGGTGGTGATGATGATGAGGAAGATGAAGATGAAGATGAAGATAGGGCAAGAGCTTTTGATGACTGGAAAGATGAGAACCCTCGAGGTGCAGGCAATTCAAAGCTCACTCCCTGTGGCTAGCTTTGCTTTTCTGAATACTGCTGTGCATCATGTCATTTTGTAATCATTTAAGGCCAGAGCATATGGAGATTGGTGGATAGATTATATATTTTTGCTATGTAGATTAATCATGAAGCAATAAACAGTATAAATGATTATGTTATGCATATCACAAAGTTGTCTGCTTTATACCACCAGTATTTCCAAGGAAAACCACCACTTTAGCTGGGCAGGCTCAATTCTCTTCATTTCTTTTTGAGGGCATTACTTAATAGGATCCGCAACTACACATTTCAATGGTCCCCATTGTACATGAACTCGCTTGATTTAGGTTTAGGCTCTCTAATGGAAAAAAAAAAAAAAAAAAACCCTCATTATTATTCACACTATAATACTTGATTTAGGTTTAGGCACTCCAACTTGACTCTATGGCTAATGCAATCAAATAAAAGTTTTTTTTAGACCTTGTTGTGGGTGATTGTAATCTTTGTTGATCGACTTAACATATTTTAAATATTATAAATTGGGGATCAATTCGGTAAAATGCAATAATTGGAAGTACTGAGAATGTCCGTTGAAAAAGTTGTAGAATCAGCTTTGTCCAACAGCTGTAATTGAAGGGAATCTTCGTAATTTACTCTTAGAAACTTGAAACACCCCCAGACCACCTATATGCAAAGCAAAGCAAAGCAAAGCAGTGCAAAAAGGGCAGTTGATGACGATGAACATGTCTTCAACTACAAAGTAACATATGCACATTCTGACTGTGCGTTCGAGATACACACAAATTGACAGTCTTCGCAACCCCGATTCGTTTCGATTTTCGAGCATCATCATGTTTTCACCTAACCAACAGGTATCGATTTTCCGTTAGGGCTCGCATTTCTTCTTGTTTGTTCAACGTAGTCGATACTTTTTTTTAATCTTCTGGAAAGATATTGAAATGTTTTCTAGGTTGAAATTTTGTGTAGGAGTGAGTATACGACAATTGCTTCGTTAATTAGTAGGATTGGTTCTGGGGGCTATATTTATTTTCTGAATTTTGTATCTCTTCATCTTCTCCTTCTTCTTCGTCTTCTTCCTTGAGAAGGGGAAAACTAGATTGTAGTCCCCCTCCTCCCTTTATCACCGCACACACACTCCCATTTTTCAAAATGTTTGACCGTTGAAATATATATATATATATATATATATATATATATATATATATATATATATATATATATATATATATATATATATATATATATATGTATATTACCTCCTTGGCTATAAATATAAATATATACGTAACCCTTCATTTTTTATTTTCACATCCTGTTCCTCCCCCCTCAGTATTCTCTCACACACAACACAAATGTCGTCGTCATCTTCTTCTTCATCATCGGATGACTGGGTGATGAAGGCAACAATGTTTGCCGCAACAATGGTAAAAGAAACAATCAACATGTTGGTTGATGAAGCCGAAAGTTCACGTAAAAGAAGAAAAAAATCTGCTTTATGCAGAGATGGTGAAGCTGCACAGAGACATGATCATCTTGTACGTATAATTGTTTGATAAATTAAATTTTAACTATGCATTCAAAATTAAAGTTAAAAAAGTTAGTGAGGGGAAGTGCATGCTTCATATACAAGTGAAAGTGGGAATGCAAAACAGCTTGTAGTTGTAAAGGAGAACAGGTGTGAGATGAAATTGTTTCATCCAGATTTAGAATGAATATTGAGAAACATTTCTTCTTACTTTCAGATGCCAGCAGTACATGCACAAGCAAAGCTGTTAAGTGTACAAGTTCCTTCACCTTCACCTTCACCTTCACCAACGCCAACCAACTATGCTGCTGCTGCTGCTCAGAATGACTCATACTCACACTCACCTTATGCTGCTGCTAATGCCATCCATGGAATGCCAAACCCAAACCCAAACCCAAACCCAAACCCTGCATTTTCTCATGCAGAATCACTCGTCTCTTCTTCAAAGGTCGTAAATTCCCATCTTTTAATCAGTTTTTATCAATATCATGGTGGAATATTTTTTTGTATCTCAACACTTATGCTGCTTATTTATCTGTGCAGAAGCTTGAGGATGAACTGCTTTTGCTAGGACGGAATATAAAAGATCATGAAGAAAACATTGAATATCTAAAGACTCAAATAAGCAGCTTAGATGACCAGATTACAGATATTCAAGGTTTTTTTTTTTTTCTTTAAATAGCCATATGTGTTCAGTATCCCCTTTTCTTTTTTTAAAAAAAAAAAAAAAAAAAATTGTTTCTCATGTCATGTAAATATCTGTTAGTTACTCTTGGAAAGAAACATTCATCAAGCCCACATATGACAGAAGATAAGGATCTCTCTGAGAAGGCAACAGTTGAACATATAATGCAGCATCATAATTCAGCTGCTTCCATTGTATGCCAATTCAAGTATCATAGCGCTCATGATGATCCTCCAACTGCTATTAAAGATGTTGTAGGTGTTGTTGCAACTCTTGGAAAAGTTTATGATGATAAACTTAGCAGGTTAGTTGCATTGTAAATATAGTTTTCTAGATGCTTGATTGATATGAAACTTGTATGGATGGCAGGCTTCTATCCGAGTACCTTGGGGTGGATACCATGTTAGCATTAGTTTGCGTGACGTATGATGATGGTGTTAAAGCTCTTGAAACTTATGACACAGAGGGCGCTGTAAGTAAAAGCTGTGGGATTTATGGGGTTGGAGCTTCCATGGAAGGCAGATTCAATGTGATCTGTCTTGAAAATCTGAGACCATATGTAGGGGAGTTTATGGCTGATGACCCACAAAGGAGGCTTGCTCTTGTGAAACCAAAGCTACCGAATGACAGATCTCCACCAGGGTTTCTAGGGTTTGCTGTAAATATGATCCATATTGATATTCCGCATCTGTCCTCTCTCACAAGCAATGGATATGGTCTTAGAGAGACTCTTTTTTATAGTCTCTTGTCAAGGCTGCAAGTTTACAGAAGCAGAGCACATATGCTGCAGGCACTCCCTTGTATATCTGATGGAGCCATATCACTTGATGGTGGGATGATAAGGAGCAACGGTGTCTTTGTTTTTGGCAATCGGTAAGAAATTAGATACTTATTTGTTTCTTGTGTGTGAAAATTGAAATTATTAGTTTGGTTCATCTGATAGGGAGAAGGAGGTGGATGTTAGATTTGCAATAAGCAGTTATCTGCCTGAGAATTTGGTTGAAATTGAAAAGAAGTTGAAGGAGTTGAAATGGGAAAAGGAAACTCTGGTGGAAACACTGCAGATTGAAGAACCAATCTTGGCAAATATTCGCTACACTTTTGAATTTAAGAAGCAAGATTTTGTCAGGTTCATGGCCCAATGCTCACCCTATGCTATGCAGGTAAATCAAGACCCTTCTTTCCTATTTGACCATTTCAAGATCTTTAATTCTTCATCTCCATAAAAATTTCTTTTTCAAATGTTATGTAGTACCCAGTTCCAGCAACTCCAAGAAGATCAACGCCTAGATGATAACATCATCTGGTGTGCTGATTGCTGAAGATTTTAGTTTGGTGTCATTAAAATTGTGGGTTAGGTTATGCAAGTCGGTTTATAGTTTATGATTTTGTGTGTGTGTGTGTGTGATAAAGGGCAGCCAAGTAGTGATTATTATTTAGTTTGTTGTTTAACATACATCTGATTGAAGCATGTTTCTGCATAGGACAACATGTTGTACATTGGTGGACCCAAAAAAAATTCTAAAAGGATTTCCCAGTGGTTTTTTCAAACAAGATTTCCTCTTTTTTTTTTTTTTTTTTTTTTTTATGGAAAATTAACTAATTTAACCACTTTTTAATGTGTATTTGAAAAAAATAACCCAATTTTTTTTGTTTGCAAAATTAACCATTTTGTCAGGTATGAGGCATTCCCGGACCAAGAAAAAAACATTTTTTTGACTGACTCTGGAATAACATTCTCGATTCCAGACCAAAATTCCGGAATATGAACAGTACTCCAGAATGCCTAATTCCGGACTAGAATTTTGGATTTCGAAAAAAGAAAAAACTCTGGAATTTTAAGAACAAGTTCGAAACCGGTAGAATAATTCCGGAATTTCAAGAATTTTTTTTTTTTTTTTATTTTTTATTTTTTTTTTATTTTTTAATAATTTCACAAAAAATTAAACAAACATAATAGTATGAACTATATACAATATAAATGCTTAAAATTAGACATTTTATTAGAAAACGATGATCATAAACATTACGAAATGTAGCGTTTGGAATCCCAAAAAAACAAAATAATTTCTTTGAAAATGATTTTTTTTTTGAAAAAAGATGACAATATTCTGGTATGATCAGTTAGGCATTCCGGTAAAAATGGTTATTTTCAAAATTTGAAAAAACATTGTTATTTTTTTAAAGCCTCGTTTATAATGGTTAGTTTACTTAATTTTTTATTTATTTTATTATAATGAAAATATCAACATAATAATAAGGTCTTATTTTTTACATTTATTCCAATAACCTAAAAAGTTAAAACCAAAATTGGTCTCCTTTACTGGTTACTCAATTAAGCAAATGTAAAAAAACACAAGTTTTTTACCTTTTTGATTTTGATGCTATTAAATTTTTTTAATTTGATCATCATTTTTTTTTTCAATTTTGTTTAGTTTTGATATTTTTTCAGTTAGTGAATGCAATATGATGTGACATTTTTTTGATGGTGTGACGCTGACATGACATGATGACATATCAGTGTTAAAATTGAAAAAAAAAAAAACAAAAGTAACGATTTTTGTGAAAACCATAATGTGTATCAAAAAAAAATAAAAAAATTAATGCCCTTTGTTACATTTACCGGTAAAAAAAGTACAATCAATATTATGGATAAAAATATTGCCTTGAAAATGAGATTATCAAATGAAACATGGCTACCAAAATACATACAAAAGCCTTAGTTCTAGGAAGTGTTAACCTAGGTCCCTCCTTCGTAACAACCCGAGTTATATCCTTTTTTTACCAACCTTCCATTTGAAGCACTAAACCATCATACTCAAACCACTTGTGCGAGTTGCATTGCCATTGGCATCTCATGAAACATTCATCTTCTGATACTTGACAACATCTAAAAGTGTTGTCCTCTAATATTCTCCTGCCCCCTATCAATTACATACATTAACTCTTTGTACATGGGGTTATTGCTCATGTGCAAGGGGGTTCAAAGGGTTAATGCATATATATGGTTTATTCATTATTCGGATAAAATCAACATTTC
Organism: Lactuca saligna; assembly: GCF_052625555.1. Classification (NCBI taxonomy): domain Eukaryota; kingdom Viridiplantae; phylum Streptophyta; class Magnoliopsida; order Asterales; family Asteraceae; genus Lactuca; species Lactuca saligna. The sequence continues at coordinate 191,833,487 of NC_136418.1, read as the reverse complement.
AGGATACTCATTAATATTATAAAAGTTTTACATAAACGTAGAGAGTAAACGAGCAACAAACTGTGTAGCAACCTTCTTTTTGGATGACAAAACTAATTCTTTTTAAAAACATTCATAGATCTTGGAGTCATAACACTACTATGCATGACATGTTGGTCTCTGTTGAGGAGTTCCACAAGGAAACCAAAAATATCAAATGCAAAAGATATAAACGTGTGTTGATTGTCCATACACATTTTCTTATGTTTTATCATTTTGCATGATGCAACTTTTAAAACAACTTGCCCCATAGTGAAAACACCACATCCCAAGCCCACAAGAAGGGAGTCCCTGTTAGATCTACACATGCATGCTTCTTTCTAGCCCATCAAAAAAAACTAAAATATCAGCTGGTTTAAATGTTGATTTTCTTTCCAATTGGTTAGTTAGAAAGTTCACAAGTGCCTCTTTCTTATCAGAAATCTTGACACACCTAAATATATCGAAAATAATATCCCTAACCCTAACTAAATAGTGTCGGTGCTTGAAACTCGGGAGCTCTCTACAATGAACTTCATGCTCCCCAAAGGAGTCTAAGCATGACCTTGCAATAAATAGGGCATTTCTCTAATTATACAATTTAGATTAAACTATATGGTTCAAATATTCGTATCTTTGAATTGGTTATAACTGAAACCGAGTTATTGTTTTGGATCCCGGATTGGTTTTGGTTGCGAAATAAGAACCGAATAGTCCAATCAAACCAAATGATATGTATTTTTATTTATTTTGTGCTTTTGATATACATTTATTTAGTTATTAAGCTATTATCAGTGTTTTTTTAAAATTAATTAGAAGTCATAATTAGTATAAGTTTTAATTCGCACATTAACCATTTGCTTTTATTTCTCTCACCCCAGTTCATTAAGATGTCATCACATGAAAAGTTTTTGGATTTAAACTTTAAAAATCTAGCTTATTTTACATATATATATATATATATATATATATATATATATATATATATATATATTAAATTTATCTTTCCTTAGCTACAGTATACTGCTTCTATTTTTTATTTTCCTAGTTTTATCTTTACCTTCTTCATTCTATTAATTTTTCTCTTATTCCCCTTCTATTTTACTTCGTTCTTTTATTTTTTTTCTTTTTCCCTTCCTTTTACCAACATGGATGACAAAACTTTCTTTTTTATTCGTGTCTTTTCCCCTTTTGTTTGGTGTCCACGTGTTACTTTCTTCTTTTCCCCTTTTGCTCTTCGTTCAACGTCCAACGCTGTTTCTTTTCGTCATTCTGATGGGGGTGATGGATTGCACGATGACATCTTCAATTTGATATAAGTAAAGTTAAACCAATAGATGTTCTTCCACCTATCCTCTGTCCATTTGTTTACATCTTTCTATTTCTAACCAAATGATATGATCATATATTGTAAAGTTTTGATATAAGCATTTTGTTTTAGTGATTAAAGATGTATACTTAAATTCTGAATGTGTTTTTGTTTATATATGTAGCTTTAAGTATCCAACATATATGTTTTAAAAAGAGAATAGATCTCAATTTATTTCTACTTTATTTCATTTTAGGCATCATACTTTCATAGTGAACCAACTATAGCATCCTAGTTCCATGACGAACGATTGATAAACGATGACACCATCTTTTACATAATGTCTTAAGTCGCTTTTTTTTATATTAGCGGCAAATCCGACCCCCGCGAAACCGGGTTTCCTATCTAGTTAATGTTAAAATTATATATTCTTTTTAAATTTGTTTGAATTTTTGAAAACCAGATAGCAAAAACTGATCCAATCGAATTTTAGTTTGGTTGGTTTGGATTGAATTTTAATAGAGTTTGGACTATTTAGATTCATGTTATTATTTATTTATTTATTTATTTTTGAATCTTGAATAACGAATAGCAAAAACCGATCTAATTGAATTATAGTTTTGTTGGTTTGGATCAGATTTTTAAATTAGTTTGGACTATTTAGATTCATGTTTTTTTTGAATCTTGAAAACCGAATAGTAAAAAAATGATTAAACGGAGTTATAGTTTGGTTGGTTCGGGTCGAATTTTAATATAGTTTGGACTATTTAGATTTATGTTTTAAAAACCAAAATCAATTTGGATTCATTTGTTTGAATTGGATCGTACCGATCCATTCAAACGAACATCCTAGCATGTAATTGATAGGGATTATTGCTCATCTATGGGTGCAACTGTAATGGTCACCGGTTAAAATTGAATATAATTGAAAAATACAATGTTCGAAGTGGAAATAAAACAAAGTATCAAAATCGAAAATGTACAATCTTAATGTCTTTTGTAACATTTTCCCTTTCAATTCTAACATTTTGTTATAAACCTTACAAAAAAAAAAAAAAATCCAGTTTAATATCCGTAGGACATTTAGTTACTTTCTATATTTGATGTTGTTATTAAAGAGAATTATAAAAAAAACATAAACATATTAAACTAATATAAAAATATGTATAAAAATATATTAACTAATATACAAAAGTAAATAAAACCATTGCATTTATAATCTGAGAAAAATCTTGAATATATCCAATAATATATCCGATTATCCATAATACTAATGTAATAAGGACTACGGAGGAAAAATGAGATCCTTCATGGTTTGAGTTAATCATCTATTAGGTTTGTCCATCAAATATTTTGTTTACTTTTTGAATTTTATAGATATTTTATATATTATATTTCACAAAAAAAATCATATTAAATAATAATATATATTTTTTTCTAAACAAAATTATTTGAAGTCTTCTACGTGTTTGAATATGTTATAGAATATATCTTAAACAACCTAACTTACAATCCTCATTCCTCTACAAATAGTTTTCTTAGTTTTAGTTGATAAGTCATTCAATCCAGTTTCATCTAATTAAAATAACCTTTATTTTGTGGTAGTTTAAATTAAAATAACATGTATATAATATTATAGGAAAAAGTGATTTAATTTAGATGCAAATAAAGGGGAATACAAAAAGGAAAGGTTCTACCGAGAATTGAACTCGGGTTACTGGATTCAGAGTCCAATGTCCTAACCGCTAGACCATAGAACCAATTTGATTACTTAGTTGTAAATGTTTGTTATAACATATCTAAACAAGATAAACAAGATACAAAGATAGTAGTTGGTACTCGTCATCTATTTATGATCTAAATTTGATAAAAAAAAAATATTCTAATTTCAAAGTTAACGAAATCCTCAATTTTTCTTATTTATTACAAGTTCCAGTTTTTGTCTGTATCTTTACTCATCAATTTGTGATGGCCATCCATTCCAAGAGTTGGATATTTTGTGTTCCTTCCATGGACAATGTGAATGTACCCTCCGAGATGCATAACGTACATGTCATCAAGATTCCGAATCTAAAATGAAAAGAAAACACCACATAATTTGAGTTTCATACGAGGAAATTTTTTGCAATTGTTAACCTTTTATTATTAGACTTAAACGCATGGTATAGAATCATTCATCTTTGTAGTTTGTTTTGCAATCAGTATTTCAGAGAGATTAGGGTAAGAAAGATTACCCTTTTTTTCTTCTTTTGAAAAAGAAGAACTGAATATTTTGTTGCGTGAAAGTTATAAAAAGGATTTCAGGTACATTAGACAAGACCGTTGTTGTAAACTATTACCAAAATTATTATTATTAAATTTTTTTTTTGACGACATTTGTCTTCCATCTGATCTTGCTTGTCGTAGTCGTTTGTGCCTCTACATTCTGCTCGCCCTCACAATTCACAATTCACAATTCACAAACAAAAAAAGAAAAGGAACCCAAGATTATCTTCTAGGAATCCAACATTCACCCACCAAACATTCACCTGCATCCATGATTTTACTCTAATCAAACACCCTGAATTTTTTCTGTAAAACAATTAATCGGATTTACTTTTGGTCGGTTGGTGTTCTTTCCCATCCCCATTCGCAAAGACCCAAAAATTTCCCCCCGAAATGTCTCTGTTATTGTTGTTAATTTAGGTCTAGCTTCTGGTCTCTCAATCCCATTTATTTTATACCTTCATTCCCACAAAAGTTTCCTTAACAAGATCGATCCTTCTTATTGTGTTTTGGGTTTCAGTCACCCGTCATGGCTGCTGCTGTTCTAAGATCAAAATCATCCAGAGCCACAGCTTCTTTGTCATCGCTCTCACACTTGAGATACTGTTTGCTAACGCACGATCTTCACACTGGTCCTCTTCCCAATTTCCATCTCACTAGTTCGAGGCCCGCAACAACCAAATTAGATGAATACCAATCGTATAAACCCTTTTTGGTCTCAGGAGAATCTGTTGATAAGGGTTATGGATTTTTAAAGAGTAATAGTAAGTGGAGATTAAGTAATATGTATGGTGGTAGTATTGGTGGTGGTGGCGGTTTTGGAGAGCCGCCTGAGGTCTGGCAACCTCATGGAGATGGTGCTAAGATTGTTCCATTGCCCGGTTCGGGTAACCCAACAACCGACGGGTTCGGGTCAGGTTCTGGAGATGGGAATTGGGGAGGGTCTAATTTGGGTAACAGCTTCCCAACTCCAAAGGAGATCTGTAAAGGACTTGATAAGTTTGTTATTGGTCAAGAAAGAGCTAAAAAGGTTATCCTTCTTCTATCTGTAATGTTCTGGTGGCCTAAAATAAAATTTGTTTTCTTGTGATTTTGATATATATATGGTTCTTTACCATTTTGAAGTAAGGAAGCTAGTTTACTCACTAATTGCACTTGGAATAACTTAAAAAAAGAATTTGCGTTGCTTATAATTCGATTCATACAGGTGCTGTCAGTGGCAGTTTACAATCACTACAAGAGGATCTTCATGGACAGTTCACAAAAGTAAGCACATTGTTCCCTGTGTTGTTTCATTTGGAGAAGGCAATCTGTTTGTTCCATTTTGAGTATGAAAATATATATATATATATATATATATATATATATATATATATATATATATATATATATATATATAAATTTAGTGGAATGTGGAGCCATGCATGGGGACAATAGTTTGTGGTAAATGCTTCTGATATACTCCATGTCATTACAACTTGCAAAGTTAGGCCTGCAGGAAATTCAAGAAATGACAAGGGGAATGGTGTGGATGGTGAAACAGTAGAACTTGAGAAAAGTAATATTCTTGTAATGGGCCCAACTGGTTCAGGTAAATTTTTTATTTGTTTTATTAGAATGCAATCCTGTTTTTCCTTACACCTGCAAAATAATATTGATGACAGGGAAGACACTGCTTGCAAAAACATTGGCACGCTTAGTGAACGTTCCCTTTGTTATTGCAGATGCTACTACACTTACTCAGGCAACTATTTATTCATTTAGGGGGTTATGATTTATTAATTATTATGTGTGCATATATTCAGCTTTCATACATGTTTTTTGATTTGCAGGCTGGCTATGTTGGGGAAGATGTGGAATCTATTCTATACAAGCTTCTCACAGTATGACACTTGTGCCTTTTCTTAGCACCAATTTCTATACCCTTTAGTTACAATTTTGCTGTTTTCATACTAGAATCAGACGACTTAATTGCAAGAAATAGCAATGTACTTGCATATTTATTTTAGGCATAGCAATCTACAAGCACTTGTTCCTATTACAAGAATACATTTTGAAAAATCTACCCAATAATACTAATGTCATCTAAATCTAAATAGTAATTACAAAACAATTTTCACTGCTACAGTTAGGTTGATTTTCAATGTATGATGTCAAAATAAAAAATTGAAAGTCAAATAAATGTTGCATTTATCCTTAGATCTATGATGTATCTGATTATAACCTATTCTTACTTCAGGTTGCTGATTATAATGTAGCAGCTGCTCAGCAGGGCATCGTGTATATAGATGAAGTTGACAAAATTACAAAGAAGGTTTTGCTAAAAAAAAAAAAAAAAAAAAAATTTAATCCAAGGATTATCATGTTTGAGTTTGATGTGTTGTCTTAAATCTTAATTTGTTGCATCATATGATAATAGGCTGAGAGTCTTAACATCAGCAGAGATGTCTCGGGTGAGGGTGTGCAGCAGGCATTACTGAAGATGCTGGAAGGGACTGTATGTTGTTGCTTTCTTTATGCTCTACATTTTTTAAACATTGTTTTGAGTCTTTGTCATGTGCTATATTATTTATCGCTAGCAGTAGCATACCATGTTATGTTGAAAATCAATGTCATGTCATGTCATGTCATTTATTTCAGGTTGTCAATGTCCCTGAGAAGGGTGCACGGAAACATCCTAGAGGAGACAACATTCAGGTAAATCACACTCTTTTATGACCAAAACACTTCAACATTTTGTGATCCTCTTCTGTTCATTCATACATTGCTTTTACTAATATATATTTATGTTTTTTTTTTGCAGATTGATACGAAAGATATTCTGTTCATATGTGGGGGTGCATTTATAGATCTTGAGAAAACCATTTCTGAAAGGTATAATATGTATATTAATTATTTTAATAATTTAATAATAATAATAATAATGATGATGTTATTTCAGACGGCAAGACTCTTCCATTGGTTTTGGGGCACCTGTCCGTGCAAACATGAGAACCGCAGGCGTTACAACTGCTGCAGTCACGTCATCTTTGTTGGAAACTGTAAGACAGTCTAACCTCACTCCCTCTTTATCCTTCTTCATATTTTCGTTGTTTTTTTTTTTTTTTTTTTTTTTTTTTCAGGTTGAAAGTAGTGATCTCATTGCTTACGGATTGATTCCTGAATTTGTTGGACGCTTTCCGATTCTTGTCAACTTATTAGCTCTTACAGAGAATCAACTTGTCCAGGTAGCTAGACTTTCACATACCTTGCTTAATATATCAATCAGATTAACTCAAAATGAAAGAAACAATATTCTGTAGGTGCTAACCGAGCCAAAGAATGCGTTGGGGAAGCAATACAAGAAATTATTTCAGATGAACGGGGTAACTTCTTGCATATCACTTTTATATTTTCACTATAACAACTCCGCTTCCAACTATTTACTCTTGTTCTTTTTTTTTTTTTTTTTTTTTTTTAGGTTAAGCTTCATTATACAGAAAGTGCATTGAGACTAATTGCGAAAAAAGCCATAACCAAAAACACTGGTGCTCGGGGTTTAAGGTCCTTGTTAGAGAACATTTTGATGGATGCCATGTACGAGGTTTGTTGTGAATCCTTATTACTCCTACTCTTAGGTGTTGTTTCTTTTTGCTTGACTTAATAATACAGAAAGAATGAATGGCTTTGATAGAGAAAGTCACGGATCATATCATTACTTAAAACTCGATTGCAGATTCCTGATGTAAGAACAGGAAAGGACATAATAGATGCAGTTGTTGTTGATGAGGAGGCTGTAGGAGTCCAAGGACAGGGTTGTGGGGCCAAAATCTTGTATGGTGAAGGGGCACTGGAACATTATCTATCACAGCATGATAATAATAAAGATTTAGAGGTAGCTGAAGCTGCCATTGTAACAATCTGTTAAACATTCATTGTATTATTAAATTAAACATAACATGTTTGTTTCTTTGCAGGCGGATGGAGAAGCTGAACTGCCATCCATTGCGGCGTTGTAAATTGTGTTCTTGATTGATAGTAGCCTCACATGTGTTACGTGTACTGTACAGCATAATAATAGATTATATAAACTTGTAATAAGAACCAGTTCTGCAGCAAAACCACCACCATCTCTCATCTCTAGTATGTATATATATATATATATATATATATATATATATATATATATATATATATATATATATGTAAGCAAAGTCCATTTTAAGATATGATCTTGTAGCATGTTCGCATGCCCTTTACATCAATCTAGCTACTGTATAAATAGAACCTACAAAATAAAGCTCAACTCTATGCATGTCAGGAACATGCCCAAACTTGTACACCTTTTTGGATGGAACATGAATTTGTAATTTTTGTTCATTTGACACCCACTCTTAGTTTAATGTAAGGATGTTAAGATCAAGATCCTACGTAAGATTGACTTTCGCTTTACAAGATCGAGATCATAGGATTGAATTGGGACCAAAATAATTTAGTTATAAGTTAAAATTATGAAAAATACATACTAATCAATTAGTTTTACAAGTTATAAAAAGTTTAAAATGTTCATGATAGCATATCTGAAACGACCCAAAAATTACGACAAAAAAAAAATTCTTTAAAAGCATTACTAGAATCATATTTATAAAAACTGTATCATAAGTCATAACATAAATTCTCGAGTATTAATTCAAAACATAATATCATTATTAGAGTCAAATATTCCCAGGCTAACTGACTATGGTGTGTGCACTGCAATCTCCCCGAGCTCCTCTTTTGAAAACTGAATACCTGAAACCAAAACTGAAAATCGTAAGCACGAAACTTAGTGAGCTCCCCTAATCTAACACATACCATACAACAACATATAAAGCACATACTGGGCCTTGCCCACTGCATCGGACCAATGTCCGGACTAACTGAAGCCTTGCCCCCTACATCGGACTGAAGTCCGGAAACTGACTGGGACCTTGTCCCCTGCATCGGACCGAAGTCCGGAAACTGACTGGGACCATGTCCCCTGCATCGGACCGAAGTCCGGGCTAACTGGGGCCTTGCCCCCTGCATCGGACCGAAGTCCGGAAACTGACTGGGACCTTGTCCCCTGCATCGGACCGAAGTCCGGGCTAACTGACTGAACATAGCATAGCATAACATATCAACTAGCATGAACACATATACTGCATACTACATCGGGCCGTAGCCCGGAACACATAACACATAACACATAAAACATAGCACATAAATCCTGTCTGAGCCACGAAGGCATCAAACATACTAACTACTGCATCGGACCGAAGTCCGGAAACTACTGCTAACTGAACGGGCCGGCATTGTGGCCTTAGACCCGTCCCTACTGGAAGGAAACTCACCTGAGACTGCTGAACTGACGCTGCTAATCCTCTTGACTGCTACTTGACCTCTGACTCCGAACTGCTGCTCCACTACTCTTCGAGCTTCAAAAGCCAATAAAACACTTAGTCCAACTGACCTCCAAAGGTCACTAGGTCAACTCTGGTCAAAGTCAAAATCCTAGTCAATGTCAACCTTCCAGGTCAACCCTACTCGCCGAGTTTACCTACTGACTCGCCGAGTTCATATGCTCTGGGTCTTTCTTATTCGCGACTCGACTCGCCGAGTCAGTCTATGACTCGCCGAGTCCAACTAGTTCCAAGTCCTGTGCTGTCCAACTCGCTGAGTCACCACCCGACTCACTGATTCGAATCTCAACTCGAAGGGTTTAGGGTTTCGCGATCTGACTCGCCGAGTCCTAGACAATCTTCAACCAACTCGTCGGGTTGTTCATCCAACTCGCCGAGTCCATGCCTAACTTGTGACATCCCCATTTTCACGGCCAGAAAAGACCGATTTTGTTTATGCTTTATGAAAATCAGAGTACTTCATTTTATAAAAAGGTTGCGGAATTTGTTCCCAGAAAAACACGATAAATACGTTATTAAAACATTTTCGAAGAAACGTATTTTTATTCATCTTAAAACGTTTGGGATGTCATCGTTAATACAGAAACATAAGCATAAACAGAACTTACAATTATTTACACTAGTGATCTACATCTCTTTAAATCTCTCAGTGTAATGTCACTTCATTTCGTCACCTGTGGTATACATAAACTGAGTGGGTCAGGTTGGGAAACCTGGTGAGTACATAGGGTTTTCAACCCACAATAATATAATTATTATGTTTAATCAAACAATCAACCCAATTACCTATCCCCATTATCTTTTTTACTCTTTAAGGATTTAACCTAAGAGTCATCTATCCTTCATTCGTTTATTCCGAAGTCCCTTACTTCCAGGGTTCTAGGACTGGCACTAAATCCATAGCTGCCAATGTTCGTTCATAAAGCACTAATTCCATAGTTGCTATAGTCTATTCATCGGGTACTAAATCCATAGCTACCAGTCTTTATCTAATAGATACTAAGTCCATAGCTACCAATGTTCAACAGGTACTAAATCCTTAGCTACCAGCGTCTAACTAATAGGTACTAAGTCCATAGCTACCAATTCCCAACAGGTACTAAATCCATAGCTACCAACGTCTAACAGGTACTAAGTCCATAGCTACCGGTGTTTGTCCCATAGGCACTAAGTCTATAGCTGCCAATGTATACTCACGTCATCTTCTATCTCTCATCATTTATCTACCCATCATCATACCCAACATATTCGTATATATAAAATACGTATACAGTTTAAATCCTTTAAAACATGTATAAAACGTTCATCCAACATAGACAGCAAGTATTCAGATAATATGCACACATAGCACGTAGTTTATATAAAATACTTCATATCTATGTGTAAGATGAAAGGGACTATGCACTCACAACACGTAAATTATATAATAAATACTTCATATCTATGTGTAAGATGAAAGGGACCATGCACTCACCTGATTAGGTGGTGATTCCGAACTCAGACAGCACTTCGTTATCTCAAAACAATTTTCCTCGACAAAACCTAGTATCAATACCACTAGGGTTTAGTTTTTAACGTTAACCACGACTAATTAATAGTCTAGCTATTATTACTATTATATAAGCGTTAAATAACACTCAATATAACTCATAATAATAGCCCAAATAGTTATTTTAAGGTCCTAATAATGTTACTATAATTAAATAAAATCTATATTAAATATAGTATAGGCGTAGCTCACTTACAGCGAGTTTTTATTAAAAACCGGGCTTCGCTGGAGCAGCGTTTCCAAGCCGAAAGCTTTTCTTCTCGGAGCCGTCGGGCGCTCCGGGGCTTTCTTCTCGTGCTAGGGAGGTTCCGTAGACTTGGGAGGGGTTTAGGAAGGCTAGAGAGAAGTTAGAGAGAGAAAGAGAGGCTTATGGTGTGAAGAAAATATGAGGAGTTCACCCTTGTATTTATAGGAGTTTTATAGTAAAGTAGGCTCTAAGCTTCGTCCGTAACTTTTGCATACGAGCTCCGTTTTTGTCTGTCTTTTTACCGTTGAGTTCCTATTAATGAGATCTTTAACTTTCATTTAGACCTCGTTGGCTAATTCTCATTCTATCTCGGATTTACAAAACTGTATCGAATTCGCCGTGCTCGAAAAGTAGGGACTAAGCTTCGTCCATAACTTTCGCATACGAGCTCCATTTTTGTTTGTCTTTTTACCGTTAAGTTCCTATTAATGATATCTTCAACTCTCATTTAGACCTCGTTGGCTAATTCTCATTCTATCTCAGACTTACAAAACTGTATCGAATTCGCCGCGCTCGAAAAGTAGGGACTAAGCTTCGTCCATATCTTTCGCATACGAGCTCTATTATCGATGTTCTTTATATCCACGCGTTGGTATTTACGAGTACTAAAACTTTCATTTAGATCCCGTCGGCTAAAAATCGACCGATCTAAAATTCAGATTTCGGGCTGTGCACTGCTATGCTAAATCTTAGAAAAATCATAACTTCCTCATACGAAGTCAGATTTGGGCGTTCTTTTTATCGCTGTTGTTAGTTTAACATATTATACGACTTTCTTTTAGATCGCTAAGGCTAAATCTCGCTCTATCGTAAATTCACTATTTACGCTTCTCGGTGCCGTGCCGGTTTTGCCGTAAAACTTCGATGGGCCATAACTTCTTCGTTATAACTCAGATTTCGGCGTTCTTTATATGTACGGAAACCTTGTGACATATAATATAACTTGGTTAAAATTATTTATTCTAAATAATCTTTTTCCGAAAAGTCGTTTTCGACCCATATTGCCTCTAAATTGACTTGCCCGGATCTACGGGCGTTACAATTATCTCCCCTTTAGGATGATTACGTCCCGGAATCATCAACGAAACAGGGCTCGTATAATAACTCCATACATCATCTCTTCATCCTAGGTAATAATTATAACTTCTATATTCCTTCAAGTCTATCTCTTAGACTCATTGACTGTATGCAGTACTCGATCGTGCACCTGCTCTCTACCTCAGGCTAGACTTCAAATTATGACCTATCATCATGTGATGCACGTTTAGACTTAGGTCTCTTAGAGTTAAATTCTAAAATAGACTATGCCTTCCTTCATGTTCTAATGTGATATAATCACACTTTAACATGTAGCGTTTCTGGCTACCAACTTCTTTAACAACGAACGCGATACTTCTATCGATCGCTTTGATTTCAATTGTTTGGTTTTTTTCGGACGCTACATCGAACTTGGTTCTCTAAACCACGTAACCTACTCATTGTATTCGGACTCAATGTGATATGAACACTAGAGTCGGGATAACAACAATCTTCTTAGTCATTACCGAAACAATGGTAGCGACACACATGAATAAAACAAAATCAATTACTAGTTTCTTGGTAACCTTGTGACTTTCCCTGATCCAAGTGTGAGTCCTGTGCTTCCGGTAGTATAGGCCTCTACTACCATTCACACCTACTCATACTCGTCCCAAGTATCGTCTCGCAGTTTCCCAAGTCACCATGCAGCAAATCACACAACAATTTCACACACCAGATAACAAAACGAAGATTTCATTATTTCTCGAAACTATTACATAGGTGTTCAAGTTCACCCTAGACTATGCCTCTACTAGGCTACATCGTACGAAACTATGGCTACTGCATAATCCGATCTTCGGGTAAGAATTCCTCATTCTTGATTCCTTGCATGGTTCTCTGCCTCGTCAAGGATCATGTGAAATGCCCTCGGCCTTGGTGGCGTTTCTGGTCTTGCTGCTTTATTTTTCCTTGGGCAGTCTCTGGACATGTGCCCTTACCTCCACATCCGTAACATACTTTGTCATTATGCGTGCAGTCTTTGGAATAGTGACCAGTCATCCCACACTTCTAACAAGTCACTTCTTCGTTGCACTTTCCACCATGCTTCTTCTTGCATCTATCACACCATCTTGCTTCACCTCCATCTGCTCCTCCAAGCTTTGAGAATTTGCTTTCCTTGTTCGGCCTTGAAGATCCTTCAAACTTCCGCTTCTCTCCTACCTTATCTATTTCTAGACCCTTTTCTCTTATCTGGGCCTCTACATTCTTAGCTTCCGTAACAGCTGCTTTCAAAGTAGTTGCCATTTTGACCATTGGGCCAAAGTCAATGGGCAGTCCGTTAGCAAACCTATCAATCTTGGAGAGTTCAGTAGGCACCAAGTAGGGGAATAACTTCATCCTTTCGGTGAATACGGTGGCATACTCGTCAATACTCATCTTCCCTTTCTTCAGATTCTAAAACTCGTTGTTTAGGTCTATCAGATCTACCTCCGAGCAGTACTGCATTTTCAACTGCTCCAAAAACTCTTCCCACGACATCCTTAAGGCTTCTCCTCGTGGCATCGTATCTGCCAATAGCTTCCACCAGCTCAAGACTCCAGCTTTCAGCTGTCTTACTGCGAAGACAGTCTTCTGTTTCTCATTACAGCTGCAGCTCTCAAACACCATCTCCATCTCAGAGATCCAATCCATAATCTCAACCGGCTTCGGGCTTCCTGAGAGGCTTGGTGGTTTTGCACCCAAGAAATTCTTGTACATTCGCCCATCCTTGTTGTTTCTCCCTTCTGGGCCATCCCTTTGCTCACCTTGAGTCCCTACTTGACTCACTTGGCGGCTGTAGTTCCCTTCCTCAGATTGCCCGGGAACTGGCTCCGTCGGTTCAACACGTACATAGGTTCGTCCCTATTCAACATCTGTCTCATTTCTTCCCTTTGTTTAGCTAACATAGCCCGAATCATGGCTTGAACTCCAGCCATGGTGACTGGCTCAGGCGCACTTCTTCAGCAACAGGTATTTGCTGAACCACTGGGGGTTGGTTTCGGTTCCCATTCGCATTTACGTTTCCGCTACAGGTTCTTGCCATCTTGATCTCTACACCGAATATGGTGAATCTAGATCTTTACTTAGGATTGACGTTTAAATCATCCTTATCACTCCGAAACGTTTATATGCTAGTTCTAATATTGTATTCGTACGTTTAGAATCCTAAACACATAAGGTTTCCAGATCCGGTCGGCAACAGACCATAGATCCGATCAAACTATAGCATAACAAATCATTTAGCACATAAAAGCAATTTAGGCATCATTCCTAAATTAAGCTAGTGCTCACACCTCACAATCATCGCTTAGCATTCTAAGTTTAAGTCTAGAAATAAATCCATATTCCTAGTTCGCTTAAACTAATGCTCTGATACCAACTGTGACATCCCCATTTTCACGGCCAGAAAAGACCGATTTTGTTTATGCTTTATGAAAATCAGAGTACTTCATTTTATAAAAAGGTTGCGGAATTTGATCCCAGAAAAACACGATAAATACGTTATTAAAACATTTTCGAAGAAACGTATTTTTATTCATCTTAAAACGTTTGGGATGTCATCGTTAATACAGAAACATAAGCATAAACAGAACTTACAATTATTTACACTAGTGATCTACATCTCTTTAAATCTCTCAGTGTAATGTCACTTCATTTTGTCACCTGTGGTATACATAAACTGAGTGGGTCAGGTTGGGAAACCTGGTGAGTACATAGGGTTTTCAACCCACAATAATATAATTATTATGTTTAATCAAACAATCAACCCAGTTACCCATCCCCATTATCTTTTTTACTCTTTAAGGATTTAACCTAAGAGTCATCTATCCTTCATTCGTTTATTCCGAAGTCCCTTACTTCCAGGGTTCTAGGACTGGCACTAAATCCATAGCTGCCAATGTTCGTTCATAAAGCACTAATTCCATAGCTGCTATAGTCTATTCATCGAGTACTAAATCCATAGCTACCAGTCTTTATCTAATAGATACTAAGTCCATAGCTACCAATGTTCAACAGGTACTAAATCCTTAGCTACCAGCGTCTACTAATAGGTACTAAGTCCATAGCTACCAATTCCCAACAGGTACTAAATCCATAGCTACCAACGTCTAACAGGTACTAAGTCCATAGCTACCGGTGTTTGTCCCATAGGCACTAAGTCTATAGCTGCCAATGTATACTCACGTCATCTTCTATCTCTCATCATTTATCTACCCATCATCATACCCAACATATTCGTATATATAAAATACATATACAGTTTAAATCCTTTAAAACATGTATAAAACGTTCATCCAACATAGACAGCAAGTATTCAGATAATATGCACACATAGCACGTAGTTTATATAAAATACTTCATATCTATGTGTAAGATGAAAGGGACTATGCACTCACAACACGTAAATTATATAATAAATACTTCATATCTATGTGTAAGATGAAAGGGACCATGCACTCACCTGATTAGGTGGTGATTCCGAACTCAGACAGCACTTCGTTATCTCAAAGCAATTTTCCTCGACAAAACCTAGTATCAATACCACTAGGGTTTAGTTTTTAACGTTAACCACGACTAATTAATAGTCTAGCTATTATTACTATTATATAAGCGTTAAATAACACTCAATATAACTCATAATAATAGCCCAAATAGTTATTTTAAGGTCCTAATAATGTTACTATAATTAAATAAAATCTATATTAAATATAGTATAGGCGTAGCTCACTTACAACGAGTTTTTATTAAAAACCGGGCTTCGCTGGAGCAGCGTTTCCAAGCCGAAAGTTTTTCTTCTCGGAGCCGTCGGGCGCTCTGGGGCTTTCTTCTCGTGCTAGGGAGGTTCCGTAGACTTGGGAGGGGTTTAGGAAGGCTAGAGAGAAGTTAGAGAGAGAAAGAGAGGCTTATGGTGTGAAGAAAATATGAGGAGTTCACCCTTGTATTTATAGGAGTTTTATAGTAAAGTAGACTCTAAGCTTCGTCCGTAACTTTTGCATACGAGCTTCGTTTTTGTCTGTCTTTTTACTTTTGAGTTCCTATTAATGAGATCTTTAACTTTCATTTAGACCTCGTTGGCTAATTCTCATTCTATCTCGGATTTACAAAACTGTATCGAATTCGCCGCGCTCGAAAAGTAGGGACTAAGCTTCGTCCATAACTTTCACATACGAGCTCCATTTTTGTTTGTCTTTTTACCGTTGAGTTCCTATTAATGATATCTTCAACTCTCATTTAGACCTCGTTGGCTAATTCTCATTCTATCTCAGACTTACAAAACTGTATCGAATTCGCCGCGCTCGAAAAGTAGGGACTAAGCTTCGTCCATATCTTTCGCATACGAGCTCTATTATCGACGTTCTTTATATCCACGCGTTGGTATTTACGAGTACTAAAACTTTCATTTAGATCCCGTCGGCTAAAAATCGACCGATCTAAAATTCAGATTTCGGGCTGTGCACTGCTATGCTAAATCTTAGAAAAATCATAACTTCCTCATACGAAGTCAGATTTGGGCGTTCTTTTTATCGCTGTTGTTAGTTTAACATATTATACGACTTTCTTTTAGATCACTAAGGCTAAATCTCGCTCTATCGTAAATTCACTATTTACGCTTCTCGGTGCCGTGCCGGTTTTGCCGTAAAACTTCGACGGGCCATAACTTCTTCGTTATAACTCAGATTTCGGCGTTCTTTATATGTACGGAAACCTTGTGACATATACTATAACTTGGTTAAAATTATTTATTCTAAATAATCTTTTTCGAAAAGTCGTTTTCGACCCATATTGCCTCTAAATTGACTTGCCCGGATCTACGGGTGTTACAATTATCTCCCCTTTAGGATGATTACGTCCCGGAATCATCAACGAAACAGGGCTCGTATAATAACTCCATACGTTATCTCTTCATCCTAGGTAATAATTATAACTTCTATATTCCTTCAAGTCTATCTCTTAGACTCATTGACTGTATGCAGTACTCGATCGTGCACCTGCTCTCTACCTCAGGCTAGACTTCAAATTATGACCTATCATCATGTGATGCATGTTTAGACTTAGGTCTCTTAGAGTTAAATTCTAAAATAGACTATGCCTTCCTTCATGTTCTAATGTGATATAATCACACTTTAACATGTAGCGTTTCTGGCTACTAACTTCTTTAACAACGAACGCGATACTTCTATTGATCGCTTTGATTTCAATTGTTTGGTTTTTTTCGGACGCTACATCGAACTTGGTTCTCTGAACCACGTAACCTACTCATTGTATTCGGACTCAATGTGATATGACCACTAGAGTCGGGATAACAACAATCTTCTTAGTCATTACCGAAACAATGGTAGCGACACACATGAATAAAACAAAATCAATTACTAGTTTCTTGGTAACCTTGTGACTTTCCCTGATCCAAGTGTGAGTCCTGTGCTTCCGGTAGTATAGGCCTCTACTACCATTCACACCTACTCATACTCGTCCCAAGTATCGTCTCGCAGTTTCCCAAGTCACCATGCAGCAAATCACACAACAATTTCACACACCAGATAACAAAATGAAGATTTCATTATTTCTCGAAACTATTACATAGGTGTTCAAGTTCACCCTAGACTATGCCTCTACTAGGCTACATCGTACGAAACTATGGCTACTGCATAATCCGATCTTCGGGTAAGAATTCCTCATTCTTGATTCCTTGCATGGTTCTCTGCCTCGTCAAGGATCATGTGAAATGCCCTCGGCCTTGGTGGCGTTTCTGGTCTTGCTGCTTTATTTTTCCTTGGGCAGTCTCTGGACATGTGCCCTTACCTCCACATCCGTAACATACTTTGTCATTATGCGTGCAGTCTTTGGAATAGTGACCAGTCATCCCACACTTCTAACAAGTCACTTCTTCGTTGCACTTTCCACCATGCTTCTTCTTGCATCTATCACACCATCTTGCTTCACCTCCATCTGCTCCTCCAAGCTTTGAGAATTTGCTTTCCTTGTTCGGCCTTGAAGATCCTTCAAACTTCCGCTTCTCTCCTACCTTATCTATTTCTAGACCCTTTTCTCTTATCTGGGCCTCTACATTCTTAGCTTCCGTAACAGCTGCTTTCAAAGTAGTTGCCATTTTGACCATTGGGCCAAAGTCAATGGGCAGTCCGTTAGCAAACCTATCAATCTTGGAGAGTTCAGTAGGCACCAAGTAGGGGAATAGCTTCATCCTTTCGATGAATACGGTGGCATACTCGTCAATACTCATCTTCCCTTTCTTCAGATTCTAAAACTCGTTGTTTAGGTCTATCAGATCTACCTCCGAGCAGTACTACATTTTCAACTGCTCCAAAAACTCTTCCCACGACATCCTTAAGGCTTCTCCTCGTGGCATCGTATCTGCCAATAGCTTCCACCAGCTCAAGACTCCAGCTTTCAGCTGTCTTACTGCGAAGACAGTCTTCTGTTTCTCATTACAGCTGCAGCTCTCAAACACCATCTCCATCTCAGAGATCCAATCCATAATCTCAACCGGCTTCGGGCTTCCTGAGAGGCTTGGTGGTTTTGCACCCAAGAAATTCTTGTACATTCGCCCATCCTTGTTGTTTCTCCCTTCTGTGCCATCCCTTTGCTCACCTTGAGTCCCTACTTGACTCACTTGGCGGCTGTAGTTCCCTTCCTCAGATTGCCCGGGAACTGGCTCCGTCGGTTCAACACGTACATAGGTTCGTCCCTATTCAACATCTGTCTCATTTCTTCCCTTTGTTTAGCTAACATAGCCCGAATCATGGCTTGAACTCCAGCCATGGTGACTGGCTCAGGCGCACTTCTTCAGCAACAGGTATTTGCTGAACCACTGGGGGTTGGTTTCGGTTCCCATTCGCATTTACGTTTCCGCTACAGGTTCTTGCCATCTTGATCTCTACACCGAATATGGTGAATCTAGATCTTTACTTAGGATTGACGTTTAAATCATCCTTATCACTCCGAAACGTTTATATGCTAGTTCTAATATTGTATTCGTACGTTTAGAATCCTAAACACATAAGGTTTCCAGATCCGGTCGGCAACAGACCATAGATCCGATCAAACTATAGCATAACAAATCATTTAGCACATAAAAGCAATTTAGGCATCATTCCTAAATTAAGCTAGTGCTCACACCTCACAATCATCGCTTAGCATTCTAAGTTTAAGTCTAGAAATAAATCCATATTCCTAGTTCGCTTAAACTAATGCTCTGATACCAACTGTGACATCCCCATTTTCACGGCCAGAAAAGACCGATTTTGTTTATGCTTTATGAAAATCAGAGTACTTCATTTTATAAAAAGGTTGCGGAATTTGATCCCAGAAAAACACGATAAATACGTTATTAAAACATTTTCGAAGAAACGTATTTTTATTCATCTTAAAACGTTTGGGATGTCATCGTTAATACAGAAACATAAGCATAAACAGAACTTACAATTATTTACACTAGTGATCTACATCTCTTTAAATCTCTCAGTGTAATGTCACTTCATTTTGTCACCTGTGGTATACATAAACTGAGTGGGTCAGGTTGGGAAACCTGGTGAGTACATAGGGTTTTCAACCCACAATAATATAATTATTATGTTTAATCAAACAATCAACCCAGTTACCCATCCCCATTATCTTTTTTACTCTTTAAGGATTTAACCTAAGAGTCATCTATCCTTCATTCGTTTATTCCGAAGTCCCTTACTTCCAGGGTTCTAGGACTGGCACTAAATCCATAGCTGCCAATGTTCGTTCATAAAGCACTAATTCCATAGCTGCTATAGTCTATTCATCGAGTACTAAATCCATAGCTACCAGTCTTTATCTAATAGATACTAAGTCCATAGCTACCAATGTTCAACAGGTACTAAATCCTTAGCTACCAGCGTCTACTAATAGGTACTAAGTCCATAGCTACCAATTCCCAACAGGTACTAAATCCATAGCTACCAACGTCTAACAGGTACTAAGTCCATAGCTACCGGTGTTTGTCCCATAGGCACTAAGTCTATAGCTGCCAATGTATACTCACGTCATCTTCTATCTCTCATCATTTATCTACCCATCATCATACCCAACATATTCGTATATATAAAATACATATACAGTTTAAATCCTTTAAAACATGTATAAAACGTTCATCCAACATAGACAGCAAGTATTCAGATAATATGCACACATAGCACGTAGTTTATATAAAATACTTCATATCTATGTGTAAGATGAAAGGGACTATGCACTCACAACACGTAAATTATATAATAAATACTTCATATCTATGTGTAAGATGAAAGGGACCATGCACTCACCTGATTAGGTGGTGATTCCGAACTCAGACAGCACTTCGTTATCTCAAAGCAATTTTCCTCGACAAAACCTAGTATCAATACCACTAGGGTTTAGTTTTTAACGTTAACCACGACTAATTAATAGTCTAGCTATTATTACTATTATATAAGCGTTAAATAACACTCAATATAACTCATAATAATAGCCCAAATAGTTATTTTAAGGTCCTAATAATGTTACTATAATTAAATAAAATCTATATTAAATATAGTATAGGCGTAGCTCACTTACAACGAGTTTTTATTAAAAACCGGGCTTCGCTGGAGCAGCGTTTCCAAGCCGAAAGTTTTTCTTCTCGGAGCCGTCGGGCGCTCTGGGGCTTTCTTCTCGTGCTAGGGAGGTTCCGTAGACTTGGGAGGGGTTTAGGAAGGCTAGAGAGAAGTTAGAGAGAGAAAGAGAGGCTTATGGTGTGAAGAAAATATGAGGAGTTCACCCTTGTATTTATAGGAGTTTTATAGTAAAGTAGACTCTAAGCTTCGTCCGTAACTTTTGCATACGAGCTCCGTTTTTGTCTGTCTTTTTACTGTTGAGTTCCTATTAATGAGATCTTTAACTTTCATTTAGACCTCGTTGGCTAATTCTCATTCTATCTCGGATTTACAAAACTGTATCGAATTCGCCGCGCTCGAAAAGTAGGGACTAAGCTTCGTCCATAACTTTCGCATACGAGCTCCATTTTTGTTTGTCTTTTTACCGTTGAGTTCCTATTAATGATATCTTCAACTCTCATTTAGACCTCGTTGGCTAATTCTCATTCTATCTCAGACTTACAAAACTGTATCGAATTCGCCGCGCTCGAAAAGTAGGGACTAAGCTTCGTCCATATCTTTCGCATACGAGCTCTATTATCGACGTTCTTTATATCCACGCGTTGGTATTTACGAGTACTACAACTTTCATTTAGATCCCGTCGGCTAAAAATCGACCGATCTAAAATTCTGATTTCGGGCTGTGCACTGCTATGCTAAATCTTAGAAAAATCATAACTTCCTCATACGAAGTCAGATTTGGGCGTTCTTTTTATCGCTGTTGTTAGTTTAACATATTATACGACTTTATTTTAGATCACTAAGGCTAAATCTCGCTCTATCGTAAATTCACTATTTACGCTTCTCGGTGCCGTGCCGGTTTTGCCGTAAAACTTCGACGGGCCATAACTTCTTCGTTATAACTCAGATTTCGGCGTTCTTTATATGTACGGAAACCTTGTGACATATACTATAACTTGGTTAAAATTATTTATTCTAAATAATCTTTTTCCGAAAAGTCGTTTTCGACCCATATTGCCTCTAAATTGACTTGCCCGGATCTACGGGCGTTACATAACTTCATCCGAATCGACGAGTTGTTCATCCTACTCGTCGAGTTCCTCCTCATCTTCAAGCTACTCGCCGAGTCCACTCGAAGGACTCGCCGAGTCTATCCAGTCCTCAATCCATGCAGTGGCTTTTCGAGCCAAACAGAGTTTCCAACTCATAGATCCATACTTCTAGGGACTATTCCCCACGTAAAGTGGCAAACTTTACGTGTAGATTAAGAGATCTAGGCTCAAAACACCCTAAATTCGGGTTTATGGCAAACATACTTCTTCAACATACCAAGGGCTGATACTTTAGGGGATTCAAGACCCAAAACAAACATGGATCTGAGGTAGCAACCTCAGATCTGAACCTCCAACTCGGATTGGTTACATATCATACTAAAAATGACCAAAACTCACATATAAGAATAGATCTAGGTGCAAAGGGAGTCCAAGCAACAGCTTATTACCTCCAATTGTTCTGAAATGACTCCACAATCCCAGATCTACAGTCCCTTCTTGCACCTCCAAGGTCTTTCTTCCTCCTCCAAGCTTTAGTGCACTCTTCAAGGCAAGATCTATTTCAAAACGGATATGGCGGCTAGGGTTTGGTGTTATGGGGTAGAGAGGCAGTAAAGGAACCCTAGGAAGGAGAATGAGACGCTTAAATAGGCTCCAAGTTCCCGGATTTAGGGTTTTCCTCGTTCAGACCCAACTCGTCGAGTCTCCTTGGCCGACTCGCCGAGTCGGTTGCTTTCACCACAACCTGGATCCCGCTCGGACTCGCCGAGTCCCTCCATGGACTCGCCGAGTCTCCCCTAAACTTGAGGTTTTCTTTCTTTTCTTGGCTCTCCAAACTTTGGGGTGTTACAACTCTCCCCCACTTAAACTAAACTTCGTCCTCGAAGTTTGCTACGATCAACTGCCTTCGAACTGCCTCCAACTCTCGGTCTGGAAAATCTAACGCCCTTTTGTCCATCACTCCAGCCAGTCACCTTGCCGATCATTATCGTTGGTACATACTGAATCCTTCTCCTTTCCATAATTTTCTTAGCGTTACTTCCTCTGACTGGCAATTCTGTACCCCTCATCCGCCTACTGGATGCACTGAGACCACTTTGGTCCAACTAATCTACCGATATCCGAGTTACCGGACTCCCACCGGTCACTATACTCCATCGCAATCTCCTAGTCGCTTCCAGCGACTCCTGAAAATACTTCGACTATCTATAACTGTTCCATCCATTCTTCCGCTCATACTGAAACGATGTTGCTGGAAATAACTTGCTTATATCCCATCTGATTACTCAACTCCTACTAACTCGAGCCTTCCATCCTGAAAGAAAAGCTACCTGCCTAGCTATCTTTACATATCACTATACTCGGCCGAAGGCTCAGCTGATCCTACTGAGAGAGACTTGCCATTTCCAAATCAACCAACTATACCGTCAACACTTGCATTCCAACGCAAATACAATACTGACCCAAAACCCTGAAACCTTCCAAACACTGAATTGTCTGCAATACCGAACCTGCCTGAAACACTAAACTGCCTGAAACACTGATCTGGCTGAAACACTGAACTGGCTGAAACACGGAGCTGCCTGAAACACTAAACTGGCTGAAACACTGAGCTGCCTGAAACACTAAACTCAAACCCAACTGTGGAGTCAAGGGACCCGCACTTAGTCGCTTCCACGACTTCTGAATGAAATCTTCCTCTAGGACCAGTTTCCACTAGTTATCCTGTCACTGTGGCTCTAACAACCTTCCGATCCAACCGATCAGGTCCATACATCACATCCTGACATCATCCATTCCATGGCTAACAACATGATGGTTCCGAGACTGACGATAGCCCTTAACATACCCGAACCCCAACGGTCCACTGCTACTCTGATCTCATAACTGATGTGACGATCTATAGCCAAAATTTGCTGACTTAGCCATAACCGAACCATTTGGGAAATCCGAATCTAACCCGTGGATTCCCATATTCCCACTGCTGCACCTGAACGGGTGGGAATTACTACGTTCCTGCGTTCAACAACGTGCTCATGCTGCTACCAATCTGATAAAAGCCACGGCTACACCCGCGGATTCACAACTCTCAAATACTATATGGCTGCTAATGAACGCTACGGCTACCCCCCCTCCCCGCAGACTTACAACACTACTACTACTATCTAACTACTAGTGAATGCTACGGCTACCCCCGCAGACTTACAACACTCTACTACTATCTGACTACTAGTGAATCGTACGGCTACCCCCGCAGACTTACAACACTCTACTACTATCTGACTACTAGTGAATGCTACGGCTACCCCCGCAGACTTACAACACTCTACTACTATCTGACTACTAGTGAATTGTAACGTCATAAAATTTCCAACCAAAAAAAATTCATTTTTACAACCATTAAGACATGAGTAATTAATTTAGATTTCCAAAATAACATCGTAGTCTCAAACGATTACATAACAAAAGATAAAATAGTTTCCCCGAGTGTGTGTACGATCACGCTGGCGCCTTCCCACGGTCCTCACTCGTACCTGAAACACATAAGCAACAACTGTAAGCATAAAGCTTAGTGAGTTCCCAAGATACAACATACGCACATACGCCTTTCCAGGCCTTGACCTTCCGGTCCATGTATTTCAGGGGACTTCCGTCCCGACTGGGTAAACCTTCCGGTCCTACCCACATCAACCTTTACAGTCCATATGACCACGCCTTCCGGCCCATATCAAACATATCATACATGTCACATATAGCAAATAACTTAACACACATAAAGCATATATTCCATATCATATTCGACCTTCCGGTCACATAGTCAAAACCCTTCCGGGTACAGTATAGTGAGAAGACTCACCTCGTATGCCTCGCTAGGTTGCTAACCGTAAATCCTGGAATCACTCGGGCTCGAACCCTCGAGCTGCAATCCTCCTATGATATATAAATCTATAAATATTACTTGTACCACTAAGGTGGACCATTCAAATCAAGTCAACACCGGTTGACCCGGTCAACAGTCTTTAGCTAATTTGGACTAGACTCGGCGAGTGCACAATAGTGACTCGGCGAGTCTACGCGTTTTTACCAACTCTCAAAATTTTCCCTTTGACTCGTCGAGTACTCCCCCGACTCGACGAGTTCCACCTGGGCCTGACTCACAGGGCCACTGCGACTCAACTCGCCGAGTCGAAGGTCAACTCGGCGAGTCCCATCCTGACTCGGTCCACCTGACAAAACGTTTCCAACTCTCTGCGACTCACTGAGTCGCCCACAACTCGGTCCAGTCTACACACAAGATGGTCTCAAGGACAATCTTCAAGTGACTCGTCGAGTCTGTTCTTCAGACTCGGCGAGTCCATGCCATGCACCAGCTAAAACTGGCTTTTGCGGTCAGATCCGTTCCATAAATACATAGATCTGGCCTTCCCAAGCTTATTTGTCACGTAAAGTCTCAGTCTTGGTTGCCATGCAATGCATACAAGGCTTATTTTGAAGAAACAACCTTTAATATGGCAAGTATAACTTCTAACTCAAAAGGGTGGGCATAAATCTTGTCACAAGGGGTCTCCTGGACCTGCTTAAGTCCAGATCTAGGTTCCATGTCTCCATAGGACCTCTCATACTTCTTATTCAAGCCAAGAAAGGCAAGAAGAAACCCTAGATTTGGCCCATCAACACAAAACACGAAGATTGGCTCAGAAAGTTACCTCAAGAAGACCCCCTTGATGAAATAGCAACAGATCTAAGATCTCCAACACTTCAAGCTTGCTCCTCTCCCTCCTTTCCTTGCACTAACACACAAAATGAAGAACAAAAGGCCTTCAAACACACACACAAGGGCTTACAGACGTATGGAGGCTCTTAGGGTTCAAGGTGGTCGCATATGAGGGCCATAAGGTCCTTTAAATAGAGCTTAGGACCGGGGAATTAGGGTTTCATTAAACAGCGCGGACTCATCGAGTCCATCCCTTGGACTCGCCGAGTCCGGATGCGAATCCCCGCTAAAAACCGCGACCCGACTCGACGAGTTCAACCACCAACTCGCCGAGTCCCCTCACAGAATGCCAAAATATATAAGAAAATGAAGATACCTGGGGATCCGGGCTGTTACAAATCTCCCCCACTAGAATAAGACTTCGCCCTCGAAGTCCCGCTTAGGCAAAAAGCTCCGGATGCTGCTCCCGCATCTCCCGTTCCGGCTCCCAAGTCATCTCTGATCCCTTCCGATGCTGCCACTGAACCAATACCAGGGGCACCTCCTTGTTCCTCAAAACCTTGATCTTCCGATCTTTGATGGCTACAGGTCTTTCTGCATAATTCAGACTTGCATCCACCTGAATATCCCCTAACGAAACCACCACTGATTCGTCGGCTATACATTTCCGCAGCTGCGACACATGGAAAGTGTCGTGAATCTGTCCCAACTCTGCTGGCAAGTCTAAACGGTAGGCTACCCGTCCCACCCTTGCGATCACACGAAAAGGACCAATATACCGGGGCCCCAACTTGCCCCTCTTCCTTAATCGAATCACTCCTTTCCAAGGAGAGACCTTCAGGAGCACGAGATCACCAACCTGGAACTCAAGCTCGGACCGTCGCCTGTCTGCATAACTTTTCTGCCGGCTCTGAGCGGTCAGCAACCTCTGCCTGACCATCTGAATTTGCTCGGTCGTCTGAAGCACGATCTCCGTACTACCCATAACCTGCTGTCCCACCTCACCCCAACAGATGGGGGTGCGACACCTCCGCCCATACAACAGCTCAAAGGGCGGCATACCAATGCTCGAATGATGGCTGTTGTTATACGAGAACTCTGCTAGAGGTAGATAGGTATCCCGGCACCCTCCAAAATCCAACACACATGCCCGAAGCATGTCCTCGAGCGTCTGAATGGTCCGCTCACTCTGGCCGTCTGTCTGAGGATGATATGCCGTACTGAAATGTAACCTAGTACCCAACTCTTCATGGAATTTCTTCCAGAACCTGGAAGTGAAACGCACGTCGCGGTCCGAAATAATCGAGATTGGCACCCCGTGCCGAGATACTACTTCCCTCACATATAACTCAGCCAACTTTTCCGCAGAAGAGATCTCACTAATAGCTAGAAAATGAGCGCTCTTTGTTAGTCGATCCACAATTACCCAAATCGCATCGACTCCCCTCGCCGTTCGCGGTAACTTGGTAATGAAATCCATAGAGATTTGTTCCCACTTCCATTCAGGAATCTCTAGCGGTTGCAGCTTACCGTGCGGTCGCTGGTGTTTGGCCTTGACCTGCCGACAAGTCAAGCACCTCTCGACGAACCAAGCGACATCCCTTTTCATACATGGCCACCAGTACTCCTTCTTGAGATCCAAATACATTTTCGTAGCACCAGGGTGAATCGAGAATTTCGATCGATGTGCCTCCTCCATCAAAATAGTGCGCGCACCGCCCACAAACGGCACCCAAATCCGCCCCTGGAAAGTCATAAGCCCCCGACCATCCGTAACAAATCCTGGTACCTGACCTACCACCCGTTCCTTCTTCTGGTGTTCCGGCTTTACAGCCTCCATCTGAGCCCCTCGAATAATGTCCAGAATCGGGGTCAAAACCGTCAACCTCATACAAATGTCTCGGATCGGGGCGCTATCCGCCCTACGGCTCAAAGTGTCGGCTACCACATTAGCCTTGCCCGGGTGGTACAGTATCTCATAATCGTAATCCTTCACCACATCCAACCACCTCCTCTGACGCATATTCAGATTTGGCTGATCCATCAAGTATTTCAAGCTCTTATGGTCCGTGTAAATCGTACACCGAACCCCGTACAAATAGTGTCGCCAGATTTTGAGGGCAAACACCACCGCCCCCAATTCCAGGTCGTGCGTGGGATATCTCGACTCATGAGGCTTCAACTGCCTCGAAGCGTACGCTATCACATGACCCCTCTGCATAAGTACCGCCCCCAAACCCGATATAGAGGCATCACAATATACCACAAAGTCCTCCATCCTTTCCGGGAGTGCAAGCACTGGAGCCTCGCACAATTTCTGACGAAGCGTCTCAAACGAAGACTGCTGCTCCGGTCCCCATGAAAACGCAACACCCTTCCGGGTCATCCTAGTAAGTGGCTAATCGATCTTGGAGAAATCCTTGATAAATCTGCGGTAATATCCAGCCAAACCCAGAAAACTCCTGATTTCGGTGGGCGATCTCGGCACCTCCCACCTCAACACCGCCTCAATCTTGGCCGGGTCGACCAATATCCCCTTCTGGCTCACAAGATGCCCGAGGAATTGGACCTCTCGCAACCAGAAATCACACTTGGAGAACTTGGCATACAGCCTCTCCGATCTCAAAACCCGAAGAATCTCCCGCAAATGCTCCTCATGCTGGTCCCTAGTCCTCGAATATACCAAAATATCATCGATGAATACGATCACCGACCGATCCAGCATCGGTCGGCACACCCTGTTCATGAGATCCATGAATGCAGCCGGGGCATTGGTGAGCCCAAAAGGCATCACTACAAACTCATAATGCCCATAACGAGTCCTGAAGGCAGTCTTTTGGATATCCTCTTCGCGAACCCTCATCTGATGATATCCCAACCTCAAGTCAATCTTGGAAAACCAAGATGCTCCCTGCAACTGATCGAATAGATCGTCGATCCTAGGTAACGGGTACCGGTTCTTAATCGTCAACTTGTTTAACTCCCGATAATCGATACACATCCGATGTGAACCATCCTTCTTTTTGATGAACAAAATCGGCGCTCCCCAAGGCGAGCTACTGGGTCGAATGAATCCCTTCCCCAACAGCTCCTGAAGCTGCGAGGATAATTCCTGCATTTCCGGTGGAGCGAGACGGTAAGGCGCCTTGGCGATGGGCGCCGTCCCCGGAACCAAATCGATACGAAACTCCACTTGCCTCTCCGGAGGCACGCCTGGTAACTCCTCGGGGAACACATCTGCAAACTCGCGTACAACCGGAACGTCATCAATCGAATTGGGCCTCTCCGCGGTCACACGAGTATCCATCACATAGGCTATGAATCCATCACAGCCCTGCTGCAAACTCTGCCTTGCCCTAGCCGCTGAACAAAATGCTGACCCACACCGGGTCCCTTCGCCATAAACCGTGAGCACTCCCCCACTAGGGTCTCTAATCATCACCAGCTGTCTCTCGCAGTCAATGACTGCTCCAAACTTACTCAACCAATCCATGCCCACGATAATGCAAACATCCCCCATAGCTATAGGGGCTAAGTCTATAGGAAACTCGACCCCAAAAATCTCGAGCACGCATCCTCGAATCACCTCGGTGGCGTATACTGCTCTCTCGTTTGCTATAGCAACTCGCAGGGGACGACTCATCGTCTCCCGATCGATATCGATGTACTAGCTAAAGGCCAGCGAAACAAAGGACCGACTCGCACCTGAGTCGAATAATACCAAAGTAGGCACATGATTCACAAGAAAAGTACCTACGCATATAGGAATATAAGCATAATGTCTCAGCATAAGTGTAAATACGTGAAAGAATACATACCGGCCACTACATCAGGCGCCACGCGGACCTCCTCCGCAGTCAACTAGAAAGCTCTCCCACGAGCCTTCGGGGCCTCGGTCTTCACTGGCCGAACCTCAGGAACCCTGGCAGCAGGCGAAGATCCCTGGCGAAGCTGGGGGCACTCGGCCTTCCGATGGCCAGTCTGGTTGCAATGGAAGCAGACCATAAATCCCTTGGGGCAATCCCTCGCAATGTGCCCCTCCTTGCCACACTTGTAGCAAGCACCCGATCGACATGCCCCCTCGTGACCCCTGCCACACTTCCCACAAGTACGGCTCTTCTGTCCTCCGGATCTCAAATCAGCAGACTTGGTCCGCTTGGCTGCCGGCTGCGACTGCGTCGGCCGCCGATCCATCCGTTGCGACTCGGCCTCCTCCCTGGCCTGGGTCTCCAACTCGATCTCCCGCTTCCTGGCATTCGCCTGAAGCTCAGCAAAAGTTTGATATGATGAGTTCGATACGAACTCCCGGATGTCTCTCCTCAGCACTCCCAAATACCGGCTCATCCGAGCCTGCTCCGTGAACACCTGCTCGGGGCAGAACATCGCCCTCTCATGAAACTTCCGCGTGATCACTGCAACCGAATCATTACCCTGCTTGAGGGTCAAGAACTCCTGAACCAACCGTTCCCTCTCTACCGGGGGAACATACTCGTCTCTAAACATAGCAGTAAATCTCTCCCAAGTCAAGGCTGAAACCTCCGCGAGAGTGAAGTTCGCCGTCACGAACTTCCACCAATCCTTCGCTCCCAGGCGGAGCTGGTTCAGGGCGAACCGCACCCTCAGATGCTCCGGACATGAACAAGTATAGAAGCATCCCTCAATATTGGTAATCCACCTCATCGCAGCAATCGGATCCTGAGTCCCGTCAAACTCTGGTGGCTTCGTGTTGCTGAACTCCCGGAACAGCAACGAGTCACCCCCTGTGGCCTGGCAGTAGCCACAGCTGCGGTAGCTGCAGCAGCGGCAACCTCAGACAACGCGGCGTACCGCTCATCAAATGTCTCAATCAGCGTGGTCTTGATAGACCCAAACATCTCCGGAATCTCGGCCCGGATCGCTGCAGCTACCTCCTCATGAATCATCTGACGAAGCTCCTCGTCAGTCACCCCACTCGTGCCAGGTCTGTGTCGTGGTCCAACCATGATGTCTCTGAAATACAACAAAAGAATATCAGAGACCCTATCGGGCAAAAATCGCACTCGATAACGCAGTCTTGCTCAGTTTTCGATACTCAGGGGTTCCCACTTGGCTGCCTACTGACCCGGTGTCCTTGGTAGTACGGGCCCAATATTGCCAGTTACACCGCGTCGGTATTCACCCAAGTCATCCTCCCCAACCTCGAATCCTGAGCACTCTATTCTTTTCATACTCTTGTTACTCACTCGCTCTCGAGCACCCCATAGAAGCAAGTTTTCCTAGACTAAGGCATCACAAAATCAGGCCACTCTAGCCCTAATATGTATACCTAGTCTACTAGCATGCGTATCATATCATATCATATATCGTAACACATATAATAAGAGTATTTTGGGGATTTTTACCGTTCGGGCGCTGGCTGACCGTACACACTTTTTCTTCTTTGGTCGTCTCACCTTTCAAAATTTAAATTTTAATTATTTAAATTAAATTTTTGTAAAAACAATTTTCTCCAATCCCAGGTTTGAGTCCAGTTACACTCGAAGGTGTACCCGAATCCCTCAAACCAAGGCTCTGATACCAACTTGTAACGTCATAAAATTTCCAACCAAAAAAAATTCATTTTTACAACCATTAAGACATGAGTAATTAATTTAGATTTCCAAAATAACGTCGTAGTCTCAAACGATTACATAACAAAAGATAAAATAGTTTCCCCGAGTGTGTGTACGATCACGCTGGCGCCTTCCCACGGTCCTCACTCGTACCTGAAACACATAAGCAACAACTGTAAGCATAAAGCTTAGTGAGTTCCCAAGATACAACATACGCACATACGCCTTTCCAGGCCTTGACCTTCCGGTCCATGTATTTCAGGGGACTTCCGTCCCGACTGGGTAAACCTTCCGGTCCTACCCACATCAACCTTTACAGTCCATATGACCACGCCTTCCGGCCCATATCAAACATATCATACATGTCACATATAGCAAATAACTTAACACACATAAAGCATATATTCCATATCATATTCGACCTTCCGGTCACATAGTCAAAACCCTTCCGGGTACAGTATAGTGAGAAGACTCACCTCGTATGCCTCGCTAGGTTGCTAACCGTAAATCCTGGAATCACTCGGGCTCGAACCCTCGAGCTGAAATCCTCCTACGATATATAAATCTATAAATATTACTTGTACCACTAAGGTGGACCATTCAAATCAAGTCAACACCGGTTGACCCAGTCAACAGTCTTTAGCTAATTTGGACTAGACTCGGCGAGTGCACAATAGTGACTCGGCGAGTCTACGCGTTTTTACCAACTCTCAAAATTTTCCCTTTGACTCGTCGAGTACTCCCCCGACTCGACGAGTTCCACCTGGGCCTGACTCACAGGGCCACTGCGACTCAACTCGCCGAGTCGAAGGTCAACTCGACGAGTCCCATCCTGACTCGGTCCACCTGACAAAACCTTTCCAACTCTCTGCGACTCACTGAGTCGCCCACAACTCGGTCCAGTCTACACACAAGATGGTCTCAAGGACAATCTTCAAGTGACTCGTCGAGTCTGTTCTTCAGACTCGGCGAGTCCATGCCATGCACCAGCTAAAACTGGCTTTTGCGGTCAGATCCGTTCCATAAATACATAGATCTGGCCTTCCCAAGCTTATTTGTCACGTAAAGTCTCAGTCTTGGTTGCCATGCAATGCATACAAGGCTTATTTTGAAGAAACAACCTTTAATATGGCAAGTATAACTTCTAACTCAAAAGGGTGGGCATAAAGCTTGTCACAAGGGGTCTCCTGGACCTGCTTAAGTCCAGATCTAGGTTCCATGTCTCCATAGGACCTCTCATACTTCTTATTCAAGCCAAGAAAGGCAAGAAGAAACCCTAGATTTGGCCCATCAACACAAAACACGAAGATTGGCTCAGAAAGTTACCTCAAGAAGACCCCCTTGATGAAATAGCAACAGATCTAAGCTCCCCAACACTTCAAGCTTGCTCCTCTCCCTCCTTTCCTTGCACTAACACACAAAATGAAGAACAAAAGGCCTTCAAACACACACACAAGGGCTTACAGACGTATGGAGGCTCTTAGGGTTCAAGGTGGCCGCATATGAGGGCCATAAGGTCCTTTAAATAGAGCTTAGGACCGGGGAATTAGGGTTTCATTAAACAGTGCGGACTCGTCGAGTCCATCCCTTGGACTCGCCGAGTCCGGACGCGAACCCCCGCTAAAAACCGCGAC
Source organism: Lactuca saligna (assembly GCF_052625555.1). Classification (NCBI taxonomy): domain Eukaryota; kingdom Viridiplantae; phylum Streptophyta; class Magnoliopsida; order Asterales; family Asteraceae; genus Lactuca; species Lactuca saligna. The sequence continues at coordinate 191,801,013 of NC_136418.1, read as the reverse complement.
CCGACTCGACGAGTTCAACCACCAACTCGCCGAGTCCCCTCATAGAATGCCAAAATATATAAGAAAATGAAGATACCTGGGGATCCGGGCTGTTACAACACTCTACTACTATCTGACTACTAGTGAATGCTACGGCTACCCCCGCAGACTTACAACACTCTACTACTATCTGACTACTAGTGAATGCTACGGCTACCCCCACAGACTTACAACACTCTACTACTATCTGACTACTAGTGAATGCTACGGCTACCCCCGCAGACTTACAACACTCTACTACTATCTGACTGCTAGTGAATGCTACGGCTACCCCCGCAGGCTTACAACACTCTACTACTATCTGACTACTAGTGAATGCTACGGCTACCCCCGCAGACTTACAACACTCTACTACTATCTGACTGCTAGTGAATGCTACGGCTACCCCCGCAGGCTTACAACACTACTACTACTACCCCGAGGACATCCTGACTATCCCTAGTCCCGCTCGTGAATCCTCATCCTGATTTCTCAAAACCAGCTCTCAGTCCTTGAATTACTGCATCATCCTCGACATCCTATATCCTTGAATGCTCAGCGCTTCGTCGAGGAATTCTCCGGCTTGGTTCCCAAACCAACCGTCTACTAATCCGGATACAAGAAGCTATTGTTGGGAAGTTTCCAACCTCCCAACTCCTGAATCCACACAATCCTGCATGCTGGCTCTGCCACCGGCTACTAATACGAAGACATTTCCTGCTAACCGTTCCTCCGGATCCTCATTCCGACTCACTTGAGCCTTTACCAGGTGGTCCTCAAATCCTGGATTCCCAACCAGCTTCTAACCATCTCCATTACATGAACCCACTGCTGGGAAAAGCTCTCGAACTCTCAATTCTGAACTTCTCAATCCATCCATCACTGTGCTACCACCACTTCTTCTCAGAGGCCGCGCACTCATTCTGAGTGACTCTTATCCATGTATACCCGGAGGGTTCTCCCCCACTTCGATCCTGCTTACCCCTTGCTGCTTCACATTCAAAAGAGATCCTGACCTTTACTATCATTCCAAAACTTCTACTGGGGAACCCAAGCCCGCCAGGTAGGAATTTAACCAATCCTTCCCAAACACTAACCACTCCGAACTAGCGAAACGAACCAAATCTCTCCCAACCATGCTACCGTTACTGCATCCCCCGAAACCTTCTCCTTAAGAGCACATTCCCTAACTACCAACCAATTATCCGAGGTATGCAAATGGCATATGACATAATCACAAGCAAGCCACTCCATAACACAACACTTATACCACAATTGATGCAGAAACCATAACAACATAATCATAACATAAGCTGACAAAAAAACAAAGTTACATACCTCCATTACTCAGTGCTGCTTGAATCCCTGCTAAAATCTACCGAAGAAACTCGGCTCCGAACCGTAGGCACCCTTGCCCGGCCTTGACAACCACTGCCGGTACTTGAAGTTCCAAGGGCAGGAGCTGGCGCCTGCCCTGCTGAATACAAACTAGGACAGTGGGCCTTCTTGTGGCCCCTCTGACTGCAATGGAAACACAACGGATCAAGTCCCTGGGCGATGGTAACAACACAGTCTCTGCTAAAATGACCAATCTGGCCGCACTTGAAACACCCAGCATTGCCACCACTTCTACGCCTACACACACCCATGTGCATCCTTTCGCACTTCCCGCATCGACTGCGGCTCTGATAGTTCCTCGTCCTCAAATTTGAACTCTTGGGCCTCTTACTCAAACATGTGGCAACCTGAGTCTCATCCATTTTCCTCTTCCCTTCCGACTCCCTGCCCGACTCTCGCTCCTGCGTTACCCCAACGGCAACGTCTGTTGACTGAACAACAGATGTTTGATCCTGAAGCCTCGCTATCAATCTATCAGTGATCCTCACGACCATGTCTGGCAGACCCTCGCGAATGGCTCGCAAAAATTCCTCAACTATCCAATCATGCAATGGTTTCTCTTGGAGACAGAATGCCCCACACACCCCTGCCCCCTGATAGCAGAAACTAGAAATGGGATCTCCCTCCCTGATGGATCCCTGAACTCCATAAGATTCGGGACCTAGACGAGCCCCAATCTGTCCTAAAACTAACCCGGCCCTAAAGGCCTCAAGATGATTGTCCATGAGTTCCACAATAGCCTCTCTAACTGAACCGAAAATCACTGGAGTCTGATCGATGATGTTGCGCATAATCTCTGCGGAAATGAAATCCCTCATCTGATCATCAAGCTGTCCGGCTCTAAAGCCCGAGCCAGACCCCTTCCCTGCACCTGAACTGCCAACTGATATCTCGCGCAACGTCACCATGCTGAAAATATAACAATCCCTGACCAATTACATACTACTGCTGAGGGATCTCTCACATACTCTACTAGTTCCTTGGTTTCGCCTCGGCCCCTCTTGAATAGAGTACGGATCCTCTGCTTTCAGTAGTATGGGCCCCTACTACCTTCCACATCTATCCGTACTTTCCTCAAGAGTTACCTCAACTCCACCAAGTCCCCTTTACTCTTCTACTGATCTCTGCTACTCTCATCCTAGGCTTGCCCTAGGGAACCTCTGACTCTACTCAAACAGTCCTCAGATGTTGAAGGCCTCCTTGTAATGCCAATTAGCCACCACCTGAATACCATCACATGTGATGAGGCTCGGATAATCCTTCGAGTAAAAGTCTCGTCCCTACAACGGTTGGACTCAGACAAGAGTTGCGCAGTAGGGCCAAATCTAGCACTCTTAGATTATCTAACCCTAATCACATGTGACATGACGTATATACCTAATGACTAACTCCCATCACTCAGAGTCCCACAAAGCACAAAGCAAGCAGCATTCGGATAAAGGAAACATACTTAGGCAAAACAATTCTCATAACAAGAAACTGCACTAGCATACAATGCTAAGCTCATGCTATCAGGCATAACCTACTCAGGCTATCCTACTACTGTCTACTCAATACTAGCATGCAATTCTTATCAGCTGAAACACATAAAATAGGCACATAAGACATCATCCTAGATCCTTAGTCTTATTCTAGCATGTTGTTCTACTGAAGCTGAAACTGAAACTGAAACTGATAATGATGATCATAACATAACTTGTATGGGTAAATTGGGAGTGCTTACTTGAGCTCGGCTGATTGCATGCACCACACCCTTTTCTCGTTTTCAAAACTCTTTTCTTTCTAAGTTCTTTTTCCAAAACCCTTTTTCAAAAATGTTTTTCTTTTGAAAATCCTTTATCGTGTCCTTAGTTTGAGTTCAAATACACTCGAATGCATATCTGAATCCCTCAAACCAAGGCTCTGATACCAACTTGAAACGACCCAAAAATCACGACCAAAAAAAATTCTTTAAAAGCATTACTAGAATCATATTTATAAAAACTGTATCATAAGTCATAACATAAATTCTCGAGTATTAATTCAAAACGTAATATCATTATCAGAGTCAAACATTCCTAGGCTAACTGACTATGGTGTGTGCACTGCAATCTCCCCGAGCTCCTCTTTTGAAAACTGAGTACCTGAAACCAAAACTGAAAACCGTAAGCACGAAGCTTAGTGAGCTCCCCCAATCTAACACATACCATACAACAACATATAAAGCACATACTGGGCCTTGCCCACTGCATCGGACCAATGTCCGGACTAACTGGGGCCTTGCCCCCTACATCGGACCGAAGTCCGGAAACTGACTAGGACCTTGTCCCCTGCATCGGACCGAAGTCCGGACTAACTAGGGCCTTGCCCCTGCATCGGACCGAAGTCCGGAAACTGACTGGGACCTTGTCCCCTGCATCGGACCGAAGTCCGGGCTAACTGGGGCCTTGCCCCCTGCATCGGACCGAAGTCCGGAAACTGACTGGGACCTTGTCCCCTGCATCGAACCGAAGTCCGGGCTAACTGGGGCCTTGCCCCCTGCATCGGACCGAAGTCCGGAAACTGACTAGGACCTTGTCCCCTGCATCGGACCGAAGTCCGGGCTAACTGACTGAACATAGCATAGCATAACATATCAACTAGCATGAACACATATACTGCATACTACATCGGGCCGTAGCCCGGAACACATAACACATAACACATAAAACATAGCACATAAATCCTGTCTGAGCCACGGAGGCATCAAACATACTAACTACTGCATCGGACCAAAGTCCGGAAACTACTGCTATCTGAACGGGCCGACATTGTGGCCTTAGACCCGTCCCTACTGGAAGGAAACTCACCTGAGACTGCTGAACTGATGCTGCTAATCCTCTTGACTGCTACTTGACCTCTGACTCCGAACTGCTGCTCCACTACTCTTCGAGCTTCAAAAGCCAATAAAACACTTAGTACAACTGACCTCCAAAGGTCACTAGGTCAACTCTGGTCAAAGTCAAAATCCTACTCAATATCAACCTTCCAGGTCAACCCTACTCGCCGAGTTTACCTACTGACTCGCCGAGTTCATATGCTCTGGGTCTTTCTTATTCGCGACTCGACTCGCCGAGTCAGTCTATGACTCGCCGAGTCCAACTAGTTCCAAGTCCTGTCCTGTCCAACTCGCTGAGTCACCACCCGACTCACTGATTCGAATCTCAACTCGAAGGGTTTAGGGTTTCGCGATCTGACTCGCCGAGTCCAAGAACAGACTCGCCGAGTCCTAGACAATCTTCAACTAACTCGTCGGGTTGTTCATCCAACTCACCGAGTCCATGCCTAACTTCATCCGACTCGACGAGTTGTTCATCCTACTCGTCGAGTTCCTCCTCATCTTCAAGCTACTCTTCGAGTCCACTCGAAGGACTCGCCGAGTCTATCCAGTCCTCAATCCATGCAGTGGCTTTTCGAGCCAAACAGAGTTTCCAACTCATAGATCCATACTTCTAGGGACTATTCCCCACGTAAAGTGGCAAACTTTACGTGTAGATTAAGAGATCTAGGCTCAAAACACCCTAAATTCGGGTTTATGGCAAACATACTTCTTCAACATACCAAGGGCTGATACTTTAGGGGATTCAAGACCCAAAACAAACATGGATCTGAGGTAGAAACCTCAGATCTGAACCTCCAACTCGGATTGGTTAAATATCATACTAAAAATGACCAAAACTCACATATAAGAATAGATCTAGGTGCAAAGGGAGTCCAAGCAACAGCTTATTACCTCCAATTGTTCTGAAATGACTCCACAATCCCAGATCTACAGTCCCTTCTTGCACCTCCAAGGTCTTTCTTCCTCCTCCAAGCTTTAGTGCACTCTTCAAGGCAAGATCTAGCTCAAAAACGGTTATGGCGGCTAGGGTTTGGTGTTCTGGGGTAGAGAGGCAATAAAGGAACCCTAGGAAGGAGAATGAGACGCTTAAATAGGCTCCAAGTTCCCGGATTTAGGGTTTTCCTCGTTCAGACCCAACTCGTCGAGTCTCCTTGGCCGACTCGCCGAGTCGGTCGCTTTCACCACAACCTGGATCCCGCTCGGAATCGCCGAGTCCCTCCATGGACTCGCCGAGTCTCCCCTAAACTTGAGGTTTTCTTTCTTTTCTTGGCTCTCCAAACTTTGGGGTGTTACAATATCATATTCAGTTTGCTCTAACAAAACAAACTATGCACTATATAATTGCTCTTTTTTAAATCCAAATCATCTTCTTCTGCATGTCTATTCCACAACCTACACTTACACTTATAGTTACAATGCATTATATCATTTCTATCTTCTAAATCCAAATCATCTTCTTCTACATGTCTATTCCACAACCTACACTTACAATTATTTTCATGAAGTAAAGAGAAACATCTGGGCACCTAGATTTTATATTGTATGTGTTCATATCCATACGAAATTGTCATTTCCAACCACTATCACAAGACAAGGTTCATGAAAAATTCAATGAAACATCCCAAAAATACAAGTCAAAAATTTCGTTTTTAAAATCATTTAACAAACATAATATTATCACCATAAAATAAAATCATCAAACATGTATCTCAAAATCTCATAAAATCTGTCAACCATATAACAGTCTCATATAAAATATCAGAGTAAGCTCCCAGGCTAATAAACCGTGGTGTGTGTCATGCCATCAACTCGAGTCCTTCCCTTTGCTAGCTGAAGTACCTGAAACCAAAACTGAAATTGTAAGCACGTAGCTTAGTGACCTCCCTCAAACTATCAAATACCATACAAAGCACATATCACAAATAACATAACTCTAGGACTACTCCCAACTGCATCGAGATGAATCCTAACATCGACTTACCCGACATCGGACTCCTGTCCGACATTGGGCTCTCCCCGACATCCGACCGCATCGGGCATTGGGCTCACCCCGACACATACACAACATAACGTATATCATAAACACATAACATAATCACATAATCTTCGTCGGGCTTGCCCCGGAACACATAATACATAACAGAATATCTAACATACATCGGGCTTTCCCTGGCATTGGACCGAAGCCCGGAACACATAACACATATCATATAACATGCATGAATCACAAAGACATCACACATACATAACCACTACTCGGGACCGCCCTTATATCAGACCGAAGTCCGGAAACATATAAACTGCATCGGGCTAAACCCCGACATACTCTACTACTTAAACAGGCCGATATTGGTGTACAAAATCGATAATCAAATAAGCAAAAAGAAATCTGAATAAAGCAACGAACTCATCAGATGGTGATTTATGTCAACAAACCCCCAAAATTTTCGATAGTTGATTAAATGCAAATGATGTTGTTAGCTTTTGTGGATTGAGAGGGTCTGTTCCGACATTCACAACAACTGAAAGTTTTATGGATCGAGCGGATCGGTGATGTGGTGGATGACAGATTAATGTAACTTAGTTGGATGAAAGTTGTCTGACGTCATACTGGTGTTGGTTCCGTGCATCGGGGAGATTGTGCGAGAACCTTTCCCAAAAACAAAAACACTAAATGATGGTGGTCTACCGGTATGAGCTAAGACCGACATATGCAACACATGTGGTGAGTTCCGATGGTGACAGAAGCGAAGGAGAAAGAAAGAGCGTTTTTTTTAGGAGCAACTGAGATAAAAGAAAGACAATTGAGGACAATGAACGACGAGGGAAGATAAAGTGAGTGGTGGTAGAAGGATGGGTAAGTGAGAGAGAGAAAAAAGGAGTGATGACGACCGATGCGAAAAAGGCAACGGTAAAAGAAACTGGAAGCGGTTTGGAAGAAGGGAACACCGATCCTAATATGATTGGTTACAAAATTGGTGGGCAACAGGCGAACTCCATGTTAGTGGTAAAGAGATCGGCTTAATATTATTAAATAATTTAAGGGACCAAACTGTCATTAGGACAAACAAAATAACCAATGCAAGTAGAGGGATCAAAACGGACAAATAAGTTGCATGTTAACTGTTGCTAAGATTCACTTCTTTAATATATAATAATAATAATAATAATAATAATAATAGTTGTATTAATAATAATAAACGACAACAAAAAATAAAACTAAAAGACAAAATATGTAAAATCAAAATAAGTTTAAAGACAACAAAACGACAAAAAATGGATGCATGGAGGGGGTGCATGCAAGAACGACATCTAATGGATGTCTGAGGTGCAGTCCGGGAAAGTGACGAATTATACGGTGACCGGTGGAGAATAACGATTACCAGTGAAGGAGGTGGGCGGTTGGGCAATGATAATTATTTTTTATGTAGCTGAAATAAACTCTTTTGAATTTGTTGTTTTTTAAACTCAAATATCAGAGATAATTGAGTTAGATTTTTGGTTCTTTATAAAGTTTTCAAGAGATCAGTACCTTTATCTCCTAATAAAATAAGATTTGTTTTATTTTTGGATTGATTTTCTGGATTCTTAATTAAGCGTTACATAACTTCTTATTTAACTACTGAATTTTAAGAACTATAGCTTATTATAGGGGGTCCTATCCGCCTATATTACAAATTTATTAAATATTTGATTTATTTAATATAAAGATGAACTATAGCTTATTATGGGGTCCTATCCGCCTATATTACAAATTTATTAAATATTTGATTTATTTAATATAGATAAACTACATATGTATAAGGTATTAGGAACTTTAATAGGGGAGGCCATGGCCCTCCTAGCCTAAAGAGCATCCGCCCCCACTATGTTTAAAGATAGTTTTCTATATGGTAAAGTTTAATAAATTTTAAAATTTAAAAATTTAAATAAGAATGATTAAGAAAAAGGTGGTTTAACCTTAAATTCAGTTGCACTAATTCAGAGAGTGGTTACAAGGGTTTCTTGATGGTGCTATGCCAAGTGCCAGCCTATACCCCTCAATTTAGCGATCATTTCTTTGTTTTTTTCCCTCCAACTCATCCCCATTTGCCAATTCTCTATTCATTTGGTCTTGGAAACTTCTCAAACAACTAGCATAATGACTCGTTCCAAATATCCAATTTAAAAACGCCAAATATCACTCGTTGCTGCTTTGATTCATTCTCGATTGTTTCATAACTGTTTCCTTTGCCTTTTGAGTTTTGATCCTTATTCTTCTTGCCCCCCTGGATATCATCGATCTGATGATCTCTTGAAAAGGCTTTGTCTCTTTTAGTAAAATTCGATTAGGATTTGAATCTTTTGTTGAATTTCGTATCGGATTTCGGAAATCGAGCCGAAAACATAGCATTCTTGGTTAGAGATTATGGATTTGGATAATATAGAGTGTGTATCATCTTCCAATAGAGTAGAAGGTGCAGAGATCCAAAATTTCGGTCCGAAGCCTCGTAATAACACGGGATTGCCTCCTGCTACAAGTGTTCATGAACTGTTGGAGTGCCCAGTTTGCACCGGTTCAATGTACCCTCCAATTCATCAGGTTTTGATCTATTACCTTAATTCTTGAATCATGGGGTTTTATTGATTTGATTACAAGTATAAGTGTATAATTAGGGCAATTTCATCGCAATTTGATCCCATGTCTGAGTTTTTGTATCGAAACGGGAACCGATTACCTAGCCCTAAATCACAGACTAATTAACGAACATTCACCATCGAAACAGAAAAACTTAAAATGAATTTGTGATGGTAGATTTTGTGGTTGTGCCATTTGTAGTTATGAAATATGGTTTGGTTTGGTGCAGTGTTTGAATGGGCACACATTATGCTCGACCTGTAAAACACAAGTGCACAACCGATGCCCAACTTGCAGACAAGAACTGGGAGATATCAGATGTTTAGCGTTGGAGAAAGTTGCAGAATCTCTTGAACTCCCATGCAGATATTACTCATTAGGATGCCCAGAAACATTCCCGTATTACAGTAAGCTGAAACACGAAATGTCATGCAACTTCAGACCTTATAACTGCCCATACGCTGGATCAGAATGCTCAGTCACGGGTGACATTCCCTTTCTTGTATCACATCTGAGAGACGACCATAAAGTAGACATGCACACAGGCTGTACCTTTAACCATCGTTATGTTAAATCTAACCCACGTGAAGTTGAAAACGCCACCTGGATGCTGACTGTAAGACAGACAGACAGACAGACTCTACACCTTTCTTTCTTTCTTTCTTTCTTTCTGTTTAAAACTAAACAAAACAAAACAAAAGGTAAGAAAAGAGTTTTGTGTTTGATTTCAGGTGTTCAATTGTTTTGGAGAGTATTTCTGTCTGCATTTTGAAGCGTTTCAGTTGGGAGTGGCGCCTGTGTACATGGCGTTTGTGCGGTTTATGGGTGATGAGGTGGCGGCTCGAAACTACAGCTACAGTTTAGAGGTTGGAGGGAATGGAAGGAAGCTGATTTGGGAAGGAACACCGAGGAGCATAAGAGATAGTCATAGGAAGGTGAAGGACAGTCATGATGGGCTCATAATACAGAGAAACATGGCACTTTTTTTCTCAGGTGGTGACAGGAAGGAGCTCAAACTCAGAGTTACAGGGAGGATATGGAAAGAACAACAACAACAACAACAACAACCACAGACCAATACTTCTACTGCTACTACTAATACAGATGCTGCTGGGTTGCTCTGCATACCCATACCCAACCAATTTATATGACTGAATATCATCTTATCTTTTTACACGTGTCTTCTGGTTGTACCTTAACAACATTTTACATATCTCGAATGTATTGTGTGGAGTTGGAGTTGGAGTTGAAGATAGATAGATGCATATCAGCATATTTTTGCCCCTGTCCTGTCCTGTCCAATCCTATTGTGCATACCGAAACAAACATTGAGAAAACATATAAGAATTTGTTTCTTGTTTCCATTTATACATATTTCAGTTCCTTCCAAAATAATTCATTCTTCGTACCAACAAAAAGGTGGCTTAAAAAGTCCTTGTTGTTTTTGCTAATTACTAACCCAAGAAACGTCATCAACTTAGACCCTATTTGTTTCAAATTTACTTGTTGAATTTTGATTCACGTTTTAGAACTGATGATGTCATGTCCTTATTGCTATGTTTCTGCAAGATATTGGTCTATACAGTCGTCTTAAAACCATTTAATTAATTGTCTATATCAAGGGGGCATCTTTAAGGGCCAGCTGATTTTTTATTTTATTAGAAGAGTCCATAGCCCAATACTTTTTTATGCATATCAGGCCTGAATATTTAAACTTAGGGTTGTGCTCTCCAATAATCCGAACCAGAACTCCAAAAGTCCAACGATCATGGCCCCTGCTCGTCAGTCGTCCCGCTCGAACCCTCGCTCCATCCTTCGCCAATCACCAGTTCGCTGATCAGTGATTACCGCTCGTCCGCTCACCGCTGGAATCAATCAGGTATGTTCTCCCTTCTCAGTTCTCTATATTTCTCTCTTATCGTTTCTCCTGTTCAGTGTTCTGTTTTCTCCATCAGAAAAACCGAATCAATCCTTTATTGATGTAGGATCAGATTCAAAACAAATTTTGCATAATTTTGCTCATGATAGATGAATAATGCAGAATATAGGTAATGGAGAATTGGAAATTATTTGACCAGAAAGTCAAAATACAAATGCATCGTAAATTGTGATCTCCACCCTATTTGAACTTTTTAGTTCTCAAATATACGTCTAATTTTTAGAAGAGAATAGGCCTCACAACTTCCATAGTTGGTACTAATTTCTCCGATCCCATTTCTAAATCAGTAACTATCGACATGTCGGAACTTTTGCTGATCACAAAATCGTATCTTTTCTGAGGTTCGATTCGGTTTTCATAAGTTTTTTGAATGCTTATCATTTAATTACAGAAGTGTACATCAACAAATCGATTTGCGTGGGGTTTTATGCTAGGGTTTATTTTAATCCTCTTAGATTGAATCGGTTTCGTTTTTTAGTTTATTGTTTTTTTCAACGACATTGACGAAACCAAGGTATCCGCTCGGTATCACTGGCTTTTGTGTTATCAATGTTGTATTTGCGATTCATGATTAATCTCTTTGCCGTTTGATTTGTTTCTTTCTTTCTGCGGTCGTAATTCTTAGTGTTTGGGGCGATAAAACCTAATAAAATCTCACTTAATCAAACCCCCAAAAGGAAATTAAGCTTCAAAAATATCATATAGAACCCTTTTTAGATCATTTATGGGGTATGCATTTGGCTTAAAGTTAATTCTCAAACAATACTTTTGATCTATCAACTATCAAGTCGTATATTAAGTTATTGGAAATTAAAATTAGTTTTTTTTCTGGCATTATCATTTCCAATAATTAAAAGAGTTTTATGCTTGTTCATCCATAAGTTCTTCAACTGTTGGCTGATATTTCCCTTTTCAAAAAAAAAAAAAAAAACACTGTTGGCTGATTTTTGTTTGCTGAAGTGTCAAGTAAAGTAGTTGGTTGTTTTAGCATCCTAATTGAGTTCCAATATAATAATTCACTAAAATGGATATGGTCATGTGGCCTTGTGTGTCTGAATCATTGAACTTCAAATGCTATTTTCCTTGTGGGTGATTCAACCAACTGGGAGATCATTAGATAATGTTTTAGTTTATTATACTTTTGCTTTGGTCACTGATCTTGTTGAATATATATATATATATATATATATATATATATATATATATATATATATATATATATATCAGTAGTTAAATGGAAAAAAAATGATGTCTGTTTCTTTCTAATCAAATCGATGTTTACTTAGGAGTTGTGGCTGGCTTCTTCTGCAGAGTCATATATCTAATGAGTAAGCAATTCATTAGGCAGTTCATCGAGCAAATTGTGTGTGATCTGATCCTGTTGGACATCGAAGAAGATTTGTGATGGTTACAGTCATGATATTGAATTTTATAGTTTCATTGTTGTGCTAAAGAGGTCAATTTGATCACTTATTTCTGATGCAATCGGGTGAAAACAAGAAGTTGAAATACTCCAATTTTGCATGCAAGATGCCTCAGCCAGACAGTGTTGATGAACAGATTCCTTTTTCAATTGAGAAGATAGTGCAGTACCCATTACCCGGTTACGGTTCTCCAACTTCAGTTAATTTTAGTCCTGATGATAATCTTATATCTTACTTGTATAGTCCGGATCAAACCTTAAACAGAAAAGTCTTCATCTTTGATCTGACAACCTGTAAGCAAGAAGTGTTTTTTAGCCCACCGGATGGTGGTCTTGATGAAGATAATCTATCAGAAGAAGAGAAGTTTAGAAGGGAAAGATCAAGAGAGCGTGGTTTGGGGGTGACACGCTATGAATGGGTGAAAACAAGCTCCAAGAAGACCACAATCATGGTGCCTTTGCCTGCTGGGGTTGGTGTCCTTTTTTTTTTTTTTTTTTTTTTTTTTTTTATGGTTGATAAATTATTTTATGGCGTTACTTTTTTGCAGATATATTTCATGGATCGTTCTTTACAACCACAGCTGAAGCTTCCCAGTGATACCTCTCCCATTGTTGATCCACATCTTTCTCCGGATGGTACTATGCTTGCTTATGTAAGAAACCATGAACTACACGCATTAGATCTTTTGTACAACAGGTCCAAACGCTTGACATCCGGCGCTAATGGGACCACCAAGGTTAGGCAATGTAACTGCATGACCAAAAGCTGTGTTACTTAGTAGTAGTGTATGACTATAACAATGTATTTGTTGTTTTATGATGACAGACGCATGCTGTAGCTGAGTATATCGCACAGGTAAGAGTCACTCGCACATCCAAAATCCAAATTGGTTGTTAATTTTGGCATGTGGAAATGAGCTTGTTTTGAGGTTGTTGTAGGAAGAGATGGATCGAAGGAATGGTTACTGGTGGTCCCCAGACAGCAAATGCATAGCTTTTACGGAGGTGGATTCATCTGAAATACCTGTTTACAGAATCATGCACCAGGGTAAGACCACAACCGGCTCAGAGGCTCAAGAAGAACACGCCTACCCTTTTGCGGGGGCCACAAATGTGAAGGTCCGTCTTGGTGTTGTCCCTGTTATTGGTGGGGCCGTCACCTGGATGGATCTTTGCTGCGGTGGGAGTGGGACCGATGGCGTAGACGAGTATTTAGCCAGAGTCAACTGGATGCATGGAAATGCCCTGATCGCCCAAGTGTTAAACAGGTCTCATTCCAAACTTAAGCTCCTCAAGTTTGACATCAAAACAGGCAAAGGAAAATGCATCTTTGTTGAAGAACACGACAAGTGGATCAATCTGCATGATTGCTTCACACCTTTGGATAAAGGCGGCGGGTTTTTATGGGCCAGTGAAAAAACCGGATATCGACATGTTTATCTGCATGATGAAAAGGGTGTGTGTGTGGGACCCATAACGCAAGGTGAATGGATGGTTGAACAGATTGTGGGGGTGAATGAAGCCTCTGGGTTCATATATTTCACCGGAACATTAGACGGGCCTCTCGAGTGTCATCTTTATCGTGCTAAACTGTCTCTTCCAGTAAATCCATTAGAAGGGCCTGTGAAGCTGACACCTGGCAAGGGAAAACACATTGTGGTGCTTGATCATCAGATGCAGAAATTTGTAGATATTCATGAGTCTCTGGATTCGCCTCCTAGAGTGTCGCTCTGCTCGTTGCATGATGGATCCCTGATTAGGTGTCTGTACGAGCAACAAGCGGCTACAATCCCAAGAGTGAAGAAATTACAGATCGACCCTCCAAAGATGTTTGAAATCCAAGCGAAAGACGGGACGCTTCTTTACGGGGCTTTATATAAACCGGATGAAGCAAAATTCGGACCTCCGCCTTACAAAACCATGATTGCTGTGTATGGTGGTCCGGGTGTACAGCTTGTGAGCGATTCGTGGGCCAACACTGTTGATATGAGAGCTCAGTTTCTTAGAAGTAAAGGCATCCTAGTATGGAAGGTTAGTAGTTGTTTAAAGTAGAATTGTAATATGCTATTGCTATATGCTAAATGTTTAGATGTTATTTGTTTGTACTTTGTAGATGGATAACAGGGGCAGCTTGAGGCGAGGGCTGGAGTTTGAAGGTGCAGTGAAGTACAATTTTGGGCGTTATGACGCGGAGGACCAGGTGGCGGGAGCGGAATGGCTGATAAAAGAAGGGCTGGCGAAAGCGGAGCACATTGGGTTGTACGGGTGGAGCTACGGAGGATACCTGTCGGCCATGGCACTGTGTCGGTTTCCAGAGATGTTCAGGTGTGGGGTTGCTGGTGCACCGGTGAGCTCATGGGACGGGTATGATTCGTTTTACACAGAGAAGTATATGGGTATGCCCGATGAAAACAAATCGGGTTATTGGTTCGGGTCGGTGATGAACCATGTGGGCAAGATGAAAGGGAAGCTGCTGTTGGTTCACGGGCTGATTGATGAGAATGTTCATTTCAGGCATACCGCCCGCCTTTTGAATGCCTTGGTGGCTGCTCGCAAGCCGTACGAGCTGTTGCTGTTCCCGGATGCACGCCATATGCCTCGCCCTCTCAAGGATCGCCTTTACATGGAACAAAGAATTTGGGACTTCATTCAAACCGCATTATGAAATACTTGGTTTTTTTTTTTTTTTTTTTTCTTTACACCCAGACTTCACCTGTTTTACTTTTATTTCATGACCATATAATATACAAAAAAATATGATGGATTGGATGCTGTTCGACTCAAACAAGATTTCATTTCTCAACCTCCGTTGGTTCTGGTTCTGGTTCTTTTATATTAATTAATTAATTAAAAAAACCTACAAAATCAGAAATATAAATTACGTACAAAATCAAAAATAAAAATAAAATAATGAGGATATAGTTATTGTGAGGGTTGCGTTTTTGCACCCATTTTTAAAACATCATGCTTATCTCGTTTTTCTTCTCTTCTGTTCTGTCACAAGTGACTTATGTAATTCGTTTTTGTATAAATGGACCGACGTGTCATCTAAAATCATTCATAAATTTGATTTGACTTGTAAATTATAATTTGAGTTTTTTTCTTTTTTCTTTTATGATGGTTGTGACCACTAGTGGATGCTACCCAAACTACCCTTTGTGCACCACCATACCATAATTGTATTCTTTTGTTTTGTGATTCGAATTCAGCTTTATAAATAATAAATAACTTTCTAGAATGATATGTGCAAAAAAAAAAAATAAGTGTTATTTTAATACTATTTTCATGCGTCAGCACCACCGTTATTGTTTATTCATAGCCCAAAACGTCAAACTTCTCTCTTCCGGTCAAGATTTCATATATAACGGTACGTAGTTGTTCAAAAATCAAAATTATTTGATATCAACATATATGATTTTCCGAGATCGATTGGATCGTTGGAGTTTATTTCTTATGTACTTTCTAATTAATTTTTGTTACTCAAAACTCAAAAGACATAATCTTTATACATAAAATAAAATATGTTCGTATGATTCATGTACATGTCATGCATGATGTCATATAATTAAAAAGAACGTTTTAAAAATATTATATAAATGAATATTATCCTAACTTTGCACCTAACTACTTCTGTAATTATGTTATTAAGGCATAATGGCATTTAAAAAATAAATAAAATATGTAAACAAAACAGAATTTTGGCATTATATATATATAACCACTGAAGTAGTAGTTTTAGAGAATTCATTATATTTGTAAAATTCAAACTTAAAACTCTTGAATATTTACCATAGACCAACCTCTGTTTCGTATCTTTCCTTCCACTACTTCTATTTCCTCGCCCTAGCTCCTAAAATAATTTAACGTTGCTTTAAATTTGTTTCAAACACATATGCTTTCTCTTCTTTTTTATAACAGTTTATTTTTAAATTTACTCATCTGTTGTAATTATTACAAAATGATAACAACACTAAGTTTAATCTGTGTGCTAAAAGGTATTTAAACATGTAAGTAAATTTATTTTTGATAATATTTATCATTGATGTTTATTATTCTGGTTGAGAGAAAAGAATGAAAATCCAAAAAGATAAAGTATTGTGGGTCAAACTTAAGTTTGAAGTAACAATATACTAAAATAGACAACGTTAACTTTATTCTCAAATGTCCGCTCGCTTTCATCCTCATCCTCATCTTTTATCACATATATAGGATGATATATATAACTTTAATAACGTAAAGCCCCAAGTCCTCATTAAAATAAATAAATAAATAAATAAATAAACTCTCCAGACAAATTAAAGACGTTTCCCAAACCACATGTACAATGAACAGTCCTTCCCTTACTAAAGGTATGCATTTCAATTTGTTAAGAATAGTTTTAGAAAGGTTTGGTCGACAAGATCAGTTTCATCTGTGAATTTGTTATTTTAGAATACATATAAATTAAAGTTAGTTAGTTATCTTGTAAGATTATAAAATATGGATATTTTTCAAACATCACCTTACCTATTCTATATAGCCTAATGTTAATTATACTTTCCTTAGTTATAGGGCATGACTCATAAGGAAGTTTGAGTTTGTAAATTGAAAATTGGTCCATTTGTGATTTGTATTTTGTATTTTGTAAGTGGAGTGGAGTGAAGGTTTGGTTTGGTCATTGGTGATGTTGAAGTACACTAGTGGTGGACTGTTGAGTGGTGGGCCTGTCACCGGCTGTCCTTCAACTTGCCCAAACTTAGTTGGTCCATTATCCGTTTAATTGTCACAACCACTCTATTATTATTAAATTCACTTTTCTATTTCTAAATTCCAATATTTTATTCTATTTTTGGAATTATTCCAAATAATAATAATAATAATAATAATAATAACAACAAAGAGAAGGGTTTCACCTTAAAATTAAGGCTCCAGCTATAATTCCATAGGGTAAAGGAACATAACCATACGTTTTTTAGGCCTAATCACATAAAAGTCAAATATTTATAAAAGTTTTACGTTTTTTTTTTTTTTTTTTTTTTTTCAGGTTTATTTGTTAAACCTTATATATATATATATATATATATATATATATATATATATATATATATATATATATATATATATATATATATATATATATATATATATATATATATGTCAAACTAATTAAGGGTTTAATAAAGCAGAAAAAATGGTAAAACTAAACATGTCGGTCATCTTAAAGCTTTTAATGAACCACAAAGCACAAAAGGGTAAAATTGAAAAATAAAAAATGAAGTTACAAATTTCTAGCTTTAATGAAACGGAAATATATAACAAACTTAAAGACTTTTATGTGATTAGACCTTCATTTTATTATAACGTCAATGCCTGTGCCCATGTAAGTATGATGTATACATGATCATGAGTCATGACGGTGCATATATAAAATATATATGTGGTTTGTAGTTGCAGTATGTGTATGGTTTGACTATAATGCATGTAGAATGAGCCATGTATATATATATATATATATATATATATATATATATATATATATATATATATATATATATATATATATATATATATATATATATATATATATATATATTTTTCGTAGAAGTATCGCGTTTAAGGTCATCTAGTGCGGAAGAAAAAAAGATGATCATGGATCAAAGAAACCTGACAGACCCGTATTGCATCAGCCTAAATATTTAAAGTCTTTTAAGTCGAATCTGTATTAATTAATGGGTTACCTAAATGGCCGAAGTACTTCACCTGCCTATTTTGAATGGTATTGTGAAGTGAAGGTGGAGAACGGGTCAACTACAACCAACCTAATAATGACATGTCCCATGTCCCAACCATGTTATTTGTTTTTATTTTGTGGAAAATTAAATAGCTTGCTAACAACGAAGTAACGTGACATGTCCATATATATATATATATATATATATATATATATATATATATATATATATATATATATATATATATATATATATATATATATATATATATATATATATATATATATATATATAACTGTAAAAATGATCCCAGTGGTATACATTTTTTTTGGGTTTTAGTCCAAACCTCGACTTTTTTGGTTTCATGGTCTTTTTGAACTAGTTTCATTGCGTTTTTAGTCCATCTAAAGAGTGAAATGACTGTAATATCCTTGAGATATTTATTTTTCAGTTTTCTTTCAATTTTTTAAATCTAATAGTTATTTTAATTATTAAAAAAAGAGGGGTCTCTCTCTCTCTCTCTCTCTCTCTCTCTCTCTCTCTCTCTCTTCATTTTCTGGCGAGGCTAGAGGGGGCAAGAGCCCCTGTTCTTCCTTTGTATCCTATCGTGATACACCACCCATAAACACCCTCCGCTGCTGCTGCGGATTTTCTTTTGCGTGTGCGCTACTGGATCAGCACGAAGTAAACCAAGGGAAGCCGTTGGAGTAGCCTCCCTCACCACCACAAACGACTACTACCGCCTCCACCTCCATTTCTCATTCACAATTCACTAGCGAAAACCTACCCTTTCTTCCTTCTTTTTAGTCGATTGGAGCTACCAAACACCCCTAAATGTCGACAGTTTCAGTTCTTTTGTTTCTCCCGGTTTATTTTTGACAGCGACCAGGTGAGAGGACCAAGGAAAGCTCGATAGATATCGACTTCTTTCCCCTCCTCAGTATTTACCGGCCACACCAAAACTCTCATCGACTGTAATTACTTCACCTTCCTCGATATGTGGCTGCCAATGATGAAATCAATAAGGCCAGGAGGAATCGTCGGTCTCGACAGACTCCTTCTCCCCTCGCCGCGATCTGTTTGACCCCCACCGGTGCCCTCGATTTTGTTGACTAGTTTCGTTCGTGTCCATCCCCGATCAGATGAAGACACAGACAAGTTTCCCCATTGTATATAACACTTTGATTAAATCAGCCCTACAATTTATAGAGTAGGGTTGGGATTGTTGTTTTCAATGGGGAGAAGGTGGTGGCAGTGGGGTGGTGTAGCTTCTTCCTGCTCGTTTTCCGGCACAACAATGGAAGGGGGCAGAGCTGTAGGATTTACGGTTGCATTTAGTGGCCGACGGGAGGCTAACAGGTGGTGTAGTGGCTGCCTCTAGATCACCAGTGGTGGCAATCTCCACTCTTTGGCTTCGTTTTTCCGGCAAGGCTAGGAACAAATGAGGGGTTGGTTTTTTAGAGAGACAGAGAGAGAGAGGGCGGTAGGGAGAGAAAGGGGGAGAGAGAGAAGTGGGCCCACTTTTATATTTAATAATAATAACAATTTAAAAAAAAATAAAAGAAAAATTAACTGACTTGAATTTGGGTGCATTTAAAACTTAAATTTCTTTTTCGTTTTTCATGGTGGAAATTGGTAAATCGTCATTTATCCGCCTTCAAACATTGCGCAACTAGATTACTACATCCCTTTTGTAAGTTGTAGAGTATTGGGTTGGATCCTAGCCTTGATGTTTCATTTGGGTGTTACATCAAGGATTCTTATCAACTGACTTGAATTTTCTCCCGTTTTGTAGATATATAAATCTAACAATGATCTTCCCAAATTACTTGGAACAGTTTTCCAAATGAAGATGACGTTCCATGATACGATCAAGGAATGAGAGTCATGCTTTACTTCCTCCACCTCCTCCTATTTTTCTCCCTAACCCACATGAACGGAGGTTTGAAAAGTTCAAGCTCACTGAAGCCCTAATGGCAACGAAACATGAATATGGACAACCTGTGTGTACACACGTCTTAAAGATGAAGTCACACATTGACAGGTTGAGGATGTTGGGTGTCGATTTCTCAAAGATGTTGCCGGTAGACTAGGTTCTTCAGTCACTTCCTGGCTTATATAGTGAGTTCGTAAGAGAGTTCTATATGATGGAACACGATGTGACCCTCATGGATTTGACCTATTTGCTAATTGCAGTCGAATCAGCGATGATTTGGTGCACTGGTAAAGCAAACATGATTGGTTAATCGAACTCCCAAACTTCATTGGACATTGGCAACATTGGAAGTTCAGAAAAGAATGAGATTTTCCCATATGCTAAGCCAAAGGAGTCCATTTGTTTTTATTGAAAAAAGAAAGGGCATTGGAGATGAAGTTGCCCTGACTACCTGAGAGATCTAAGATATGGGAGAGTCAAAACGTATGGCTCTACTTCAGGATCGAAGAAAAGAAAGAAAGCTTAAGGAAGAAGCATGTTGAATCTGATCATGAAGAAATGGATTTCGATCGCACAGATTCGAAGATCAGATTTGTGAGCTGCTAGTTTAGAGTTAGGGTAGATTGCTAAGAGATATGTAATAGCATAGTTTTTCATTTGAATTGGATTGTAAGGACAACGTTTTTTCGCAATAAAATAAAATTTGTTTTTGTCTTATATATTTATCCTTGCAATGGCATGTATGAAAAATTGATGTTTATATATTTCTATTTTTAGCAATAATGGATTTGATTCATAATTAGGTTATTTGTGGAAATATCGAGAATTTTCCAAATTAGGAAAGATTCTCATCACCTAAGTTTCAATTGGATAGAAACTTGGAATCATACAACTTGGTTTATGTGATGAATGAGAAACTTTATTTGGAAATTTAAGACTAATTCATTAACAAAGAGTCAAGTGAAGGACTAAGAGATCAAGTTCGCAATGTTGTGCAATGGTTTAGTCCACCACAAAGAAAAATAATAGATTTGTCATGATTTGCCAAAAGCTTGGTGAATATGGTTATGCTTACAAGTTTAAGTATAATTCATCATCATTGTAAAGGTCTTAATGAAATGAAGGACGGATAAGAAGGATCAATAAGGTAGAAAGATAAAAGTTTCTCCATTCTAAGAAGATGGGAAAGTACCTTTTATCATGTTTTATGATTGAATTAATGATTAAGAACCATAGCTCAATTGATCCCCTAAGTGAGTCTTAGTGCATTTGTATGACTAAGAAGAGGAGCTGGAATTGTTAAAATGGTTAACATCAAAAAAGTTGATCATACTTCGTTCCAATATCGAGTCTTAGAGTTAAGATGGCGACATTCAGTGACACACTTTGTAGGTTTATAACACTTTTCAAATGTGGAATAAGGAAAGTTTCTTATTCCTACACATTTGAAATTGGTAAGTTGTGATGTCTTGCTGAAGATAAAGACCAACAAGAACCAATTGAGTGAAGTGATAATCTTGATAGGATTTCAAACTAACTCTTGAATATTTGTTTTGTCAAGGAAAGTTCATTGACAAGAGAATCATATATGTCAGGATGTCAATGGGAGTCTCAATTGTCTTGAAAAGTTCGAGAGCTAATTCAAGAATAAACCGATAGTTAATCACTAGCACACAACTTGAGGTTTGCGACCTATCGTGTTGACATAATCTTGTTTCCGTGTCATTCAAGTTTGATTCAAATATGCATATGAGTTCTATGAGTTCTCAATTGATTGCATAGAGGCAAGGCACCCTGATCAATGTAAAGTCAATTGAAAGGAAAGGGTGAGCTGCTTAACAATCTGGAAGCAATGGTGGGCATTCGTGATGCCATAAGGCGATAAATCAAGATTGAACAAGTTCGATCCATAAGAGTTAGATTTGTCACAAACATTATCTTATGATTATGTTATGACAAATTCATATGGATAGGAACACATACACCAGATAAATCTAAGTGTCATAAGGTTTCTCTCCATTCATGAAAATGATTGTGAGGAAATTCTTTCACTACGAGAGATTTTAAAAGGATAGTGATTGTGAAAATTGTATTCTCATACTCGATTATGATTACAGCATCCCTTTTCATAGTTCGAATTGTGAGATTTAACAATTAGTATGGTCATTTGGGATTTATAGATATAAGTTCTGAATTAGTTTAGACACACATATGAGCTTTTTAAGGAAAGGTTTATGAGATTAAGAAGCTTAGATAAAGGCTTATCAAAGCATCAGGTATTAGAAATATGAACTTAAGAAATTCAATAAGCATTGTTTTCTGGAAGTTCAGTTGTTTTCTGAATACATGTCAAAGCTAGTGGGAGCATATGTGTTATGCTAGTGATGAGATAATCATCATGTTAGTGGGAGCATGATTACTATTTTAAGTATTGCAAGTTAGCAATATTAATTATAGAAAACAAAGATTCACTTTGCAAAGTTGTAGGGGTTGAAAAGTTGTTTTGCTATAATTAAGGGAGAGAATATTATACTTCGTTTCAAAATCTAAAAGCTTAGATCGAGAAATATTAAAAAAATTTAGTCAAGGATACATAGTGCATTCTTAAAATTCGATTATGATTAAGGCATGCCTCTTCATAGTTCGAATTGTGAGAACATGGCACATAAAATGTTATGGCAGAAGATTGATAAAGTATCATGTCTTTATGAGAGACATTATGCATCGTGTCCCATACACTTCTGGTATAGGATCGATTGCATATGCTATAATATTTAACTGTTCTAAAATTTTCCAAATGCCTAGGGCATTAAGAGGGAAAAGGGACTAGAACCGGTTTTGACTAAAATAATTAAACAAATATCAAAGGACAATCCAAAGTTCGCTGAGGATTGGTCGCTTGTGAGTAGTTGGAAGTATAGTATTGGATGAACCATATCGACATTATAGATAAGATTCTGTTTAGAATGAGTTGTCATATGGAAAATATGGAAATGTTTCCATAATTGGGAGTTGGAAATTAAGAATTTATGTCTAGATTAGAAAATTTTATGCAAAAAGGATGTTCAAAGGAATGTACTTTGAGTGAGAGACATCACATCTAAAGAATTGTTTTGTAACAATTTCTTATAGTATACTTTGTAATTTCAATGGACAAGTCTTGGTGACTTTGTGCTGTGACATTACGAAAGGATCATTACATAAAATGTTAGAATCTGACATATTCTAAAAGTGGCAAGAATTTGGTATTCTTACACTACTAATGAGGATTGGGGATTGTGAAATGAGTTTCATTAAAAAGTTTTTCAATTGATCTATTTCACAAAGTATGGGCCATAGGAAACCAAAGTGTGCATGCTTGGAGCATGGGACAATTGTGGTTATAATTCAAGTATAAAGTTGATTATCTGAAACATTAAACAATGAATAATGAGTAATCAATATGGTTATTAAATAAATGTGTTTTATTTATACTCACAAGTTTGGGGTCATATAGGATGAAGTATTATCATTGTGTTTCTCTTTGCATGTTTTGACTTCCAAAATAATCGGGTTATTCGAACCTCCATAGTCGGTCATACGTTAGAAGTAGGTATGAAGGAAGACTATCATGAATCTGTCTGTAGATTGTCTAAAGTGTTTAGGCATAGCGCAAGTTTGCTGCAAAGTTCATGAATGCTTTTATAAGGTTAAAGTATTGGATTAAACCCACGCTCACTTGAATCACTTCATGGATTTATCACAGGTGATTAGTGAGACGATAACAGTGTATATTCTTGAAATCAAGACGTGTGAGTTGTTATTTACTGGTCAGTTGCACATTGATAATAAGTAAACGCACCAGTAACTTGGTGTTATAAAACTTATTGTTGTATGTGATTCGATTAGTAGGTGCAAGCGTGAATTTGAGTCAAAGTTTATCCATTCCTTTTACCCAAAGTGGGATAAAAGCGATATCTATGGGCCCCTCGATGATTTAGTGATGACACCCTAAAATGCTTGGCCAAGTCAAGACTGATTTGATTTGTTCAATCAGTCATGGTCGTTATAAATCGAAAATCGGGAAACAGAACATAGACTGGGAGAATGATCAAAATCCATGTCTCATGTCTATAGGATATCTATAATGGAGGAATATATGATCCCTTATCTAAAGTACACGTCACAGATAAGATCAGAGTTCGACAACTGCTTTTGGTAACTAAAATTTGCTAGTCAATTTTTGAACTTATACTTGCAACTATAGTTATTAGACTTATCCAAGTGGGAGACTGTTGGATTAGGTGTCTAAACCCATAACTATAATTGGTATGTATTTGAATAGATAGTAGCAATGTCCTTTTGGGTTGCCTTTAACCTGACAATGGAATAGGATAATTGTTGGAGAGAGAAGAATGATTTATTAATTTATTACTTGGTTAATACATTAATTTGAAATCAAGATATATGATTTACTAATGTATTATGGATATAATATATTGATTAGAAATCATATTGTTTAATTAATATTTAATCAAAAATTAATTTGGAATTAATTTTAGGATTAAAGGAATTAATTGAAACTGTAGGGACTAAAGGTGACAATGTTCAAAAGTTGAGCATTGAAGCATTCTAGAACCTCCCTTAGAGGTGGGGAAAAAAATCTAGAGTGTCCTAGGGTTTCCTTGGGCTCGAAGGGTGTCTTGGAAGCCTTAGGGAGGAAGTTAAGGGATTAGGGTTATCTAAGATACATTTGCCTTATCCTAAACCTTCCTTATCACCTATAAAACCCCCTATAGGGTTGGATTTCGAAAAAAAGGACTCTCCAAGAGAGGCTTAGAGCTGAATTTTCCACTTCCCTTCTCTCTCCATAGTAATCCTTGGTTGCTAGGTTTGTTTGTGAGCCATTAGAGGCGCGACACTTGTAACGCTTGCTACCAACGTTCAAGATCTTCAAGGGTTTGATTGTTATTACAATATAACAATCAAGATATGTATCCTAACCCTAATTATATGTTAATTTAGAAAATTACATGTGCCTCCTAGGGTTTTCTAGTTTTGTGTTCAATGCTTGTATGTTTAATAGTGAAAAACATAGATCCTCAAATTAGGGTTGCATGCACACATAGGATTGTTTGCTATGTATAAAACCCATCAATTAAATGTATTTAATCATATATAATTGAATATGATAAAGAACAATTATTGAATGGATAATGCGATAATGAATATTCTCCACATAAATCATATGTAATTCAATAATTATTCTTGTGTATTTAAATACATATAATCACATAAATCATATGTGATTAAATACATATAATATCTAATCACATATTATTTAAATATAAAAGATTCTTTTTTGAATTTTCGATTCAATAATTTTCTCATAGGATTATATGTATTTAATCACATACAATTAATATGGACAAAGACCAACTTTTGAATCAAGAATGCAAAAAAATCTCACGCTCATAAATCATATGTGGTTTGATGCATAAAATCACATGTGATTAAATACACGAGAACAAATATTGAATCGAAATTGTAAAATGAATATTATCCATATAAATCATATGATTAGATACATAAATCTAACCATATATGATTAAATAATGAGAACAACTATTGCCTCGACAAAGCAAAAACAAATATATGTGATTAGATACATATAATCATATGTGATTATATATATATATATATATATATATATATATATATATATATATATATATATATCTTATATAGACAATATTTTTTTTCATGTTTTCAATTCAATAATTTTTCTCATGTATTTAATCACATGTGATTATATGTATTTAATCACATATAATTAATATGGACAAAGAGCAACTTTTGAATGGTATACAAAAACAAATCTTATATACATAAATCACATGTCATTAAATACACGAGACCAAATATTGAATGGAAAAAACAAAAACTTATCGTGCCCATATAAATCATATGTGATTAGATACATATAATCACATGTGATTAAATACATCAACAACTATTGTATCGAGAACGCAAAAATGAAACTTGTCCATATAAATCATATGTGATTATATGTATATAATTACAAATGATTTATGTGGATAAATTTTCATTTTTGTGTTCTCTATTCAATAGTCGTGCTTGTCTACTTAATCATATGTGATTATATTTGTCTGATGATAAATAATTTATATGGACAAAATTCGTTTTTGCATATTCCATTCAATAATGTTTCACATATTTTTTGATTATATGTCTTTATTCACATATGATTAATGTGGGAACAATTTTTTTTTTACATTTTTGATGCAATAGTTGTTTCATGTATATAATCATATGTGATTATATATATATATATCTAATCACATATGATTTATATAGACACGATTCTTTTTGTTCAGATAATTCACATGTGATTATTATATGAGAATATTATTTAACAACATGTGACTAGATACATAAAATCACATGTGAGTATATACACACGAATGACTATTGAATCAAGAATGTTAAAACAAATCTTTTCCAAATAAATCACATATGATAAATACATACAATCATATGTGATTAAACCCAACATCTACTACATACCTACCACTGCTACCCACCACCCAACACCAACCACCTATCATTACCCAATACTGCCCACCACCCATTTCAATCAAATTTGATTCTTTTCATGTGTTCAGTAAAATGTGATTATATGTATTTAATCACATGTGATTAAACATCATTCCAAAAAAAAATCACATGTGATTAAACCCTTTTATCATATACAAATTTTTATGGACAATAATTATTTTAGAGTTTTCGATTAAATAGTTGGTCTAATGTATTTAATTCGCAATCCAAAGTAGTTGTTAGTAATGAAATAAACAACGAAATAGAAATGAAAAATAAATGGGCTTACCCAAGAGAAACAATTTTTGTTGAGTGTTTCTACCCGTTATGTATTAAATCTGTATGAAGTTTGTAAATATGTACGAGGAAAAAAAATCATATGAAAATATACAATACTAAAGAACAAAAGTATACAATATATTTGGTTCCATGGAATCAAATGATAAAAGAATGGAATAGCTCATTACATAACATTATTATGTTGATTGGTTTGTACAAAAGCAATGAGTTTTCATATCATTTTCTATATAATATATATATATATATATATATATATATATATATATATATATATATATATATATATATATATATATAATTTATTTCAATTTCATATAATATTTAATAATATTGAATTTTCTATATGGAATAA
This sequence comes from Lactuca saligna, assembly GCF_052625555.1. NCBI lineage: Eukaryota > Viridiplantae > Streptophyta > Magnoliopsida > Asterales > Asteraceae > Lactuca > Lactuca saligna. Next base: position 191,773,861 of record NC_136418.1, on the reverse strand, counting down.
AAAATAAACCCTAAAAAAATTACGTAATCCTAAATAAAAAAAGAAAAATTAAATTCTATGGTAATTATTTAAAAAATATAAAGACATTTAATTGAAATTTTGAGTTCTTTAAAAGAATTTATATAAAAATTAATTAAGTTACAAATTATCACTCCAATGAAAAACAACCCTAGGCATGACTTGAAAACCAGTTAAATTGATGGAATAAGGAATCACATTCCTTTCGGAATGGTCATTCTTTCCATTAGGCAAAACTAATAATTGTTTTCATTCCAAAGGAACGAACCATTCCATTCCTTCACTAATTCTCTCCTACCAATTACTACATTACAAAACCATTCCATATGAACCTTAACGTAATAAGTCTGACATCCATTACGAAGAAAAGAAAATGTTGATTTGCACTCTGTCTCACCATTGATGCAAAAGATTAAACCAATTCAACGTGATTATAAGTCAATTCTGTTTAGACTAGTACATACAATTATCAGCCAACTTTTTAACCACATTTTAAATAAGCATCCTAACCATTCACATACCACCTATTTTTACCTAATCATTCACAAATTCCACACTGCAGTTTCAGCAACTAAGTAACTTGCACAATTCCACCTGATGTATGCATGGATGAACCAAAATAATATTAAAAGATTTGACAAATGGGTATATATAATAATGTTAAGTTGAAAAAAATCGTAAATGTGATATAAAATCGAAAAAGAAAAATCAGAATAGTGTAAATAACAAATCAAATTAATGGTGATCTTAATTACCAAACAACGATAACTGAAGCATAACAGACTTTCAAATAGACGATGACAAAAAAACATTTTCAAGAATTCCATTTTCACTTGTTCTCACTTGTTCTTATGAGCAGGAAATGAATTTTTACATATGGAAGATCAAAAGAGTAGATTCATCATTATTAGGATGACAAATAACACCTTCCCAAGCATCCCAATTAGTTGTAGCACAAGGATTACCATTCTTTTATCAATGTAATGACTCTTTTAGTGCTTGCATAACATTAGCTGTAAAAACAAGTCATCACAGTTTATAAACAACAAATTATTGCTTTGTTATCAATGTAATGTAATCGTGAATATGTAGAAGAAATACATCCATGAACTCGTAGTCTCGTACCTTGCTCAGGTATAGTCATTACATCAACTGGAACGATGTCATAATTTTCAAGCCCACAAAGCAGATGTGATCCACTAAGATGTACAAGCTTCACAATCAACAGAGTACTACTCAAATTCTTAGCTACATAATGATAACTATACGCATTGAAACCCCCAAGTTCTTTGAATATGTTGAATCTGGTAACATTTTCATCATTTATGATCATGTCTAACACCCTTTCCCTTTTTGATTTACGCTCACATCAATTTCAGCAAAGTGAAGCCAAACTAATAATCAAGCTTTGCATCCACATGCAATTCGTATTCCAAATTTCATGTTCCTGTCAAGGTCACGACAAAATCGTATAATTTTGCTGGAAAATAGTCGATCAGAATTTAACATCGGTGTCGTTACTAAACCTTGCCCCCCACTAGTACAAATTGCAAGGCAATCGACCATAATTCAAGAGAATTGAAGAGTTGTTACCGGTCAAAACGGTGTCATACGAAACTAGATCAATTTGGATAAGCTCTAGAGAACAGTTTACTGGAGGATCAATAACAATGTTGTAAAACACACGTCAACGTCACCATCGGAAGTAAAAAAATAAAAGCTCCAAGTGCTGCTCAAGTTAGTTTCAACACAATCGATAAAAAACACCTCATCCTTTGTTTAATTTCTTAATATGCCATGAATTTCATCGTTCCAACTTTATTCATATGTTATCAGGTTTTGAACCCTAACCAATGCAATGGAGATTAGGGTATATGGTGGTGGAGATGGTGGGGTTCTCACCGATGCTTATCAGAGAAGATAAGGGTTTATGGTGGTGCAACTGATGGTTGAAGGCAGCAACAAAGTGGTGGTGAGGTGTATGTTCTGGTGCTTCGATGGTATACAGTGAAATAGACATTCCGGTAAGGTTCATTTGGAAAAAGAAATGGAAATTTGCGAATATACCCTTGACTTCATTAAAAGCTAGGCGACTTGAAATTTTGTTCTCATGTTCTCAAACGTAATGTGTGTGTGTGTGTGTATATATATATATATATATATATATATATATATATATATATATATATATATATATATATATATATATATATATATATATATATTTGGCTTTTGAATAACGCGGACAATTAATTTCTATACATATCCTAGTAGTGGAAACAAATGTTTTGTTTCAGCTTCAAATAGTTCAAAGAATATTTAATGAACTCGTAATCCAAAGAAAATATTAAATCAAATACAAAGGAATATTATTTATAGCACAAGATGGTACTATGCGACTATGTTTTGCAACGTCCGTTAACCTTATATCCAAATAATTAACATGCATAAGTTTCGCTCTTTCATGTTTATTTTTTAATTCAACACCTATATATAAATCGAAAAATATTTTTTTTCAAGTGTTAATTATTAGAGAGATTAATTACTCAGATAAACCAGCTAAGAAAGCAACTCCGGTAGAAGGCAACCAGGACGACCCATATATAAACTGTGCAACGGTGAACCGGCTGGCCTCGACGGTGGTGGTGATAACACGATACCCCGGCCAGTTGACCCGTTGCCCGATGGCGCCACCTGGCCCGTAATTCATGTACTCACCGTAGTAGAGTGTATCAAGCGCGAAGGTTGCGTTCCATTCGAGCCAACCCCGAGGGTGAATGTGGTCCCCCATGTAGGATAACATGTACACCGTCCGGGAAAACAGCTTCCATGGCCGCCCAAGATACGTCTGGAAACTAGCCTTGGATGCCTCCAGATCCGGTTGGGCGAGGAGGCGGCAAGCATGGATTGAAATCCCGGTGTTTTGATTTGGGTCTTTTCGGTTTTGGGCGGTGATGGTAATCTTTTGGAGGGGCATGGGCTTTCGGGCGTACATGCTGCAGTTTTGAAAGACCACCGCGGCGTTTCCAAAGATGAAATCGACGGTCCCGTAGATGTCGCATTCACGGAAGAATTGGCGTTGGGAGTGAACGTACAACGTGTCTTGGTATCCGATGATGTTGCAGCGGTACACCACCGCGTGGTCTGCACCAACTCTTAGTGCTACGGCTTGGTGCTTCGCAGGGCCGGCGTAGTTCTCGAATGTCATGTCCCTTGCTATGAAACCAGCGCCGGTCGCCGCTGTTTTTCAAATTATTCAATTAACACAACACACGTCAGCAATCTTATGATCGGTTACACAGGTGGTTTTGTGTTTCAAAACATTATAAACAACTATAATTTAATACTTAATATAAAAAATATAAACAACTATAATTTAATATAAAATATAATTTAATAACAGAAGTTTTTTTATTTATTATTATTTTTTTTTGATGTATTTCAAAACTAATATGATCGGTTACACATGTGGTTTTGTGTTTACTTTAAACTAATTAAGAATGTGCTTTTTGACTAATGATTTTTTAATTTCTTTTTTTATGTGGCAAATAAGTCATATACATTTACTAGTTAGATTAAACTTTCATCCTGTTGTACAGTGTCAGAGTGGGGTCAGCAAGTTTGTGGCTGTCTTCCTTCCAATTAATTTACTTAAGTTAAATGGTGTGAAATGGCATATTTAAAAAATACAAAACAAAACAAAAACAAAAAACTTATAATATCAAAAGAAAAAAAAAAGTTGTAATTAACTTGTAGACTTACTACTCCACTACCGACAATCCCATTAAATCAAACAACACACCTTCATGTAAAAATTGTGAGTGTGTAAGAACCAAAGTTGATAATTACCAATTACACTTAAACCATTTATATACTTAATAAAACGAAAAACATATAATTCAATTATATGTTTTTCTTAAAAATAATAATAAAAAAACAAAGTATTGGAATGGATAGAAGAGTAGATGGGGAGGTGGGTGTTGATGATTATGATTTGAATTTGAAATACCTTGACCATATGGACTTACTTGCATTGCATTGGATACCCATGACCCCCAACAAGTAATGTGACTCCATTAATATTCTTGTTTTTAATTTCTAGCCTCAGGTTTTCTTTAATAATGAAAATACAAACCAAAAAAATAATAAAATTACAAAAAACAATCATAAGATTTTATGATATTATATTAAATTGATATGTTTAAAAATCAAATTCCCAAAAGAGAAAGTCAATAGGGTTATAGTCATTGAAAAAGTCATTAGGGCAAAAGGGTAATAATCGCAAAATTCTTGGATTATCCTTGATTTGGAAAGAAGTAGCTTTTCCCTTTTACCTTTTTGCACAAAAAGAGGAGGGTAATTTAGTCAAACGAGTAGAGGAGATTAACATGTGAAGATAAAAACGACAAAAAGGGAAACGGGGATAAAAGTGGAAAAAAGGAATATTTACCGAAAGACGCGGTGTGGAAAGTTGTGACATTGTTAGCCACTACACTTATTCCTCCTGTAATGACGGTTTTGCCCTTCCCATCCCCTATGAACATCAAATTCGTTTTCTTCCTCCCTACCTTCAAATTATTCTCTTCATATCTGGCATTCTCAAAACACAAAGATGAAACGTTAGCATCAAAGGCAATTTTCAAATTTACTTTTTAGCAATTTTGCGTTAATAAAAATATCATCATAAATATATGATGATGACCCACGTCCTATTCTTAATTAAATTGGTTCGTTATAAAAGTACTCGAGAGAAATTGGAACGCGACATATTTTCCATTCCAATTTCAACATCATATATATCCACCAACATTCGTTAATTATATCTATTTTCACATAGTTTTTTTATATAGTTATCGATTTTATATTGAAACAAAAACGCCACAATTAGTCAAAACTCAAAAGGAAGCAAGTTAATCAACTAGATCTTATTGCATAATTATTACCTTACGTAACAATATTTCTCTAATCTTTTTGCATCCAACACAAAGGAACCATCATTAAGTTTTAACGTGATATCAATCACATTTTATGAGAGTATTTAAAGTCCAACCTTTTCATTTAAAAAAAAAATTATTCTTGTCCCCACATTTTGTTTGTTGGGTACGTCATTCAGTTCTCTATAAAATAAGTTACCAATTACCACTATCATTATTAATAAAATTAAGCTTAAGAGGATATATAATTCCTAATATCACCATGTAGCGAAATGCTAATAACTACAAATGCATGTGATTGAACATAAAAAAGGAAATAATGAAATGACGCGTTTTACCTAAAAAGTGATTTGGAAAATTACCTTCCTGCCTTCACGTAGATTATGATCCGGCGGCTACTATATTCAGGCGCTTTCTTTATCGCCTCCATGATCGTTTTACACGTCCCATTGCCGTCCTTCGACACCACTATGTCGGCTTGAATGGCGGCCACCGGCGACTGCAGCAACCTTCTCTCCTTCCTACCCAACCACTTCGGAAACGACATTAACCTCCTACGCCGGTGCTGTATCGGAACTCCATTGAAATCATCACCGTCGCTCGCCGCCGCGTATATCGCCAAACAATTGCTCACCAGCTGCGACAAGTCCTTTAGCTTCTCCTCCATTTGCTTTTTCACGTACCCGTTTTCCACCTCCGACAACCCTTCCGTACACGTGTCCTGGTTCGTGAGCGCAGCGCTGAGCCACGTCATCACGTCCTGTGTTGACCCGACGCGCTGCTGCCCGTTTTTGCCACCGACACCGACAGACGGAGCCACCGAAAACAGTGAACGTGAAAGCTGGTCCACGGAGTCTTCAAGAAGTTCGAGACAGTCCTCATACGCCGATCGTACACGTGTGTTCATCTGAACATTACTAATCCCGGCTGACGTGTACAACGCCTTTCCGACGCGCTGCAGCGTCATGTTCACCGAAATGTGGATCATGTCTTTGTCTGACGCACTCAGTGATCCCGGAAAATCCAGAAGCGACTTCATACACAGATTCTGGTATCGTGTCCGACCACAAACTCGTGACATGGCTTCCGTCGGCCGGGGGTGAATTATTGACTGAGATCCTCCTTCTCCTCCTCCGTGGGGTTTAGTTCGGAGACGCATCACCAAACCCACCGACACCGCCGACGCGACAATGAGGGTGAATGCAAAGATGAGAAGCAGCTTTATTTTTGAACTAGAGTTGGTTGTTGACCCTGAAGATGAGTGGATGGAGTAATCCCTTGGCCTTAATGGAGTATCAGGTCGGTTCTTTCCCGGCTGGTACTTGCCGAGCCTGCCGTACTCCATGTTTAATTTCAGATGAGAATCGATCGAAAGTAGTGATGATGGTTAAATGAGTGAAGTGATTTTGGTGTGTGTGTGTGTGTGTAATGTGTATATAAACTATAAACTATATATATGTATATGGGGCGGCAGTAGTAGTAATACCAATGGCAGTAGCAGCAGTTGTTGTGAAGTCGATGTCTGAGGGCTTAGCTGGTGGCAACTACTGGCACCCAATTATCCATTCCCCTGTTTACCTTTTTTTTGCCGTATTGTTTTTTCTTGTTTACTTTTTTATCGGTGACAAAGATTATATTCAAATATAATCGATATAAGTACTAAATCATTCCGCTCAAATAAGTGAATTAGCAAAGGTATTAACGGTATCAGACATTTTCCTTGTTTTGTAAGGCTGAATGTTCAATTTTCGCCATAGATATAAGTGTAGATTAGAAGTAATTTAATAGTAAATTATATTTACCGTTCAAAAAAACTACAAATAAAAAATAACTGAACTACTAGATTTCAATATATTTGAATTCAAATAAGGGATAATGATTTGAAATGGTAATAGATTTTTGATTTTATTCACATTTAGTAACTAAACTTTTTTTCATTCTCTATTTGTCATTGAACTATTGAAACTGTTCACATTTTACCTTTATAACCGGTTGTTAACCGGTTATAAAGGTAAAATGTGAACAATTTCAATAGTTCAGTGGCAACTAGAGAATGAAAAAAAGTTTAGTGATTAAATGTGAACAAAATCGAAGTTTATAACCGGTTCTTATTGTATTATGTTTAACAAATTATGTATTTTTGTTAAATTTAACAAATTATGTATTTTTGTTAAATTTTAACAACATTTGTTGATGAAAAAATCTATGAAATAAAAAAAACAAAACCCCGAAAAAGATATAAAAAACGAAAAACGAAACCAATATTATATGTATATGTTTTATGTTATAAAACTATGCAATATTATATGTATAAAAATTATCCTAATATAGTATATATGAATTTTGTGTTATAAACAAGGTTCTAAAAAGCTCGTCATGGCTCCGTCATGGCACGCCACGACTCCAAGACTTGCACCTGCCGCCAAGCTTTGCCAAAACGTCACCTTAACTTATATATGTGTATAAAAATGAATAATAGTTGAAAATACATATAAAAATATTAATTATATAGAACATTGTCGACTTAAGTCACGTCTTACAAACATCATGACTCGTCAATGCTCGGAAAAGCTTGAGGCTTGACATTGCCGTCAAGTCATGTCTTACATTATTTAGAACATTAGTTATAAAATTATGCAACATATAAATTGACATACATTAAATCATATATGTTGTTTATAAAAGAATACATACATACAATAATATATATATATGTTGTTATACTCAACGTATTGACATACATTATATTAGTATATTTACTATTAAAAATGATATCGAAAATGAAAGTTAAGTTGTTTAGAATTTAGACGTTTTCAATTTATCCGGACAATTAATTTATATTTGAGATTGTATTTTCTTAAAAATTTTGAATAATTATTGAAATTTATGATTATTTAACTAGACATGTAGAGTTAAGTAAAATTGTTAACATGTTTTATGAAGTATTGCGTCCAAACCACCCCATCCATATTACCTTTACAAAAATATTTTTTTAGAGAAAAAATAGCTATATACTTAATAATTAAAACGACGCTGTTTTTTTTTTTTTTTTTTTTTCTTTCAAAAAATCACTTATAATTTTAAAAGGTTTTAAAAAACAATTTATATTTAAATAACTATTCTAAAATATAAGGTTTTTAAGTTTTTTTTTTCTTTTGAATACAACATAATTTCTTGTCATCAAACACAACTTCTTAATAGTTATGAGTGAGATTGACTCATTTTTTTTAGAACCAAAATCAGATTGGAAATTTTGGATTTTTATTTTGGAAAATACCAAACCATTGTTTTTTATTTCGGTTTCGGTTTTTCATTTTTTAAAATATATATTTTGGAGTTTTTATTTTTTTATTTCATAGATTTCTTTATCAACAAATGTTGCTAGAATTTAACAAAAATAAATAATTTGTTAAAACATAATACAAAATGAGTTTGTTCACATTTAATCATTGAACCTTTTTAGAGGGAAATGAACTTTCGATTTTATTTACATTTAGTCATTAATTTTTTTTTTCATTATCCATTTACCACTGAACTATTGAAACTATTCACATTTTACCCTTATGATCGGTTAACTATTGAAATTGTTCACATTTTACCCTTACGGCCGGTAACAACCGGTCACAAGGGTAAAATGTGAATAGTTTCAATAGTTCAGTACCAATAGACAATAAAAAAAGTTTTGTGACTAAATGTAAACAAAATCGAAATTCTGTTACACTTTCAAGTCATTATTGCTTCAAATAATAAATACTTTCGTTAACATATATTTCAATATATTTGAATTCAAACTAGCGGAAAACCCCAAGCTTCGTCTCAAGCCGTTTTGGGCCGTTTTTTGTGTTTTTTTTTAAAGAAAAAAATATAAATGTCTAAAAGAAAATGTCATAATGCTAGCAGATGTGCTTAGGAATAATATTGGTAGAGGCACCAAATAGAGAATGTTATAATACTAGCAGATGCGTTTAAGGATAATATTGGCAGATGCGCCTAATAGTGAATATCATAATCCTGACAGAGGTGCTTAAAGGATAATGTTGGCAGATGCGCCTTCTGTAGCAATGGAAGTTTGTGCTAATTCCTTAGGTCAATCCTTAGGAATAAATTAAGGAAGGATAGTTGATTAATAGGGTAAAACTTTAAGAAATAAAGAAGATAATAGGGATGGGTAATTGGGTTGATTGTTTGATGATTAAATATAATAATTATATTATTGTGGGTCGAAAACCCTATATACTCACCAGGCTCACAAGCCTGACTCACTCAGTTTTCTTTGTATCACAAGTATCAATACGAAGACATATTTCACTGAGAGATTTAAAGGAGATGTAAACCATTAGTGTAAATAAATGTATTATGTTTATGTGTTTGTATCGAAAGATGACATCCGAGGTTTTGTTATATAATGAAAATACATTCTCTTTGAGAAACGTTTTGATAAATTCTTATCATATTTGGTTTTGGGAACAAATTCCGCAACTGTTTTCTTTAAAAGATTACTCTGATTTTAAAAACAAGCATAAATAAATCGATCTTTTCTGATCGTGAAATTGGGGATGTCACGTTATTATTATTATTATTATTATTATTATTATTATTATTATTATTATTATTATTATTGTTATTATTATTATTATTATTATTATTAAAAAAGAAACCACCGACTACACCATCATCATCACCGATCTCCTCCCTCACAACACCACTATCCCCTCTGATTTCCTCCTTCACAATATCACCACCACCACCATCGATCTCCTACCCCAAAATACCACCTCCACCACCAGACTACTCCCCACAACCTATTTGTAATGTCTGTAGACCATGACTAGTCAATTTAGAGATAATGAGCATCAAAAATGACTTTGTGATAACAGATTATTTAGAATGAATAATCTTAACAAATTTGTAGTTGTCGTGACAAGGATTCCGGATATATAAAGAATGCCGAAATCCGAGTTATAACGAAGAAGTTATGAGTTGTCGAAGTTTCGCGACAAAACCGGCACGATACGGCGCGACGTAAATAGTGAATTTACGATAGAGCGATATTTGGCCTTAGAGATCTAAACGAAAGTCGTAGAATACATTAAACCGAGAGTGTGCATAAAAAGAACGTCTAAATCTGACTTCGTATGAGGAAATTATGATTTTTCTAAATTTCATCTTAGCAGTATGCAGTTTGAAGTTCGAATGAGATCGAGTGGTTTCTGGTCGAAACAATCTAAACGAGAATCAAAGATCTCGTTAATAGTAGTTTAATGGTAAGAATACAGACGAGAACGGACGACAGATGAAGAAGTTATGATTTAGTAGCGGACTTTTCCTGTCTCGGCCTATTAAAAATAATATAACAATAATAAATTCAAAATTAGCCGACGAAGTCTAAATGCTAGTTGTAGAGCATAATTTCACCTATGCGTAGATATAAAGAGCGTCAAAAACGGAACTCGTATGCGAAATATATGAATTTCTGAAGTTTGGGGCACGAATCCCAACCCTGTGTCAGGGTTCACGACGTTAACTCAGTGATGTGACCCTTCTGAGCCTAGCAGACCCAAGTTGCGACTACGCACCTGATGACGTCCAAGGTAACGGCATGAACAAGTGGTTCACGACATGAAATCTGAAAATTTATCCCTATAAATAGAAACCAAAGGCAACCGGGTTTGGTTGCCAATTTCTCAACCTCTCTCCTACTCTACTCATCTTTAAGCCTTCTTTTAACCCCTCGAAGGCTCGGTATCATCCTGATATCTGAAGCGAGTCCCAACGCTCCGAAGATCCTGAGAAACAGAGTTGTCGAGGCGAAGCTCTGCCCGCGAGAAGCCCGATATGTGAAGATACCCCAGTTTCATCGAAGAATACTACTTTACAAGCCGTAGTGTTGTCCGAGCATCGTCTAATCAAGTGAGTATGTAGTTACTTTCTTCTAACACATAGATATGAAGTATTTGCTATGAAATACGTGATATGTGCTTATACATTGTTTGTTTACTTGAGATATACGTTGAATGAATGTTTCATATAGATTTTTAAATGGTTTAAATTGAATATGTATTTGCATCTACAAATATGTTGGGTAGGAGATGGGTAGATGAAATAGTTGATGTGAGACGAAATGATAAAAAGTTTTGATGATATCAATGTTCTAGTTAACTAGTGGAATAAAGATGGTGACCACAGACTGTTCTAAACAATCAAATGAAAAGTTAACAGGTTCGTAACCTGTAGGTATTTTTGAACTCAATGTGTTCATTAGGTATTTTTGAAATCAATGTGTTCATTAGGTATTTTTGAACTCTATGTGCTCACTTGGTATTTTTGAACTCAACGTGTTCATTAGGTATTTTTGAACTCTATGTGTTCACTTGGTATTTGTGAACTCAACGTGTTCATTAGGTATTTTTGAACTCAATGTGTTCCTCAGGTATTTTTGAACTTTATGTGTTCACTTGGTATTTTTGAACTCAACATGTTCATTAGGTATTTTAGATCAACGTGTTCATTAGGTATTTTTGAACTCTATGTGTTCACTTGGTATTTTTGAACTCGATATGTTCATTAGGCATTTTTGAACTAGATGTGTTTACTTGGTATTGTTGAACTGACTGTGTTCACTAGGTATTTTAGAACTAAGTGTTCACCGGATGTTTTGAATTACGTTTTCACCAGATGTATGAACCACGAGCAGCAATGAACTCTGTGCCAATTCCTTAGGTTAATCCTTAGGAATGAATGAGTGAAGGATTGTTGATTCTTAGTGTAAATCCTTAATATATAAAGGAGATAATAGGGATGGGCAAGTGGGTTGATTGTTTGATAAATGATTATAATAATTATATTATTGTGGGTTGAAAACCCTATATACTGACCAGACTCCTACGCCTAACCCACTCAGTTTTGTTTGTGTCACAGATTTCGATACAAAGACATATTTCACTGAGAGATTAAAGGGATGTAAATCATTAGTGTAAAATAATGTAAGTTTTGTTTATGCTTATGTGTCTTTATTGACCAGGATATCCCAAATGTTTTAAAATGAATAAATTGAATTTCTTCGGAAATGCTTTGATAAAGAATTTATCATTTTTTCTAGGAAGAAATTCCGAAACACTTTTAATCAAAGGATTACTCTGATTTTATAAAACAAAGCATAAAAAATTGGTCTTTTCAGTCCGTGAATTTGGGGATGTCACAGTTGGTATCAGAGCATTAATTTAAGCGAACTAGGAGTTTGTAGAAAATTTCTAGACTTAAACTTAGAATGCTAAGTAATGATCATGCGGAGTGTGTCTAAAATATGTTAGGTAGTACACCTAAATTGACACAAGCGCTATTATATTTTAGGAATGATTCCTAAAATGCTTTTTATGTGCTAAATGTTATATGTTTGCCATATATGATGTTATTTGTTCGGATCTATGGTCTGTTGCCAACTAGATCTGGTAACCTTATGTGTTTAGGATTCTAAGCGTACGACTATGGTATTAGAACTAGCATGTAAATGTTTCGGAATGATAAGGATGATTTGAATATCTATCATGAATGAGGATCTAAATTCACCTTATTCAGTTTATAGATAAAAAATGGCGAGAACCAGAAGTGGAGTTGGGAACGCGAACAGGAATCAACCACTTGTGGTTGAGTAAGCACCTGTTGTAGCAGCAGCACCTGAGCCAATAATGATGGTCGGAAAGCTGATGCTGATTCAGATGATGTTGGATCGTTAAATGGAGGAAGACAAGGCGTTTGCCTCAGCAGAATCGTGAAGAACTTACCATGCTTGTCGAATAGCCCGAAGTGAATGAAGGGCAATCGGAAGGAGGAAATTTCAGTCGATTTGTTGGTCAAATTGAACCGCTTGCAAGTACAAGGACTTTATGACTTGCAAGCCGTCAACTTTCACTGGGAAAGAAGATCCGATCGGAGTTATGGATTGGATCTCGGAAATGGAGCTAACATTCATGACATTTGGTTGCAAGGGCAAGCTACAAACCATATTTGCAGTAATTCAGTTCAGAGGTGGTGCTGTTCACTGGTGGAACTCTCTGGGGAAGACCATAAGCCCCAATGATCCACTTCAACTAACTTGGGTAGAATTCTTGGTGCAATTCAAACAAAAGTCCTGCTCCACTCAAAATCTGCTAGAGCTAGAGAACTAATTCCTGACGTTAAAGAAGGACAACATGTCCATTGATGAATATACCAATACCTTCACAGACAAGATGGAGTTTGCTTTGCTTATTGTCCCGAACGAGCTAGAAAAAATAGTTAGGTATGCAAAGGGACTACCATGGGAGTACACTGTGCTAGTACACCATGCACCTACCCTGGAGGCAACCATATGGGCTGCCAAGTCTGTCGAAGAAATGATCAAGGGTAGAACCGCCATCAAGGTTGAAGTTGGCTAGAAAAGAAAGTTTGAAGGATCCCCACGGTCCGGCGAGAAGAGAAAATCCTTGAAGTCTAGTTCGAAGAAGTTCGAAGGAGAGGGAGATGAAGCAAGATGGTGCGATAAGTGAAAGAAGAAACACTTGGTAAATTGTGGCGAGGAGGTGACATGTTTCAAGTGTGGAAAGCATGTGCACTACGCCAATGAGTGTGCATCTAGTAAGAAAGTGTGTTATGAATGTAACGAAAAAGGGCATAGCTCGATCAATTGCCCAAAGAAGAATGAACCAGCAAAGCCAAAGGCAAGAGTATTTCAGATGATCCATGACGAAGTAGATGAAAATGCAAGGAATCAAGAATAAGGATTTCATATCCAAAGATCAAGTTATGAAGTAGCAATGTGAATAGTAACATGTGGTGTAGCCTATTAAAGGCATAGTATAGGGTGAATTTGAACCTTTGTGTAATCTTTTCAAGAATTAATTTAAACCCTGGTTTTGTTATTTGATGTGTTTCATGATTGTATGAATTATGTATGCTGACTTGGTCGACTGTGAGACAATACTTAAGACGAGTATGAGTAGGTGTGAATGGTAGTAGAGGCCTATACTACCGGAAGCACAGGACTCACACTTGGATCAGGGAAAGTCACAAGGTTACCAAGAAGCTAGTGATTGATTCCGTTTTATTCAGGTATGTCATTATCTTTGTTTCGGTAATGACTAGTAGAATGATTGTTATTCCGACCCTAGTGGTCATATCAAATTGAGTCTGACTATGATGATTTTGTTACGTGGTTCCGAGAACCGAGTTCGATGTAGCATTTGACTTAAGTCAGAAGATTGAAATCAATGCGATCATTGGTATCACGCTCGTTATTAATGAAGTTTATAGCTGGAAATGCTACATGATAAAATGTGGTTACATCGCATTATAATATGAGGGAAGGTATATTCCATTTTGGAATTTAACTCTAAAAGACCTGAGTCTAAGCGTTGCATCATTCGATGAAAGGTTATTAAAGCACGACCCATCGGTCTATTACAATAGATAAAGAAAAGTATTTATCCTAAGAAGAAGAAGGAGTCCACAATAAGGACTTATTTTGTAACTTGCATGTTATGATTGAAAGTCCAACATAGTACGAAAAGCAGATGCAAGATTGAGCATCGTCTGCAGTCACGAAACCCTAGAGTTAGATACTCTTTCGAGGTAACATAGAAGTTACGGTTATTACCTAGGATGAAGAGATAATGATATGTGCATATTTAGTGTGTATTAAGTGTAGTATTTATTCATATATTAGCTAAATTGTTGCATATTATGGACAAAAGGTACTTAAAAGTATTAAATTGTGTTTTTCAGTCCAAAGATGAAGCTCGGAAGCGAAAGGAAGCAAGAGAAGCGGTTAAGAGCTCAAGAGTGGAAAGAAGAAAGAAGACAACCAAAATAAGGCTTCTACTCGTCGAGTTATCTCTTGACTCGACGAGTCCGGTCGCGGATTCAGAAAGATAAGCATTCGGAAGTCAAGACAGTTATCAGGTTACGACTAATGTGAGAGGGACTCGACGAGTCGCTATATGACTCGAGGAGTCGGTATGCATATATAAAGATAACTCTTTAATGCGAAAAGGGGAGAATTCTGGGAAGTTTCAGAGGTGTTAAGCTGCGAATAAGAAGCCAGAAGAACCCTAGGAGTCGACCAAAGAAGCTAGAATCCAATTCCGGGAGTAATTGAGGCGTAACTTCATCATTCTACTTAATTCTTTTGTTTTGTCAATATGATTAAGCAACTTGAACTTATTTGTTTGCTGTTATTCACCTTAGTTATGAACTAATTTCTTTATACTTCTGTTTGGGGATACAAAGTTGACAATATGGTTTGATTGATTGGTAGGATTAATTCTAAGTTGGTGATTAATTGTTATTTTAGCTTGCTAAAGAACCTTGTGTATGAATGATAATTTATTTTCTGTTAATAGGAAGATAGTTAATTAGCATGAACATCTATTAATTATCAACCTCATATGATAAGTGACCACTAAATCATATGTCTAGGATTAATGAATATGAAACTAGGATTAATAAGTAAATTGAGTAAATTCATGTGCAAGCTTGTAAGATGACTATTGAACAAGAGGTTAATTAAGAATAACAATTCAATTAGCTATTGCAAGTCTAACTTAACCCGAATAATTAATCTAGTAAATATAATTAAGTTAAGCAATTGGCCACTGTTTGAATTAGTTTATTTGCTAAGGATTAGGGTAGTGAACACAACTTAATCACTCGAATCGGTAACCAACGAAAGAATTAATCCATTGCACTATTACCTTAAAAGCAACCATAAAGTTAACCGAGTTGAACTAAACAGAAGTTTCTTTCCCATTATTGAATCTAGTTAATTTGTTCTTTTCTAGCCTTGCATTAGTTTTGTTTAATAAGTTTCTAGTCTTGTAAAACTAGAGAAAAACCCTTATTTGCTAAAGCAATTTAGATAGAATTAGTTTTTAATTTAATTTGCCGTTCCCTGTGTTCGATACCCTGCTTATTTAGCTATACCACAATTGATAGGTTCACTGCCTTTTGTGTGTTATTTGATAATTAAAGTAGGATTAAAACTAAGTGAGTTTTACACACATCAAGTTTTTGGCGCCGTTGCCGGGGAACGGTTCTAAATTAGCATTAAATTCTAATTCAATCAACCCTTTGTGTAAGATTCATCTTACGCAAAGTTAATTTCTGTTCAATTTTTGTTTAATTTCTTTAAAAAAAAAAAAAAAAAAAAAAAAAAAAAAAAAAAAAAAAAAACTGATTTTCACGTTAACTCGCCGAGTGCATTCGCCCCGACTCGGCGAGTCTGACGCTGAATCAGATTGAATTTTTGTTCTTTTTATGCGTTCTGTTTTGTTTTAAGTTGCAGTTAGTTCATGACCCGAGGATCTTCTACACCTCTAATTCCTCCTCTTGAAGATCCAGAAACCGCATTAAGAAGAAACAAGGGCAAAACCGTTGGAGAAACCACTTCTTCAAAGAACTCACCACTCAAAAACTTCAAATCCGTGTTTGGCAAGAAGAGGAGCAGCAAAGCAGGAGCATCCAGTGCGTCGTTGTCAACCGAAGATCCGATCCCGAAAGACACCGAATACGAGACCGAAGAAGAAAGCGAGCACACATCCGATATTGAAGAAGACTTAGCCACCGCAATGGCTAATATTGACGAGATCCCCATGGGGGAGTGGAAGAAAAGGATGCGTGATGACACCGGCCCGGGACTTGTGCAACCCGCAATCCCCGCTACCGCTACGTTCGAACTAAAGGGCCATATTCTCGCTCAACTCAAGGAGATACCATTTCACGGGAGAGATCATGAAGACGCCTATAAGCACTTAGATGAAGTAAATGACGTGGCGGATTACTTCAATGTACCTAATGTGCCCCGAGAGGTCCAGCTACTACGCATGCTTCCTGTCACGTTCAAAGGAGCTGCAAAGGATTGGTTGAAGTCACTCCCTCCCGGATCAGTTACTACATGGGCGAAAATGAAAGAAGAGTTCATAGATCACTTCTGCCCACCTTCCAAAATAGCCAAGCTAAAGAAAGCCATTGCCAACTTCGAGCAACAACCCGGCGAATCCCTATATGAAGCTTGGGAAAGATACAAGAGCCTACTTCGAAATTGCCCCCACCACGATCTCAATAGCCAACAAGAGGTCTCTATCTTTTATGATGGAGTGAATGTCACCACGAGGCAACTACTCGATTCACAAGGCCCACTCACTCGAAAGACACCTCGAGAAACAAAGGAGTTAATTGAAGAATTCTCTAGGCACTCTAGAGAATACCACAACCCGAGGAATGAAGTGAGTCGCGGAGCAGTAAATTCGGTAAACGATGGTATGGCGGCGGTGATAGCGAAACTCGATAGCCTAGACCGAAGAATGACGAAAATGGATCAAACGATCCATGCTATTAGAGTTGGATGTGAACATTGTGGCGGTCCTCATCTTACTAAGGAATGTGATCGAGATGAGAATGGAAATAAGAAAGCTCAAGTATGCTACTCCAGCGGCGATAGATATGATGAAGACTGGAGGAAACCGAAGAAGGAGTGGCTCCCATACGAAGAGTACAGAAAGGCTAAGGAAGAAAAATATAAGCAGAGGGAGAGGGGTTATTATCAAAAGGAAGAACCGGTGACGGACAAGAAGACGAACTTAGAAGACATACTTACAAAATTCATAAGCGCGTCCGAGAAAAGGCATAATGATCATGATGTGGAAATGCAAGAAACCAGAAACATGTTGAAGAATCAGCAAGCCTCTATTCTCAACATAGAGAAACAGCTGGGCCAACTTGCACATCAAGTAAACGAAAGAAGACCGGGCCAACTTCCGAGCGACACCCAACCCAATCCAAGGAACGAGAACGTGAGCGTTATAACCTCCAGCGGTGAAGAAGAATTGGCAGAAACACTAAGGGTTTCCAAAGGGAAGGCAGAAAAGGAAGAAGAACCAGAACGAGAAGAACTCGATCCGACTCGCCAAGTCACCAAAATGGACTCAACGAGTCCAGTCGGGAAGGATAAAAAAGCCAGTTTTCTGAAGACATACAACCCTCCTTTGCCATACCCATCCAGAGCCATTCCTTCAGAAAAAGTTCAAGCCTATAGAACCTTCATGGAGCATGTTAAAGCCTTACAAGTCAATATGCCATTCGTGGACACAATGCTCCAAACTCCCAAATACTTTAACTTGCTTAAGGGTTTGTTTGCTGCCAGGAAAAATCTTGCTGAAGTCGCGGAGATATTGATGAGTGAGCTACCTGAGAAGAAGGGTGATCCGGGTAATATAGTAATCCCGTGCCAATTTGGCAATGATGTTTCCACACGAGCTTTGGCTGATTCAGGGGCAAGCATTAATTTGATGCCCTATTCATTCTTTAAGAAGCTAAATTTACCAGCGCCAAAGCCGGTAAATATGAGAATCCATTTGGCAAATAAAACAATCATTCATCCACAAGGCATATGTGAAAATCTCCTTATCAAAGTAGACAAGTTTATCTTCCCAATAGACTTCGTGGTGGTGGAGATGAAAGAAGACCCCGAAATACCGATTATTTTGGGCAGAACATTCTTAAACACCGCATGTGCCCTAATTGACATATCCGAGTCTACTTTGACATTAAGAGTGGGTGATGAGTCGGTGATGTTTAAAGCTAATCCAGAGATCAAGCAAGAAGAAGAAAAGCGAGAAGAAATCTCATTTATCCAATTAGATGATGAGGTATTGCAAAAAGAGCTTGATATTTTATTAAAAGAAGACCCAAGTAAGTTCACGCTACACTCAGAAGAAGTTTCAGATGCTGACAAAGACTTGGAGGAGCTAGAAAAGCTACTGGAAGGAGCCGACTCAGACAACGATCCAGAATTGATGAAACCCGACCCGACTCGCCGAGTCGACATAATGGACTCGACGAGTCCAGTCGATTTGGAGAAAAACTTAACTCATGTTGATTTATTTGTTGACAGTTCTTCACATACCCTGGATTCAGTTACTGTTAGTGATTCTTTGGAAGAACGATCTGCAGAAAAAGTAAAAGGAATGGAGGTCCAACACGCCAACGTGGCATGCCTTGATACGATGCCATTTGGAAAAGAGTCGAGCACAAAAGAGAATGAAGCCATAAATGGAAGCGGAGCGGAAGCTGATCCCCAATTCACCACTAAACCTAGAGCACGGACCAATATGAAGTATGAAGTTATCAAATTTAAAGAAAAGGAGGTTCAAAAATTGGTGAAAAAGCATGGGTTGAAAAAGAAGAAGAGGAAAAGAGAGGCCCAACCAGCTGAGGATGATACAGCGAAAAAGAGAAGAGATGAATTGAAAAGGGCTTACAAGAAAAAGATTCACGCCTACAAGACTAAGTATAAACCGCAAAAAGTACGGCGCACATTCCCGATGCTTGAAGGCGACAAAACGTAAATGGGAAGGAGTCTAGCTAATGACTCCTCAAAAAGAAGCGCTTGGCGGGAGGCAACCCGTCGTTAGAGTTTGCTTTCTTTTACTCTTTAGTTTTTTTCATTTATTGTTTTTGTTTTGTGTTTTAATGTTAATCTTCCAAATCATCGAACTTGTCTGCTTAAGGGAGCACCTAGCTTAAGAGTGGGGTGAGAATATTTTGAATAAATAACAAAATTTCAAAAATTAGAAATGTTTTATAAACGACTCGCCGAGTCTGACCCTGACTTGACGAGTACATACTGATCTCAGAGAAATTTTAACTGCTCGCTGGGACTCGCCGAGTCTGACCCTGACTCGACGAGTCGAGCTTATTTACAGAAAAAAAAATAAACATTTTCGAAATTACTTTTACATCTAATAGGGTTTTAACCCTAAAAGTTCAATTTTCACATTACACTCGCCGGGTACACTTCTCTCTCAAGCATTCAAGACTTCTCCAACCTCTCTTCCAAATCTTCAAGAATTAAACTAAAAAGGTAACAACTTTCTTCTTGTTTTCTAGATAGAAAGTGATATTAAGGCCATCTACACTTGCAATTTCATGAAAAAAACCCGTTTTTGAATTAGTGACTAAATTCTAGGTTTTTGATTTTATCATGGATCTTGTTGTTTTGAATGTTTATTATGGCCTTGGTACTTAGTAGGAAGTCCCTGAACAAAACCCTTGCAAGAATTTAGAGATTACATGGTTCAATTTGGTGAAACCCGTCGACTGACTCGTACAGGTCCCGCGACTCGCCGAGTCGGGCATGGACTCGACGAGTCCAGTCGAGATGCAGAAACAGTTCGGCTTGTTAACATTCTGTGTTGTCTGGGTATGGTTTATATGTTTTGCAGGAATCATGTTTAGAAGAGGACAATCTTCAAGGGGTAGCCAAGAGGAATTTCCATGGTTAAACTTCCCGCAAATCGAGTCCGCTTCAACAATGCGGAAGTGGAAAAAGAAGCTTGCCGATATTAAAAAGAAGGAGGTTTATGTCCCGAACAGAATAGATTGGGAATGGTTGCAAATGGTGCGATATGAAGAGGAATTAGCTCCATACCTTTTAAGGGAGTTTCAACATGGCGGCGAGTCAATGATATGTGATGGATGGAGCCGGGTCTTCCGCATGCAAGAGCCGGTGTATTTGGAGCTTTGCTTGGAGTTCTTTTCCACGGTATCTTTTACCGGTGGAGTGGATTTGTATCATCCGGCAAGTTTTACATTTTGTCTTGGGGGCGAGTATCATCAATGCTCGGTGGTGGATCTTGCTTGCCGGCTAGGGATTTATGATCAACCGTTGGTTTCTACGAACCTCTTTCGGGCCTTTTTGGCAACCACTCACATGGTGTTTCCCGATGGGGTTACTAGCACGGGTTGGTGGCACACTATTGGGAATAAAGTTTATATCCCGAAGTCCGCGCAAGAAGGTAGCATCCGATCCCCGACCCACCGCCTCATTCACCGCCTTATTTCCTCCACCATCAACCATAGGAAGGACGATGACAAGGTTTCCAACCTTGATGTTTTCTACCTTTGGAGCATTATCACACCAGGCGTCTTTTGCAACATCCCGTGGTGCATTGCTTCATACCTCTCAGCTGGTGCGGTCAAAGATCGCAAAACATCGCGCATCAATGGAGGCATGTTTGTCACCCGTTTGGCTAATTCATTCGGGTTGATGAACCGTGGTGCCTGGAACCTCATGACTTTGATCCCGACACCCCCATTTAATCCTATTCTTTTCCGCAGGGCCCGAATTATTGAAGACTATGGTGGTGGCCATTATGCCATCCCAAATGATGACCCGGTTATACGTCCCGAAGCACCGGGAAGGAGGGTGCGATCGCGAAGGGAAAGGGATATGGAGGATGAGCCGCCAGTGATTCCGGTAGAGAATGAAGATGTACCAATGGATTGGTACAATATAGAGATGAGGCAGATGCAAGACCAAATGGCGCGAGGGCTAAATTTTAGCAATCAATCCCACATACGACTTTTTGACCACTTCAATATTCCACATATTGATGGTGGGAATTATCCATATATTCCATCGTGGGACGAGAGGATTAGTGCACGCCATAGCGGAGCGGGAGGAAGTGGAGCCAACAACGATGATGAGGAGGATGAGGATTATTTTTTTTGTGTTTTTGTGTTTAAACAATTTGCATTTTTATTTTGTTTTATTTTTGGTGTGTATGCTTTAAGATATTATTTTGTTTAATAGTTGTTTGCTTTGAGTATTTTCAGGATTGCATTTTGATTGCTTAGGATGAGGTAAAGCATGGTTGTTTTTACGTGTGAGAGCGAGTCAAGGAAGCGAGTTTTTAACGTCAAAGTGTCAAGTCCGGTCTTAGGAGTGTGAGCGATTGAGTCTGCATGTGAGGAGGCGTTAATGAAGTTGTTATGGACTCAAACAGTTGCCACATACCTAGATTTTTCATTCAGGTGCCAACTCGTCGAGTGCACTAAGCTGACTCGACGAGTCGCTTTGTATTTCCAGATATTTTCAGAATGCGCGCTGCTACTCGGCGAGTCCATCATCAGACTCGACGAGTCGATCATTTTTTTTAGCCGAATGACTGCTGATTTGATGCTACTACTTATACCACTTGCATCCTTCCACTTCCATATCCATTCTTGAAGATCTTATGCCGATTTTCGCATGTTTAGAGCGACCCACACGATACATGGATGAGATTGTTCCCATGTATGAAGTTTATTGAAGATGGAGCTTACATGAGAGTGATCAACCTATCCACTGCTATCCCAGGGGAGTTTGTTCCGATTCCCTCTTTATTTTTATGTTTCTATGCATAGTATGCAATGAGGGCATTGCATCACATAAGTGTGGGGTAGGGGGTTGGTTACATAATAGTCAATTTTCAAAAATTTTGCATACCAAAAGGATTATTTAGGATCTAATTTAGGAAATTTTGGTAAGAAAATAGGATTTCATGTTAGAATTGTGTTAATAATTGCATGAGAACCCAAATGTTTAGTTGAGCCTATATACGTTCTAGTGCATTTGTGGCTTCCTTATTTCAGTGAAATCATGAGACAAAAACACGACCTTGCTCAGCCTGAGGGATGCAATATGTTTAGCAGCCTAAACCTGAAATGTATCCAGGAAGATTTTTATCATTAGCCAATAAAGGTTGAAGTTGAGCGCCCCTGCTTAAGCATGTAGGGTTTTGAGTGAAAAAAAAAAGTAAGTTACATGTTAAAAAAAGAAAGAGAGAATTACAAGAAAAAGTTTGAAGAGTTTTTGGAGCAATTAAAGTAAAGATTTGAAGAGTGAAAATTCTGAAGAAATCCAAAAAGTTGAAGATACCAAAGAAATCAAACAAAGGTGGTGAATTCAAAGATGTCCAAGATCAAATTATCAAGCAAGTGAAGAATTTCAAAGAGCTTCAAAGTGGTATCGAAAAGTTGTAATTCTAGATTATGTATGCTTGGGTTGCTCAACCAAAAATACCTTGAGGTTAAAGAGGTTTTCTGAGGATGGATTCGGAGGGTTGCATAAAATGAGCATAGTTCGGGGTGAGTGGGCGAATGTTTATGAGGATTGTGAGTATTTGAAGTATGGGGGGTTTTTAGGAATTTTAGACACAAATGCATGCGTTGCGGTCTTGGCATAATGGCTGGGTTGGATTGGAGTTATTATATGTGATTCTAATGTGTTAAAATTCAGTTTTGCTTGAGGGCAAGCAAAAGACAAGTGTGGGGTATTTTGATATGTGCATATTTAGTGTGTATTAAGTGTAGTATTTATTCATATATTAGCTAAATTGTTGCATATTATGGACAAAAGGTACTTAAAAGTGTTAAATTGTGTTTTTCAGTCCAAAGATGAAGCTCGGAAGCGAAAGGAAGCAAGAGAAGCGGTTAAGAGCTCAAGAGTGGAAAGAAGAAAGAAGACAACCAAAATAAGGCTTCTACTCGTCGAGTTATCTCTTGACTCGACGAGTCCAGTCGCGGATTCAGAAAGATAAGCATTCGGAAGTCAAGACAGTTATCAGGTTACGACTAATGTGAGAGGGACTCGAGGAGTCGGTATGCATATATAAAGATAACTCTTTAATGCGAAAAGGGGAGAATTCTGGGAAGTTTCAGAGGTGTTAAGCTGCGAATAAGAAGCCAGAAGAACCCTAGGAGTCGACCAAAGAAGCTAGAATCCAATTCCGGGAGTAATTGAGGCGTAACTTCATCATTCTACTTAATTCTTTTGTTTTGTCAATATGATTAAGCAACTTGAACTTATTTGTTTGCTGTTATTCACCTTAGTTATGAACTAATTTCTTTATACTTCTGTTTGGGGATACAAAGTTGACAATATGGTTTGATTGATTGGTAGGATTAATTCTAAGTTGGTGATTAATTGTTATTTTAGCTTGCTAAAGAACCTTGTGTATGAATGATAATTTATTTTCTGTTAATAGGAAGATAGTTAATTAGCATGAACATCTATTAATTATCAACCTCATATGATAAGTGACCACTAAATCATATGTCTAGGATTAATGAATATGAAACTAGGATTAATAAGTAAATTGAGTAAATTCATGTGCAAGCTTGTAAGATGACTATTGAACAAGAGGTTAATTAAGAATAACAATTCAATTAGCTATTGCAAGTCTAACTTAACCCGAATAATTAATCTAGTAAATATAATTAAGTTAAGCAATTGGCCACTGTTTGAATTAGTTTATTTGCTAAGGATTAGGGTAGTGAACACAACTTAATCACTCGAATCGGTAACCAACGAAAGAATTAATCCATTGCACTATTACCTTAAAAGCAACCATAAAGTTAACCGAGTTGAACTAAACAGAAGTTTCTTTCCCATTATTGAATCTAGTTAATTTGTTCTTTTCTAGCCTTGCATTAGTTTTGTTTAATAAGTTTCTAGTCTTGTAAAACTAGAGAAAAACCCTTATTTGCTAAAGCAATTTAGATAGAATTAGTTTTTAATTTAATTTGCCGTTCCCTGTGTTCGATACCCTGCTTATTTAGCTATACCACAATTGATAGGTTCACTGCCTTTTGTGTGTTATTTGATAATTAAAGTAGGATTAAAACTAAGTGAGTTTTACACACATCAAGTTTTTGGCGCCGTTGCCGGGGAACGGTTCTAAATTAGCATTAAATTCTAATTCAATCAACCCTTTGTGTAAGATTCATCTTACGCAAAGTTAATTTCTGTTCAATTTTTGTTTAATTTCTTTAAAAAAAAAAAAAAAAAAAAAAAAAAAAAAAAAAAAAAAAAAAAAAACTGATTTTCACGTTAACTCGCCGAGTGCATTCGCCCCGACTCGGCGAGTCTGACGCTGAATCAGATTGAATTTTTGTTCTTTTTATGCGTTCTGTTTTGTTTTAAGTTGCAGTTAGTTCATGACCCGAGGATCTTCTACACCTCTAATTCCTCCTCTTGAAGATCCAGAAACCGCATTAAGAAGAAACAAGGGCAAAACCGTTGGAGAAACCACTTCTTCAAAGAACTCACCACTCAAAAACTTCAAATCCGTGTTTGGCAAGAAGAGGAGCAGCAAAGCAGGAGCATCCAGTGCGTCGTTGTCAACCGAAGATCCGATCCCGAAAGACACCGAATACGAGACCGAAGAAGAAAGCGAGCACACATCCGATATTGAAGAAGACTTAGCCACCGCAATGGCTAATATTGACGAGATCCCCATGGGGGAGTGGAAGAAAAGGATGCGTGATGACACTGGCCCGGGACTTGTGCAACCCGCAATCCCCGCTACCGCTACGTTCGAACTAAAGGGCCATATTCTCGCTCAACTCAAGGAGATACCATTTCACGGGAGAGATCATGAAGACGCCTATAAGCACTTAGATGAAGTAAATGACGTGGCGGATTACTTCAATGTACCTAATGTGCCCCGAGAGGTCCAGCTACTACGCATGCTTCCTGTCACGTTCAAAGGAGCTGCAAAGGATTGGTTGAAGTCACTCCCTCCCGGATCAGTTACTACATGGGCGAAAATGAAAGAAGAGTTCATAGATCACTTCTGCCCACCTTCCAAAATAGCCAAGCTAAAGAAAGCCATTGCCAACTTCGAGCAACAACCCGGCGAATCCCTATATGAAGCTTGGGAAAGATACAAGAGCCTACTTCGAAATTGCCCCCACCACGATCTCAATAGCCAACAAGAGGTCTCTATCTTTTATGATGGAGTGAATGTCACCACGAGGCAACTACTCGATTCACAAGGCCCACTCACTCGAAAGACACCTCGAGAAACAAAGGAGTTAATTGAAGAATTCTCTAGGCACTCTAGAGAATACCACAACCCGAGGAATGAAGTGAGTCGCGGAGCAGTAAATTCGGTAAACGATGGTATGGCGGCGGTGATAGCGAAACTCGATAGCCTAGACCGAAGAATGACGAAAATGGATCAAACGATCCATGCTATTAGAGTTGGATGTGAACATTGTGGCGGTCCTCATCTTACTAAGGAATGTGATCGAGATGAGAATGGAAATAAGAAAGCTCAAGTATGCTACTCCAGCGGCGATAGATATGATGAAGACTGGAGGAAACCGAAGAAGGAGTGGCTCCCATACGAAGAGTACAGAAAGGCTAAGGAAGAAAAATATAAGCAGAGGGAGAGGGGTTATTATCAAAAGGAAGAACCGGTGACGGACAAGAAGACGAACTTAGAAGACATACTTACAAAATTCATAAGCGCGTCCGAGAAAAGGCATAATGATCATGATGTGGAAATGCAAGAAACCAGAAACATGTTGAAGAATCAGCAAGCCTCTATTCTCAACATAGAGAAACAGCTGGGCCAACTTGCACATCAAGTAAACGAAAGAAGACCGGGCCAACTTCCGAGCGACACCCAACCCAATCCAAGGAACGAGAACGTGAGCGTTATAACCTCCAGCGGTGAAGAAGAATTGGCAGAAACACTAAGGGTTTCCAAAGGGAAGGCAGAAAAGGAAGAAGAACCAGAACGAGAAGAACTCGATCCGACTCGCCAAGTCACCAAAATGGACTCAACGAGTCCAGTCGGGAAGGATAAAAAAGCCAGTTTTCTGAAGACATACAACCCTCCTTTGCCATACCCATCCAGAGCCATTCCTTCAGAAAAAGTTCAAGCCTATAGAACCTTCATGGAGCATGTTAAAGCCTTACAAGTCAATATGCCATTCGTGGACACAATGCTCCAAACTCCCAAATACTTTAACTTGCTTAAGGGTTTGTTTGCTGCCAGGAAAAATCTTGCTGAAGTCGCGGAGATATTGATGAGTGAGCTACCTGAGAAGAAGGGTGATCCGGGTAATATAGTAATCCCGTGCCAATTTGGCAATGATGTTTCCACACGAGCTTTGGCTGATTCAGGGGCAAGCATTAATTTGATGCCCTATTCATTCTTTAAGAAGCTAAATTTACCAGCGCCAAAGCCGGTAAATATGAGAATCCATTTGGCAAATAAAACAATCATTCATCCACAAGGCATATGTGAAAATCTCCTTATCAAAGTAGACAAGTTTATCTTCCCAATAGACTTCGTGGTGGTGGAGATGAAAGAAGACCCCGAAATACCGATTATTTTGGGCAGAACATTCTTAAACACCGCATGTGCCCTAATTGACATATCCGAGTCTACTTTGACATTAAGAGTGGGTGATGAGTCGGTGATGTTTAAAGCTAATCCAGAGATCAAGCAAGAAGAAGAAAAGCGAGAAGAAATCTCATTTATCCAATTAGATGATGAGGTATTGCAAAAAGAGCTTGATATTTTATTAAAAGAAGACCCAAGTAAGTTCACGCTACACTCAGAAGAAGTTTCAGATGCTGACAAAGACTTGGAGGAGCTAGAAAAGCTACTGGAAGGAGCCGACTCAGACAACGATCCAGAATTGATGAAACCCGACCCGACTCGCCGAGTCGACATAATGGACTCGACGAGTCCAGTCGATTTGGAGAAAAACTTAACTCATGTTGATTTATTTGTTGACAGTTCTTCACATACCCTGGATTCAGTTACTGTTAGTGATTCTTTGGAAGAACGATCTGCAGAAAAAGTAAAAGGAATGGAGGTCCAACACGCCAACGTGGCATGCCTTGATACGATGCCATTTGGAAAAGAGTCGAGCACAAAAGAGAATGAAGCCATAAATGGAAGCGGAGCGGAAGCTGATCCCCAATTCACCACTAAACCTAGAGCACGGACCAATATGAAGTATGAAGTTATCAAATTTAAAGAAAAGGAGGTTCAAAAATTGGTGAAAAAGCATGGGTTGAAAAAGAAGAAGAGGAAAAGAGAGGCCCAACCAGCTGAGGATGATACAGCGAAAAAGAGAAGAGATGAATTGAAAAGGGCTTACAAGAAAAAGATTCACGCCTACAAGACTAAGTATAAACCGCAAAAAGTACGGCGCACATTCCCGATGCTTGAAGGCGACAAAACGTAAATGGGAAGGAGTCTAGCTAATGACTCCTCAAAAAGAAGCGCTTGGCGGGAGGCAACCCGTCGTTAGAGTTTGCTTTCTTTTACTCTTTAGTTTTTTTCATTTATTGTTTTTGTTTTGTGTTTTAATGTTAATCTTCCAAATCATCGAACTTGTCTGCTTAAGGGAGCACCTAGCTTAAGAGTGGGGTGAGAATATTTTGAATAAATAACAAAATTTCAAAAATTAGAAATGTTTTATAAACGACTCGCCGAGTCTGACCCTGACTTGACGAGTACATACTGATCTCAGAGAAATTTTAACTGCTCGCTGGGACTCGCCGAGTCTGACCCTGACTCGACGAGTCGAGCTTATTTACAGAAAAAAAAATAAACATTTTCGAAATTACTTTTACATCTAATAGGGTTTTAACCCTAAAAGTTCAATTTTCACATTACACTCGCCGGGTACACTTCTCTCTCAAGCATTCAAGACTTCTCCAACCTCTCTTCCAAATCTTCAAGAATTAAACTAAAAAGGTAACAACTTTCTTCTTGTTTTCTAGATAGAAAGTGATATTAAGGCCATCTACACTTGCAATTTCATGAAAAAAACCCGTTTTTGAATTAGTGACTAAATTCTAGGTTTTTGATTTTATCATGGATCTTGTTGTTTTGAATGTTTATTATGGCCTTGGTACTTAGTAGGAAGTCCCTGAACAAAACCCTTGCAAGAATTTAGAGATTACATGGTTCAATTTGGTGAAACCCGTCGACTGACTCGTACAGGTCCCGCGACTCGCCGAGTCGGGCATGGACTCGACGAGTCCAGTCGAGATGCAGAAACAGTTCGGCTTGTTAACATTCTGTGTTGTCTGGGTATGGTTTATATGTTTTGCAGGAATCATGTTTAGAAGAGGACAATCTTCAAGGGGTAGCCAAGAGGAATTTCCATGGTTAAACTTCCCGCAAATCGAGTCCGCTTCAACAATGCGGAAGTGGAAAAAGAAGCTTGCCGATATTAAAAAGAAGGAGGTTTATGTCCCGAACAGAATAGATTGGGAATGGTTGCAAATGGTGCGATATGAAGAGGAATTAGCTCCATACCTTTTAAGGGAGTTTCAACATGGCGGCGAGTCAATGATATGTGATGGATGGAGCCGGGTCTTCCGCATGCAAGAGCCGGTGTATTTGGAGCTTTGCTTGGAGTTCTTTTCCACGGTATCTTTTACTGGTGGAGTGGATTTGTATCATCCGGCAAGTTTTACATTTTGTCTTGGGGGCGAGTATCATCAATGCTCGGTGGTGGATCTTGCTTGCCGGCTAGGGATTTATGATCAACCGTTGGTTTCTACGAACCTCTTTCGGGCCTTTTTGGCAACCACTCACATGGTGTTTCCCAATGGGGTTACTAGCACGGGTTGGTGGCACACTATTGGGAATAAAGTTTATATCCCGAAGTCCGCGCAAGAAGGTAGCATCCGATCCCCGACCCACCGCCTCATTCACCGCCTTATTTCCTCCACCATCAACCATAGGAAGGACGATGACAAGGTTTCCAACCTTGATGTTTTCTACCTTTGGAGCATTATCACACCAGGCGTCTTTTGCAACATCCCGTGGTGCATTGCTTCATACCTCTCAGCTGGTGCGGTCAAAGATCGCAAAACATCGCGCATCAATGGAGGCATGTTTGTCACCCGTTTGGCTAATTCATTCGGGTTGATGAACCGTGGTGCCTGGAACCTCATGACTTTGATCCCGACACCCCCATTTAATCCTATTCTTTTCCGCAGGGCCCGAATTATTGAAGACTATGGTGGTGGCCATTATGCCATCCCAAATGATGACCCGGTTATACGTCCCGAAGCACCGGGAAGGAGGGTGCGATCGCGAAGGGAAAGGGATATGGAGGATGAGCCGCCAGTGATTCCGGTAGAGAATGAAGATGTACCAATGGATTGGTACAATATAGAGATGAGGCGGATGCAAGACCAAATGGCGCGAGGGCTAAATTTTAGCAATCAATCCCACATACGACTTTTTGACCACTTCAATATTCCACATATTGATGGTGGGAATTATCCATATATTCCATCGTGGGACGAGAGGATTAGTGCACGCCATAGCGGAGCGGGAGGAAGTGGAGCCAACAACGATGATGAGGAGGATGAGGATTATTTTTTTTGTGTTTTTGTGTTTAAACAATTTGCATTTTTATTTTGTTTTATTTTTGGTGTGTATGCTTTAAGATATTATTTTGTTTAATAGTTGTTTGCTTTGAGTATTTTCAGGATTGCATTTTGATTGCTTAGGATGAGGTAAAGCATGGTTGTTTTTACGTGTGAGAGCGAGTCAAGGAAGCGAGTTTTTAACGTCAAAGTGTCAAGTCCGGTCTTAGGAGTGTGAGCGATTGAGTCTGCATGTGAGGAGGCGTTAATGAAGTTGTTATGGACTCAAACAGTTGCCACATACCTAGATTTTTCATTCAGGTGCCAACTCGTCGAGTGCACTAAGCTGACTCGACGAGTCGCTTTGTATTTCCAGATATTTTCAGAATGCGCGCTGCTACTCGGCGAGTCCATCATCAGACTCGACGAGTCGATCATTTTTTTTAGCCGAATGACTGCTGATTTGATGCTACTACTTATACCACTTGCATCCTTCCACTTCCATATCCATTCTTGAAGATCTTATGCCGATTTTCGCATGTTTAGAGCGACCCACACGATACATGGATGAGATTGTTCCCATGTATGAAGTTTATTGAAGATGGAGCTTACATGAGAGTGATCAACCTATCCACTGCTATCCCAGGGGAGTTTGTTCCGATTCCCTCTTTATTTTTATGTTTCTATGCATAGTATGCAATGAGGGCATTGCATCACATAAGTGTGGGGTAGGGGGTTGGTTACATAATAGTCAATTTTCAAAAATTTTGCATACCAAAAGGATTATTTAGGATCTAATTTAGGAAATTTTGGTAAGAAAATAGGATTTCATGTTAGAATTGTGTTAATAATTGCATGAGAACCCAAATGTTTAGTTGAGCCTATATACGTTCTAGTGCATTTGTGGCTTCCTTATTTCAGTGAAATCATGAGACAAAAACACGACCTTGCTCAGCCTGAGGGATGCAATATGTTTAGCAGCCTAAACCTGAAATGTATCCAGGAAGATTTTTATCATTAGCCAATAAAGGTTGAAGTTGAGCGCCCCTGCTTAAGCATGTAGGGTTTTGAGTGAAAAAAAAAAGTAAGTTACATGTTAAAAAAAGAAAGAGAGAATTACAAGAAAAAGTTTGAAGAGTTTTTGGAGCAATTAAAGTAAAGATTTGAAGAGTGAAAATTCTGAAGAAATCCAAAAAGTTGAAGATACCAAAGAAATCAAACAAAGGTGGTGAATTCAAAGATGTCCAAGATCAAATTATCAAGCAAGTGAAGAATTTCAAAGAGCTTCAAAGTGGTATCGAAAAGTTGTAATTCTAGATTATGTATGCTTGGGTTGCTCAACCAAAAATACCTTGAGGTTAAAGAGGTTTTCTGAGGATGGATTCGGAGGGTTGCATAAAATGAGCATAGTTCGGGGTGAGTGGGCGAATGTTTATGAGGATTGTGAGTATTTGAAGTATGGGGGGTTTTTAGGAATTTTAGACACAAATGCATGCGTTGCGGTCTTGGCATAATGGCTGGGTTGGATTGGAGTTATTATATGTGATTCTAATGTGTTAAAATTCAGTTTTGCTTGAGGGCAAGCAAAAGACAAGTGTGGGGTATTTTGATATGTGCATATTTAGTGTGTATTAAGTGTAGTATTTATTCATATATTAGCTAAATTGTTGCATATTATGGACAAAAGGTACTTAAAAGTGTTAAATTGTGTTTTTCAGTCCAAAGATGAAGCTCGGAAGCGAAAGGAAGCAAGAGAAGCGGTTAAGAGCTCAAGAGTGGAAAGAAGAAAGAAGACAACCAAAATAAGGCTTCTACTCGTCGAGTTATCTCTTGACTCGACGAGTCCAGTCGCGGATTCAGAAAGATAAGCATTCGGAAGTCAAGACAGTTATCAGGTTACGACTAATGTGAGAGGGACTCGACGAGTCGGTATGCATATATAAAGATAACTCTTTAATGCGAAAAGGGGAGAATTCTGGGAAGTTTCAGAGGTGTTAAGCTGCGAATAAGAAGCCAGAAGAACCCTAGGAGTCGACCAAAGAAGCTAGAATCCAATTCCGGGAGTAATTGAGGCGTAACTTCATCATTCTACTTAATTCTTTTGTTTTGTCAATATGATTAAGCAACTTGAACTTATTTGTTTGCTGTTATTCACCTTAGTTATGAACTAATTTCTTTATACTTCTGTTTGGGGATACAAAGTTGACAATATGGTTTGATTGATTGGTAGGATTAATTCTAAGTTGGTGATTAATTGTTATTTTAGCTTGCTAAAGAACCTTGTGTATGAATGATAATTTATTTTCTGTTAATAGGAAGATAGTTAATTAGCATGAACATCTATTAATTATCAACCTCATATGATAAGTGACCACTAAATCATATGTCTAGGATTAATGAATATGAAACTAGGATTAATAAGTAAATTGAGTAAATTCATGTGCAAGCTTGTAAGATGACTATTGAACAAGAGGTTAATTAAGAATAACAATTCAATTAGCTATTACAAGTCTAACTTAACCCGAATAATTAATCTAGTAAATATAATTAAGTTAAGCAATTGGCCACTGTTTGAATTAGTTTATTTGCTAAGGATTAGGGTAGTGAACACAACTTAATCACTCGAATCGGTAACCAATGAAAGAATTAATCCATTGCACTATTACCTTAAAAGCAACCATAAAGTTAACCGAGTTGAACTAAACAGAAGTTTCTTTCCCATTATTGAATCTAGTTAATTTGTTCTTTTCTAGCCTTGCATTAGTTTTGTTTAATAAGTTTCTAGTCTTGTAAAACTAGAGAAAAACCCTTATTTGCTAAAGTAATTTAGATAGAATTAGTTTTTAATTTAATTTGTCGTTCCCTGTGTTCGATACCCTGCTTATTTAGCTATACCACAATTGATAGGTTCACTGCCTTTTGTGTGTTATTTGATAATTAAAGTAGGATTAAAACTAAGTGAGTTTTACACACATCAGATAACGTATGGAATCATTATTCAAGCCCTATTTCGTTGATGATTCCAGGACATAATCATCCTAAGGGGGTGATAATTGTAACGCCCGTAGATCAGGACTAGTCAATTTAGAGATAATGAGCATCAAAAATTACTTGTTGATAGAAGAGTATTTAGAATGAATAATCTTAACAAAGTTGTAGTGATTGTGACAAGGATTCTGGATATATAAAGAATGCTGAAATCCGAGTTATAACGAAGAAGTTATGACCTATCGAAGTTTCACGAAAAAACCGGCACGACACAGCACGACATAAATAGTGAATTTATGATAGAGATATATTTGGCCTTAGTGAGCTAAACAAAAGCCATATAATATGTTAAATCGAGAGTGTGCATAAAAAATAACGTCTAAATCTGACTTCGTATGAGGAAGTGATGATTTTTCTAAATTTCAGCTTAACAGTATGCAGCCTGAAGTTCAAACATGAGATCAAGTGGTTTTTGGTCGAACAATCTAAACGAGAATCAAAGATCTCATTAATAGTAGTTTAATTGTAAAATGACGGACAAAAACGGACGTCGGATGAAGAAGTTATGATTTAGTAGCGGACTTTTCCTATCCCGACCTACTAAAAATAATATAATAATAATAAAATCAAAATTAGCCGATGAAGTCTAAAAAAGAGTTGTAGAGCATAATTTCGCCTACGAGTGGATATAAAGAACATCAAAGACGGAGCTCGTATGCAAAGTATATGAATCTCTGAAGTTCGGGGCACGAACCCCAACCCTATGTCAGGGTTCACAACGTGAACAGTGGTTTCGCGACGTGAACTAAGTGATGTGACCCTTCTGAGTCTGGCAGACCCAGGTTGTGACTACTTACCTGATGATGTCCAAGGTCACGACATGAACAAGTGGTTCACGACGTGAAATCTGAAATTTCAGCCTTATAAATAGAAACCAAAGGTAGCCGGGTTTCGTTGCTAATTTCTCAACCTCTCTCCTACTCTACACATCTTTAAGCCTTCTTTTAACCCCTCGAAGGGCCGGTATCATCCAGATACCCTAAGCAAGTCCCGACGCTTTGAAGATGCCGAGAAATAGAGTTGTCGAACCGAATCTCTGCCCACGAGAAGCCCAGTGTGTGAAGATAATCCGGTTTCATCGAAGAATTCTACTTTACAAGCCGTAGTGCTTTCCAAGCATAATCTAATCAAGTGAGTGTGTAGTTACTTTCTTCTAACACATAGATATGAAGTATCTTCTATGAAATACGTGCTACGTGTTTATACATTGTTTGTTTACTTGAGATAGACGTTGAATGAATGTTTCATACATTTTTTTAAATGGTTTAAATTGTATATGTATTTGCATCTACAAATATGTTGGGTAGGAGATGGGTAGATGAAATAGTTGATGTGAGATGAAATGATAAGAAGTTTTGATGATATTAATGTTCTAGTTAACTAGTGGAATAGAGATGGTGACCACAGACTGTTGTAGACAATCCAATGAAAAGTTAACAGGTTCGTAACCTGTAGGTATTTTTGAACTCAACATGTTCATTAGGTTTTGAACTCAATGTGTTCATTAGGTATTTTTGAACTCTATGTGTTCACTTGGTATTTTTGAACTCAACGTGTTCATTAGGTATTTTTGAACTCTATGTGTTCACTTGGTATTTTTGAACTCAATGTGTTCATTAGGTATTTTTGAACTCAATGTGTTCATTAGGTATTTTTGAACTTTATGTGTTCATTTGGTATTTTTGAACTCAACGTGTTCATTAGGTATTTTTGAGCTCAATGTGTTCATTAGGTATTTTTGAACTGTATTTGTTCACTTGGTATTTTTGAACTCGATATGTTCATTAGGCATTTTTGAACTAGATGTGTTTACTTGGTGTTGTTGAACTGAGTGTGTTCACTAAGTATTTTAGAACTAAGTGTTCACCGGATGTTTTGAATTACGTGTTCACCAGATGTATGAACCACGTGTAGTAATGAACTCTGTGCCAATTCCTTAGGTCAATCCTTATGAATGAATGAGTGAAGGATAGTTGATTCTTAGGGTAAATCCTTAATATATAAAGGAGATAATTGGGATGGGCAATTGGGTTGATTTTTTAATGAATAATTATAATATTTATATTATTGTGGGTTGAAAACCCTATGTGCTTGATATGTGTATTTTTATATATATTTTTATGCACTTTATCTTAATATTTTGGCCTTATTTATTCTATTTTAGAACTAAAAAGTACTCATAATACTTTGAATTATGTTTTGTAGCTATTCGTTGTCAATAAAGCACAAAAGAAAAGACTGAAGCAGAAACCGGACTTAGGAGCTAAAAGGAATGAAATATGCTGAAGATGTGGATTACGCCCCGCGTAAAGTTGCATTACGCCCAACGTAGTGCTTAAAAGCGTCGTACGCCCCGCGTAATTAAAGAGTACGCGCCGCGTACTGGGTGCCTTCAGATAACTCCAAATCGCGTAGTAATCCTGTGTACGCCCCACGTAATCTTATGTACGCCCAGCGTACTTAGGTCGGCTACAAAGACTATAAATGTCGATTTTCAGCTAACCAGGAGGGGGGATTCGATTTCTAACCTAATTTAGTCGACAATTAACTTCTGTTAAGCCGTTTTGAGGGTCTAGAAGGCGGCCGGAAGGCCGTTAAGCTAACGGGAGCGGAGATCGGAAGGGTTGGAGAGCGGATACGTGTCGGTAATCCTATGGGCTGTTAACGTGACCATGTTTAGCATTCCATTGCATTACTATCTTGTATTTAGTTTCTAACTTGGGTGTAAAAACCTTTTACTTTGTGTTTATAATTGAATGAAGCTTTGATTATTAGACTAATTGCTATATTAAATAGTTTGTTTGTGTTTAATTTATCTTGCTAAGCTTGTTAAAAGATCCTTATGTATTAATGATGATTATTTTCTGTTAATTGTTAAGTGAATTGAGTTGTATGAACATATGCTTGATTGCTTTTCTCTTATGATTTTGATGACCATCGAGATTATAAGTCTAGGAATAATGAATGTGAAACTAGGATTAACATGGGAATAAGTAAGTTAATGTGTGAGCCTTGTTTGATGACCATCAACAAGAGGTTAATTGAATGCTTAATTGGTTAACTATATTTACAAGTCTTGCTTAATACGAACTGAACACTAGGAAGCATGTTAGTTTAACCAATTGATCACTGTTTGAATTAGCTTGTTTGCTAAAGGATTAGTTATAGTGAACGCGAATCTAATCATTTTAGGAATCGGTGAACATGAATAAATGAATTTGTGTATGCAATTGTCTATGTTTTTAAAGTGTAATTTGTCTAAACCAAAGTACCTGAAGAGATTTGCTCCCCTGTTAGTTTATCGAGAATGGTTAATTAATTGTTAGTTTGAGAATTATTTCTTTTATTCTTTTTGTGTGACCTGTAACCTACAATTAAATATATTAAATTAATCCACCGTTCCCTGTGATCGACACTCGACTTGCCTAAGCTATACTGTAATCTGACTAGCTACACTGCCTATAAGTGCATAGTTAGTCTAAGTTTGTTAGGTTATAAATATTAAAATTAATGGGTACTTTTGTGCACATCAAGTTTTTGGCGCCGTTGCCGGGGAACGGCTTGTCATTAATTTAGTCTATTTGATTATTCGTTATTAGTTTTAGTTAGTTTTTATTTTTAGTTGATTTTCGATGATATCATTTCACTTGTCGGGAAGGTTCTTGTTTTATTTGCAGGAATTTGGGATTGTACACAGTGCTTGATGTTACTTTTTGCATGGGTTTCGAGAATGAAAGCGATTAGGGAATTCTTGACCTGCTTAGCCTACTACTTTGTCGATTTGTCCAACTCAATCCATGAGGCGTAGTATAGCGAGGCGTATTGTGGTGGTTAAGTGGAAGACCGAGCTCTTGCTGTTCTTGACTAGTTAGGTCACTTCTTGTTCCGCTTTTAGTTAAAGGTGCAAGGAAAACAAAGGAAATATTCTAACGGGTCCCGAAAGCGGGTATTTTCGTAACCAATTCTTGCATGCAAAGGTTTTTGATCAACCGTTGTCGTTTGATCTCGACAAAGATAAGTGGTTATGGTGTCTCACATTTTTTTTATCACTCATCGTGAAATCATCATTTGCTGCAGAAATTTTAAAAAAAAAAAGAACAAAAAAATAATAATTAAAGTTTAAGTCCTCAACTAAATAATAAAAAGGAAAGGAAGTTAAATTAAAGAAAGAAAGAAATTTATAATTATACTTACGCCCCACGTAAGTCACATTACGCCTAGCGTAATGAAACGTCTGATCGCGTATGAAATTTTAATGGGGATAGGGTTACGCCCCGCGTAACTTAGAGTTATGCCCCGCGTAACACGGTGACCAGATATATCTTTTGACCCTTTGACTTCTTCTTTATTCTTTTCCCAATTCTTCTCTCAAACTCGAACTGTGACGGCCAAGCTCTCCTAAACATTTTCGATTGTGCTTCTTTTCTTGTAAAATTCGACACACATGTAAGTTTTTCGGTTACTCAATGGCTTTGATTTGTGTTTAAATCGATAAAATAAGCTGCATTATGCCTTTGTTCGAAATCTAGGGTTCATGTATTTTTCGAATTAGGGGTCGGTTTCACACATTTGTGTTTGATTATGGCTTAAATGGACCGATTTCGGTCCATAGACTAAACCCTAGGACCTTATTTGGTTTTAATTCCGTCCCATGACCGCCGATTTGAACTTGGAGACGGACACCTAGTGTACGCCCTATACTCCGTTCGTTTTTTTAAATACCCACGCAGTGTTTGCTAATCTTGAATAGACAAAGAACGAACAGGGGATTGATTCATATTCTTGGACATATTTTAAGGGTGGTCCCATTTTTTTTTCTACTGGCTTTGGACCACGCGATGTCAAAAAAAAAAAAATTAATTGTGTGTTGCCCCTGCTGTGTTTATTTTGATGTGGGTTATGATTTTTGCACAAGTAAAGGAACCGACACAGACCTGTGGAACCTGGACGTACGCCCAGCGTACTGTCCCTATCTAGCATCAATTTTGTTGGTTTAAAATTTATTAATGCTACCATATTTTGTTTGGTTTTGTGTTTGTGTGTATTTGTGCAGATTATGGCTCGAAGGACGCAAAGGACCAACCCACCCGAGGATGTGACTGATCATCGTTTTTTACAATTTCTGCAAATGCTGAACAATGCTACCCGGGCGCGTTATGTCACCAACTTGAGTTTGCTTCTCACCAAAGAGATTGATATAGCACCATCATTCGATTGGGAATTGGCTACCAGGACTAGACTAGCTGCATTCATCCAGGGATTTTTGCAATACACGCACTCGGACGCGAGTGGTGTGGACTTGTTTGTGTGCCAGGGATGAGCACGTTTGTTCCGGATCCAGGAGCCGGTTTATCGAGAGTTTTTGCTGGAGTTCTACGCTACAGTTTCCTATGATCATAGGAAGGCACTCGATGACAGGACAACTTTTGCCTTCAGACTAGGTGGAGTGAGCCGGGAATGCAGCGTGATAGAGCTTGCGACTCGGGTGGGTATTTACACAGCCGATGAGACGAGGAGTGTCCACTTCCTGGCATTCCTTGCTGATTGTCTTACGGAGCAGCCAGATGACTATAACGAGAACACTTTTTGGGCCGAGATTACAGGGGCAATTTATACACCATCTACCGCGCGAGGGGGGATGATTCGGTCTACTACCTACCGAATGTTGCACCGGTTGATTTCTATTTCTATCACGCATCACAAGAACAGTGAGAGAGTGCCTTCGACAGACCTTTATTTCCTATGGGCGCTAGTTACTCCCGGGAGGCACCTGAACCTTCTGGTTGCTTTGGCTGTATATTTGGGACGGAGGGCCAGGGGACTTAGGGGGGACATCCCGATATGTGGAGGGCATTTTATCACGTGTTTAGCCCGGTCATATCAGTTGCTGATGCGTGAGATCACGAGATCGATGGTGTTCCACGACATGAGACCGATGAGTCTTCAGCTGTTAGAGTCGATGCGTGTATTGGAGAGGGGTGAAGATGGTGTCTTGAGAGTACGAGCAGATGATGTGGCAGATGAGGAGGGTGCCGCCGAGCCACAGCCGAGACGGGTCCCGCGGCGTAGACCTGCTCCTCGGGGAGCGCAGCAGGGACCTGAGCCGGAGATCGATATGCGCTACTTAGTTCAGGGCATTGATCGTCTTGACATGAGGGTCCAGAACCTTAGCGACTATGTTACACATGTGGACGCGCAACAGCGGTGGCAAGGGAATGTGTTGAACGCATTCTTTGCCCACCAGGGTTTTCAGTATTCGGTTCCCTACCCACCACCATTTCAGTCACGATATGATGGGGCCGGTACTTCTGGGACGCAGCAGCAGGATGATGGAGATGATGAGTGATTTAGTTATCCTTTTTATTTTTATTTTTATTTTGTGTTATTTTTAGTTTAGTTAAGTATTTTTATTTGGTGTGTAATAGATCTTTAATTTAGTTTAGTTTTTACTTTTGTTTTCCATGTTGATTCTCTTTGGTTCTTTAGATCTCTGCAGAATTTTTTGCCCTTAGAAAGTTGGCAGTAAGTTCAGCAGCTAGGTCCGACTGTTGCTAAAGAGAGCCGTGTGAGAGTTCGATGATTATAGTCAAGACCCACAATTTGTCATAAGTGTGGGGTGCATCTTTATTAGAGTTGTATTTCGACGTGAGGAAGAAGTATCGTTCCGACTGCCATGACATGGTTGACACTTTCCTATGTTGTGGGGGATTTTTCATCACGAGTAGAGCATGTCATTTTTGACGAGACGACGTGGTCGACACTTTCCCACGTCATCTTTTTTATATACATTGCATTTGTTGGCGATCTTTTGCACCAAATTTTTTTTGAAGATGGCGGTCTTGATTTTATTTTCCGGCACATTGAGAAGCAGCAGTCCCAGTTTTCAGTTTTTCAGCAATATTTGAAGCAACCTGTAGCAGCCCCATTCGATCTCGCCACAACTACCCAGGGGAGTCTGTTCCTTTTTCTCCCTTTTTATGTTCTTAATTTGTTTTAGCATACAATGAGGGCATTGTATGAAATAAGTGTGGGGTAGGGGGTCGGTAAAAGTAAATTATAAAAATGAAATAATAATTGGAAATTGCTAGATTTAGGGAAATTTAAAAATTTAAAAGAAAACTTGAAATAATAGTTTAATTTAGAAAAATCTAGTGATAATTTAAAATTTTGCTAATATTGTATGAGATGATCCGATGAGAACTCAAATGTTTAGTTGAGACAATATACGTTATAGTGCATTTGTGGCTTCCCTTATTTTAGTGAAATCATGGAACAAAAACATAACCCCGCTCGGTTTGAAGGATGCAATATGTTTAGCAGCCTAAACCTGAAATGTATCCAGGAAAATTATTATCATTAACCAATAAAGGTTGAGGTTGAGCGCCTCTTCTTAAACGTGTAGGTTTTGAGTGAAAAAAGAGAGGTACATGTAAAAAAATAAAATAAAAAAAGAAGAGAGAATTACGAAAAAGTTTGAAGAATTTTGGAGCAAATAAAGTGAAGATCAAAAGATCAAAATTCCAAGAAATTCAAAAAGTTGAAGATACCAAGAAATCAAATCAAATAAGGTGGTGAATTCAAAGAAATCAAAGATCAAATTGTTAAGAAAGTGAAGAATTCCTAAAAAGATCCATAGTGGTATCATAAATTGTAATTCTAGATTATGTATGCTTAGGTTGCTCAACTAAAAATACCTTGAGGTTAGGAGGTTTTCTGCGGATGGACACGGAGGGTTGCATAAAATGAGCATTGTTCGGAAAAAGTGAGCAAGTGTTTATGAAGATTGTGAGTATTTAAAGTATGGGGGGGTACTTTAGGAAAATTTTAGACACAAATGCATGCGTTGAGGTCTTGGCATAATGGCTGAGTTTTAAATGGATTGTTTAGTGCAATATTGGTAAAATAAAAGTAAATTTGCTTGGGGGCAAGCAAAGGCTAAGTGTGGGGTATTTTGATATGTGTATATATATATATATATATATATATATATATATATATATATATATATATATATATATATATTTATGCACTTTATCTTAATATTTTGGTCTTATTTATTCTATTTTAAAACTAAAAAGTACTCATAATACTTTGAATTATGTTTTGTAGCTATTCGTTGTCAATAAAGCACAAAAGAAAAGACTGAAGCAGAAACCGGACTTAGGAGCTAAAAGGAATGAAATATGCTGAAGAAGTGGATTACGCCCCGCGTAAAGTTGCATTACGCCCAGCGTAGTGCTTAAAAGCGTCGTACGCCCCGCGTAATTAAAGAGTACGCGCCGCGTACTGGGTGCCTTCAGATAACTCCAAATCGCGTAGTAATCCTGTGTACGCCCCGCGTAATCTTATGTACACCCAGCGTACTTAGGTCGGCTACAAAGACTATAAATGTCGATTTTCAGCTAACCAGGAGGGGGGATTCGATTTCTAACCTAATTTAGTCGACAATTAACTTTTGTTAAGCCGTTTTGAGGGTCTAGAAGGCAGCTGGAAGGCCGTTAAGCTAACGGGAACGGAGATCGGAAGGGTTGGAGAGCGGATGTGTGTCGGTAATCCTATGGGCTGTTAACGTGACCATGTTTAGCATTCCATTGCATTACTATCTTGTATTTAGTTTCTAACTTGGGTGTAAAAACCTTTTACTTTGTGTTTATAATTGAATGAAGCTTTGATTATTAGACTAATTGCTATATTAAATAGTTTGTTTGTGTTTAATTTATCTTGCTAAGCTTGTTAAAAGATCCTTATGTATTAATGATGATTATTTTCTGTTAATTGTTAAGTGAATTGAGTTGTATGAACATATGCTTGATTGCTTTTCTCTTATGATTTTGATGACCATCGAGATTATAAATCTAGGAATAACGAATGTGAAACTAGGATTAACATGGGAATAAGTAAGTTAATGTGTGAGCCTTGTTTGATGACCATCAACAAGAGGTTAATGTGTGAGCCTTGTTTGATGACCATGGGAATAAGTAAGTTAATGTGTGAGCCTTGTTTGATGACCATCAACAAGAGGTTAATTGAATGCTTAATTGGTTAACTATATTTACAAGTCTTGCTTGATACGAACTGAACACTAGGAAGCATGTTAGTTTAACCAATTGATCACTGTTTGAATTAGCTTGTTTGCTAAAGGATTAGTTATAGTGAACGCGAATCTAATCATTTTAGGAATCGGTGAACATGAATAAATGAATTTATGTATGCAATTGTCTATGTTTTTAAAGTGTAATTTGTCTAAACCAAAGTACCTGAAGAGATTTGCTTCCCTGTTAGTTTATCGAGAATGGTTAATTAATTGTTAGTTTGAGAATTATTTCTTTTATTCTTTTTGTGTGACCTGTAACCTACAATTAAATATATTAAATTAATCCACCGTTCCTTGTGATCGACACCCGACTTACCTAAGCTATATTGTAATCTGACTAGGTACACTGCCTATAAGTGCATAGTTAGTCTAAGTTTGTTAGGTTATAAATATTAAAATTAATGGGTACTTTTGTGCACATCAGTGCTCACCAGGCTCCCAAGCCTGACCCACTCAATTTTCTTTGTATCACAGGTATCGATACGAAGACATATTTCACTGAGAGATAAAAGGGGATGTAAATCATTAGTGTAAAATAATGTAAGTTTTATTTATGCTTATGTGTCTGTATTAACCAGGACATCCCAAATGTTTTAAAATGAATAAATTGCATTTCTTCAGAAATGCTTTGATAAAGAATTTATCATGTTTTCTGGGAACAAATTCCACAACACTTTTAATTAAAGGATTACTCTGATTTTATAAAACAAAGCATAAACAAATTAGTCTTTTCTGGGCGTGAATTTGGGGATGTCACACTATTTACCCGAAAAATCACTTGAAACCCACTCACAACCCCCTCGTTGCTTGAGTCACTGGAGAGCTCTGCCGCCACTGGTGAAGATGAAGAACCATAATGATATACAATGTTTATGAAGAACACAATAGACGATGAACAGTGAAGACGAAGTATCATAATTTTGGTGTATGATCTTGTAGGGGATGAAGATGATGAGAGGGGATGGCAGCGGATGTCGCTGCCGAAGATGGGAAGAGAAGATGATGAACACTGACGGTGTTGTGGAAGATTGAAGGGGGGTGGTGTGTGAACAAGGAGAGCGTCAGAGATGGCGACGGAGGTGTGTAACACCTTGATCCAGGTATTTTTCCATGTATACCTCTTAGAATGAAATTTGTTGCAAAATTGGTCCTATTGTCACTTAATTAAAAATGTGTGGTTTCTCATGTAGGCTGGGCATACTCTTTTGTACGCAGGGTGTACGTCGCATAAGTGCAAACCCTAATATTTAGGGTTTGAGCACTATTTAAGCATCATTAACTTCTCAAGATCTTTTCCGTCATCAGCCTCCATCTCCCAGTTCCTCCCTAACAAACCCTAATCCTTTGTGTGAGCCTTTTTGAGCTCGAGAGTGCATTTTTGGTGTTCTTGAAGGAAGAAAAAGGAAGGGATATCATCTTGGAAGCTCAAGGCATCTTGGATCCAAAAGTGTTTCACCCTCAAGCATCCATTGGAGGCATAATGTAACATCCCGACTCCCAGGTATAATATTTAATTACATTATATGAATTTTGTCAGGGCAACTCGACAAGTTGGAGGCCCAACTCGCCGAGTAGAGATTGAGATGGTCGCGTGATTTTTTAGAGTCTACTTGACAAGTTGGAGGACCCCAACTCGACGAGTAGGAGCTGAGTGTGAAAACCCTAATTTTCGGGGTTTGTACCCTATTTAATGGACCTTAAGCCTTTCATTCCACACCCTTATCACCGTAACACACTAAGAGAAACCCTAATCGAGTTATTACCTTCTGAGAGAAAGAGAGAGAGAGGCTATGATTGTATGTTTTAGTGTATTCTTAGAAGGAGTTAGAGGAGCAAAAGGATTGGAGCAATAAGGAGCCCTTGGACCTAGTATTCTTTCAGTGCTAGATGTTATTTAGAGGTAAAAAGTTATCAACTTGATCATTTGCTTGGTTAGATCTCTTCACTAGGGAGTTTATGTCAATTTCCATCTTCTCTTTGAGTCCTTAAGTTGTTTGAGCACCCCATGAAGTTGAGACTACAGATCTGGACAATATGAGGTCCCTTGGGCCTAAAGATTCAAGCTTTATCAAGCTATTGGCCAACTTTCATGCATTAAACCCCCTATATAGCTTTGTTTTGGCATTTTGAGCCCTAGATGCCATGCATGGACGTAAAGCTTGCAACTTTACCTTATATGTAACATCTCGAGATTTGGTAGGTATTCCTGAACCCTCTTTTATCATTACCTTGTCATTTATAGTCCTTGAGGTTGGAAATGAAGAACCAAGATAAGTTTAAGGTCCAAGTTTGCAAACTTGGGCCAAAAGGGAGTACGTTGCGCGTATAAGAGTATGCTAAGCGTATTATGGTCCACCTTAGTACGCTGGGTGTACACTTGTGTACGCTGGGCGTAC
The DNA here is from genome assembly GCF_052625555.1 of Lactuca saligna. Taxonomy (NCBI): domain Eukaryota; kingdom Viridiplantae; phylum Streptophyta; class Magnoliopsida; order Asterales; family Asteraceae; genus Lactuca; species Lactuca saligna. Next base: position 191,729,380 of record NC_136418.1, on the reverse strand, counting down.
TAATGTCAGGGTGAAACCCTAATATTTAGGGCTTGGGGCCGATATATGCAACATTATGAGAACCAAAGCCTCCCTTACCTCAGCCTCCACAGATTATACTTGTCATCCCTAAACTCTAGCCTTTCCTTTGTGAGTTTAAGCTTATTTAGTATGTTCTTGAGTGCTTTTAGAGGAAGTTATTGCATCAAAGAGTTAGAGAAAGAGATCAAGCTTATAGATCTGAAGTTAGCTTGTGCCCAAGGAGCTCCAGAAGGTATAAAGTTCCAAACTTTATGCATATATGCATAGATCTCACCATTTGACTTTAATAGAAGCATTTCTTGTCCTAAAAGCCATAAGGTGGTGCATGATGTGATTTGGATAAAAAGGGCTATCCTTCTAGACTCTTGAAGGGACCTTGAGTGATCAAAATGAGGTCCCATTAGCTGTATGTGTCCCATGCATGGAAAAATAAGTTCTTAATGGATTAATACCAAGCATTAAAAACTTTATGGACGTCCAAAGTCATAAAGTTCATGACTTTATGGATCCTTGGCATGTTAGGTCTCTGGATCTGAAGTTTGGGCTTAAGTGCTTTAGCCATTAAGCACTTAATAACGTTTTCGCAAACTGTCGAGTACACCCAGCGTAAATCCAGTAAGCCCAACGTACTTGTGATATCCCAAAATCGAGACCCAAATATTTTTGCTTAATTATATTAATTATGAAAATAGTTTACGGAAAACATCGTTGTTATCATTTCAAACATCAAGTCACAAATCATAATTCTAAAAATAAACTATATCGTCAAATAGTAAAATGTCAGAGTACAATCCCAGGGTTCTCAAAGCAGAAATCATTTGTCTGCATTGTGCTGCTACCCTGCCGGCTCCTTCCCCTTAGCTGAAGAGGTACCTGAAACAAAAACTAAAAACTTTAAGCATGAAGCTTAGTGAGTTCCCCCATCATACCACATACTATAAAATCATACATACTGATGGGCAATTTTGGGGCGTCCGACCTTCCCATGTTAAAGCATTATTGGGTGCTGACCTACCCATATCAAGCCATTCTGGGGTGCTGACCTACCCGTGTCAGGCCATTCTGGGGTGCCTGCCTACCCTTAGGTCTATCTCACCCGGTCACAAGGACTATTTCACCCCTACTACTATCACATAATAACATATCATAAACATGTTGTCAGACATATTTGGGGTGTCCGACCCACCCTCCGGTCCTAACGATTGAATCAGGGGACTATTCCCCTCCCATTACCTCTATCACCTAGAACATATCATACTAGCACATGGAGCACATCAAGTAATACCAAACCAGATAATTTTCACAAAGACAATCATCTCAACTGTGATCAACTACTAGTGGGTCAGCCTTGGTGCCTTAGACCCACATCTACTGAAAGGTAACTCACCACAACATTGTGTAGTGTCTGCACTATCCTTGGTGTGAAAATTGACTCTCACCAACTCCTTAATCCCTACACAACAACTTTTCGAAGTTATAAACTCATACTCATAACCCTTACAAGAGTCACTCAAATCCACGTCAAAGTCAAAGTCAAATCCTTGGTCGAAGTCAACTTTTGGTTAAATTCAACATCTGGTTGACTCAACTCGCCGAGTTGATGGCCCGCTAACTCTTTGAGTCCCCATATCCACAAAATACCATAATACCGTCCCTACTCGTCGAGTCTAGCAAGAGCTCAACGAGTTCGCCTTCGACAACACATCAGACTATCTTCAACCGACTTGCCGAGTTCGTCCTTGAACTCGTCGAGTTCATCTTCATTGATAAGAAGGTGTTAAGTCTATGACTCGTAGATTTCCCCTTGAACTCGTCGAGTCCGTCTTTATGTAGTTGGGACATTGCCTTGAACTCTCCAAGTTTGTTCATCCACTCACTGAGTCCTATGATTTCCAGGTCCCTAGTGAACCTAAACAACTGGGGAACCCTTGTACTTAACATATGGCCCATAAACAGAAAGGTTTTGATGGAAAATAGACCCCGACTTGTCGTGTCCCATGAACGAATTATCGAGTCCCTCTTTGTCCAAAACCATACAGTTGATTATAATGGGTCTTAACGCATCAAAACCATAGATCTGACCTCCTAGGGTCCATTTTATACTTAAAGATTCAAACTTGATGTACATGCATGGGGCCTTTGGCTCAAAAAGCCATAAAAAGATGTCTACAAGATGCATGGGTCTCCCATGGCCATAAAGTTGGCACCTTCATGCAATGGGAACCCTCAATGGTTCCAGATTTGAAGCTCAAACCCACTTCTACACCCAAACCCGAATTTAACTTCACTAATGCTTAGAAGAATGTAGAAAATAGCCCCAAATTAAGATCTAAGAAATGAATAGCCAAGGTTTCAGCTTTATACCTCAAATAAGCTGGAAATGTGCCCAAAACTCTGGTTCTTCTTGCTTCCTCTTGATCTCACAAGCTTCCTTCTCCTACTCAAACTTCAATCACACAAAAATGGCACCACAAAGCTCAAGAACACTCAATAAATGGATAGGGTTTCGAGTTAGGCTTTTTTTATGGGTTGGGAGGGACGATGGGGGTTGGGTTGGGGTGTTATAAGGCATTTAAATAGGGTGCAAACCCAAATATTAGGGTTTTATTCAGACAATCCTGCTTGCTGAGTCGGACTTCTGACTCGTCGAGTAGGTCACTTAAACCCCCGATCAGAAGTCGAGTCTACTCGATGAGTTGGGCCTCCAACTCGCTGAGTCCCAGAGAAAATTAAAACATTACTTAAATTTAAATATGTGAATCGGGTGTTACAAATCTCCCCCACTTATTTTAGACTTCGTCCTCGAAGTCTGCTGCTGAATCTGGAAAAAGCTCAGGGGTAGTGCTCCCTCATCTCGTCCTCCGGCTCCTAGGTCCATTCTGAGCACTTGCGGTTCTGCCATTGCACCTTCACTAGTTCCACCATCTTGTTTCTCAAATCCTTTGACTTCCTGTCGAGGATAGCTATTGGCTGCTCGATGTAGTTCAGGCTGTCATCCACCTGAATATCCTCTAAAGGCACCACTGCCGAGTCGTCCTCTAGGTACTTTCTCAATTGGGAGATGTGAAAAGTATTGTGAATCTGGCTGAGTTCGACTGGTAGGTCTAGCCTATATGCCACGTTACCCACCTGGGTTGCAACCCTAAAAGGTCTAATATATTTGGGGCCCAACTTGCTCCGCAAAGTGGATGACACCTTTCCAAGGTGACACCTTCAGGAGCATCATATACCCGACCTGGAATTCCAGTTTCGAACGATGCTTGTCGGTGTAACTTTTTTGCCGACTCTGAGCAGTCTGAAGCCTGCTCCACACTTGTTGGATCCTCTCTGTAGTCTTGAGTACCACTTCGATACTCCCCATGACCCTTTGGCCAACTTCATGCCAGCATATCGGGGTCCTGCACTTCCTCCCACACAACATCTCAAAGGGAGGACAGTCAATACTCGCATGATAGCTGTTATTGTACGAAAACTTAAAAAAAGGAAGGTAAGTATCCCAACTACCTCTAAATTCTAAAACACACGCCTGCAACATATCCTCCAAAGTCTAGATGGTCCACTCACTCTGATTATCCGTTTGCGGGTGAAAAGCAGTGCTGAAGTGCAGACGAATACCCAAATCGTCGTGAAACTTCTTCCAGAATCTGGAAGTAAACCACATGTCTTGGTCCGAAATCACTAAGACTGGCACTCTGTGCCAAGCTACTACCGCTCGGATGTAGATATCGGCCAACTTCTCGGCCGACATGCTCTCCAGGATCAGTATGAAATGGGTACTCTTGGTCAACCAATCCACGATGACCCGAATCAAATCCACTTCCAGTGTAGTTCTGGGAAGCTTTGTGATTAAATGCATAGTAATATCTTCCCATTCCCACATGTGGATGTCTAACGGCTGTGTCTTGCAGTGAGGCCTCTGGTGCTCGACCTTGAACTTTCTGTAGGTCAAGCACCTCTCAACGTATCAGGCGATGTCCTGCTTTATGTAGGGCCACAAGTAGTCGGGTCAAAGATCTCTATACATCTTCGTCGCCCCTAGATGGATGGAGAAACTGGACTTGTGGACCTCCTCCATCAAGATATGTTGTACCCCACCCCAGTATGGTACCCAGACCCTCCCATGCAGGGTCAACAATCCACGACTATCATAGTCAAATGAGGCCACCTGGCCTATGATCCGCTTGCACTTCCGATGCTCCTCATTCAGGCCCTCGACCTGTGCCTTGCATATCTGCTCCAACAGTGGAGTCACTACCTTCATCCTTAGGCAAATGTCTCTAATCGGGGCTGCCTTGTGGCTAAGCGCATCGACCACAACATTGGCCTTCCCCGGGTGGTAAAGGATCTCACAATAATAATCCTTCACCACATCCAGCCATCGACGCTATCTCTTGTTCAAATTTGGCTGATCCATAAGATACCTCAAACTCTTATGGTTTGTGTAAATGGTACAACGGACCCAATAAAGATAATGATGCCAAATATTAAGGGCAAAAACAATTGCCCCCAACTCCAAATCATACGTCGGATAGTTCGTCTCATGAGGCTTCAGCTGCCTCAAAGCATAGACGATAACATGCCCCCTCTGCATCAATATCGCGACCAAACCCAAGATGGACACATCACAATATACCAGAAAATCATCCATGCCCTCTGGCAGGGCTAAGATTAGCTCCTCGCTCAATCACTGTCTAAAAGTCTCGAATGCAGTCTGCTGCTCTGACCCCCAGTGAAAAACCACAACTTTCCTTGTCAACTGGGTCAAAGGTACGACTATCTTGGAGAAGTCCTGAATGAATCTCCGATGTACCCTACCAATCCCAGGAAGCTACGGATCTCAGATGTTGACTTTGGTACCTCCCACATCATCACGGCCTCCACTTTGGCCGGATCGACTAAAATCCCGTCCTGGTTTACAAGGTGCCCAAAAAACTGCACCTCGTGCAACCAGAACTCACACTTTGAGAACTTGGCATACAGGCTCTCCCTCGTTATAGTATCCAATACCTCCTGCAGGTGCTCCTCATGCTGCTCCTAAATCTTGGAATAGACCAAGATGTCATCAATGAAAACTATCACAGGTCGATGCAACATCGGTCTACACACACGATTCATGAGATCCATGAACGTGACATGAGCATTGGTGAGCACAAAATGCATCACCACAAACTCATAATGACCATATCGCGTACGAAAAGTAGTCTTATGCACATCCACCTCTCGGACCCTCATCTGATGGTAACCGGAATACAGATCGATCTTGGAGAACCAATATGCTCCCTGAAGCTGGTCGAAGAGGTCATCAATCCTTGGGAGTGGGTCACGATTCTTCATCGTTACCTAATTCAGCTCCTGGTAGTCTATACACATCCGATGCAACCCGTCTTTCTTTTTCACGAATAGTATTGGGGCTCCCCAGAGCGAACTGCTCGGTCTGATGAATCCTTTGTCTAACAACTCCTACAACTGTGTAGACAACTCCTGCATCTCAAGAGGAGCCAACCGATACGGCGCCTTGGTTATTGGAGCTGCACCAGGGACCATTTCGATCCTAAATTCCACCTGCCTCTCCGGAGGTATCCCAAGCAGCTCCTCTGGAAATACATCCACGTACTCTCGTACCACTGGCACATCACTCACCGTCGCCTGACCCACCTCTCAGGTATCCAAAACATAAGTGACATACCCCACGCAACCCTGCTGGAGGTAGCACCTAGCCCTCACTGCTGAACATAAAGCCGATCCATAATGTGGCCTCTCGCCCTAAATCACCAGCACTCCCCCACCTGGGGTCCTGATCCGAACCAACTGTAGTGGACAGTCGATCACTACCCCATTGGGGCTCAACCAGTCCATCCCTATGATAACCTTGTTCCCCCACAATGGTATGGGAACCAAATCTACCAAGTAGCGCTCCTCGTACAACCTCAAAACACAATCTTTGAAAACCTCTGACGCTCGCACTAACCGGTCGTCCGCAATGTCGACCTCTAGAGGGCAATCTAACATGTCTAAGACTCAGGAAACCTCTTGCTAAGCACAAGAGGGACAAATGATCGGGTAGCACCCGAATCAAACAACACCTAGACCGGGATATCGTTCACATGGAACAATCCTAAACAAAACATATACATAATACATCAGTATCACAAGCAACATATATTAAAAGTTAGAGAGAAAAAACCGTACCCATCACCACATCGGGTGCGATGCATGCCTCCTCGGCTGTCAAATGAAATGCTTGGCTCCTCACCACTGGAGCCTATGACTTGATCTTCTGGTCATCCGTAACTCGCAAAATTGTTGGATCGACGGCACCATTGGCGCTGCTACTGCTGTCAATCTAGGGCAGTTGGCCTTTTTATGGCCCTTCTGATTGGAATGAAAGAAAATCAGATCCGGAGTCTGTACTGTGGGGGCATGAGCAGTACAATCCCTTCCATTATGCCTCGTCTTGCCGCGCTTGTAGTATCCTGATGATCCCGCTCTACAAGCTCCCTCATGCGGTCTGCCGTATTTCCTGCAGTGGCTCTGGCCTGGCTGGCCCTTCGACATAACGTCGGATCCCTTAGGTTTCTTCCCTGAAACCCTAATACTCTGTTGTGTCTCTGCCTTCCTCTTCCTGAGGTGCTCTAAGTCAATCTCTCTCTCTCTCTCTCTCTCTCTCTCTCTCTCTCTCTTTCTCTCTCTCTCTCTCTCTCTCTCGCCTTAGGAATCATGGACTCCAGGGTCGAATAGGCTGAGAAGTAGACATGCTCCCATATATTAGCACTCAACATGTCGTGATAGCGGGTCCTCCGCATGTCCTCATCTCCTGCATACTGAGGTACCAACAATTCCCTCTACCGAAACTTGGCGGTGATCTCCAGCACTGACTCTGTAGTCTATCCATATCAAGGATCTCCCTGGCCAACTGTGAGGCTCTATAGCTTGCGAAAACTCAGCCCTGAAACTGGTCACAAAGTTTGACCAAGTCATAGCCTCAATGGATGGGGCTCCCAGTGAGTCACCGAATGACTCCCACCAATCCCTAGCTCTGTCCCTCAAACAACTCGCAGCAAAGCGGACCTTCGACCCCTCCGGGAAGAAGCTCGTCAACTGTGCAGAATCGATGTTTGCGATCCATCACCTGGCAGCAATGGGGTCCTTCGCCGCGTGAAACTATAGCGCACCACTCCCCTAGAAGTTCTTGAAGGACAGTGTGCGCGTACTTGACTAGCTGGACGCTAAGTCACTCTTGAATGTTCGAAGGTGATCCTCCATCAACTCAACAATCCCCTCCTTGATCGACCCGAAAATATCCGTGGTCACCTCAAGGATACCTCTCGTGATCTAGGACGCGATGAACTCCCATAGCCCGTCATCAACCTGCTCAGATCCTACACCCGAGCCTAACCTGATCCTAATCCAGATCCTGCTCCATGTCGCGTAATCGCCATACTGAAAATAAACACAATGATGTCAGGGGCATACATACTTTGGAGAGGCCTCATACTCTCCAAGTTTCCTGGTTCTATCTCAGCCCTCCTTGATTTGAGTATGGATCCTCTGCTTCCAGTAGTACGGGCCCATACTACCTTCCAAATCTATCTGTACTTTCCTCAAGAAATTCCTTGACTTCACCAAGTCCCTTTTTTTACTTTCCAACTAATCTCACCTTAGGCTTGTCCTAGGGCACTCCTCGACCTACTCTCTGCCATCAGCTGCACAAGGATTCCCTACCATCTTTCCCTAACTAGCTTACTGATACTATTACATATCCGCTCACCAGTTAGTTATAGCTATCCGGAACCCTTATTGGCACAAAGCAAGCAACATTCGTGCATTGAGTAACCAATACCAAGCATAACCTAATCAGGCTACCATACTGCTGACTAACCAGCCCTAGCATAGAGCTCAGTAAACTCATACAGTAGGCATATAAGGCATCCTTCCTAGATCCTTAGCCCTAATCTAGAATGCAGTTCTCATAATCATATCATATAACATAACATATCATGTATGGGTATCTTGGGGAAAACTTACTTGAGCTCAGCCGGTCACACACATCACACACCTTGTTCTTTCTCAAAACTCCTTATCTTAAATTTTAGAAAACTATTTTTCTTGTAAAAATCCTTCAAGCCCTCAATTTGAATTCAGACACCCCCGAAGGTGTTCCCAAATCCCTCAAACCAAGGATCTGATACCAACTTGTAACATCCCAAAATCGAGACCCAATTTTTTTTGCTTAATTATATGAATTATGAAAACAGTTTACGGAAAACATCATTGTTATCATTTTAAACATCAAGTCACAAATCACAAGTCTAAAAAACCATATCATCAAATAGTAAAATGTCATAGTACAATCCCAGGGTTCTCAAAGCGGAAATCATGTGTCTGCGATGCGCTGCTACCCTGTCGGCTCCTTCCCCTTAGCTGAAGAGGTACCTGAAACAAAAACTAAAAACTTTAAGCATGAAGCTTAGTGAGTTCCCCCATCATACCATATACCATACAATCATACATACTGCTGGGCAATTTTGGGGCGCCCGACCTTCCCATGTTAAAGCTTTATGGGGTGCTGACCTACGCATGTCAAGCCATTCTGGGGTGCTGACCTACCTATGTCAGGCCATTACGGGGGTGTTTGCCTACCCTCCGATCTATCTCACCAGGCCACAGGGAATATTTCACCCCTACTACTATCACATAATAGCATATCATAAGTACTCCGGGAATAAGATTCGAGTATCGCATTCAACCCACGCTCATCTGAATCACTTCATGGATTTTATCATGAGTGATTGTGAGACGATAATATCTTATATTCTTGAAACAGAGACATGTGAGTTGTAGTTGCGAGTCGTTTGCACATTGACATATGTAAACTCACCAGTAACTTGGTGTTATAAAACATATTGTTGTGTGTAATTTGATGAGTAAGTACAAGAAAGAATTTGGGTCGAAGTTTATCTGTTCCTTTTGCCCCATGTTTGATGCCTCGATTCTCAAGTATTGTTTAAATAAGATTTATTGGGTTAAGCTCTACTTGACGAGTTGGTTGACCTACTCTTCGATTAGTAGCGAGGTGGGATCGCGTGTTAAGTGACCTACTCAACGAGTCCATATTGGGACTCGGCGAGCAGGAGCTGGCAGATGAAACCCTAAATCCTGGTGTTTGCACCTCTATTTAAAGGAGCCTCAGCCTCCTTTAGCCTCTTTGCAGTCTTTGAGAGCCCCTTAAAACCCTAATATGCATGTATGTGTGCCTATTGTGTGTTTGAATCTTGAAAAGAGGATCTTTGGAGGGAGAAGGCTTGGAGGAGAAGGAGATTGGAGCAAGCAGAGTGTTGGAATCAACTCTTATCTCTGTTATCATCTTTTGGAGGTAACCACATCGCCTTTTCCTTGTGAATCTCTTCTAGCAGTTGAGTTTTAGGGTTTTTGGTGAGATAATAAGTTGGAACGATGAGCTATGGGCTAGATCTGAGGTTGTAACTTCAGATCTGGACCCTCCTTGGATTCTAGAAGCATAAAGTTTCAGTTTTGGTCATGATTAAGGTCCCTCTTGAGCATGAAGTTCCATTAAGAATTTAAAATAGGCATTGAGAGCCTTTATATCCGTGCATGCACGTAACGTTTGCAACTTTACGTGATAAGCATGCCCTAGAAGCTTGGATCTGTGATTTGGAGTCGCGGCATGGCTCAAAATAAGTCTGTATGGAAGAAGGACTGAATGGACTCGGCGAGTCGCAAGGTTGACTCGGCGAGTCACATGAAGATGGCCGTAAACTCGACGAGTTGGATGAACAACTCGGCGAGTCCGAGGAAGATTGCCATAAACTCGACGAGTTGAAGAACAACTCGGTGAGTCGGATGAGTTTTCTCCAGGATATGTATGCATGTTTATACATCAAGTTGCAAGGAGGAAAACTCGACGGATGGCCTTAAAGTTTGATCGAGAATCGAAGGAACTCGACAAGTCACCCCGATGACCCGACGAGTTGGAAAGTTCTTCAAGGAACTCGGTGAGTTAAGGTTAACATGGACTGTTGACCTTGACTGAGGACATTGACTCTGACCAGGGGTTAACTAGTGAGTTATGGAGTACCTTAGAAGGTTAAGGACTTATGATTATGTTGTACTATGATAATAGGTGGTGGAGCCTGTGTCAAGTGATCCGAGATTGGAGTTTACCTTTAGAGTCGACATCTGTGAGGTGAGTTATCCTCACTGTATCGATAGGGTCTACGACACCAAGGCCGACCCTTTAATTGTTATTGTTATGGTATGCTACATGTGGTTATGATCTGTTAGATCGGAATCAGGGTAGACAATATGTTATGCTTTTATGATCCGTATGGATTGGTATGTTAGTGACCTGCTAGGTTGGTACTCTAGTTACAGGAGAATTCTATGATTGATGATTAGTGAGATAGATATGTTTGATGTTTGTATATGCGCGTATATGATAGTATGCGCACATGGTTATTTGCTCGTGGTTGGGTTGAGGCGGTCCTGCTTTGTGCTGAAGGCCAATATACCCTATGAGCGGTCCGGGGAGACTATTGGCCCACGTGGCAGACCAGTCATGTCGAAGGCTCGGGATAGATTCAGACAGACTTTAGGCCTGGTAGGGCGGTCCAGTCAGGCAGATGGCCCAGTATGCATGTTGATTGATTGATTATTCCTGATATGGTATTGTTAGTGTGGTATTGGTATTTTGGAGGTAGCTCACTAAGCCCTCGGGCTTATAGTTTTCAGTTTATTGTTTCAGGTACTTCAGGAGATCATGGAAAGGTGAAGGCGTGACTGTACAACTCCTCATGCTTATGTTATGATTTTTGGGACACTTTGATGGAAAATGATTTGAAAACATTTTGTAAACAATTCTATTTGATTTTTATTTATGATTGAAAAAGTTTAATTTTGGCGTAAACTTTATGGATGTTACACCATGTGGATAAAAGTGATATATGTGGGCCACTCGATGATTTGGTGATGACAACCTAAGCGCTTGGCCAAGCCTGGACTGATTTGATTTGTTCAATTAGTCAGTCGTCATAAATCGGAAATCGGGAAAAAACAGATGGACAGAGAGAATGATTAAAATCCATGTCTCATGTCCATATGATATCTAGAATGGAGGATTATATGATCCCTTATCTAATGGACACATCATTAACTAGGTCAGAGTTCAACAACGGATTTTAAGAGCTACAATTGATAGTCGGGTTGTGGAGTCATACTTGCAATACTAGTTATTAGACTTATCCAAGTGGGAGACTGTTGGATTAGGTGTCTAAGCCGATAACTATTATTGGTATGTATTTGACCCGAGAGTAGCATGGTCCATTTAGGTTGCATATCACCAGGACAATTTGATAGGATGGATTTTTGAGAAAAGGTTATTTATGATTTGTTAATATATTATAAGTTCTAATATATTAATATGAAATCATATTATTTAATTAGTATTGACTGAGAATTAATTTGTAATTAATTTTGTGATAAAAAGAGACTAAATAAATATAAGGGGTTGATTTGGTAAATCATCCATTCTTATGGTGTGGGCCAATGATCCATGATTCCTTAGTTTGGGCTAAACCCATGTGACAACCCATGGATGATCCATGGAGGCTTAAACCCATGGAGCCTAAGGAATATGGAAGCTCATTCCCATTAGAGTTTGCATGGTGTAACCTTAGTTTTGCCACACTATATAAGAAGCACCTTAGCATCCAAAAACGTGCACCAGTGATCTTTGGAGTCCATGAGCCGATTTTGAGCACAAGATATTCTCTCTCAAAAGTCATCCTTTGTCCTAGGTGTGTTGTTTATACCAATTGTATGTTAGTTGTAGGCTTAAAGATTTGGAAACAATATTGCATGTATAATTAGAGAAAATATAGATCCACAGCTTTTAGGGTTGTATGTGCACCATAGGATGTTGTAGTATACTAAAACCCATACGCGAGATGTCCAGTTGCTATTGTGAGCTTGTTTGTGTGCTTTGCTGCAGTTGAGAGTTCGACCCTACCTACCGAAGCATGGGTGCTTTCAATCCCTATGACTGTTGAGCATATGTGTTGAGTTTCTATGCCGATGATGGATGAGGGTTGGATTCCTACGATAGTGTTGCTTATGGAATGGATCCCTATCATTGCTAGAAGTAGGGATTGAGCATTGGAGGCTGCTAAGCGAAAAAGGGAATGTACGACATGCCCACTATGGGAGAGAACTGGTAACTTGACATTGGATGTTGTGAAGAAGACAATATGGTTCCTAGGGACCAAGTGTTTTTCCCCGCCTTTTGTGGCGGCGGCGGCTGAGAAACTAGTGCTTGTGACTGTTGAGTCGATAGTTGTGACTGCTAGATTAGTGGTTACAATTGTTGGGTCGCCGTTATCGGAGGCTCTGCAGTTGTGGTTATAAGCAAATGCTCTGTTGTGATGGGTGGTTGTAACGACATAATTTTTCAAATAAAATTTTCATTTTTAATTTCATAAAACAAGTGTCATTTTATATAAAACACCATAATAGTCAACAAAGTTTTCAAAACATTATATCAAATCCAGGATCCACAATCATAGATCCATGTCCAAAGTGTGTGTACAATCACATCAGTGCCTTCCCGCGATCCTCTGAAGTACTTGAAACACATAACACATAACACGGTAAGCACGCATTCATAGTGAGTTCCACAAAATACCACATGCATATAAGTTAGCCACTCGAGACTATAACTCTGTAAGACCTTCCAATCAATGTGTCTTAGTGGGACCTTCCGGTCCCACAACTCTGGTAGACCTTCCGGCCCTACCATGATTTGCCTTCCGGCCATAACTATGATTGCCTTTCGGCCATAACTCTGATTGCCTCCTGGCCTTAACCTTGTTGACATTTCGGTCCCAAACATACGACATATACATATCACATAAATTCACATAACTCATATCAATACATAAGACCTTCCGGTCACATATAAATTCCACTCTAAGTAACGTATAGTGAGAAGACTCACCTCCAACTATCTCGGAATAATCTCATACTCAAATCTCCGGTCTAGCCTCCGTTTAATACATAAACATAAATTCTTGTTTAATAACAACACTCGTTAAGCTAGACCACCCCCGCCCCCTTTTATGTTCTCTCAGAAGGGTAAAAGACCATTTTACCCCTTCGTGAGTCCAAAAGTCCATTTGTTGACCGAACCCTAAAAGTCAACAAAAGTCAACGCCTGTGAGTACGTTGCGCGTACCAGATCCCTATGTTGGGCATACTTGTCCTCTTCGCTGATATCGGGCTGATCGAACCCTACGCACTGCGTACGGGGATTTACGCTCAACGTACATCCCATTTTCACTATTTTCTCACTTATGGTCTTAATCAGTTAAGACCTTGGCTCAAAATATAGATCTAAACCCCCCTACAGTCTCCTAATCCATAAAGTCGAAGAATTTTCGCCTTTGCATGGCTGGTTTTGCTTTAAACACTCAAAACCTTCATCCATTTTCTTCCTTAAGCTTATATCCCATGCATGGTTAGTTCTTATTGACCATGATTGGATTTTTATGACCTTATAATACGAAATACACTAGCGAGGGATAGATCTAGATTCTTAGAGCTTATCAACTCATCAAGCCATCAACATTTGGGACAGAAACCCTAAAACATCCCATATAAGAACACACAAAAAAAGGAAGAAATTTTGAAGCTTTATACCTCCAAATGAGGCTTCTCACACTGCTAAGCCCGTATCCAAATGCTTGGGCTCTTACTCCTTCTTTTTCAAAGCTTCCTTTCCACTCTTAAGGCTCAAGAACACACCAACAAGCTCTCAAGGGCACTCTCTAGCTACAAGAACGAGGATTAGGATTTTGGATGGACAAGTCTCTGGAAATAGTGGCCAACAATGAGGCCATAACGTTCTTTATATAGGGGGCTCATTTAGAATTAGGGTTTCATTCTGGGCCTGGTACGCCCCACGTACCAGGCAAGCTCCGCATCATGAATACGCTCACGAGTACGCGTGGCGTACTCCCTATTACGCCCAACGTACTCGATTATTACACAAGCTACACAAGGGCTAAAAATGACAACTTAAGGAAAGAAGAAGGGCCAAGGAGATATAGTTGATTTCGGGATTTTATAGTGGTGGTCGCCATAGGGCGGCTATTGTTGTCACTGCGGTCTTCGTTGTGGAACCCGGTGTGTAACAACCCCATTTCTGGTATATTATTTAATGTTTATTTTTTTAAAGTATTCAAGAGGGACTCGACGAGTCTGTTGCCCGAGTCGTCAGCACGTGTAAGTGGGCGACTCGGCGAGTCCGCCAGTCTGAAAGAAACCCTAATTTCAAGGGTTTACACCCTATTTAAACCATGTTATGTGCCCCCAAGCTAGTCTCCTTCACCCTTAGAGCATCCTATACCAAACCCTAATCCTCTCCTTGTGATTTGAGTGTTTTTCTGATTGTTCTTTGAAGTTTGAAGAAGAGAAGGAAGGAAAGACCAAGGAGAAGGAGAAGAGCAAGGATCTAGAACCTGATCCAGAGTTCATTGAGGTACAATTCGGATCTATTTTGTTTCTATGTTGATTTTCTATTAGAAAACCCCATTGAAGCCATATTTATCCACCTCCAATATTGATAGTAGTAGTGGGATCATAATGGGTTGAATAGCCACTGGATCTATCCATAAATGAGCTCTAGAAGCTCAATTCTAATGCCTTTATTGAACTTTGTTGCATATAAACCCTAGATCTAGCCTTTTTCAAGCATTTTAAGCCTATAAACCTCTTTAGGAGTGTATGTGCACGTAAAGATGGAACATTACGTGCAAACCAGGCCTTAGGAGCCCAGATCTATCAGTTGGATGTGTTGGTTTTGAGCATAATCGTATGAATAGTAATTGCATGCATGCGATTCGGCGAGTCATTCTTTGGACTCGGCGACTCGAGTCGCGAGTCCAAGATAGTCTTCATACCTCTAGATCATACTCGATGAGTTGTTCATACAACTCGGCGAGTCACAGCCAGAGTGTTCATACGTTGAAGGAGGACTCGACGAGTTGTTCATACAACTCGGCGAGTCGGATCCAGATTGACTAAGAGTTAGCATAGAAGGGGAAATCGTTGAGTCTACGCCAAACTCGACGAGTAGTAGCGAACAGAAGCAAGAAGTGAGGGTGAGGACTCGACGAGGTGGTGACCCAACTCGACGAGTCAAGACAACTGTATGTTGACTTTGACCAATTGGGTTGACTTTGACCAGGGGTAAAACAGTCATTTTACCCTCATTATAGTTATCAGTATTTGATTCAGTGTGTTATGGAAATTGTATTCGGGGAGATACCGGAGCAGCAGCAGACAGTTTCCAAAGCGGTTCGTTTACCAGCCAGTTCACAAGGTGAGTTTCCTTCCAGTAGGAACGGGTCTAAGGCCACAATGTCGACCCGTTTAGCTAGTAGTAGTTTCCGGACTTCGGTTCGATGCAGTTTTTAGTATGTTTGATGCCTTCGCGGATTAGACAGGATTTATGTGTTATGTGTTCCGGGCTACGGCCCGATGCAGTATGCAGTTTATGTGTTCATGCTAATTGATCTGTTTATGCCATGCTATGTTATGCTCAGACAGTTTCCGGACTTTGGTCCGATGCAGTTAGTTTCGGACATCGGTCCGATGCAGGGGACAAGGTCCCAGTCACTTCCGGACTTTTGTCCAATGCAGTTTCCGGACTTCTGTCCGATGCAGAGGGCAAGGCCCTGGTTAGTTCCGGACTTCGGTCCGATGAAGTGGGCAAGGCCTAGTATGTGTTTATATGTTGTTGTATGTTTTCATGTGCTTCCGCAAGTAAAGGGAAGGGCTCGTGTTGATGGCATCGCAGACACCACAACTTCAGCTTTATTCCTGGGAGTTTTGTTCAGATACTTAGATATAATTTGATACAGTTCTTGATATGACATTTTTATTATGGATTTTGAGATACCCGACGTATGGTTTTATCATATGACATTCAGTGTTATGACTTTTATTATTATTTAAAAACAAAATTTTTAGGTCGTATTTTTGGGATGTTTCAAGTTGGTATCAGAGCCTTGGTTTGAGGGATTCGGGCACACTTCCGGGTGTGTTTGAACTCAAAGTAAGGAAATGGTAAAATGGTTTTTTTAGAAAGAAAAGAGTTTTAGAAAAGTAAAAAGAATTTAGAAAGAAAAGGACTTTGAAAAAAGAAAAGGGTATGGTGCATGCGATCGGCCGAGCTCAAGTAAGTACTCCGAAATTACCCATACGACAGTATGTATCAGTTAATGTTCAATTTCAGTTTCAGTAGAACAACATGCTAGTATAGGACTGAGGATCTAGGAGGATGCCTTATATGTCTGCTTTATGTGTTTCAGCTTTATAAGAATTGCATGCTAGCATTGAGTAGTCAGCAGTAGGATAGCCTGTTTAGGTTATGCCTGATATCATGAGCTTAGCATTGTATGCTAGTACAGTTTCCCATTATGATGATAGAATTGCTTGAGTAGTCTCATGTGTCTAAATGTTGCTTGCTTTGTGCTTTGTGGGACTCTGAGTGATGAGAGTTAGCCATTAGGTGAATGCATCACGTCACATGTGAACATGGTTGTATAATCTCAGAGTGTTAGACTTGGCCCTACTGCGCAACTCTTGTCTGAGTCTAACCATTGTAGGGACGAGTCTTTTACTTGAAGGATTATCTGAGCCTCGCTGCATGTGATGGTATTCAGGTGATGGATAATTGACATCACAAGGGGGCTTTCGGCAGATGAGGACTGGATCGGGTATAGTAAGAGAATTCCCTAGGGAAAGCCTAGTATGGGAGTAGCAGAGATTATTAGCAGTAACAATGACTTGGTGGAGTCAAGGTAGTACTTGAGGAAAGTACGGATAGATGTGGATGGTAGTATGGGCTCGTACTACTGAAAGCAGAGGATTCGTACTCGAATCAAGGAAAGCTGAGATGAGACCAGGAAACTTGTGGTAGTAGTGATTCCTTGAGATATATCAGTATTCCTGATGTTTATTATGTTGTGTTTCATAATGGTGGCATTACGCCCTAGACCAGTAGTCGGCAGTTCAGGTGCCAGAAGGGGATCAGGATCAGGCCCGGAGGCCGGGCAGTTGGATGAGCAGACTAGGGACTTTCTCTCTTCAGAGATTACTCGCACCATACTTGATCAGACTCCTATGATCTTCGGCTCGATCAAGGAGGGTAACTTAGAGGTGATGGATGAGAGGTTGAGCACCTTTCGTGCTGAGGTGGCGGCCATGATGGGGTCGCGCACGCTTACTTTTATGGAGTTCCGGGCATGCGGGGCTCCGGATTATCACGGGGCGCGGGAACCCATAGCGAGCACCAGATGGTTGGCAGACGTGGCCAACGCTTTCTGCACTAGCAGATGTCCCGAGGGGGACAAGGTCAGATTGGCGTCCTGTCTTCTGAAGGACAGGGCACGGGATTGGTGGGAGGAGATTGGTCATGCCATCGGGGATGACGCGGATTTGGATGCCATGACCTGGGCAGACTTTACTACCACGTTCAAAACCGAGTTTGCATCGGTTATTGAGGTGCAACAGTTAGCATGCGAGTTTCAGGATCTTACCCAGACTACAGAGAAAGTGGTGGAGATTACCGCCAAGTTCAGGGAGAGGGCTCTTGTTGTTCCTTAGTACGCGGCTAATGAGGAAATGAAGAAGGCTCGTTATCATGAGATGATGCGTAGTGATATCCGCCAGTTTGTGAGCCAGTCCAGCTGTAAAACGCTGGATGACATGATTGCTAGGGCTCGAGAGAGAGAGAGAGAGAGAGAGAGAGAGATTGACCTTGAGATGGAGAGAAAGAGGAAGCCGGAGGCGGCTCCAGGTACAGGGAGTGCAGGCAAAAAGCCTAAGGGTTCAGATCACAGAGCTAAGAGTCAGCAAAGCCACGCTCGGTG
Organism: Lactuca saligna; assembly: GCF_052625555.1. NCBI lineage: Eukaryota > Viridiplantae > Streptophyta > Magnoliopsida > Asterales > Asteraceae > Lactuca > Lactuca saligna. The sequence continues at coordinate 191,711,411 of NC_136418.1, read as the reverse complement.
TGGCAAGTGTGGGAGATTACACAATGGGCTGTGCAAGGTAGGGAGTGTCAGCCGCTACAAGTGCGGTCGGACTGGGCATATGAACAGAGATTGTATAGCCACTACTGCCGCCGTTGCGGCATCAGATCTGATTTGCTTCCATTGCAATCAGAGGGGACATAAAAAGTCCCAGTGTCCGAGTTTAGCTGCTGCAGGAAAGGTGTCAGCACCTGCTCCAGCTACCTTGAGGATTACAGATAGCTGTCAGGGCCGAGCTGAGACGCCGGTGGCAAAGAGTAGGGCTTTTCAGCTGACAGCAGAGGAGGCACGAGCGACTCCTGACGTGGTGACTGGTATGTATTTTTCCCTTATCTCTGCATTTATTATTGATTGTTTCTTATAGTTATACATATATTTTTGTATAGGGTCGTTCTCAGTGAACGACATTTCAGCTACAATATTGTTTGATTCGGGGGCTACTCGATCATTCGTCTCTCTTGCGCTTAGCAAGTGGTTTAGCAGAGCTCCTGGGGAGCTAGATTGTCCACTGGAGGTTGAGATAGTAGCTGATAAGACTGTTAGGGTCCCAAGGGTACACAGAGGATGTTCTCTACAGTTATTCGAAGAGCGGTTTTCGGTGGAATTGGTCCCTATTCCCCTACGAGGGGGTTATAGTAGGCATAGATCGGTTGAGCCCCAACGGGGCGGTGATAGATTGTGAACTGCAGTTAGTGAGAGTTCGCACTCCAAATGGGGGAGAGTTGGTGATTCAGGGCGAGAGGCCACAGTGCGGACCGGTTCTGTGTACAGCGGCGAGAGCGAGGTGTTATTTTCAGCAGGGTTGTGTCGGTTATGTTGCCTATGTTCTAGATGCCTGGGAGAAGGGCAAGACGACAGTTGATGATGTTCCGGTGGTACGGGACTACCCGGATGTATTTCCTGAGGATTTGCCGGGAATACCTCCTGAGAGGCAGGTTGAGTTCGGGATTGACCTAATCCCTGGTGCGGCTCCGATAGCCAAGGCACCGTATCGGTTGGCTCCCCCGAAGATGCAGGAGTTATCTATGCAGCTACAAGAGCTGCTAGACAAGGGTTTTATCAGGCCGAGCAGTTCGCCCTGGGGTGCACCAATTTTATTTGTAAAGAAAAAGGACGGGTCGCACCGTATGTGTATAGATTACCGGGAGCTGAATAAGGTAACGATTAAGAACCATTACCCACTTTCGAGGATAGATGATTTGTTTGATCAGCTGTAGGGAGCGTCTTGGTTTTCCAAGATCGATTTACACTCCGGGTATCATCAGATGCGAGTCAGGGAAGAGGATGTGCAGAAGACTGCTTTCAGGACCCGGTATGGTCATTATGAGTTCGTGGTGATGCCGTTTGCGCTCACCAACGCTCCAGCAGCGTTCATCGATCTCATGAACCGCGTGTGCAGGCCGATGCTAGATCGGTCTGTAATAGTATTCATAGATGATATCTTGGTGTATTCCAAGACTCAGGAGCAGCACGAGGATCATCTGAGAGAGGTGCTAGAGATTTTGAGGAGGGAGAGACTTTTCGCAAAGTTCTCCAAGTGCGAGTTATGGTTATGCGAGGTGCAATTCCTTGGACATCTCGTCAACCAGAAGGGTATTTTGGTAGATCCGGCCAAGATAGAGGTCGTGATGCAGTGGGAGGTCCCGAGATCTCTATCCGAGATTCGGAGCTTCCTAGGTTTGGCAGGATATTACCGGAGATTCATCCAGGATTTCTGCAAGATAGCAGTACTACTCACCCGACTGACCAAGAAGTCGGCGGCGTTTCGTTTGGGGCCTGAGCAGCAGGTAGCGTTTGAGACTCTCAGGCAGAGATTGTGCGAGGCACTGATTCTTACCTTGCCAGAAGGAGTAGAGGATTTCGTAGTATACTGTGATGCCTCGATCACAGGTATGGGAGCAGTGTTGATGCAGCGAGGCCGTGTGATAGCCTACGTCTCGAGACAGTTGAAGCCTCACGAGGCTAACTATCCTACGCATGATTTGGAGTTGGGGGCAGTGGTGTTTGCCTTCAAGATTTGGAGACATTACCTCTATGGGGTCCGATGTACCATTTACACAGATCACAAGAGCTTGAGGTACCTCATGGACCAGCCGAATCTGAACATGAGGCAGAGGCGATGGTTAGATGTGTTGAAGGATTATGATTGTGATATCCTTTATCATCCAGGGAAAGCCAATGTGGTGGCCGACGCTCTAAGCCGCAAGGCAGTAGCGGTCCCGATCAGAGACATTTGTTTGAGGATGATGGTGATTACTCCATTACTGGAGCAAATCAAAGAGGCGCAGGCCGAGGGCCTTAAGGAGGAGAGGCAGAAGATTGAGAAGATTGTGGGCCGAGTAACTTCTTTTGACTACGATGGACGAGGATTGTTGACCCTTCATTGGAGGGTATGGAAACTGTACTGGGGCGGAGTACGACAGGTGTTGATGGAAGAGGCGCATAAGTCTCGATTTTCCATCCATCCAGGGGCAACGAAGATGTATAGGGATCTTCGACCCGACTATTGGTGGCCCTACATGAAGCGGGATGTCGCTTGGTATGTGGAAAGATGCCTCACCTGCAGGAAGGCTAAGGCGGAGCACCAGAGGCCTCACGACAAGATGCAGCCGTTGGACATACCAGTATGGAAATACGAGGATATCACTATGGATTTCATCAATAAGTTTCCCAGGACCACACATTCGATTTGGGTTATAGTGGATCGGTTGACGAAGAGTGCTCATTTTATACCGATCCAGGAGAGCATATCGGCTGAGAAGCTAGCCGATATATATGTGCGAGAGGTGGTGGCACGACATGGAGTGCCTGTTTCAGTGGTGTCAGACCGAGATGTCCGTTTTACATCCAGATTTTGGAAACAGTTTCACGACGAGATGGGTACTCGTCTCCATTTTAGCATCGTTTTCCATCCTCAGATGGATGGACAGAGCGAGAGAACGATTCAGAATCTCGAGGACATGTTGCGGGCATGTGTTCTAGACTTCGGTGGCAGTTGGGATACGTATCTTCCGTTAGCGAAATTTTCGTATAACAACAGTTACCATGCGAGTATTGATCGACCTCCTTTCGAGATGCTCTATGGGAGGAAGTGCAGGACCCCGATTTGTTGGGGCGAGGTCAGCGGGTCATTAGGATCACCGAAGTGGTGCTCAAGACGACAAAATTGATCCAGCGGGTTCGTAGCAGACTGCAGACTGCGCAGAGTCGACAGAAGAGTTACGCCGATAGGAGGTGTTCAGATTTGGAGTTCCAGGTGGGATATGGTCCTCTTGAAGGTATCACCCTAGCAGGGTGTTATCAGGTTTCGGAAAAGGGGAAAGTTGGGCCCTAGGTTCATCGGTCCTTTTAGGGTTTTGGCCCAGGTAGGACGGGTTGCTTATCGGTTGGATCTTCCGGCAGAGCTCAGCCAGATCCACAACACTTTCCATGTTTCTCAGTTGAGGAAGTTCTTGGTGGATCAGACAGCAGTAGTACCCTTGGAGGACATTCAGGTTGATGGCGGCCTGAATTATATTGAGAAACCCATAGCAATCATGGATCGGAAGACGAAAGCCTTAAGGAATAAGGTGGTTCGGTTAGTAAAGGTGCAGTGGCAGCACTGGAAGGGATCTGAGTGGACGTGGGAGACAGAGGAGGAAATGAGGGAGCGCTATCCAGAGTTGTTCGTAGATGCAGCAGCAACAACAAACTTCGAGGACGAAGTCTGAGACAAGTGGGGGAGAGTTGTAACAACCCCATTTCTGGTATGTTATTTAATGTTTATTTTTTAAAAGTATTCAAGAGGGACTCGACGAGTCTGTTGCTCGACTCGTCGAGTAGAGACGGGATTTCCAGCACGTGTAAGTGGGCGACTCGGCGAGTCCGCCAGTCTGGAAGAAACCCTAATTTCAAGGGTTTGCACCCTATAATAAACCATGTTATGCGCCCCCAAGGTAGTCTCCTTTACCCTCAGAGCATCCTATACCAAACCCTAATCCTCTCCTTGTGATTTGAGTGTTTGTGTGCTTGTTCTTTGAAGTTTGAAGAAGAGAAGGAAGGAAAGACCAAGGAGAATGAGAAGAGCAAGGATCTAGAACCTGATCTAGAGTTCATTGAGGTACAATTCGGATCTATTCTGTTTCTATGTTGATTTTCTATTAGAAAACCCCATTTAAGCCATCTTTATCCACCTCCAAGATTGATAGTAGTATTAGGATCATAATGGGTTGAATAGCTACTGGATCTATCCATAAATGAGCTCTAGAAGCTCAGATCTAATGCCTTTATTAAACCTTGTTGCATATAAACCCTAGATCTAGCCTTTTTCATGCATTTTAAGCCTATAAATCTCTTTAGGAGTGTATGTGCACGTAAAGATGGAACCTTTACGTGCAAACCAGGCCTTAGGAGCCCAGATCTATCAGTTGGATGCGCTGGTTTTGAGCAGAATCGTCTGAATAGTAATTGCATGCATGCGATTCGACGAGTCATTCTTTGGACTCGCGACTCGAGTCGCGAGTCCAAGACAGTCTTTATACCTCTAGATCAGACTCGACGAGTTGTTCATACAACTCGGCGAGTCACAGCCAGAGTGTTCATACGTTGAAGGAGGACTCGACGAGTTGTTCATACAACTCTGCGAGTCGGATGCAGATTGACTAAGAGATAGCACAGAAGGGGAACTCGTCGAGTCTACACCAAACTCGACGAGTAGTAGCGAACAGAAGCAAGAAGTGAGGGTGAGGACGCGACGAGTTGGTGACCCAACTCGACGAGTCAGGTCAACTGTATGTTGACTTTGACCAATGGGGTTGACTTTGACCAGGGGTAAAACAGTCATTTTACCCTCATTATAGTTATCAGTATTTGATTGAGTGTGTTATGGAAATTATAGCCGGGGAGATACCGGAGCAGCAGCAGACAGTTTCTAGAGCGGTTCATTTACCAGCCAGTTCATGAGGTGAGTTTCCTTCCAGTAGGAACGGGTCTAAGGCCACAATGCCGACCCGTTTAGCTAGTAGTAGTTTCCGGACTTCGGTTCGATGCAGTTTTTAGTATGTTTGATGCCTTCGTGGCTCAGACAGGATTTATGTGTTATGTGTTCCGGGCTATGGCCCGATGCAGTATGCAGTTTATGTGTTCATGCTAATTGATATGTTTATGCCATGCTATGTTATGCTCAGACAGTTTCCGGACTTTGGTTCGATGCAGTTAGTTTTGGACTTCGGTCCGATGCAGGGGATAAGGTCCCAGTCAGTTCAGGACTTCTATCCGATGCAGTTTCTGGACTTCTGTCCGATGCAGAGGGTAAGGCCCTGGTTAGTTCCGAACTTTGGTCGGATGCAGTTTTCGGACTTCGGTCTGATGCAGTGGGTAAGGCCCATTATGTGTTTATATGTTGTTGTATGGTATGTGGTAGTTTGGGGGAGCTCACTAAGCTTCGTGCTTACAGTTTCAGTTTTGGTTTCAGGTACTTCCGCAAGTAAAGGGAAGGGCTCGGGTTGATGGCATCGCACACACCACAACTTCAGCTTTATTCCTGGGAGTTTTGTTCAGATACTTAGATATGATTTGATATAATTCTTGATATGACATTTTATTATGGATTTTGAGATACCCGACGTATGGTTTTATCATATGACATTCAGTGTTATGACTTTTATTATTATTTAAAAACAAAATTTTTGGGTCGTATTTTTGGGATGTTTCACGGTGCTTATGTGGCTGGTGTTTGGGTGGTGGCTTGTCCCTCTGACGCAGATGCTTGTGTGCCATCAAGCGACAACATAGATCTTAGTGGGCTCGTCTCTCCCTAGTTGGACTCCGTAGGTCCTTTACCCATCATCGCCGTCGTCTAGAGTCATATAAAGTTCCATAGCTCTGAGTATACACCCGGATGGCGCCAAATGTTGTGATAAGTGCTTCAGACTTAACACACCACTTGATGGTTCTGGTGGGATGAGCCCTATAATCATAACAATGAAGAGAGAATGTCAATCAACGTCCGACAGGTATTCCTAGGACGAAGCTCCGACGGTCTAGTTAATTTTTTTCTAAGAATAAGGTAATTAGGGTTTGAGATAGAGAGAAGGTGATCCTTTCCTCTGGAGAAGAAGGATCCTTTTATACCTGTTATTCGTTGCGCATGATCCTAACGGTGTCCTTTGTCTTGTCTTGGTTGTCAGGATGTGGAGGAGCCCCATTCGTGGATCGTGTACAACTAGAGGTCGTATGCTATTGGCATGGTTGTAGAAATCGCTAATCGATGGACTGATGATTAAGAATTAATCGGCTAGGCGGGTATTAATCGGGAGATTAATCTGGGACCATTAATTATTAAGAAAATTATTCAAAAATTTATAAATCTAACTTTAATCCTCCAAAATAAGCAATTAATTGTCGATTAGTTCTAACTTTGGCCTGCATTGACCAAACCTGATTAGGTCCGATTAATTCCGACTTTAACTTGCATTGACAAAGCCCGATTATAGTAACCGCTTAGCAATAAATCTCATTGGTGAATGTTTGATTATTGATTAATCGGCCGATTAGGCCGATTTCTGCAACACTAGCTATTGGTGTAGAATAAACAGAGGACAACGCCCTAGACACTACACTTGTCACTCTGGGAAACGACCACCTGTGTTTTGTCTCATTACCGACTGAAGATTGTCATCAGCAATTGGACATAGGCAAGACAGCGCCAAGTATGACGGTCCAAGCGCGAGGGCGTTGGCCCGAGTTTGGCTCTAGGACGGATTTGCAACCGTTCACTAGGTCCTTCTAAAGATAACAATTTTTTTTTTAATTATTATTATTATTATCTTTTGTATTTAATGTATCCCTAGTGGGATACATTAACAAGATTAACAAGAGTATACACCCGGATGGCGCCAAATGTTGTGATAAGTGCTTCAGACTTAACACACCACTTGATGGTTCTGGTGGGATGAGCCCTATAATCATAACAATGAAGAGAGAATGTCAATCAACGTCCGACAGGTATTCCTAGGACGAAGCTCCGACGGTCTAGTTAATTTTTTTCTAAGAATAAGGTAATTAGGGTTTGAGATAGAGAGAAGGTGATCCTTTCCTCTGGAGAAGAAGGATCCTTTTATACCTGTTATTCGTTGCGCATGATCCTAACGGTGTCCTTTGTCTTGTCTTGGTTGTCAGGATGTGGAGGAGCCCCATTCGTGGATCGTGTACAACTAGAGGTCGTATGCTATTGGCATGGTTGTAGAAATCGCTAATCGATGGACTGATGATTAAGAATTAATCGGCTAGGCGGGTATTAATCGGGAGATTAATCTGGGACCATTAATTATTAAGAAAATTATTCAAAAATTTATAAATCTAACTTTAATCCTCCAAAATAAGCAATTAATTGTCGATTAGTTCTAACTTTGGCCTGCATTGACCAAACCTGATTAGGTCCGATTAATTCCGACTTTAACTTGCATTGACAAAGCCCGATTATAGTAACCGCTTAGCAATAAATCTCATTGGTGAATGTTTGATTATTGATTAATCGGCCGATTAGGCCGATTTCTGCAACACTAGCTATTGGTGTAGAATAAACAGAGGACAACGCCCTAGACACTACACTTGTCACTCTGGGAAACGACCACCTGTGTTTTGTCTCATTACCGACTGAAGATTGTCATCAGCAATTGGACATAGGCAAGACAGCGCCAAGTATGACGGTCCAAGCGCGAGGGCGTTGGCCCGAGTTTGGCTCTAGGACGGATTTGCAACCGTTCACTAGGTCCTTCTAAAGATAACAATTTTTTTTTTAATTATTATTATTATTATCTTTTGTATTTAATGTATCCCTAGTGGGATACATTAACAAGATTAACAAGAGTATACACCCGGATGGCGCCAAATGTTGTGATAAGTGCTTCAGACTTAACACACCACTTGATGGTTCTGGTGGGATGAGCCCTATAATCATAACAATGAAGAGAGAATGTCAATCAACGTCCGACAGGTATTCCTAGGACGAAGCTCCGACGGTCTAGTTAATTTTTTTCTAAGAATAAGGTAATTAGGGTTTGAGATAGAGAGAAGGTGATCCTTTCCTCTGGAGAAGAAGGATCCTTTTATACCTGTTATTCGTTGCGCATGATCCTAACGGTGTCCTTTGTCTTGTCTTGGTTGTCAGGATGTGGAGGAGCCCCATTCGTGGATCGTGTACAACTAGAGGTCGTATGCTATTGGCATGGTTGTAGAAATCGCTAATCGATGGACTGATGATTAAGAATTAATCGGCTAGGCGGGTATTAATCGGGAGATTAATCTGGGACCATTAATTATTAAGAAAATTATTCAAAAATTTATAAATCTAACTTTAATCCTCCAAAATAAGCAATTAATTGTCGATTAGTTCTAACTTTGGCCTGCATTGACCAAACCTGATTAGGTCCGATTAATTCCGACTTTAACTTGCATTGACAAAGCCCGATTATAGTAACCGCTTAGCAATAAATCTCATTGGTGAATGTTTGATTATTGATTAATCGGCCGATTAGGCCGATTTCTGCAACACTAGCTATTGGTGTAGAATAAACAGAGGACAACGCCCTAGACACTACACTTGTCACTCTGGGAAACGACCACCTGTGTTTTGTCTCATTACCGACTGAAGATTGTCATCAGCAATTGGACATAGGCAAGACAGCGCCAAGTATGACGGTCCAAGCGCGAGGGCGTTGGCCCGAGTTTGGCTCTAGGACGGATTTGCAACCGTTCACTAGGTCCTTCTAAAGATAACAATTTTTTTTTAATTATTATTATTATTATCTTTTGTATTTAATGTATCCCTAGTGGGATACATTAACAAGATTAACAAGAGTATACACCCGGATGGCGCCAAATGTTGTGATAAGTGCTTCAGACTTAACACACCACTTGATGGTTCTGGTGGGATGAGCCCTATAATCATAACAATGAAGAGAGAATGTCAATCAACGTCCGACAGGTATTCCTAGGACGAAGCTCCGACGGTCTAGTTAATTTTTTTCTAAGAATAAGGTAATTAGGGTTTGAGATAGAGAGAAGGTGATCCTTTCCTCTGGAGAAGAAGGATCCTTTTATACCTGTTATTCGTTGCGCATGATCCTAACGGTGTCCTTTGTCTTGTCTTGGTTGTCAGGATGTGGAGGAGCCCCATTCGTGGATCGTGTACAACTAGAGGTCGTATGCTATTGGCATGGTTGTAGAAATCGCTAATCGATGGACTGATGATTAAGAATTAATCGGCTAGGCGGGTATTAATCGGGAGATTAATCTGGGACCATTAATTATTAAGAAAATTATTCAAAAATTTATAAATCTAACTTTAATCCTCCAAAATAAGCAATTAATTGTCGATTAGTTCTAACTTTGGCCTGCATTGACCAAACCTGATTAGGTCCGATTAATTCCGACTTTAACTTGCATTGACAAAGCCCGATTATAGTAACCGCTTAGCAATAAATCTCATTGGTGAATGTTTGATTATTGATTAATCGGCCGATTAGGCCGATTTCTGCAACACTAGCTATTGGTGTAGAATAAACAGAGGACAACGCCCTAGACACTACACTTGTCACTCTGGGAAACGACCACCTGTGTTTTGTCTCATTACCGACTGAAGATTGTCATCAGCAATTGGACATAGGCAAGACAGCGCCAAGTATGACGGTCCAAGCGCGAGGGCGTTGGCCCGAGTTTGGCTCTAGGACGGATTTGCAACCGTTCACTAGGTCCTTCTAAAGATAACAATTTTTTTTTAATTATTATTATTATTATCTTTTGTATTTAATGTATCCCTAGTGGGATACATTAACAAGGGTAAAGAATTATCTTATAATGACATAACGGCAAAAGATTTATGATGTTAGCCAAAAGAATGGTATTGTAATAAACGTAAACCACATCGTTATGGAGCAACAATGTAATGAAAAATCAAATTTAGACCATAATGGCTTTATTTCCCAAAGTTTACGGGCTATTTATGCAATTTAATTTAATAATAAAAATTTTAAGGTATTAATAAGGCATGTGCAAAGTTCTAATGTATAGGAGACATGTCACCCGCACCTTCCAGGCCCATGCAATTTCACATGGTGGTGTGCCCATGCCATTATATAATTCTACTAATATTCAATCTTAAGTGTTTATTTTTGTCTCCGTTTTAAGAATTATTCAAGTATTTAAATTGGATTTTAGTGTTTTCTTTCTTTTCTTAAACCCTTAATACGTATGTCCCACATTGTTCGATTTTGAGTTTATCGTGATCGAAATTATATATATAACTTATAATTGTGAAAGGCAATTCTTTAATACTTCATTTATACAGGGAATGTTTCTTGAGCAAGCTTATACATGATATTATCTGTTTATAAACATATAACGAAATATAAATATTTTTACGTTATTTGTTTGATGGTTTAAACTGAATTTTGGAAATTTGAAAAGTCAAAGTTAGAAAACATTTGAATACCAAATAAAGTTTGAATAGATATTCCCACTACCAGCTAACCGCTACTCGCTTCCAGCTAACAACTATTTTTATCAAACATGCTCTGACGTGATTAAAGTGTATCGTGTTGTGTATGATTGAAGTTTAGTGATATTAATGGTGTCCCGATGATTGTTCAGGCATCAAAATCACGAGTTGCCTGTATATATGAAATTGACATTTTTTCTTTAATATCAATTTCTTATATTGGGTAACTTTCCATATCCTTTCCCTATATAGTGCTTCTTTAAAGTGGGAATTTAATATCAATGCCCTTCGATCTCTTTATTACTTAATGATATATCCGAATGCAAGTAAAGTGCCTCTATTTGGCAAAAGGTCAGTCGGATTAGAGTGTTAATTAAAACCAAGAAAATTATTCCTTCCATCTAATAAATAATTTGTCCGTTTATATTTCATAACAATCAAGTTGTTTTCATGCTCTCATCATACAACTTTTTTTAACGACGAAATATTATTAAAAGTAACCTAACAAAAGGCTAGAAAATCCATTGGATCCATTACAAGTAACAAAATAAAAAGAGGCACCCCAAGGAAGAGCCAAAACAGGGGAAAGATACCTCATATCCCAATCTCCCACCAAAACACCACCCCTAATTTTTATCCAAAAGTAGGAATTCGCCATAACCTCATCAAAAACTTGTGTAGTGGAGGATACTTTGCGGTTGAATACATTATCATTATTCGATCGCCAAATGAACCAAATTATACTTAAAAAATCGCATGAAGTAACTTTTTAGACTTGAATGTTGTCCCCAAGGTTGTCAAGATCGGGATCCTACCTAGGATCGTTTTTGGGTTTGCAAGATCGGAATCGTAAGATCGGGATCGAGATCCTAAGATCCCATAAAATAGAATATACTTTTAATTTATAATATTTAATCATGAAAAATATTTCAAACATTTAATTTTTCGTTCAAAAGTTATAAAAACTTCAAATATTAGTCATAAGTCACAATAAAAAATGATAAATGGTAGATTGGTAAAGGGTAAAAGACATAAAATGGTAAAAAAACTTCATTTGCAAAAAAAAAAAAAAAAAAAAAAATCAAAGGATGGTAGGATCGGATCGGATAGACTATTCAACCACAAAGTTTTGAGCAAATACTATTTGTGCTCTAGATACCATTTTCGTTGTGTTTATAACTCATACATGATCAATTCCACATATTAAAAACTTTTGAGTAAATACTACATGTAAAATTACATGACAACAACAGGTGACCAGAAGATTCTTCATCGATGCTACACTTCACACATAAAGTTGAATTAATACCCACACCCCTTATTGACAATGCCACTTTTGAGGGTATTATATCCAACGCAGCTCTCCGACCAAAAAAAGTAACCTTCAGGGAACCAAACATAAGCATATTGAGCAAACATTTTACTTTCAATTAAACTCCTTATAGACTTAACAAGAAACTGGCTATATGGATCCCCTAACCAAACTCATTCATCTTCTTGAGCATCGTGTTTGATCCGCTTTAGTTCATGCAAAACAATTGCTTAATTCCTCCTTTTCTCTTGCGCTCTCGACATTCTTTTTCAATTCCGACAACCGGAAATTGAATAGGCCGAGGATATGTATCTATCCAATAATAAGCACATATTCTCAGCTTCTAGTTTATACAATAATGGGTATTTCATAGCAAGTGAACAATCTTCGGCCCAACAATCCTGCCAAAAAAGTGTTTTATCACCACTTCCCAACACTTTTTTAAACAAGTCCAAGACAATAATGTTTAGAGAAGAATAGTCTAGAATTGTTTTTTGCAAATTCTTCCAAACGCCACCAATCTCCAATCTAAGAGGAGGAACTTATCAATTACTGGCTGGTTCTAAGTAAGTGACATGTTGGCTCAAACATGGAGGCCTAAATATGTTAATGGCAGGGATGTCGCTTGAAAATGCATTATACTCGCCATTTTTGCAATGCAATACGAATCAACACATATTTCGTACATCTTAATTTTTGAGAAGTTAACTTTGAGGTCAGATGCAAGGTGAAAACATCTTAACATCCTTGCGAGATTGTTGAGATTTGTCCCACTCTACTCACCTAAGAAAATGACATCGTCTACATAAAATAAGTAGAATAGGTTAGGCCTATTTGTTTAGGACCATTGTTTAGTGTTTGAATAGCATGAAAGGCATTCACGTCTGTAACAACCCGTTATTCAAGTCAATGTAAGTCAAACTTGTTCAAATAAAATTCTAAACTACAATTGTATACAAGTGAATTCACATCCTAACAATGATACAATAAGAACTTTGAATGCCATAAGAGCATGTTTATATAAGTATTGTATGAGTATACTTTGAAAACCATACTTATATAAGTTATATATACTTATATATTGAAAATCATGCATATATATATGTCTATATGGGTTAGTATATTTATATATACTAAATAACATGTTGAAATTGGATAATATGAGTCAACATAAGTCAAAAGGTCAAGTTAAAATCCAAATTAAACACCTTACATATGAGATTTCGGTTTTGGAAATCTAGGATCAATGGTCTTTTTAGTTTTAAGCATCTTGGACCACATAAGGTTTTCGGTTTTGAGCGTCTTGGAACAAGTTGTGCTTTCGGTTTTGATTCCTCCACTAAGACCGAAATCATTCATTTGTGGGACAACCAATGTGATTTCGGTCATACTAAGACTGAAATCAACATCCTAGTGGCCGAAATCCCCCTTAAATATCTAGATATTTTACTCGATTAAGTTCCCAAAGTGATAAGATACACATTCCATCGTATACATCCCATCATATATATATATATATATATATATATATATATATATATATATATATATCCTTACTATCTTATCAAAGAAATCTAACTATTTCTAAAAATAGATTGATTATAATAATAATATTTTTTTAAGACGTCCAAATGATGAAGCTGATAGTACAAGTAATCATTAATAAAATAGTATTAAATTTTAACCATATTTTAAATTCAAATATTTATCATCAAATCTCCTTATATTTCTCAACAATTTGATATGGTTCCCTCAAATCTCAGATTCATTCAAATTTTGAACCCTTTTAGATATCCTTAAATTTAGTATGTTGATTCAAATATCCCTCCAATCGCATATACCTCTTTGCTCCCTCCTATGCTATAAAGCCCACCGTCCAGGAACAAAAAATGACTTCATTTCCCAAATAACACCATAGTTTGATTATTTTGTCTTCGACATGTACTTTTGTTTGTAACATAACATTTTTGTAGAGGAAACATATCACCGAAAGAATTTACACGCCCAACCGCTTTGCGCGGGTATACTGCTAGTGTGTGTGTGTATATATATATATATATATATATATATATATATATATATATATATATATATGTCAGCCGAAATCATACTTCATTTCATACAATTTCCTTACAAAAACTCTTCAATTCTCTCTCAAAATTCATAAGCCAACCTTCATATCTTCAAGAAGTTCCCCAGAAAACCTTCAAATCTTCAAACCTTCATAAGAACATCCTCAACCGTTTCCTAGGAAAACAAATACTTTCAAGTTTGATTTATAGAAAACTTTGTATGTAATTCTTACATAACTCAATATTCTATAACATATTTACTATTATTTCAACTAAATATACACAAATTATTATTTGATAAATACTATTAATATAATGATTATACACATGTTCTAACCCGATGATTATCACAATCAAGTCATAACCAACCAAGAAGACACACTTGAGGTGAGTTCATGCCCTTACGTTTTCATGATTTTTCATTATTTTTGTAACACCCCGTTTATTGAATAAATAAATAAACAACTTAATGAACCTATAGTAGCCCTAAAATCAATAATTATATATAACAAGGGTTGGTCTCGAGGTGTTTACTATTACATTTTTAGAAGTTGGGGGTTAAAAGTGTAAGTTCCGGGATTTATTTTGTAAAGATTTTTAGAAGATAGGGGGTGTTTGGTATCCTTTGGACCTAATATGAAAGGATTTATGGAAGCAGGGGCTAAAGAGTAAATTATAGACCTCAATTGAAAAGGATTTGTAGAGGGAGGGGCTACTTGGTAAAATTCAGATTTAATTTGTAAAGGATTTCAGGAGGCATGGTTTAAAAGGTAAAACATGGACTAGGTTTTAAAGAAAAAGGGAAAGTAGGGACTGGAAGCGTCATTATGGAAAAAGTTGAAATGGGACGGGGGTATATAACCATCACCAACCATCTAACCCTAACCCTAACCCTAACCCAAGCAAACTGTAGCCACCACCTCCTTCTTCACTTCTGGTAGCTACCACCACCATAGGATCCCTCCTCAACAGCCCTTTGCATCACCGAGTCCGACAGGCACCGGTTCCGCCTGTTGCCTCATCGACAAATACTGCCGTTCCACCGCCTAATGCCACATGTAATGTCATGAATATCTGGAGAAACCCCACCGAGACCAAAGTGTGAGCTGTGAAGGAAGAAGAGTAGGTCGCGAACGATCATAACCTCTCGGTTAGACCAACCTTGTCTCGAATTTCTGTCCTTCTCAAGGTGTTCGACGTCATGAGTGCCACTGTTGCCACTAGAATTGGGCTTTGGTCATTGTTTTAATTTGTTTCAGCCGCTTAGTCGTTAGTTGGGGGAGTTGTGGTCTCATGTTGTGGTTGTAGATGTGTGCTGATGGAACCTAGATGTCTTGTTCGTGTGATGCTGGCCAGAGATCGAGGAAAGGAACCACAATGGCCTCCAGCCATGGTGGCCGCCGTCTGCTGCCACTTTCCGTCGCCACCAGCCACCATGAAAGGTGGTTGTATGCGTATTTTACCATGTGTTTAGGTGTGTGTTGATGTATTATGTTGTATGTATTACTTTGGCTGAAAAACCAATAAGGCCACCACTAACAACGTGTGCTAGTGGCTACCACCATGTGTCACTGTCGGCCACCATAAGGGTGGCTATGCATGTGTGTGTTTATTTTAGTGTGTATATGTGTCTATTTGGGTGGTGATGTGCCTTGTTTGTGTTTTCACGCGTTTGGGATGCTTGGATAAAATAGGCTTCAACCATAACCACCACTGTGAGGTGGTGGCCGCCGCCATGAGACGCCATGACCACCACTACCCGAGGTGGTAGTGGGTGTTACCCGACTAATGAAACCCTAATGGGCCTAATGAAACCCTAATGGATGTAAGGACTTAGCTTTTAGAACTATTGGGTTGTAATTAGGTTGGAAACTCTAATTAGGGGTTATGGGTTTTCGTGACCCACATTTTGGATGACCTAATTGGGATTAAGTATTAAGCTCGGCTACACTATATGATTGACCTAGTAGATTGATGGACTTAATGGATTAATTCCTTAATGGGTTAAGTGAGAAACACATAACCCTAATTGTCATTTAATGTGAAAACATAATCTTACTTGGGCCTTCCTATTGGACTTTAGTGATTGGGCTATTGATGGGCCATTCAAGAACAATCATATGGATTAAGATTAGATGGATGGGCTTTAGGGTAAGGCCCATGTGAGGTGGGGGAGGGGGTTGGGCCCAATTTGGAAAATTAGGCCATAGATGGGCCATAATTGGGCCTTTATTATTATGAGATATTGGGCCATTATAAATGCCAAATGTTTGGACTGGACTAAATGGTTGGGCCTTAGGGGAAGAACTTGTATAGGTTTGCGCCCAATTTGGAAAATTGGGCCATATGTTGGGCCTTGACTCATAATTGACTTTTGGGCCTTTGGATTGGGCCTTGGGCTTGGATAAAGCTAAGTTAGGGGTAGAATAGTATTTTACCCCAATCCTGGACTTATGGATATGTGTTGGAACCCAATGAATAATTGGGTGTCATTTTGATGTTGACAGTTTGGGAGCATGTCAACTAGCAACTAGAGTTTTAACCGCAGGATTTCAACAGTGAGAGGTGCGTCTCCTCACCATACCAATGGATTGAAGGCACCAATGCCGACCCATTTTATGATATGTGATACACTAGCTGAAGTTATATTATGTGGCATGTTAGCTGGTTATGTGATAGGAAGTATGCTAGTGATTATGTGGTTTGCTAGTTGACTATGTGGTATGTGGTATGCTAGTTTCCTTTGTGATACTTGCATGGAAGACCATGGGAGAGCCCATGGCACCAGGATGTAAGACCATGTCGAGAGCCCACGACTTTCCTATTAAAAGACCATGGGAGAGCCCATGACACATGGATGTAAGACCATGTAGAGAGCCTATGACTTTCCTATTAAAGACCATGGGAGATCCCATGGCACTTAGGTGTAAGACCAAGTGGGGGGCCCATGGCATCCTGGAGTAAGACCCTGGGGACGAGCCCACGACATTCGTATATGTTTATATGCATGGCTTATATCATTGTTATGGTTTATGTAGCTTCTATAGCTAATATGGATTATGTGATTATGCTGATTGTGTGGGTATGCTCTGGGGAACTCACTAAGCTTCATGCTTAAAATTTTGTTTATTATTTCAGGTATCATCGGTTTGGAAAGGAAGGGCCCGACTTGATCATAATGCACATACCCGTATTCTGCAATATATGATTTTGGGACGATCTCTGATAAACGTTTTAATTAACCATGTTTTTGGAATGTTTGGATTAGAAGATATATGTGTTTTCACTATAATAAAAATGAATTTTTTACCCCTGATTTTTGGGTCGTTACAAGTTGGTATCAGAGCCTTGGTTTGAGAGATTCAGGTATACCTTCGGGTGTGTCTAAACTCAAACTGAGGATCTATAAAGTTTTCAAATTTTTTCAAAAGAAAAGTGCTTACAAGGAAAAGGTTTTCTAAGACAAGAAAGGGTGTGGTGCATGCAATCAACCGAGCTCAAGTAAGTTTCCCCAGAATACCTATATATGTTATCTGTTATGACATAAAGTATGAATCTGAGATTCGCATGCTAGTTAGGGCTAGGAGAGATGCCTTTATATGTTGTATGAGTTGGTAGACTTTCATGCTAGTGCTTCATAGTCAGCGACAAATTTGCCAGATATGTGATGCTTGTATCCTTGGAGATACTGGATATCATGATAGAACGAGAATGATTATTAGTATTGGTAACTTCTAATAGTATGTTTTGAAAATTGTATACGGTTAGGATCTTATAGCCTTAGAATAACTAATTTGACCTTATATCATGTTCCTTGTATGGTTGTGATCCTAGGGTAGAGTCTATTATCTGACAGTATATTAGATCATGTTCTGTGGATAATTTGCATGCATAAGGCAGTCGACAATGAGGGTAGATGTGGACAACATGGGTTGTGGTATGTGGGCCGAATGCTTTATGATAATTTGTGGATCGGAGATTACCCTAGGGTGAGCCTAGGATGAGATTAGTGACAGGAGTCACCTGATTGTGATTTGTATGTATAGATAGAATTGTTTGATTGGAATTTGATGGTTAGTTTTCCGTTGTTTGAATGTTGCTTGCTTTGTGATCTGTGGGACTTCTAGCAATGTGAGCTAGCTACTAAGTGAATATGCTAAGTCACACGTGGCACAAGTTGGATAATCTCAGAGTGATGGATTTGGCCCTATTACGCTACTCTTGTTTGAGTCTAAAGTGTTGTTTGTTTTTTCGAAGAGAAAATTCATTAAATCTGCAGACCACCTCTGCAATCCTCTGTAGCAGAAGAGGTGGAACAAATGGTTGCAGCATATAATAAGAAGCATGTTTGTTTTTTAACATCTGCGGACTGCTGCAGTAAACTAAAATTTAAATAAACGAATTTTATAAACTGAAAATAGTTCTCAACACTGAAATTTAATAATTATAGTCTTAAAATATTGAAATAATAATAACAAGAACATGTAAAAAAACAAAAATATAAAACTTAAAAAAAAGTAAAAGAAGCTAATAGTTTTATTCTAGAAAAAAAACTAATTTTAAAAAACATTAAAAAGAAAATAATAAAAAATTAAGAAAGTATTGTAAACGTTGTCTACAAAGTTCGTAAAAAATTACATACGTTAAAAAAGATGTAACTGAAATTGAAAATATTATTAATAAAACGGTAAAAAAAAATTAAAAAAATCAAGTTAAAAAAAATCATGGAAATTATAAAAATAAATTGTATTACATCCGTAAATAAAAATTTAAGAAAATCAAATTAAAAAAAAAAAAAAAGTTATACAATTTTTTTTAAAAAAACACATAGAAATAATGAAAGCTGAAGAGGCTAGAAGAGGCAAGTCAAGTGCTGCGCCACGCAGCACACGCACAGAGGTTTTGTAGTCTGAAGTCTTCCAAAAAGCAAACTGTTGCGACAGAGAAAATGTTGCGTGTGTGCTGCGCCACGCAACAATAAGTGGTTTGAATAGGTTTTTATAAAAAAACAAACAACACCTAACTGTTTTAGGATTGAGTCTGTTACTTGACGAATTATCTGATCTCTGTCGCATATGGCTATGTTCATGAGGTAGCTAGTTGACATTAGTCGGAAATCTTTCAGCGGCTGAAGACTGGGTGGGTTCGGGAACCTAGGAAAGCCTAGGAAATGCTTTATTGGATTAGGTTGCACTGTTAGCGAGCATTCGGGGTATCAATTTGATAGGGTGACTTGAAGGAATCGGGATGATTCTTTTGGAAAGTATGGATATGTGTGGAAGGTAGTTTTGGGACCCGTACTACTGAAAGCATAGGATCCATACTCGAATTGGGGAAAGTCTTAGAGAATACAGGAAGGCTGTGGGATAAGGATTCTTGGGTATAGTCAGCGCTCTTATATGTCAGTTTGGTATGGTGCTGAGCACTCAAGAATGGGACTTAGATTCTGGTTCCGGCTCAGGAGCAGGGCCTGGACCAAAGGATGTGCGATCGTGGGAGTTCATCTCATCGACGATTACTCGTTGAGTTTTGGGAATGGGCCTTAGTGGTCTTTTGTTCAGCCAAGGAAGGGATTTAGGGAGCTCTTGATAGTCGTCTCGAGGTCTTTCGGGATAGATTTGTCGCGGGGTAGTTAGGGGCTCACCCGGAGTCCAAAGCCTGTGGATCCTTAGATCCTTTAGGAAGGAGGATCTTATTGTTAGTCCTTGTCATCGGGATCGAAAAGGAGTTTTGCACCATGATCTCAGGAGGGTCGAAGTATCTCTGAAGAAGGTGATTAGGATTTCTCCAGATGTTCGTGGGTATGTCATCTTCTATCACTTCAAAGTGGACATTAGGAAATTGTATCACTTTGGAATTTTGAGTAGGTTTGGACAAGTTAGATCTCGGGTCAGTTATTAGCAATCATCTGGGTTGTCAAGGGTAGTCACATGCCATTCTGCATGCCAAAAAGTCCTTGATGAACCTACAGATGGACATATCTTGCAGAGTGGGTTCCACATATACGTTTACCGTTACGGGTCTTTGTTAGGATCTGTCCAGGAGTATTCCTTAAGGGATCCCTGGCCAGGAATTAGTAGGATAGTTCTGCAATGAAGTCGGAGTTGAAAGGTTCTATCATTTGTTCGGGTATGATCGCCAATTGCCTATGGAAGAACTTTAGAGTTCAAGGCACGACCAATGCTAGGAAAGGACTAGTAGCATGAAAGTGGTAGTGTCAGTTGTGGGTGTTAGATGCATGAGTGTTTGGTCGTTGGATGTTGAGGAGAATTGTATTTCCGCAAGAATTGTGTTCAGTAGAGTTTAGTGGTGCTGAAAGATCGGAAGTAGGAATGAGGATTCGTCAACCAGAGTGAAGATTAAGGCCTCCAGTTTTTAACATGGGAGGTGGATTGGGGTGTCAGACTGGACTAGATTTCAATAGTACTCTTCAAGTTTTCAAAGGATGGGTGATCTTAGGATTTAACTGGTAAGTGATCGCCAACATTGGTAAGCACATGTTGTCATCAGAGGGATATTAGAAAGCGATAAGTATTGGGAATCCTTCAACTCTCACGTGCCGTGAAGACTTATCGAATCTAAGTGGGGGGGGGGGGGGGGGATCGACCATGTACATAGGAGCAGTAATAGGTGTGAAACTAGGATGAGTTTCACATCCTCTTCAGGACAGAAGGCGGTTGAGTAGCCGTCTAGGTTGAGGATTGGGTGACTTGGGATTTTAGACAACGTTCTAGCTTTTGGTCGTGCTTTTCCTTGGCATCAAATAGCAGGTTTTGGGAACCAGGTTAGAGCTCTAGTTAGGAATCAAGTTCAGTTTTGGATGTTAGATCGTGTGCATGTGCTCTATGTAGGATGTGTTCGGCTTGGTAATTGGTTATTGAGTTAGCATGGAAAGTCTTGTAAGACTATGGGGGTAGCTATAGCATTCACTGACAGTCAAATAGTACTAGAATATTGTAAGTCTGCAGCTGTAGCCGTAACATTCACTAGGTTGGTAGATAGCATGAGCGTGTTGTTAGGACGGGGAAGGAACAGTAGTACCCACTGGTTCGGGTGTAGCATTGAGGACGTGACAAATCCCCAGATTGATTTATGGATTACGGAATTACCCAGATGGGTTAGATTTGGTTGAGCTAGCGATACGACCATAGGAACATCACTACAATTATGAGATCAAGGAAGCAATGGAATGATTACGGTCGTTTGTGATATAAGGCTACCATTGGTCAGGTAGCAATCACTTTTAGCCTTGGATTTGGTAACGTTAGGATTCAACACGTGGACTCGATCGGTTATGTCAGGAGGTTTTTAGAGCCACATCGGAAGAGGATTTAGTTCAGAAGTCGTGCGGGGGCGACTATGTGGAAGCCCTTTTAGCTCAGCGACCGGGATGGAACCCGGTATACGAGATGACTAACGCATGAACTGAGACTAGGAAGGTCTCGGTAGATTTTGGAAAGTAGACAAGTGGCAGCATATTGTTTCAGACAGTTCAGTGTTTCGGGCAGTTTTAGTGTTTGGGTAGTATTAGTATTGTGTTTAGGTTGCAAGTACGGACATGATTATCTGAGCCTTGGCCTAGTATAATTGATCTTCAAGGATAATTAGGTTAGTGACTTTGCTCTAGTAGTAACATTGAGGTAACCAAGGTAGAAAGTGTGCATTTGTCCGGTCAGTGGTGGGAGA
The DNA here is from genome assembly GCF_052625555.1 of Lactuca saligna. Lineage (NCBI taxonomy): Eukaryota > Viridiplantae > Streptophyta > Magnoliopsida > Asterales > Asteraceae > Lactuca > Lactuca saligna. The sequence continues at coordinate 191,689,846 of NC_136418.1, read as the reverse complement.
TTAAGCTTGGTAAAACTCAGCATAGGTGGTCTGTCGGGGAGTTAGACCACCTTGAGATTGCAGATTCTAGACGAAATAGATGTGATATTGTTGCAAGGAATTCGTTCATTTGCGGATTTTAGGGCCTTGCGAAGGTTGGTCATGGTTACCCGGGGAAGGCTAGGGTGTGCCCATCATTGTAGCCATGTAACTGTAATGGTTTTGGCATGTAAGGAATGGTAAGGAATGATTTCGAGGACGAAATCTAATTTGAGTGGGGGAGAGTTGTAGCACCCCATTTATTGAATAAATAAATAAACAAATTGATTAACGAATAGTAGCCCTACAATCAATAAATATATATAACAAGGGTTGGTCTCGAGGTGTTAACTGTCACAGTTTTAGAAGTTGGGGGTTAAAAGTGTAAGTTCTAGGAATTATTTTGTAAAGATTTTTAGAAGACAAGGGTGTTTGGTATAATTTGGACCTAATATAAAAGGATTTATGGAAATAGGGGCTAAAGAGTAAATTTTGGACCTAAATTGAAAAGGATTTGTAGAGGAAGGGGCTGCTTGGTAAAATTCAAACTTAATTTGTAAAGGAGTTCAGGAGGTAGGGTTTAAATGGTAAAATATGGACAAAGTTTAAAAGAAAAAGGGAAAAGAGGGACTGGAAGCGTTATTATGGAAAAAGTTGAAATAGGACAGGGGTATATAACCATCACCACCCGTCTAACCCTAACACTAACCCAAGAAAATTATAGCTGCCACCTCCTTCTTCACTTCCGGCAGCCGTCACCACTATATGAGACCTCCTCGGCCGCCTTTTGAATCACCGAGTCCGACAACCACCGGTTCCTCCTGCTACATTGCTGACAAATGTCGTTGTTCCGCCACCTGATGTCGTATGTAATGTCATGAATGGCTGGAGAAACCCTACCTAGATCAAAGTGTGAGCTATGAACGAAGAAGAGCAGGTCGCGAACGACCAGAATCTCTTGGTTAGAACAACCTCATCTTGCATTTCTATCCTTCTCGAGGTGTTCGACGACATGAGTGCCACTTTTACCGCTAGAAATGGCCTTTGGTCGTCGTGTTAATTTGTTATAGCCGCCTAGTCGTTACTTAGGGAGATGTGGTCTCACTTTGTGGTTGTAGATGTGTGCTGATGGAACCGAGATGTCTTGTGCATGTGATGCTGGATGGAGATTGAGGAAAGGAGCCACCATGACCACTAGCCATGGTGGCCGTCGTCTGCTGTTAATTTCCCTCGCCACCAGCCACCATGGAAGGTGGTTGTGTGCTTGTTTTACCATGTGTTTAAGTGTGTTGATGTATTATGTTGTATGTATTACTTTGGCCGGAAAACAAGGAAGGCTACCACCAGCACCACCACCGTGAGTGGTAGTTGCCACCATGTGCCACTGCCGGCCACCACAAGGGTCGCTATGTGTGTGTGTTTATTTTAGTGTGTGTATGTGTCTATTTGGGATTATTCATTGTAATATTGCTAGAATAATAAAAAGAAACTCATAACCACTTGGGTGGCGGTATGCCTTGTTTGTGTTTTGACTCGTTTGGGATGCTTGGACAAAATAGACTAGAACCATAAGTACCACCGTGAGGTAGTGGTTGCCGTCGTGAGCCGTTGTTGACCACCACTACCCGAGGTGGTAGTGGGTGGTGCCCGACTAATGAAATCCTAGTGGGCTTAATGAAACCCTAATGAATCTAAGGACTTAGCTTTTGGCCTATCAGGTTGTGATTGGGTTGGAAACCCTAATTCGGGTTAAAAAACCCTAATTTTGGATTATATGGGTTATGGGTTGTCTGGACCGACATTTTGGATAACTGGATTAGGATTAAGTATTAAGCCCTACCACACTATATGATTGACTTAGTAGATTGATGGACTTAATGGATTAAGTCCTTAATGAGTTAAGTGAGAAACACTTATACCTAATTGTCATTTCATGTGAAACCCTAATCTTACTTGGGCCTTAAGTTGGGCCTTTATATTGGGCTTTTGCGATTGGCCTATTGATGGGACATTCAAAAACAATCATATGGATTAAGATTATATGGATGGGCTTTAGGGGGGGGCAATTTGTAAAATTGGGCCATAGATGGGCCATAATTGGGCCTTTATGATTATGTGATATTAGGTCATTAGAAATGCCAAATGTTTCGAGTGAACTAAATGGTTGGGCCTTAGGGGAAGACCATGTAGATGTTTGGGCCCAATTTGGAAAATTAGACCATATGTTGTGCCTTGAATCATAATTGACTTTTGGCACTTTGGATTGGGCATTTGGCTTGGATTAAGCTAAGTTAGGGGTACAGTAGTCTTTTACCCCAAGCGTGGACTTATGGATATTTGTTGGAACCCAATGATTAATTGGGTGTCGTTTTGATGTTGACAGTTCGGGAACCTGTTGACCAGAGAGTTTTATCCACGGGACTTCACCGTTGCAAGTGAGTCCCCTCACCATACCAATGGGTCGAAGACACCAATGTCGACCCATTTTATGATATGTGATATACTAGTTGAAGTTGTATTATGTGGCATGTTAGCTGGTTATGTGATAGGAAGCATGCTAGTGATTATGTGGTATGCTAGTTGTCTTTTTGATACTTGCATAGAAGACCATGGGAGAGCCCATGGCACTTGGATATAACACCATGTGCAGAGCCCATGGCTTTCCTGTTTAGAGACCATGGGATAGCCCATGGCACCTGGATGTAAGACCATGTGGAGAGTCTACGGCTTTCCTATTAAAGACCATGGGAGAACCCTTGGCACTTAGGTGTAAGACCATGTGGGGAACCCATGGCATCCTAGAGTAAGACCTTGGGGACGAGCCTACAACATCCGTATATGTTTATATGCATGGCTTATGTGAATGTTATCGTTTATGTAGCTTCTATAGCTAGTACATATTATGTGATTATGTGGATTGTGTGGATATGCTCTAGGGAACTCACTTAATTTCGTGCTTACAGTTTTTTTTTTATTGTTTTAGGTATCATCAGTTTGGAAAGGAAGGGCTCGGCTTGATCAAAGTGCACACACTCGTGTTCCACAATTTATGATTTTGGGAAAAACTCTGATAAATGTTTTAATTAACCATGTTTTGGGGTGGGGGAGGGGGGTGAATATAAGTATAACACAAGAAATCTTGTGTTAATATCTAAATGATTTCAAAAAATTTCAATTGTTGTCGTTACTAAAAACACACACACATATATATATATATATATATAACACTTATATAATTATGATTAGAAAGGCCGTCGAATAAATGTTTCTACCCTAAGCCCACAACCAAACAAGAAACAGAAAACAAAGCAAAATCACCAATTCTAAGCCTGTTGAATCTTAATTATAATATATATATATATATATATATATATATATATATATATATATATATATATATATATATATATATATAAGTATAAAACTATTTAAACATGTTAAACAAAAGCAATATTTTTGCAATCTATTTTAGTACCATTTGGACATAAATGTTAAATTTCACGGAACGTCTTTATCACGAATTATACAGTTCAAACTTTCAAAATCGTTAACAATACAAAGGTATTCATTTCTGTAGAACACACACATATAAACTATAATAGGTATAGTTTATGGGACTTGCATATTATTTTACCGAGTTCGAGATACAATATGGAAAACAAACATATAATCTATAATAGGTATAGTTTATGGAGCATATGCACTATTTTACCAAGTTCATAATACATTACGGAAAACAAACATATAGACTATAAAAGATATATAGTTTATGAAATATATATACAGTTATTCATTACAAAGTGACTTTTCATTATTCTACATGTAACTGGCAATATAGCTTTGTGAGACATACTTCACATACTTATCTAAGTACTAACCAAAGCACTGAAATTATAACCAAAGTCTTCTGGAGGGAGAGCATGACACTTGTGTATAGATATATACGAGACTGACAATCCCACACCTAAACTGTTTGCTACAGTTAGGCCGACAGGACCGCAGTGACAAATGTCGTACTGATTCCGACACCTGAAGGACGTCGTGTTCAGGCTATCTTTGGTTATCAAGCATGGTTATGATAACTCATAATTTGGTATTGAACAATACGATTAGTGTACGGATATGTAAACAACTTCACATAGTTTTATTTAGTAATAAAACTACAATACAATATTTTACAATATAGTCGGTGGATCCAGGTACATACATTCACAGAGTTCATACAAGTACAACTACAATATACTATTTTCAAATAAAGAGAAACTTACATTTCTGGAAACATTCATTTTATGGTTTTATGAAAATTAAAACTATATCATACTATTTCAGAGTACAACTTTTACACATTTTGGTCTGAGGGTATTAAGACTACAATACATTTACAACAGCAAATATAGGATTTCTGGAAGAACTCACATATACATTTTCAAAGAACAAATGAAAATTTCCAATTACAAACATGTTTATGAACTCTACAACTTAATTATTGTCACTCTTTTCAAAACTACTTGTATTCTTAAGGAATCAGTAGATAGGTACCCACATAGGTTTTTGAGAAGACGAAGCTTCATAGAGTTATATCTTTTGGTTTATGCCATACATTTTGGTGTCAATTATACATTGATTTGAACACAGATGTAAAAACTATAAATTATCAATATCATGGTCGTTGTACTTTGATTACTATTATGCAATTTTTGTGATATTGTACATGACGTCATCCACCCCCGCACGTTTTCGCCGTTTCGGTTTAGGGGTGTGACAACCTCTCTAACTATTTCCATAATGCCATTTAATGCTTGCATGTCATTTATAAATAGAAATGGAGACAAGGGATCACCTTGTCTCTCGCCTATTCTTACATTGAATTCTTTCATCACAGAACTATTTACTAATATAGATGTTCTGGATGATAATAAGCAACCCATAATCCAATATCGATAGAAGCTAAGAAACCCTATTTGTTCCATGATGGAATCTAAGAAACTCCAACTAAATGAATCAAACTCTTTATCAAAATCGAACTTAAAAATTAGCGGCGATCTTATTGATTTTTTCAACCATGCACATATTTCATAGATCATTAGTGGCCCATCAAGAATGTTTCTCCCAAAAACAAATGCAGATTGAACATACTCAATAACTGACCTAATCACGACTTTCAATCGGTTAACTAAAACTTTAGCAATCATTATATAGATACTACCAATTATGTTTATGGGATGGTAATCTACAAGCGAGAGGGGATCATTGACCTTGGGAACGAGGGCGATAAGCAATGACTGATAATCCCGGTTATGAAAAAAATGTCGAATTATATGATAACATATTATTTGGATATGCTCCAGAAAGACTTGATGAATTTAAAAGATAAGCCATCAAGACGAGCTACCATATAATTTCCATAGATCGATATGGAATCTTTGATCTCTTGAGGAAGAAATAGTATAGTGAGGAATGAAGCGTGTTCCATTAAAAGAGTCTTTAGTGAGTTGCAAATCGACCTTGGTCTTATATGAGTCAATTTAGTGAATGTGTTACTAAAGAAGCTAAAGATCTCTTGCTAAATTAAGTATAGGTCGGATGTCCAAAAACCGTTAATGACTAGCCCATTAATATAGCCTCTTGAGTTTTTATTAACCACTCCATGAAAAAGCACTAGTCTTCGTCCTCCTCGACTGTCCATTTGACTCTCGCTTTCTGTTTTAAGTCAAGGTTTTATGACATCTAAATCTCCAAGAGTTTTTGTTTCTGTATGATCTCGTCATATAACGAATACACACTCTAGTAAGAAACATTCCATTTGATAATATTTTAGTACACTAATAATGTTGGTTAATTCGTTTGTTTCTTTCGTGATTCTTGACTTTTTCTAACATGATGTTCGTCTATCCTATGTTAAGACTTACAATTGGTATTTATCTATATCTGGGAGACTGATAGGAAGTAAAAAGGATAACAAGAAAAACCAAAAGCAAACAATACACAATATTTATGTGGTTAGGACAAGGTGACCTATGTCTATAGGCTGAAGAAGAGTATTCTTTATTTCAGACCTCTCAAACAGATGTTACAAGTAAATTTTATAAATATTTGCCTAACACTCTAGAATACAAAACAACAAATTACTTAGCATGCATCCCTATTTATACTTGAGGGATCATACCTAAAACCCTAATGGGCCAAGCCTATGGGCCTATAGTCCCATGAAAGGTGTCAATCAATCATATTCTTCCATGCAGTAGCTTCTAGAACATTCATCAATAACATACAACACATAAGTATGAGTAACGGACATGATGGAGCAGCTTGTGCCATAATGGAGCATCATGATGCATAAGTGGCACATCATGAACACTAGTCGCTCAACATCCCTCATGGTGGCACAACATCGTGTATACCTTGAGCATCACCATATTCTGAGCATCATAGAGGACTTTGTAGCATACGTGGCTCATCATTGTACATCCATCACCTAGATGTGCAACATTTTCCCTCATGGAACATCTTATCCCTTCATGGCACAACTTGTCCATTCATGGAATAACTTCCCTTCTACATGGTGTAACATGTCCCGTCATGGTGTAACTTCCCTTCTAGATGGCACAACGTACTCCTAGGTGGCCCAACATGCTCTTAGATGGCACAACATCCTCCTAGATGGTGCAACATCCTCCTACTTCACACAACTTTGACATGGATGATGAAACATGTTGCTCCAAGTTGCTCCAAACCACCTTTAAGACGATTCTTTCCCTTGGCACTTGATACGTTCCTTTGTCTGACGATTCAATGCATTCTCGGATGATCCGTTCCTGTGAAACATGCTCCATGAAGCTTAAGTGCTCCATTGAATTCTAAGTGATCCATTGAACTTAAATGCTCTATGAGAATTCTCCAAATGCTCAAGTCATATTTAACAACATCCACCTTGAATTGAGCGTCATCTGAACTCCACCTTATAGACAAACTTCCTCTCCCATCTTGTCATTCATCCCGAAAGGGTCCTACATCCTATGACCATCATCAAAGTCCAAGCCATTCTTAAACTTCTCCATGGCAATGACTTTGTTAACATGTATGATGGATTCACCAAGATATCAATGTTCAGTATTGAGAACATATCTGTCTCTATAATGTCATGAATAAAATTCAATCTGACATCAATACGCTTCATCTTATCATGAAACATATGATTCATTGCTAGACTCAACATACTCTGATTGTATAGTACAATACAAGATTCTCCAGCTTTAGACCAAGAATCTTAATAACCCCATGTAACCATATCTCCTCTTTTATTCCTTCCATCATAGGCATGTACTCGGATTCAGTTGTAAACAAAGCAACAGTGTTTTGTAATGTTGACTTCCAACTAACGACACATTCGAACAAATTGAAAAAATAACATGCCCGTCACCTGCACTTAAAAAAATCACCACCATTGTGACAACCCGAAATTTCCATCCAGTTCAGTCAAACACTTCTTTGAAAGTCAAACATATTGCTGTTATCCTTTAGCACAATTAGAAGTTTATTTGAGCATTCTGAGCCGTGTACACTTAAGGAATAAGTGTCGGGGTTAATCGGCTGAAGTTTTAGCTCAAAGATATGACCTCAAACACTCATGCAATGAGTTCACAGCCAACACATGGGAGTTTACGGCCTTAAACTCCATGTGGGCCGTAAACTCTTGCTTATATGGTGAAGAGGTAGCCATTTCTTCATTCCTTCCTTCCATTTGGTCCAAATCCTCTCAAGTATCATCCCGATTTTCGTCCCCGATCTTCAAAAATCGTAATCTTATTGTCTTAACTAGCTGATATCTTGCATGAACTAGTAATCTTACATGATTTAATCCGTGAAATCACTCCATCTTGTAGATCTTCAAGTTTCACCAAGAACACCAAGAACACACACTAGTGTTCTTGGCCAAAATCGACCATTTGAGCTCGTAGATTGTAAGTACTCTTGATCCAACTCATTGTACACTATGTTTATCATATTTAGAGCTTAGAAAACATAATAAATCATGGGATTCAATGAGTTTACGGCCAAGGCATGTTCTTGGGCCATAAACCCCTTTTAAGGGTGCAAATGACACCCTAACACCTTAGTAAGCCTTGGTTAGTGACATAGAACCTTACACCATTGACCTAAGGTCCACAATTCACGAAATGGTACTCCTTACCATGATTTTATGGCCGTAAACTCATAGGGGAGTGGTCCCAGGGCCGTGAACACCAAACAAGGTCTTTTTAGGACCTTAAACCCACCCAAACTCGTGTTTAAAGCTTTGGAGCACTTAACCACTTAAGCCCTTAGAGTTTTAAGCCCCTTTTGGTGACCAATTGAGAGTTTATAGCCAAGAGTAAACTCCCTTGGGCCGTAAACTCCAACAAGCATGGTCGTTGGACCATAAACTCCCGTATGAGGCTTTGCACTCCTTTGTTGCAACCCGATAACCTCCTAGCACTTGACCAAAGTGTTTTCCTTGCAATAGGATGTTCATACATGTTTAATTAGTGTTATAATCACTAATTGTTTATATACATATGTCTTCATATGTAATTAGGATCATTGTGTGTGTCTAAGTCATCACTTGACACCAAGCACTTGTCCAACACTTCCTTCCAATCCGCTCACTGCAGGTGAGTTCATACCCTTAAATCAATCTTTAAATGTTTTTAAATACATTAATGGGGGGGGGGGGGTAATACAGGATGAATCATGCTAGTTATTATATCAATTATGTGATTAATAACCAGCATACTAAAGGATTTACTACACTTTAAGTTGTTTTACCAAACAGATTTATGTAAATGGCTTTCCAAAATATTTTACAAACTAACATCAAGTCATATTTCTTAGTTGTTAAACATTACAAAGGTTTTTACAAACTAACATCAAGTCATATACTTTTGAAATGCTTTATAAAATGACACCAAGTCATTATTATTTATTTATTGTTCGAAACCCTTAAATGTTTTCAAAACTTCTTTATACTCTAAATTGTTAAATGCATGCATGTATATGTATAGTTATATAAATAATGCTTAAAGGAATTAGGAAGGCTAACCCGCTTCATTTCCTTTTCCCCGTTGGGATGTGGTCTGGTAGGGTATCGGGTATCCGTCTGAAGGTCGTTTAACTATCAGTTATATATCATATATACATATAGAGACATAAAAGTTCCATTAATCAGTTCAATACCTTTAGGTAGCAAAGGTATACTTAGATTATACATGATCATTACTAGTAACTATAATAGGTATAGTTAGGAAATACCACTCGCCATTCCTAGTACAAGGAATCACACCAGAGTCAGTTCATTCATGAATCTATACTATACATTACATGTTATATGAATACGTATACATAGATACGCTTACATGAATACATTTACATAAATACATTTACTTGTATACACTTACATGGATACATTTACTTGAATACATTTACATAAATACATTTACTAGTACATATTATACGTGTAAATTTGTTCTGCCTATCCTAGTACCAAAGGATAAGTAGATGTGACTAACCATTCCGGAACCCACCTGTTAGCAACAAAGGTAATGAACATCCACGAATGCCTATGGTTAATACTTTTATTAGGAGTACCTTTACGGGACTAACCATTCCTTTAACCTGCTGTTAGCTATAGAGGAAAATGAACAATCTACGGATGTTCAAGGTTAATACTTTTTCAGCAGTCGCGATGTCAAGTTGATCCTAATACAAAATGATAACACTTACATGGCTATATTTTTCCTATTACTTTTATTTTGTGATACATTCACATAAATGACAAGGTAGACTATATATATTTAATAGTAGTCATAGAGGGGAAAACCATCTTTGTTATAGCAAAACATTCAAGTCTTGGTAGAAGACTGCTTTCAAAACATACAAGTGTTGGTAGAAGACTACTTTCAAAACATACAAGTCTTGGTAGAAGACTACTTTTAAAACATACAAGTCTTGGTAGAAGACTACTTTCAAAACATACAAGTCTTGGTAGAAGACTACTTTCAAAACATTCGGGTCTTGGTAGAAGGCTACTCTTTATACTAATAGAAATCATAGGGATTTGCTAGGGTATTCAAACGCTTTCAACTACTTTCAAACAGTTCATACTTATATAATCCTTTTTCAAAAGTTTACAAGTCATAACTTTACAGTTTTACAAATCAAAGACACATTAATACTTATGAATTCACCAGCTTTTTGGCTGATACTCGCTTTCAAAATAACTTGTATTCTCAAGTCACAAATAGATGGGTACGACGACCAGGTTTGTGAAGACGGAGCAGTCCTGACTCGTCTTATATTCTGCTTATTCATTTTATTGTTGTATATTATGAAAGAACACACTTGTAATTAAAATTATAAGATTAATGCAATGGATGATGTTGTTGCTTTTTTACTACTTTACATTGTTGTGATACATTACATGACGTCCTCCGCCCCAGAACGTTTCCGCCGTTCTCGGTTTTGGGGTGTGACAATCATGATCAGAGTCAATGTATACAACCAAGTCAATTTTTGTTTTAGCTCCATGCACCAAGAAAACATTTGTCGTTACCTTCAAGTATCGCATGATCCACTTGATAGGTTCCCAATTACTCTTCCCTGTATTGCTCATATACATGTTTTACCACACTAACTAAACATGGCGTATTTTGAGGAATTAAATATCCTCAAAGGCCCATGCCAAATCTGAAAAAAGGGTCCTTGTCGTTATTAAAAGTGTATATATATATATATATATATATATATATATATGTATATGTATATCTATATAATAATAATAATAATAATAATAATAAAATTAGGCCTTGTACAACTGCCCACTTTGTCCCTGCTCCCCCCTCAACACCCCTATGTAAGTGAATGAGCCAAATCAGGTCTACTATTGACCATAGCATACGTGAGACTTCCAACAACACTAGAGTATGGAACAATACTCATGTACTTCCTTTCTACATTAATTTGAATATAGTATCCGAACCAAGTTTAAAGTGATTTTCCAATGGAGTTCCAACTGGTTTGGACTGCTCATAATTGAAAGACTGCAAAACTTTATCAATGTAATTTTGTTGATATATACGCAACTGCCCTGCTCTTCTATCCCTTTAGATCTCCATCCCTAGTATCTTCTTTGATGCTCCTAGGTCATACATCTTAAACTCATTCTTGAGGGTTTCCATCAAGTCTTTTATTCTGGCCAAGTCCTTGGTTGTGATAAGCATGTCATCAACTTATAAAAACATATATACGTAGGAATTTGGTGACACTGACAATTCCTTTTAGTAAACACGGTTGTAAAACTGGTTCCAGGTGTAGCTATATGAGGTCATTAATCATTCAAATCTCTTATACCATTGTCTTGGAAACTAATTGAAACCATATAAAGACTTCTTTAGCAAACCTACATGATCCTTTTAGAATCGAGGAACCCTTCTCATTGAGGCATGTAAAACTTATATTCTAAATTCCCATGAAGAAATGTAGTCTTCACATCAAGTTGTATACGCTCCAGATGAGAGGCACACACCATGGCTAAAAGAACCCAAATTGTCTTGTGCTTCATGACCGGTTATAAAACCTCGTGATAATCATTTCCATCTTTCTAATAAAACACTTTTGCTAGCAACCTTGCCTTGAACCTAGTTGTTTCAACTCCTGTTATCCCTTCCTTCTTTTTAAAGATCCATTTGCATCCTACTAGGCTTTCCCCATTCGGTAATGCAACTAGATCTTCGATTTCATTCTTCTCCAATGATTGCATTTATTCATTCACGGCCATCAACAAATTTTTTGCTTCTTTACTCGCCATTACCTATTTATAAAACCGAGGCTCCTCATTGTTAATGTCTTCTCCGGTTGTTAAAGAAAAAGAAATGGAGTCATGCTCACAAGAACTGACACATCCCACATATTTATCAGGTTGTCGATTAACCCACTTTGATATCCTCCTTGATATAGATTCTTCCCCATCATTCCTTTCGGCATCAACAACACTAGAAGAAGCTTCCATGGGTTTCTCTTGGGTTTCATATTGTTTACGCTATTAATTGCCATCTTGATCTTCATCACTTATTACAATTTTTATGGAGTTTAAGATGAAAACTCCACCTTCGAGTTAACACCCTAATATTTGCTCCCTGCTTGACTTGTATCACTTCATCCCTGGTTACCCATGGCAGAATCATCAATGGTTACATCCCTTCATAAAATTTTATCTTTCCAGTAGCATGTCCACCAAGAAGTCGCTGTTTAATTAGAACTGACATGTCCTTCGCACTCATGTGCCCCAACCTACGATGTTACAACTCTGTCTTGTCATCGCATTCATTCAAGGATTGAGAGATAGCCACCATTTCCATAATGAGAGAACAAACGATCTAATCCACAAGGACAAGCTTTGAAAGCTCAAACCTTGAATTAATGCATAAGATGAATGTCTGCTTGCTAAGTAATTTTCTAGTAAAGTCTGGCAAGCCCAGTGAAGTCTGAGTTAATGCATTCAATAAAGTATTCAAGTCATAAATGAATAATAAGAAATATATTCAAAGTAAAGATAATAAATGAAGAACAAAGAGAATGTTTTTAAAGATGATTTGAAGAGAATAAAAGATGAAGACAGCTGATGTGATACTATTAAGTTTGAATAATCCGTCACATGATTCAACATTGGAATCTCCTATAAATAGGAGTACATGATACATAGTACTAATCGATTACATACATAGGACTGGATAATAGAGTTACTTTTGACACTCTGATTATCCATGTTTCACAAAAGAGACTAAGTCCTATGACAAGTTAAATCATGCTAAGTGACAAAAACAATCGATACACTTGGATAAGGAACTGATTCAGACAAGATAAAATTCCATACATAACATTCATTCCGGAATGCCTTCAAATGATCTTCACATCTAGAGCAAGGCTTCAAGTCTGCACACAAAACTGATCTCATAACATCTTCCATTTCGGAACTCTGACTGACTTCGGATCTTTCAAAGGTTAGAGATTGCTAGAGGTTCACTTTCAGGTTCCAAAAATCTCCCCTAATTGAACTTAGAAATCAAGTCAGCTTTGTTTGCTTCTTCCTTGATTAATGTGTAAGCAATAAACATCCAATCACTGACTTCGATATAACACTGCAACTGAATCACAAACTTTTCCTTGACATGTTTAGGAGCTTCGGACCTAGATGTTCGACTGATAAACTTCTTGAGGGCTCTTGTAGGAACTAGGTGTTTGTTAAGGACTCAAAAGAAGTCCTTCTTGTTTGTCTTCTTTGTTTTGTAGACAAACCCTAGAACCGGTTCATCAGTAGGTCCTATAACTAGCAATTCGGCTTCTGGAAGCACATATTTGATATTGGCAAGGACGTTTTCAGTTCCGAACAAGTATGCTAGCTCATAATCACATCGAAAAAATTCCGTGACACAGTCTTTGAGAAAGCTTTAGACGACATGATAAGCACCCATGCTAATGTCATCATTTCAAAGACTCCGAATGTGTGTAGCTATAGTCAGGATATTGTTTGTATTTATTGCAGTGAAATTGGAATCAGTAATTGTGTGAGGGGTTGGCTTGTTTTGAAAGATATTGTACTGGAATAATACACATTTGAGTTCAAATTTTGTTAGGATCTTCCTTCCAAACCCTGAGATCTTTATAATCCTCTTCCGCATCCACACTTCCTTTTGAGGTAATGCATTCTTGGAGTAGAATGTTTATAACCTTTCACGCTCGGTCCGGATGATCATCTCCAAATTTTCATTTGGGTGGAGAGGAGCAAACTTGATGTAGAATTTCTATACGGAGAGAGAGCCAGATCGAGTTGTTCCGAATCATTTTCTGGAATGTAATAGTATATGAAAGGTACTATATCAACATCCTTAAGAATACCTTCTCGGCAGAAAGGAGAGATACCACGCATCGGATCAGTATTATCTATGAGCGTCCGGATCCAGATTCTATCCTCTAGGGCTTTGTTGATTTCCCCTTGAGACCATCCGGATTTTTTTCTTTTGTGGAGGTCCGGAGTAGCGAGCTTGATGAATTTCCGTGATTAGCTTCTTACCCTTATCCTTGTTTAGTGTAGAGATGATGTGCTTCATGTTATCATTGATTGAGAATTTTAGAGGAGAAGTTTGAAGAGGTTCTTTCGAAAGGTCGTCTGGAATCCGGAGGGGAGAACCTTCATCAATTGGATCTATTCTTGGAGCAGGAATTGGAGGCAGCATGAATGAAGTTGCCCGGAAGGCGTTAATCGTTAGTTTAGTTTTTTGCCTTGGCCGTCTGGATACTTTGTGCAGAACATCTAGTAGTATAGATGGCCATGAGACTGCGGACCAGATTCTCTGCTCTTCCTCCGTGAGTACTTTGGTTGGAAATTTCCATGGAACTCGCAAAGCCAGTACTCCATTTATGATAAGAGATTGTTCATCTTCATCATCATTCCCTAGAAGTCCGGAAAGAACTTGGACTTCATCATCCAAATTTCCTTCTTCATCTTGGAGCTGATATTCCATGGAAGTCTTCCACGGTTGACTTTGCCCTTCTCCTGCTCTTGCAACAGTGGACCTATCAACTAGACCAAGCAAGGGAGACTTTTTCATATCGGAAAATTTTCTGAACACCTTCTGAAAATAGGTGTTGTGTTGAAGGGTGAGGGTGTCATAAGCTTCGGTAGTGGGAGCCTGAGCTTTGAGATGATTGAAGAGGCTCTGCAAAATAGACAACATTCGATGAAACTTATTATTTGGAATCTCCACAATGTTCCAGTAGGCTCGGAGAAGCTTTATAAGAGCTTGCTGCATGATCAGGTTCATTTTATCTTTCTTTCGGATCTCTTTCTCTAGGTGCTGAATTTGTTTCTAATGACGGACATGAGTTTTCTTGATTAGATCATTTGTAGCAACAACTAGGTCATCGTGAACCTTAAGCATCCTTGTGATTGTATCCAGATAGTGATCGACAGAAGTATCATATTTTTGGTTAACTTCTTGGATGGTATGTTTGAGCCGAAGTGAAATAAGTTGATCTAGCTGGACTTCACGTTCAGCAATGGTTGGTCCGGACGTGTTGACCGTGGACAAGGATTTTAGAATGGCACTTAGCTTTGAGTCCATTCCGGATACTTTATCATCAATCTTTGATTTGAGCCCTGCTACGGAAGCTTCAAGGTATTTGATCTTCTTCATGGTATCTGACATGTTGGTTTGAATGTCAAGAAGAGCAAACAGATCAATGTAATCTCCTGCGGAGGATCCGGTGTCAGAATTGGAATGTTGAGGTTTGTGTTTGTGAGGTTCTGCATTAACTGGGGGACCATGCTTTGTATCAGCATCATCCTGAACTTTCTGAGTAGATTCTGATTCACGGGCATAAGTGGATAAGGATGATCCGGAGTCAAAAGTTGATTTCGATGGGGAAGGCTTGGATTGAAATTGCATAGTGGGAAGAATATGAGTGTCAGCCACAGCTGTACCATCATCATTAAACATTACTTCTTTGGAAAGCTCTTCATCCATATCTGGCTGAATAAGATTATTGTGAGGAGTTACAAGAGATTCTTCGGAAGCAAATTCCTGATCGGTTTCATCATCGATAGGAGCAACAAATGTTTGATTGCTATGAATTGCTTTGTTCCAAATCGAGATAAGTGTAGCGTCAACCTGGGACCTGGTAATTCCAGATGCCTTGAATGTACCCTGTTAACAAAATCTTCGCATAGGGGATCATTAGAACCTGGTTGTCCTGTACCCTTACCGTGTATTGGACTAGTTGAGGCATCCTGAGTAGGAGGGACAACTCCAACTTCGGAATGCTTGGGGTTTAGAATAGGGGTTCTTGACCGTGCAAGTGTTGAAAAAGTTGGGATTTCAAATCGGACACGTGGGTGTGTTCCAGGTGGCAAGGAACTTTATTCAACACCAACATCACCTTGTTGGGAAGGTGTAGGTGGTTTATTAGCAGACTCCCCGTGAGTGACTGCGAGTGGTTTTGAAACATTGAGGTATACCTCAGATGAGTGGGTTGGTGGGGTGTGCGGAAGGATTGAGTCAGCCTGAATTTCATGAGCTCCTTCCTGTTGAAAGGAAGAGTTGACTTTGATTCTATTTTTTGGCTTTGAATTGGAGGTAGAAGTCTTTCTTTTGGTAGACTTTTTAACGTTTCCTCTAGACACAGTAGGAATGGCCACTTCCGGAATAGGCTCAATGGTGACTGGGACAGGTTGTGTTGGGTCAAACACAATCGAATTCTCCAAATGGTGTTTCAAATGAATTGGTCCGGAAGGCAGTAGGGACATCATGTGTTACGGAAGGCTTCTGACAGGTCCAAAAGAAGATTGGTTTGATATGCGATAATGTTTAACAGTTTTGAAGGAAATGTATACCTCTTTCAGAATTGTTGACACAGGAATTGGTTCGGACATCTCCTTGTAAATCTCATGGATCTTCAAGGCCCAAAACCTAGAGCTTGAAATTTCATTTCTCTTTCGTTTGATAGCGAACTATCAGAAATCCTACCACAATACTTCCGAGAGATCGACAGCGTTGTTGCATCCGGAATAAATGTTGTATACCACATTCAACCAAACCTTGCTTAGTGTGTTTGTACCACCATTCTTTCCGGACAGCCCTCTAATGATGAAGTGCATTAGCACAGTCCAAAGCCCTGAAACAGCCGAGTTCTTAAATTCCTTTGCTTTGTAGTCTTGATTGTACCCGATGTGATTGAGAAATTGTTGGAATTCTTTGTTTGTTGGTTCCTGAACTTTAAAGCCTTTGGGGTTTTCTTTCACACCGATAGCCCTGAGAAATGACGATTTGTGGATGGGCACAAGTTTGTCACTTATAATTTAAGTTCCGAGAACCCCATTATCAATCTTAATTTTGGTGAAAGAAATGTGCAGAAGATTGATGGTAGAGGAGGTTTTAGGATTTTGGTGAGTGGAATGGAGATGGGATGATGAGCAATGAGCTCGATCATCACTCTTACAGGTTCATCGAAATCCATAGGGTTTATAGAAGAAAGCTAAGTTGTATCTCTGAGAAACAGTTCAGATAAGTGTGAAGATGATGATTCTTTCGAGGATTTCTTCTTGGCGACAAATTTCTTGGGTGTAGAAGCGGTTTGAGCAATTTTCTGAGAAGAAGATTGAGATGCCATTGTTGCAGAGGGATGGTAGCTTGAAGAACACAAGAACTCATAGAAAATTTGAGGGTTTGGAGAGTTTGAGCGCGTAAAGGGTAAATGAGGGTTTTAAGTGGTTTATATAGGTGATTGAAATGGATCGGATCAGAAAGGGTAACGATAAGGGTCCAGATATGGAAACGGGTTGCATTTAATGGTTTGCCGTTTTTTGAATGAGTTGACCACTGATGATGAAGGATTTGTATGGAATGAAGTGAGGAATAGAAACGGTCAAACGATGATGGGATGTTTGCTTTATTGAACGTGCAAACATGGTGCAAATTTCTAGGGTGAAAAGATAAGCATCTTTTGAAAAGTAACCATTTGAAAACGTTTCATCTTAAACACCTTTGGGCTTCCGGATGATTTTGATGAGCATTTCAGAACAGAGTGATTTAGAAATTCCAGAGCAAAGTTTTATTTGAAAATTCCGGAGCAGATTTTTTTTGAGATTTCGGAGCAAAATTATTTTGAAATTATGGAGTGAATAATTAGAAAGATTCCGGAGAGGGTTTTGAGAAAAATCATTCCGGAAAGAGAACTTAAAACAAAAATTACGGAGTAAGTTTGAGAAACATTCCGGAGATAAGAGTTGAAAAATCTGGTGTGAATTTGAAGAGGATTCGAAGTGCTTTTTGAAAAGTTCTAGTCAGTTTTGAAATTAATTCTACCGGTGCCAAACAAAAAACTTTAATGTTCCCAAGCAAGATTTTTTTAAAGATTCCGGATCAAAAACTGAGACACCATTCGGATAATTTTTTTTAGACAATTTCCAAAGTAATGTGTAGAGAGTTCCGGAGCAAAGGAGAGAATTTACTACTATTCCGGATTTAAATTCCGGGATGATTTTATGAAGTGGGTTCCGAGATAAGATTTCAACCAATGTGACTATATTGGTCTTTGAAATTCAAAACATAGGAGTTGTACAACTTATACTGAGATAGAGGTTAGATAAAAAGACACATAATGTGATCTTGATTGTTCCGAGAGGTGATAGTTTCGAAATGTAATTTTTTTTGCTTCAGAACCAACCATACTTTCTGATGTTGCCATCAAAGACTACATACCTCCTGAAAGAATTAAGGATGAGGCATCATGATTCCCATTTTGTTCAGAAAACCATTGAACTTGGTTTCATCTAATGCCTTAGTAAAGACATCAACAATTTCTTCATCAGATGGAACAA
Organism: Lactuca saligna; assembly: GCF_052625555.1. Lineage (NCBI taxonomy): Eukaryota > Viridiplantae > Streptophyta > Magnoliopsida > Asterales > Asteraceae > Lactuca > Lactuca saligna. The sequence goes on along the minus strand of NC_136418.1, from coordinate 191,671,419 downwards.
AAAGGAGTTCAATATTGCCATTTAAAACATGTTGTTTTATCAAATGGTGTCGTATATGAATGTGCTTCGTCATGGAGTGATGAATTGGATTGTGTGAAATTGTGATAACACTTTGAGAATAATAATAGATTGGAATACGTTGAAAGCGGTAACCATAATCCCAGAGTTAATATTTCATCCAGAGAACTTGTGAAGTGCAACTAGCACCAACTAACCAATCGACCTCCCAAAAATTGACAGCCACCCAAAGTGATTTTCCTATCCAATTGAAGACTTCCATAGTTTGAATCTAAGTAAGCTTAAAGGAGAGAAATCTCATTTGCTGGGTACCAGATTCCGAGACTTTTGGTTCCTTTGAGATGTCGGAATATTTCTTTTACAGCCAAGAAATGTGGCATTTTCGGATTAACTTGAAATCTGGCACAGAGACAGGTAGCAAACATGATGGCTGGATGACTTGTTGTTAGATAGAGAAAGGATCCAATCATTCCTCTATACTTCCTTTCATCAATTGCTAGACCTGATAGGGTCCGAGAAGATTTTGTGACCAAAGCCTATAGGTACCTTTGCTGAGGCACCGGTGTGCATTGAGTACTTTTTGAGGAGTTCAGAGATGTATTTCTGTTGATGAATAAAGATTCCTCGAATGTCTGTTTAACTTGAAGTCCAAGAAAGAAAATCAATTCATGATTCATGCGCATATGAAATCTACTGATCACCAATTTAGCAAAGTCAACAACCATTGATGAATCGATGGATGAGAGGTTTTCCATTTGATCTTTTGGAACTTGGTTGGATTGAGAATTCCTCTTTGGAAACTGGAGCATTTGACAAATTCAGTGAGCCTTTCATACCAGGCGCGAGGAGCTTACTTGAGACCATATACAACTTTTCGGAGCTTGTAGCAATAATTCGAAAATGAGATATTGACAAAACTAGGAGGCTATTGAAGATATAATTTAGTATCCAGTTAACCATTAAGAAAAGCACTCTTAACATCCATTTGGTAAACCGTAAAGCCTTTGTGAGCAACATAAGCAAGAAAGATTCTTATTGCTTTAAGATGGGCAACAGGGGAAAAGGTCTCGTCATAATCAAGTCCTTTGGTCTGTGTGAATCCTTTGGCATCAACATAAATTTGGACAAGAATGAGAGGTTTTCCATTTGATCTTTTGGAACATGGTTGGATTGAGAATTCCTCTTTGGAAACCGGAGCATTTGAGAAATTCAATGAGCCTTTCATACCAGGCGCGATGAGCTTACTTGAGACCATATACAGCTTTTCGGATCTTGTAGCAATAATTCGAAAATGAGAGATTGACAAAACCAGGAGGCAATTGAAGATATAATTTAGTATCCAGTTAACCATTAATAAAAGCACTCTTAACATCCATTTGGTAAACCGTAAAGCCTTTGTGAGCAACATAAGCAAGAAAGATTCTTATTGCTTCAAGATGGGCAACAGGGGAAAAGGTCTCGTCATAATCAAGTCCTTCGGTATGTGTGAATCCTTTGGCACACAACCTTGACTCATTCCGAATGATAACTCTAGCATCGTCTAGCTTGTTTTGGAATACCCATCTCGTACTGACAATTGGGTGATCTGAAGGAGGAGGGACAAGAGTCCACACTTTGTTTCTATCAAACTCTGCCAATTATTATTGCATGGATGTGATCTAATCAACATGTTCTAATGCTTCATTTTGAACACTATTGGCAGAACAAGTTTGAATGCCAACATTTGGGTTTCCAATTAACTAATTTGGAGGGTGATCTCGAGTCTATATATGAAGTCTTTGTAGCCCTTCTGCAGCAGACGATCCAATATCGACAATAGGGTTGTGTCCCCCCCCCCTTAAAAAGTCTGAACTTGTGGATGATGCCCCCCCTGAACTTATGAACCGGAGAGGTTAACATCATCATCAGGTTGAAATTCAAACAAATTGACGTCACCATCATTGTTGATGGGATCAAATTCAATAGTTGCATCAAGGAAACCATCCACATTTGATTCTAGAGAGGGTTGACCATTCTCCCCCTCAACCTGAGAAGGTTGAAATGGTTCAGAATCAAATGGAGGAAAGGTGGGTGTAGGACCAGAGAAATTTTAAGAAACAGGAACTTCAGGAGTTGAGATTTTCCTTGTTCGAGATTCCGAATCAAGGGCTGTTTCAGAGGGTCCAAATAGAGTTACAAAGCGTACTTCATGAATAACTTGAATGTTTGGAGATTCAGGAGGAGGAGCATCAGACTCCATAATGTGACTGGTGACATGAGTTGGACCAGAATTCCGAACAAAATTATCATCAAAGGTAACATCAAAGATTTATTTTATAACGTGAGTACGATGATTCAGTACTTGATACACCTTTGATTTTGGAGAGTAACCAAGAAAAATTGCTTCATCAGCTTTGGGTTGGAACTTTGTAAGATGATCACAATTGTTTTTGATAAGGAAGTGACATCAAAAGACGTTAATACGCATGGTCTAGGAAACCCTCTAACTATTAACTACAATATACTTAAAGACTATCAAGAGGTGTCGTTCACGTAACCCTTTGACTATTACAGTTTAAGGATATTTGGATGCCCTATGTATGCTCATGTGAATGATGGTAAATTTGATGTGAGGGAAATGAATTACATATTTCTAGTATATGCATCTTCCATGAGTAACCAGAGAAGAGATGGTACAAGTCCAATTGAAAACAAAGATCATGTGCTAGCTAGAAGGTGGTGTTTTGTAATGACCCAAAAACCGTAATTGTTTAGAATCAAAACTAATCATAATATCCAAAACAACGGAGTAAAAATATATCAAATGCGGAAATCATGAGGGGCGACTGCCGTGCCATCACGTCGGACCCTTCCCTTTTAAATTGGAAGTACCTGAAACCATAAACATAAATTGTAAGCATAAATCTTAGTGCGTTCCCCCAAAGTACCACATACCACACATAAAGAAAATAAATGCTATGGACCATATTCATATAATCATTTCTTGCCACCGGCCAAACCATGCCTTTTCGTTCAATGCTGAGGGCCAAATCCCGGTCTTGCATACAAGTGCCAAGGGTAAGATCCTGGTCTTTCATGTAACTACCAGGGTCCAGATCCTGGTCTTTCATACAAATGCCAAGGTCCAGATCCTGGTCTTTTATATAATTATCACAAGGCATCTAACATTCTATATAACTACAAATGGGCCAACATTGATGCCTTCTACCCATGGATCTAGTGAGAAAACTCACCTTAACTTTTGAAAAACCAGATAAATGCTCAAGCTGTTGGACCAGAAAAATACACGCTCTGACTAAATAAATAACACCCCGATTTATAATTGGGACATAACCCATAACTGAAACTCTACTTTATTTGTCCAATATCTAATGTAAAAGGACATATTTATCCTTTTCATTTAAGCCCAAAAAAAATCCTAGGCCCAACCCCAAATATCATCCAAAGTCCAACATGGGACCAAATCCATAAGTGACCAATTACCAGGAAAGTCTATGGTCCAAGCCCAACAAGCAAAGCCCACCTATTCAAGGCCCAAAATAACCATAAGCTGGAACTGGGTTGTATGCCCCATGTACCACCTAATACTCCCCGCGTACTCGACCGATACATGAACGGATCATGACTGTGGTGCAGTACGCGCAACGTACTCGGCATTACGCCAGCATATGCACCCTATAGCAAAACTCAATGCCTTAAGACACTACGTTCAAATTTCAGATCTGAACATAATAAGACCCCTAAGGCCATAGAGTTGCAAAGTTTCTGCCTTTGCATGACTACAAGAATCCCAACACTAAAAACCTAACTTGACCAAACCTATTCTATAGCATAATTCTTGGATGGGGACAAACCAAGATCCAAGCTTGCATTTTTATGACTTAAAATACCCTGAAATGTCTAAAAGGACAGCTTAAAATCTTTGGAGTGCCTCATACTCACAAAGACCTAGATTTTGGGACAAAAGAGAAGAAAATCTAAGCTTAACCAACATCTAGAACAATACAAGCCAAGGTTGGAGCTTTATTCCTCCAAGTGTTGCACAATGAAGAGAAGATGTTGGATCCAAAGTCGTGAGAGCAAAGCCTACTCCTTGAAGATCTTTCGTAACAAACAAGAAAGCCCACAACTCACTCCAAAGCTCAAAATGCTCAAAATAGACTAGGGTTTGCAAGGAGGGTCGATCTTGGGATGGAGGATGATAATGGAAAGGTATTAGGGGCTATAATGGAGCTTAAATAGTGCACAAACCCTAAATATTCGGGTTTTGGTCTAAACCATGTATGCCTTGCGTATTGGCATATACACAACGTACTGGCATGAGAGTAAGTATGCCCAACATACACAAGTGGCACCTAAAAATCACGAAATTGCCATTGGGGACCCATCTTGCAAACAATTCATAACTAAAGGGTCAAAAGCAAATACCTGGAAAATTATATATTACAACTCTTCCCCACTTGAACTAGACATCGTCCTCAAAGTCTGCTGTCACGAACACATCAGGGAAATGCTCTATCATTTCCTCCTCGGGCTCCCATTTCCATTCGAAACCCTTCCAATGTTGCCACTAGACCTTGAAAAATGACACTTCTTTGTAACGTGGAGCCTTCGTCTTCCAATCTATGATCACCAACGGTCTCTCCAAATAACTTAGGCGTTCATCAACTTGAATATCATCCGGTGGGAACAACTGCGTACTCATCGACCACACATTTCCAAAGCTGAGACATATGGAAGGTGTTATGGATTTGGCTGAGCTCATTAGTAAAATCTAGTAGGTATGCAACCTTTCCCACATGTGCCAAAATCCTAAAAGGTCCAATAAATCTGGGGTCGAGATTGTCCCGCTTCTGAAATCAAATGACACCCTTCCAAGGAGACACCTTCAGAAGTACCAAGTCTCCTACCTGAAACTCAAGCTCTGAACGCCACTGATATGTGTAACTCTTCTGTCGGATTTGTGTGACATGCAACCTATTGTGAATGTGTTGAATCAACTCCGAAGTCTTGGGTACAACCTCTTTACTTCCTATCACTCGATGCCCTACCTCCCCCAGCGAACCTGGGGTCATGCACCTTCTTCCTTACAACATCTCAAATGGTGGTTGGTTAACACTGGCATGATAACGTTTTTTGTAGGAGAACTCTGATGGGTTTTGGTTATAAGACATCCTATGTGGTCATACAAACCCTAATGCTTGGATCTACGTTTCTCTATTGTACATGCTATGAATCCAAGACTATAAACCCTAATTCTAGCATATGGAAATCGATATTAACATATAATTAGGTTTAAGATATTACCTTGATTGTTATGTAGCAATAACAATCCTAATTCCTCCTTGAATTGACTTTGGAAGGCTTAGAGTCACAAGTTTCACTCCTCTAATGGCTTACAAACACCAAGAGCAAATGGAGAAGGTATAAAGAGAGAGGAGAGAGGTAGGAATTCGTCCTTAGGACTTCTTGGGAAGGCTTAGATGAATTCATGAATCTTAGGGGGTTTATATAGGTGTAAAGATTAGGGTTTTAGTCCTTATCCTTATCTAGTTGCTTGCCCACCAAGTAACCATAAGATAAGTCTTAGAAACCCTTATCCTAGTCGAATTCTAAGGCATTATCTCCTTAAATTCGTTCACCCTATATTTAAGATAATCCTTACCTTATTTTGTAACTATCATATAATTACAAATCAGCCCCTCTAGTTTAATTAATTACACCTGATAACAAAATTAATTCCTAATTAATTATTGACCAATATTAATTAAACAAATATGATTTCTCCTTTAATATATTATTCTTATAACATATTAATAAATCATAATAACCTCTCTCTCTTTATTTATTTCTCCAATCAAGTTGCTTTGGTAAAGGCAACCCAAAAGGACCATGCACCATCGGGTCAAGTACATACCAAAATACTTATTGACTTAGACACTAATCCAACAGTCTCCCACTTGGATAAGTCTACTAACTATTATGCGTATGACTTCAGATCCTGATCTGCAATCGAAGCTTTCCAAAACCGCTGTCAACTCTGATCCTATCAGATACGCGTGTCCTTAAGATAAGGGATAATATATTCCTCCATTCTAGATATCATATGAGATATGATTTCTAATCATTCTCTTTGTACTACTTCTCGATTTCTGATTTATGATGACAGACTAATTGAACAAATCAAATTAGCCCTAGCCCGGCCGAGCATTTACGTTTGTCATCACTAAACCTTCGAGGGGCCCAAAAGATATCGCTTTTATCCTACCTTGGATAAAAGGAACGGATAAACTTTGATACAATGCTTGCTTGCACTCACTAACCAAATCACACACAACAAAATGTTTTATAACACCAAGTTACTAGTGCGTTTACATATTATCAATGTGCAACCGATTAGCAAGATATAACTCACACATCTCGGTTTCAAGAATATAAGATGTTATCGTCTCACCAATCACTCGTGATACAATTCATGGAGTGATCCAAGTGAACGTGGGTTTAATCCAATGCTCAAATTCATATTCATAAGCACTCATGAATGTTGCAGCAAACATTTGCTTATGTCTAATACTCTTTTAGACAATCCACACACCGATTCACGACACTCTTCATTCATATCTACTTCCAACATATAAACGACTGTGGCCCGTTTGAATAATTCGATTATTCTTAATAAACTCAATTATTCTAGGAGTCAAAACATGCAAAGTGAAACACAAGAATAATACTAATCCCATATAGCCTCAACCCTTTGAGCATAAATAAAACACCTTTTATTTATCACCATATCGATTACTCATTATTTGTCGTTTCAGGTAATCAACTTCTTACTTGAATTATTACACTTGTCCCATGCTCCTAGCATGCACACAATGTTTACCTATGGTTCTTACATTGTGAAATAGATCACATTGGACACATTTCCAATCATTCTCATTTCACAACTCCAAATCCGTTTTTCAGAAGTTTAAGAATATCAAATTCTTGCCACTTATAGAATATGCTAGATTCTAACATTTTATGCAATGATTCTTTCGTAATGTCACTGCACCAAAGTCACAAAGACTATTGCCAATGATATTACAAACTCCTTTAACGGAGATTGTTACAAGACAATTCCTTAGATATGATGTCTCTTACTCAAATTACATTTATTTGAACATCCTCTTGCATAAAAGTTTCTAATCTAGTCATAGATTTTCAATATGGACAACTTCCCAATATGGACACGCTTCTATATTTTCCATATGATAACTCATTTCTTAATAGAATCTTTTCTATACATCATAATGTCAATATGGTCCATCCAATACCATGCTTCCAACTACTCACAAGCAACCAATCCTCGTCGAACTTTGGATTGTCCTTTGATAGTTGTTTAATTATTTTAGTCACAACCAATTCTAGTCCCTTTTCCCTCTAAATGCGCTAGACATTTGGAAAATTTTAGAATGGTCAAACATTAAAGCATTTGCAATCGATCCTATACCCGAAGCATATGGGACACGATACACAATGTTTTATTTGCTATGTTCTCAAAATTCGAATTGTGAAAAGGAATTTCGTAATCATAATCGAAATTTTAAGAACACACTATGTACCTTTGACTAAATTTATTAACATTTCTCAACCTAAGCCTTTAGATTTGAAATAAAGCATAATATTCTCTGCATTAATTATAGCAAAACAACTTTACAACCCTTACGACTTTGCAAGGTATAACTCTTGTTTTTCTATAATTAATATTGCCAACTTGCAATACTTTCCATAATAATCATACAATCATAACTTTTATGCTCCCACTATCATGATGATTACTATAAAACATAACACTTATGCTCCCACTAGCTTTGACATGTATTCATAAACATCTTAACTTTCAGAAAGACAATACCTATTGAATTTCTTAAGTCCATGTTTCTAATACTTAGTGCTTTGATAATCTTTTATCAAGGCTTCTTGAACTTATACACCTTTGCCTTAGATAGTTCATATGTGTGTCTTAACAATTAAGACTAATTGCCAAACCTCACAATTCAAATTATGGAAAGGGATACCGTAAACATGATCGAATTCGAAAATGCAATTTTACAATCACTATCTTTTTAAAATCTTTCTTAGTGAAAGCATTTCCTCACAATCATTTTCATGAAGGAGGAAATCTTATGACACTTAGATTTAAATGGTGTATTTGTTCCTATCCATGTGAATTTGTTAAAACCAAAGTTTACAACAAATTCAAACTCATATGGACTGAACTTTCTTAATCTTGATTTCTTGCCTTATGGTAGCACAGCTGCCCACCACGTCTTCCAAGTAGTTAAGCATCTCACCTTTTTCCTATCAATGTACCTTTCATTGATCAAGGTTCTTTACCTTTTATGTGTTCAAAATGAGAACTTATAGAACTCACATGCATAATTAACTCAATTTGAATGGCATAGAAACAAAATAACGTCAACACGATAGGTTGTAAACCTCAACTCGTGTGCTAGTGATGATCGATCAGGTTTATTTGATTTGTTCTTGAAACTTTTCGAGACCATTAAGACTCCCACTGACTCCTTGACATATAAGATTCTTTTGTCAATAAACATTTCTTGACAACCAAATTTTCAAGAGTTAGTGTAGCTTGTATCAAAACACTTCATAAATTGGTCCTAGTTGGTCTTTGTCTTATCCAAGACATCACAACTTTCCACATTTGATGAATGTTATAAACCTTTAATACTTTTTACTCATTGTCACAATCTTAACTTTAAGACTTGTTATTGGAACGAAGTATGATAGACTTCTTGATTTAACCATTTCTTCAATCCTTGATTCCTCTTCTTAAACATACAATTGCACTAAGACTTACTTAGAGGATCAATTGAGATATGGTTCTTAATCATTAAGACCCATTATAAAGCATAAAAGCTACTCTCCCTTCTTCTTAGAATGGAGAAACTTTTATCTTTCTGTCTACTTGATTCTTCTTATTCGTTCTACTATTGATCTAAACCCTTTAATCAATTCAGAATTACACTTAATCTTGTAAGTGTAATCATATTTACTAAGCCTTTAGTAAATCATGACGAATATCTTTGTTACTCTTATGGTGAACTTGATCAACACACAACTTTGTGTACTCGATCTCCTAGTCCTTCACTTGACACTTTGTGAACGAATTTGTCTAATTTCCAAATATGAAATTTCTCATTCATCATGCAACCAAGTTGCGTGATTCCAAATTTCAGTCCAATTGAAATTTGGGCGATGAGAAACTCTCGCTATTTGGTAAATTCTTGACATTTCCATAAATAACATAACTAAGAATCATATCCATTCGTTGTAGAAATATGTCAAACATCAATTTTCATAACGATTTCATTGCAAGGAAGTAAACAAATAAATAAATAAGTCAAACAAATTTATTTTATTTATAAAAGCAGTGGAAAAACATTTGTCCTTACAATGCAAAATCTATTGAAAATTATGTAAAAGGAAAATTTCTAACAACTCTATCATAAATATCTAAGCTCAAAATCCAATCTTCAAGTCCATGCGATCGAGATCCATCTTTTGTGATTAGATTCATCTTGCTCTCTTATCAAGCTTCCTTTCTTTTCACCGATCCTGCAAAACATTCAAATGCAATCTTATCACATCATGTATTAAGAATCAATGAATAGGAACTTAGCGGAGTTAGATAGTGGATTTTACCTGAAGCGTAGTCATACTTTTGACTCTCCCATCTCTTAGATCTCTTAGGTAAATAGGGCAACTTCGTCTCCAATGCCCCTTCTCTTGGCAATAAAAGCAAATTGACTCTTTTGGAACAACACATGGAACTACTTTAGACATCGCCTTTCTCTTATGATCAAACTTTTCGATCATTGCATGTCTTTCATTTCCATTGTCTATATCCATAGAGGTCTTGAAGGTAGATTCGCCAATCAACTTTGCGTTTCTATTGCGCCAAACCATTGCTGATTCAGCAGCAATAAGCATATAGGTGAGATCAATAAGGGTCACATCGTGGTTCATCATATAGTACTCTCTTACGAACTCACTATACGAGTTAGGAAGTGACTGAAGAACCCAATCAACAGCCATCTCTTCAACGACAACGGATCCTATCATTCTTAACCTATCAATGTGTGACTTCATCCCTAAGACGTGTGCACACACCGACTTTCCTTCTTTATGTTTACTTGCCAAAATGGCTTGAGTGATATTAAACCTTTCAATTTTACAATCTTGTGGGTTAGGGAGAATAATTGGAGGAGGAGGAGGAAGTGAAGCATGGTTTCTTGTTCCTCGATCGAATCGTGGAATATCATCTTCATGTGCAATGCTTGTTCCACGGGATTTGGGAAGACCATAGTTGTCGAACTTTGACATCTACAAAACGGGAGAAAACAAATTCAAGTTAGTTGATCGATTGAGTCCTTAGTAAATCACCCAAATGAGATACCAAGGCTAGGACCCAACACAATACGCTACAACCTAGAAAAGGGATGCCGTAATCTAGTTGCAGAATATTTGAAGGTAAGTGAATGACGATTCACTAATTTCCAACATGAAAAACGAAAAAAAAAATTAAGTTTTAAATCTATGAAAACTCCTAGATCCTTTGAGATTCATTGAACATTTCAATGGCATGTTTAAATCTCGATATGCCCCTCTTGTTTGTGACTGGGATACCGAGGATCACAAAGCGGGTGTGAATAACCATGCAAAGTTACATGGTGCCCCCACATGTTACAGTCACCTATTAGATGTGCCAGTAAACCACACACGCTCCACCGAACTATGACAAACCTTGAGTCACTCTTTGCTACCTTTGCTTAGAACCATTTAGTGTGCCGGTAAACCACGCACGCTCCACTAACGTCTTCGCAAGGGCACAAAGTGTAATTTCATGGAATTGCATCAATTCACTTTGCCAAAGTAACTAAGATTGGGAATTTGTAAAAACATTTAGTTACTTTTGTATTTCATTATACTTATAGTGGAAGGTTTCGTCCTATCCTACCCGTTCGGCTAACAACCCTCCACTAGTGGGTAAGAGTGGATACCCATTCAATCGCCATTTTATAGGCAATTTCCTTAAACACCCCTTATAGTCCAGCTTCGTGAATGAGGCCTACTAACGGTAAGACTGACTTTTACTCATACATATATATAATGTTAGACTTTTAATGTTATATATAGTATAGGGTGCATTTTTACACTTTTAAAATATTAGGTGGTTAACTTTAACAATTACACTTTTAATTCAATTAAATGGTTAACCTTGACTTTTATGGATTTATTAAGTCTCTTTTAATTATACTCCTTAATTAATTAATAAAACCGTAAGGGTGTATCTGAACTTTTCAAAACATTACTAGGGTTTTAGAATTTAACATTTCTAATTAACTTTTAATCAACTTTTAAATTCCAAAACTTGAGGGCAAGTTTTGAAACATTTAAAAAACATTAGGGTTTCAATTATTTAAATTTCAAAACAACAAAACCTTTGGGTTCAAATTTAAACTATAAAACCTAAAGGGTAAAATATGAAACTTTTCATAACAACAAGGATCAAATAACAAATAATCTAAACTAACATTTAATTACATAATTATCCATATTTGATTTGTTTAATGATTTCTTGCAAAACAATTTACCAGTTTACTCAAAATAATTAATCAATTATCTTATAAGGAAACAATTATCTTATTAATTGATAAATATCTTCAATTAGATCAAAAATATAGTCAAATATATCATATAATCGGATTAATATTGATCTAATATGATAAGGTAACTATCCATATGCAAAAACAGCAAGAAATCCCGAGATAAGCACTATCTGACGAGTTGACTCGTCGAGTCAAGCCTGGACTCGTCGAGTCACCCTGGACTCGGCGAGTTCAACTATGGACTCGGCGAGTCCAGCCTCTAGAACACCAAAAAATCGAATTTTTTAGATATAAAATGAATCAATACAATTGAAACCATCCTAGGCTCTGATACCACTTATGGGTTTTGGTCATAAGACATCCTATGTGCTCATACAAACCCTAATGCTTGGATCTAGGTTTCTCTATTGTACATGCTATGAATCCAAGACTATAAACCCTAATTCTAGCATATGGAAATCGATATTAACATATAATTAGGTTTAAGATATTACCTTGATTGTTATGTAGCAATAACAATCCTAATTCCTCCTTGAATTGACTTTGGAAGGCTTAGAGTCACAAGTGTCACTCCTCTAATGGCTTACAAACACCAAGAGCAAATGGAGAAGGTATAAAGAGATAGGAGAGAGGTAGGAATTCGTCCTTAGGACTTCTTGGGAAGGCTTAGACGAATTCATGAGCCTTAGGGGGTTTATATAGGTGTAAAGATTAGGGTTTTAGTCCTTATCCTTATCTAGTTGCTTGCCCACCAAGTAACCATAAGATAAGTCTTAGAAACCCTTATCCTAGTCGAATTCTAAGGCATTATCTCCTTAAATTCGTTCACCCTATATTTAAGATAATCCTTACCTTATTTTGTAACTATCACATAATTACAAATCAGCCCCTCTAGTTTAATTAATTACACTTGATCACAAAATTAATTCCTAATTAATTATTGACCAATATTAATTAAACAAATATGATTTCTCCTTTAATATATTATTCTTATAACATATTAATAAATCATAATAACCTCTCTCTCTTTATTTATTTCTCCAATCAAGTTGCTTTGGTGAAGGCAACCCAAAAGGACCATGCACCATCGGGTCAAGTACATACCAAAATAGTTATGGACTTAGACACTAATCCAACAAACTCGGCTAGTGGAAAGTAACTATCCCAAATCCATCGAAAGTCCAACACACAAGCCCGAATCATATCCTCGAGCGTCTGAATTGTCCGCTCGATCAAGCCATCTGTCTAAAGGTGTTATGTTGTACTAAAATAGAACTGATTACCCAAATCCTCATGAAACTTCTTCAAAAATCTGGAGGTGAAACGAACATCCCGGTCCAAAACCACCAAAACTGGCACCCCGTGCCGAACTATCACCTCCCAGACATGAATATCAGCTAAATTCTCTACGCATATGCTCTCGGTAACCGGTATGAAATGTGCACTCTTGGTCAACCTATCAACAATGACCCAGATAGATTCAACACCATGTACCTCCTTTTCAATTTTCTGGGGTCTTTGATGCTCTATCTTGACTTTCCTGCAAGTCAAGCACCGTTCCACAAACCAAGCTATCTCCCTCTTCATACAGGGCTACCAATAACTCGACCTTAGATCCTTATACATCTTTGTGACCCCTGGATGGATAGAAAACTTTGACTTATGCACCTCATCTAGAACCCTCTGTGTCACCCCACCTGATGTCGGAACCCAAACTTTACAACACTAAGTCAAAAAACCCCGGTTGTCTGATAAATAAGGCAACTTGTCCCCTGACCTGTGCGGTCTTCTAATATTCCTTTTTCATTTTCTCCACCCGAGCCTTCTTGATCAAATCCATCAAAACTGAGGTGATAATAATCCTCAAGTAGATATCCTTGATAGAAGAACACACGACCTTATGCCTCAAGGCATCGGCCACCATATTGGCCTTCCTAGGGTGGTACAAGATTTTGCAATAAGAATCATTTACCATATCCAACCATCTTCGTTGCTGCATATTCAGATTCGACTGGTCCATCAAATACTTCAAACTCTTATGGTCGGTGTAGATAGTACACTAAACACCATACAAATAATTTCTCCAAATCTTGAAGGAAAAAAAACCACACCCTTAACTCCAAATCATGCGTATGGTATTTCTCATGTTGAGGCATAAGCTACCTCGAATCATAAGCAATCACGTGACCCCTCTATGTAAGAACCACTCCCAAACCCTAAATAGAGGCATCATAATAAATCATGAAATCATCCAACCCCTCAAGGAGCGTGAGAATCGGGGCCTGACATAATCTCTGCCTCAGAGTCGATATCCAGGGCCCCACCAAAAAGTCACCTTCTTCTTTGTCAAATGGGTCAAAGGCACTAAAATCTTGGAGAAATCCAAGATAAATCTTCAATAATACCCTACGAGACCTATGAAACTCTTAATCTCAGATGCGGTCCTCAGAACCTCCCATCGCATCACAGCCTCGATCTTGGGTGGGTCAACCAATATATCCTTCTTATTGATGATGTGCCCCAAAAATTACACCTCGTGCAACCAGAAGTTACACTTGGAGAACCTGTCATAAAGCCTTTCCCTCCTCAGGGTCTCCAATACCTCTCGTAAATGTTCCTCATGTTACTCCCTGGTCTTGCAATAGACCATAATATCATCAATTCATATAATCACATACCAATCTAGCATTGGCCTGTAGACCTGGTTCATGAGGTCCATGAACATTGTTGGTGCATTAATGAGCCCGGATGACATCACCACAAACTTATAATGACCATAACGAGTCCTGAAGGTTGTCTTCTACATATCATCCTCCCTGAAACTCATCTGAAGATACCCTGACCGCAAATCGATCTTGGAGAACCAAGATGCACCTTGAAGCTGGTCAAACAAATCATCAATTCTAGGGAGTGGATAACAGTTCTTCACCATTATCTTATTCAACTCCTTGTAATCAGTACAAATTTTGTGTGAACCATCCTTCTTTTTCACAAAAAGAACCGGTGTTCCTCACAGAAAATTGCCCAGACGAATGCAACCCTTTTCTAGCAGCTCCTGAAGCTACGTAGACAACTCCTACATCTCAGACGGCACCAAGCGAAACGGTACCTTGGCTATCTGTAACGACCCAAATACATGGTAAAATTTTCATTTTTATCATAATCAAAACACTATTGTATCTTTGTCCAAAAAATTGAAAGCCATTTCGAATAAAACAATTATCAAAGTCTAATCCCAAAGATCACATATTACAGAAAACACGGGCGTGCGCATTGTGATCGTCCCGAGCTCTTTCATTTGAAAACCGGTGTACCTAAAATCAAAACTGAAAACTATACACACGAAGCTTAGTGAGTTCCCCCAATACCACATACCAAACAAACATATTGTCAATCATATTTGGGTGCCCGACCTAACCTAACGAGCATATCTGGGTGCGCGACCTACCCTACCAGGCATATTCTGGTGCTCGAGCTACCCTATCAGGCAGATCTAGGTGTTCGACTTACCCTCCAGTTTAATTCAACTGGTTAAGGGGCCTATTTCACCCTTACCACTACCACATATTATCATACACAATATACTGTTAGGCATATCTGGGTGCCCGACCTACCCATTCAGTCTATTTCAACCAGACATCGAGTCTATTTCACCCATACCACCACCACATAATATCACAGAAAAATCATCAAACAATACATGCACAACTGACAATTATCATAAAGAGAGTCATCAAACTATAAAGTAACAAGTGGGCTAGCCT
Source organism: Lactuca saligna (assembly GCF_052625555.1). Classification (NCBI taxonomy): domain Eukaryota; kingdom Viridiplantae; phylum Streptophyta; class Magnoliopsida; order Asterales; family Asteraceae; genus Lactuca; species Lactuca saligna. The sequence continues at coordinate 191,655,962 of NC_136418.1, read as the reverse complement.
TGGTGCCTTCGACTCACATATTCTAGGAAGGGAGACTCACCTCGAATGCAGAAGCTCACAAAAATAGATCCTTAGCTGTTGCACTGATGACTTCCCGAGCTATCAATACCAAAATATCGCCCAATTAGCGATTGGGTTCCAAATTATGATCCATAACTCATACTTAGGGTAAAATCTATTTTACCTCTGACCTAACTTGAACCAAAACACAAAGATCCATTAAGGGAACTAATGGCCCAATATTCCAAATTGGGCCTAACCCTTACATGGACTTTACCCTAAAGCTCAATAACTTATCCCCAATGCAAACATACATCCTCAGCTGGTCTAACAATCCACGAACCCAAATAATAGCCAAACCCGAGATGAAATCGCAAGACCTAATAAGGCCCAAATCCATCATGGACTTATCCAAAGAAGGCCCAATATCCAAAAAGGACTGAAATACTATGTGACATCCCCATTTTCACAGCCAGAAAAGACCGATTTTGTTTATGCTTTATAAAAATCAGAGTACCTATTTTAGTGAAAATGTTGTGGAATTTGTTTCCAGTAAAACTTGATAAATACATTATCAAAGCATTTCCAAAGAAATGTATTTATATTCATTTTAAAACATTTGGGATGTCATTGTCAATACAGAAGCATAAGCATAAATAGAACTTACGTTCATTTACACTAGTGATCTACATCTATTTAATCTCTCAGGGTAATGTAACTTCCTATCGATACCTGTGATACAAATAAGCTTGAGTGGGTCAAGTTGGGAAACCTGGTGAGTACATAGGGATTTCAATCCCACAATGTTATATCATATATATTATTTACAACTAACAGAATATACAAATTCACGATATATATATATATATATATATATATATATATATATATATATATATATATATATATATATATATATATATATATATATATAAGCAACTCTTACCCCCACCCCATTAATCCTTACAACGAGACTATCCATACTCTCGGACCTAAAATTTTACCTCTTACGCAAACCATACTCTTGGATCTAATTCATGCTCTCGGATCAATAATTGTGCCCATTCCATACTCTTGGATTAGGGACAAGTGACTATGTGTAAATCCATTTTCCCAGATTAACGACGAATGATTCTGTCCTATCCATTCCATACTCTTCTTCTCGGAGTCGTCAAGCACTCTGGGGCATTCTGCTAGCGCTAAGGGAGTTTAAGGAGGTTTAGAGAGAGCGTAGAGAGAAGAAAGAATGGAAAAGGTGTGAAGAAAATAAAGATGGGAGAGGTTTTATTTATAAGGTGAAATATGGCTGAACTTTGTGCCACATGTCACCATCTGGTGGCAAGACTTGGGGAGAAAGCAATGGCCAAGATTGTGTCACGTCACCCATTTTCCCACAGTACACTTGTGACTTCTAAAATCTGTAAAAAAGCTCCATTTTTTTTACGTTCTTTATATCCATGCGTAGGTAAAAATGAGATCTACAACTTTCATTTTGACTCGATCGGCTAATTCGTGATCGATCTTAAATTTAACAGTACGAGGAGATTATATTGTTAAATGACTGCGAAAAATTCGTAACTCTTTCATACGGACTCCGTTTTAGTATGTATTTTTATCGTTGACTTACTATTAATGAGATATTCAACTGTCATTTAGGTCGCGTAGGCCAAAAACCGCTCGATATAAAATTCGAGTTTCGGGTCGTGCACTCCTATGCCAAATCTTAGAAAATTCATAACTTCCTCATACAAAGTCAGATTTGGGCGTTCTTTTTATGTACGTTCTCAGTTTAACGTATACTACAAATTTTGTTTAGATCACTAAATCCAAAAAGTCCTCTATCGTAAATTCACTATTTACGTCTCCTAGTGTCGTGCTAGTTTTGTCGTAAAACTTCGACATACCATAACTTTTTTGTTATAACTCGGATTTTGGCGTTATTTATATGTACGGAACCCTTGTAACATATACTACCACTTGGTTAATATTAATCCTTCTAAATAATATTCCATCAATAACTCATTTTTTATGCTTATTGTCTCTAAATTGACTAGCCTGAATCTATGGGCGTTACAATTATCTCCCCATTAGGATGATTACGTCCCGGAATCATCAACGAAACACGGTTGTATAATGACTCCATACGTTATTTCTTCATCATATGTAATAATCGTAACTTCTATGTTTCTTTGAATGCATATCTAACTCCTGGTCTTCTTGACTGTAAGCAATGCTTGATCTTGCACCCGTTCTCTATGTCTTGTTACACTTTCAATCACCACCTTCATGTCACAAACTCTCTCTTTATTAGAGACTCCTTCTTCTTCTTAACAAACTTAAGATAAGTTTATTTGGTTTCCACGATAGACCGATGGGTCACGTTCTAATGAACTCTCATCGTATGTTGCAATGCTCAGACTCAGGTCTCTTAGAGACAAATTCCGGAATGGAATATGATTTCCTTCATGTTCTAATGTGATATAATCACATTTTAACATGTAGCGTTTCTAGCTACCAACTTCTTTAACTAGCACGATACTTCTATTGACCGCTTCGATTATCTTTCACTTCAATCTTCTGGATTAAGTTAGATGCTACATCGAACTTGGTTCTCTGAACCACGTAACATACTCATCTTAGTCTGACTCAATTTGATATGACCACTAGGGCCGATACAACAATCATCTTCTTAATCATTACTGAAACGATGGTAACGACATACTTGAATAAAACGAAAGCAATTACTAGCTTCTTGCTAACCTTGTGACTTTCCCTGATCCAAGTGCGAGTCCTGTGTGTCCAGTAGTATAGGCCTCTACTACCATTCATACCTACACATAATCGTCTCAAGTATTGTCTCGCAGTTTTCTAAGTCATCATACCAGAAAATCACACAACAGCTTAACACATTAGATAGTAAAATGAAGGTTTTATATAGCGTATGCCCAGTTTTCTAAGTCCGAGATTTAGGGTTTTGTCCCTCTATAGTGTATGCCCAGCGTACCCTTACGTACTCCCCGCGTATGCGAGGCTCCTTCGCAATCTTTCTCCTATAGTACGCTTAGCGTACCCTTAGATATGCCCAAAGTACGAGAGTGACCATTTTTTCTAATTAATTTGTTTTCAAGGGTTTCAAAGGTGTACGAGAGTGACCATTTAAAAAAAATCCTTTTTAAAAGTTGAACTTCATTTTGATTAGGAAAAACTATCATTCATCAGTTTGAGTTCTGAGACACCCAAAAGTATGCCTGAATCCCTCAAACCAAGGCTCTAATACCAACTTGTAATAACCCAAAAACAGTAATAAACTTTTTCCTTTAAAAAGCTTATCAAATCATTCATTAGTTGTTCAAAATCAACACTAAGTCATAATATCCAAAACATCATAGTAAAAGTATATCAAATACGAAAATCATGAGGGGAAGATGTTGTGCCATCACGTCAGACCCTTCCTTTTTGAACTGGAAGTACCTGAAACCATAAATATAAACTGTAAGCATAAAGCTTAGTGAGTTCCCCCAAAGTACCGCATACCACACATAAAGAAAATAAATGTTAGGTACCAAACCATGGCCTTTACGTTCAGTGTCGGTGGCCAAATCCCGGTCTTGCATACAACTACCACAAACCAAATCATGGTCTTTCATATAACTCTCAGGATCCAGATCATGGCCTTTCATACAAATGCTAGGGACAGATCCTGGTCTTTCGTATAATTATAACAAGGCATCTAGCATTTTACACAACAAGCAATGGACTAACATTGTACCTTTGACCCATGGATCTAGTGAGGAAACTCACCTCAACTGCTGAAAAACCGGATAAATGCTCAGGTTGTTGGGCCGAAAAAAGTCCCCGCCCTGACTAAACAAATAACACCCCGATTAATAATTTGGACATAACCTATAGCTGAAACTCTACTTTATTTGTCCAATATCTAATGTCAAAGGGTCAATTTATCATTTTCATTTAAGCCCAAACAAAATGCTAGGCCCAACCCCAAAGATCACCCGGAGTCCAACATCGGCCTAAATCCATAAGTGATCCATAACCATGAAAACCCATGGTCCAAGCCCAACAAGCAAATCCCAATGATTCAAGGCCCAAAATGACCAAAAGCTATAATTGGGTCATACGCCCCATGTACCAACTGTTACGCCCCACATACTCGACCCATATGGGAACGAATCGTGGTTGTGCTGCACTACATGCAATGTACTGGGCATTACCCCAGTCAGGGATTTCTCATTCAGGAGTTCAGCAGTCAGCATCACGAGGTGAGTTTCCTTCCAGTAGGAACGGGTCTAAGGCCACAATGTCGTCCAGTTTAATTAATAGTAGTTTCCGGACCTCGGTCCGATGCAGTAGTTAGAATGTTTGATGCCTTCGTGACTCAGACAGTGTTTATGTGTTATGTGTTCCAGGCTACGACCCGATGCAGTATGCAGTTTGTGTGTTCATGCTAGTTGATATGTTTATGTTATGCTATGTTATGCTCAGTTAGTTTCCAGACTTCGGTCCGATGCAGTTAGTTCTAGACTTCGGTCCGATGTAGGGGACAAGGTCCCAGTCAGTTCCAGACTTCGGTCCGATGCAGTTTCCGGACTTCGGTCCGATGCAGTGGGCAAGGCCCAGTATGTGTTATATGTTATTTTATGGTATGTGATAGTTTGGGGGAGCTCACTAAGCTTTGTTCTTACAGTTTCAGTTTTGGTTTCAAGTACTTCCGCAAGTAAAGGGAAGAGCTCGGGTTGATGGCATCGCACACACCACAGCTTCAGTGTGTCCTGGGAGTTGTTTTAGCTTTTCATAGATGTGATTTGATACCCTTGATACAGTTTTCTCGTGATACTTTGTTATAGTTTTGAGATATTGACGTATGGGTTTTATTATATGATATTTACATGATGTTTTTAGTAATTATTAAACAAAAATTTTTGGGTCGTATTTTGGGATGTTACAAGGATCATTCAAAAGCATTGTAGATATATGGAATGTGTTAATTCATATGACATTGACTTTATTGCATTTTTTTGGTAACTAGAGAAAACACTCACACTAAAGAGCCTCAATCTTACAAAGAGGTTGCGGCGAGTAAAGAAGTAGCTAACTGATTAATGGCGATGAATAAAGAAAAGCAATCATTAGAAAAGAATGAGAAAAGAATGGGACGTGGAATCTTGTTCCATTACCAAAAGGAGCAAAACCAGTGGGATGCAAGTGGATCTTTAAGAAAAAGGAATGAATTCCTAGACTTGACCAAGCTAGATTCAAAACAAGGTTGGTAGCAAATGGGTTTCCTTAGAAAGAATGAATCGATTATCACGAGGTGTTCTCACTAGTCATGAAGCACAAGACGACTTGGATTATTTGTCCATTGTGAGTGCACTTAATCTGGAGCTTGAATACCTTGATATCAAATTTGCATTTCTTCATGGAAATTTGGATGAAAAGATTTACATGTCCCAACCAGAAGGGTTTGTTGAAGAAGTCCATGTATAGTTTAAAGTACTCTCCATTGCAATGGTACAAGAGGTTTGATTCGTTTATGATTTTGCATGGGTGCATTAGGAACCGGTTTGATAATTGTGTTTTACTCAAAGGGATTATCTCTTGGTTCCTACATATATATGTTGTTATATGTTGATGGCATGCTCATTGCATCCAATGATATGACTAGAATAAATAACTTGATAGTGCTTTCCGAAGAGTGATTCAAAATAAAGGATATGAGAGCCGCAAATAAGATATTAGGAAATAGAGATTAGAAAAGATAGAAGAGCAGAGCAATTAGGAATTTCTCACATAAAATACATTAGAAAAGTATTGCAATAATTCTATTTCAATCGGTCCAAAGTAGTTGGTACTCTTTTGGCGGAAAACTTTAAATTTTATCAAAATACTATTACTATTGATACGGAAAAGAAATACATGAGTAAATTTTCATACTCCAGCGTTGTGGAAGTCTCATATATAGAGTAGTCTGTATCAAACCTGATTTGAGACTATTTGTGTAATTTATTCAAAATTATATTATGACAACAATAATTTCTATATTTTTAGTGGAGTAATTTAGATGTTTATATGTAATGATAATGTATATAATTTTTTTTATATTCAACACGTGTATTTGACTTTTGTTTATTCACCATTTTTTTTAGTTCTAATGCATTCGCCATATTTAATCGTATCAAATACATACAAACATAATCTAACGTAGCTATTGAAATATTGATAGTATCAAAAACCAGTTAATGTTATTTAATTCTATTAATCCATCTGGTCATTGGTTATTACTAATTATATTAACGTGATAATTGTCGATACCCATTTGCGGCCATGGGCCTGTTTTATGGATATCGCAGATCCCACAACCCACATTCTTGCACCTGTCGGGCTTAATATTTATAAGTAGTTAGCAACTTGGCATATTTATTTTAAGGCCTAGAGCCTAGGGATACAAAATATTTAGACTCACTTGTCTATCCGTTCACTATGTTTAAATATGTCTTTATTGTTTTAAGCTTTTAAAATTTAAAAATAAACAATGACATATAAAATGTTTTAAGTTAGTTTTGATTTTCTAAATTACACCTTTTTAATCTATATCTTGTATTATATAATCAAATATATACATTTTAAGCCCAAAACCAATATTGACATAGCGTTTGTGTTTCCTTTTTTCACACCTGTACAAAATCAAAAGCTAGCAATTCAACAGTGACGTACCAACTTTTAAATTATTGATGAGTTTTTCTTAATATGTTTTTTTTTTGTTGTCTTCATCTGTTCATCTTCACCTTTTATAAATCAAAAGTTAAGAACATACCTTTAGTTCAAAATCATACATCAATATTGCAGATGATTAAAATCAAATCAATCGAAAATCTAATTTATAAAGCTATTTTTTTTTTCAATCTATCATTTGCAATGCAAGTCCACCTAGTCGCTAAATCTGTGAAACATCCCAAAACTATGGACCAAAAATTTCCTTTTCAAACCATTATTAAAATCATAAATCATCCAAAGTCATGTAAATCGTGAATCATGTATCATAAAACATTATAGTACCTGTCACAAATCAACATCTCATAACAAATCATCAGAGTGAACTCCCAGGCTAAGACTGTGGTGTGCACAATGCGATCAACCCGATCCCTTCCCTTTGCTAGTGGAAGTACTTGAAACCAAAACTGAAAACCGTAAGAACGAAACTTAGTGAGCTCCCTCCCCCAAACTACCTCATACCATACACATATAACATGCAACTAGGAGATACGAGCCCCGTGCACACTCATGGAGATACGAGCCCCGCCCATACTCTGCTAACTAGGAGATACGGGCCCCACCCACACTCCGCTATCTCTGAGTTACGGGCCCCGCCCACACTCGACTGCTACGAGATACAGGCCCGCCCACACTCGTCAGCTAGACAAACATACAACTATCACATAGACAATAATTATAACTAAATATATCATTCAGGTATATATCATAATCAACTCAGCTAAGAGATACGGGCACCGTCCACACTCGACTACTAACATAACATGCTACAGGTCGACCTTATCGCCTTAGACCCATTCCTACTGAAGGGGAAACTCACCTCGTATGACTGACTGCTGAAAACCTGAGCAAGGAATCCCTGCCTGCTGCTCTGGTAACTATCCAGCTATAAATCCCATAATGACACTTAGTTAGAAACTGATAACTATTCTTTGGGTAAAGTGATCATTTTACCCTTGGAGAAAGTCAACATTCTAGTCAAGGTCAACTTGGAAGTCAACATTCTAGTCAAGGTCAACCTTCTAAGTTGAACAAACTCGTCGAGTCAGCCTTGTGACTCGCCGAGACCTAGAATTCATAACCTTGGAAATCGCGACTCGACTCACCGAGTCACCCCATGACTCGTCAAGTTCCCAAACTACTTGTCATCGTGATCTGTCGAACTAACTCGTCGAGTCGTCCTCAGACTCCCCGAGTCTTGGCATAATCAGAAAAGGGACATGATCCTTCTACTCGCTGAGTTCCTTAATCAACTTGCCGAGGCCTTTGAACATCATCGATGTTTCTTCATCGGACTCGTCGAGTTCCCTTATGAACTCGTTGAGTCCCTTGCAGATCTAACCTAGCTAGCTGGTTTCACACTTATACAACTCCAAAATACAGATCTAGGTCGTTTCCAAGGTCTATTTCTATAAAGTTGGAGACTTGATGGCTTTGCATACCTTAAACGGACCCAAACTCAAGTTATAGCAACCTACTTCCATGAGCATGACCATGGCTTGGATGAAAACGGGTTCAAGACTCCTTTTATGACTCTAGAGGCTAAATATCTCAGGAAAGAGGGATTGCTTAGCATGCAACCCATGAGAAGCAACTTATCCCACTCAAAAAGGTCAAAAAGACCCATAAATCAACATTAAAGGAGATCTAAGCTATGGGTTATCAAACTAAGAGCTTTTTACCTCAGAAAGTTGCCAAAGATGAATGTACTCCTGGATCTTGTTCTCCTTCCACAAGCTTGCTAGCTCCAAGCTCTTCCAACTATCTTCAATAACACAAAAACACACTAAAAAAACTCAAGGGTAAGGCTCTCAATCGGATTAGGGTTTCTAGAGGACAGGGAGGCTAGTAAAGGAGGCCCAAAGGAGGTTTAAGTGGTTTAAATAGGGTGCAAAACCCCGAAGATAGGGTTTCCCCCTGGCAGACCTACTTGTCGAGTCTATGCTTGGACTCGTCGAGTAGACCCTTTAAACCCCATGTCCTTTCTGGCATCTATTCGACGAGTTAGGGCTACCGACTAGTTAAGTAGTTCAAAAATAAATACTTGATTAAATAAATACTTGCGTACCAGGAACGGGGCGTTACAATATACACACAACCACTTGAAACACCCTATATATCCTATGAAGTCTAAGATGCTGATTGGTATGATTACTCAAATTTGGTTCCATCCACATAGCCATTTTTGTAATGGCATACCACCACAACACAAGATTAAATTTAAAGTTGTGAGATTTTAACATGGGTGGACTTCATTTTGAAGTGTTTCATAACTAGTATACCGCCTCGTTTGTTTGTGGTTCCATCTGCATAATCTTAATGAATACGGTTACAGTTCTTATGCTCGATACATACATAATACATATATCTAGTAAAAAACATCACGTTTTGACAGAAAAGTACAGTTGACTAGATTTACTTGTCTTTATGCTTATAAAACTTGTGGTGAAGCAAGACGCTCCTAAGCTAAGGGTGGTTGTCCCTCAACTGGGAATCCATTCCATACCTCCAATAATGAACAAAAGCAAGACTCTATAAGACATAGACACGTATCTAACAAAAGATATGTCCATTTCAAAGAGTACCTGTCCCCAACAAGGGAACTACACCCACAAGATGTACTCCTCCTAACTTCACTAGCTAGGGACCATACACTATCATCGAATATCGTGACATCTTTTATTTCATTTCAAATGTAATTAAATGCATTGATTTTTTTTATTTTATGTTTTAATCTCTATATATAAATTATTGTTTTTCGACCATCACATGCATAGGTGCATTATCGATACTCTTGTTTCACTTTGACAAAATGTTTTTTCGTTTTGCTTTGGTAGTTTTGTTAAAGGGTTGGTGTCAAATAAACCCCTATATATGGATGAAACATAGATATGTGTATGAGGTGATAAACCAATTAAGTGCTCATAAATATGTCATTTTTTTGCAGATTAGTGGAAGGGCGAGTAAAAGTTTACGTACTCATGCCATGTGCTCATAAATATGTGTAGTGAACTCGACATGACGTGATAAACCAAAACTGCTAAATCAGTTCATTGAAGGTTTATTCGTACAATAGCCCTCATAAATAATTCTGGTCATTTCAAATCGTAAAAATGAAAAAGAGTAAAAAGCAAGACAAATTGAAGGTAAGAAGACGACAAAGGTAAGAGAGAGAGGCTGAAGAGACAAGTGGGGGCACAACATAACATACAATCATTCATCTCATGTAACATAAGACTCCAAAACATCACATGTCTTATTATACAACACCACCACACTCTGCCAATTATGGGAGGTGACATTCTTTTTCTTTAATCTAACTTGTACTCTATGCATAAACCATGGTACACACGAATATACATAGGTTATAATCGGAGTATGCATTAAAGCATATACCTATCTTATGCTCATCGTAACAGTGAGGAAATATTACTTAGTTTTCACATGTTATCCAAATAAAGTTATTTTATCACTTATATTAATATGCAACAAATCATTCTTATCATTATACTAGCTTTTTTTATTAAAATGAATCTATTTTTGTAACTTCAGATTTCCACTTGCGGGATAAAGAAGGTATTGTTATTGAAAAAAATGAAGTAGCATGATGATGGTCCCCTAGAGTTATGTCAAAATCATAACCATATATAATAACACATTAATTAAATTCTTGGCGACATAATTTCAAACCATTCAGTGATGTGAAAACATATAAAGACTTCAACAGACTTGTCTACAAATTAAAGTTCATTTTCAAACTGCTAGATGAATAGTATTGACTTTTTATGTGGAAACACAATAGAAAAAATATATATAAGCAGCTCACAAAAACATATATAATGTGGATAATCATTCATCAACACTATGTCAAATATATTGCACCAATAACATACTAATCACTATATATATATATATATATATATATATATATATATATATATATATATATATATATATATATATATATATATATATATATATATATATATAAGAGGGAGAGGGGGAGAGAGAAGATTATTTGAAAATTCATATTTTTCCGAGAATCCGATACAAAAGGTGAAACGTTAAATCAAAATTAATGTATTAATAACATGATCTTCATTTTATCAATCTTATTTAATGTTTAACTTTTTATATTATTGAAAATATTAATAAAAATGTGTAAAAATTAACATAGTAAATCAAATTTTTGGATTTTAAATAAAAAATAATAATATTCGAATTTTTTGAGAATACAAAATTTTAATTTTTTTAAAAAAACACGAGTTTAAAAAAATGAAAAAAAAATATTATTTAAAAAAAACAGCAAATATTTTAAAAACAATAAAAATTTTAAAATCTATAAATTTTTAGAAAACACTGGAATATTTATATAAAAAAAAACTATAATTTTTTTAACCAAAAAAATTAACATTTCAGGTGCATATATGCATATTTTTTTCAAGTGCATATATCCATATTTCTTATACTATAATGTTTGTAAGAAAATCATACAAAATCCATTTTTATTTAGTAATCTAAAAACACGATAGTATAAGTATTTTATTTGATATACAATATTTTAAACAGAATGTTACAACTATCCCCCACTTAAATTTGATTTTGTCCTCGAAATCGTTTCTTATTATTCCTTACATGTCAGATAACTTGAACTACATGGCCACAATCCCGAGCGTAACCCCAACCTTCCTAAGGCAATCTAAATAATCCAACGCAGGGTTCTAAAACCTGAACATAAACGAATTCCTTGCCATATGATCACATTTACACAATCCAAATTCTGAAGTCTCGAGATGGTCTGGCTTCCTGACAGACCGCCCACACTAGATCATTGCCAAATTTATTGCACTTAACTCCAAACTGGCTACTCAACTTCTGATAACCTGAGGTTCTCACCAGAAAACAGAATCACAAATCACACAATTCTACCTATAATTATCTTCTTGACAAGAGATTAGGTACTCCTTCAAGAGATACCCATTTTGATAACCAATTCCCAGGAATATAATGAACAATGAGATGAACCCTTTTAGGATTGACAAGACAATGCTTCCTTTATCCCCTAGAACAACATACATATAATAACCGAATCATAAGCACGAACACTCATACCTGGCCCAATTAGCCTCGGGCTGGAATACCAGGCATGCCTACGACGAGTCTAGTAATCCTTAGGACGGAATACCCTCGTATCATGTACATGTTTGTCCCAATCAACCCTCGGGTTGGAATACTAAACATGTCAGGTCCAATCAATCATAGGGTTTGGTCATCCTTAGGATGGAATACCCTAGATCAAAATACCACTATATACGAAACTCAGTTCTAAACTCATAAGTTGAGGTTCAAGGACCTACCGATTACGCATAAAATCTTCTGATTCCTCACAACCGATTACGACTTGCCCGAACCTCAACAATGTGTCCATTTCGAAAGTGCTTCAACAAAAGAAATGAACTAATAAGATCACTAGGCCCATAACATATGACTGGAATACCCCTACAAGATCCTCAAAATAGGTCTGGATTGCCTCTGAGCCCACAACATGAGTCTGGTATGCATACCTGGCCCTCATATCATGTCTAGAATGCTCCCGAAACACTATCAACATTCTCCAAAAGAAAAGGCCTAACTAACGTCCTTTACAACACCAACCAGCGCCACGATGCTGAAACCCCACCCTGCATGTATCACTTATAGAATAAGTTGCTACCCATGAAAAATCCTACAAAGGCATGGTCGCACGTGACTCTAGAATAGGGTGATAGTCAAACTTTATATCCAAATTGGCAAACTATAACCCATACCTGATCAAGCACGTAAGCTGAACCAACCCTATTGCCACCTTGAATACTCATAGATACACATGAAGAATCACTACCATTCACATATTTGGGAATCCCTAATTCCATATTTACTCGCCACAAAGCCCATAATTGATCGAGATTGATCTGATTCTATTAATACAAAACTAGTCCAAGAAGACTTCCACGATTATCCCGAAGGTTACCGAAACCCGATTCTGATACGAATCAAAATTCTATTCCATCATCGAGAGGAAACATACCCCAATGACTTAGGAAACATAAACGTACTGCATAAGGGAATTAGTGGCGCGTTCTTAGCTTCTCAACCGTTACCTCGTGAATCCCTTCGGAGAATTCCCGCTCCCTGAGAGGTTCACTGATTAACGCTTGTCCAATCATTGTGGAAACCATAATCTGAACAGCAACGGGCAAAACCTTCAATACATGACGCTCAACCTGAGAATTTCCAATTCTCCCCCCACTTATAACATTAATCACCACCCACTAGTGTGAAACCAAAACATAACTTAATCGTTCCAACCAGGAATCACTATACTCAACCATGGAATGAATAAACTACGTGAAATAATTCTCCAGATACAGATCAAACAAACCCCAAGAGAATCTGAATTCCAGCTAAAGACCTAAGAGTTGCCCAGTTATATCCATTTACAAAGCATATGTAACCATTGATTTACGATCCAGACATACCCTTCTTGCTTATAATCTGAATATACCCCGACCCCTGGCCTTCCTACCTCCCAAGAATGTGGCTTTTGTACACATCGCTAAGAACTCGTGCCAATGTAATGCCCCGATTCCCAGGTATTGATTTCGTTTGTTATAATATATTTTTGATTTCAAGGTCTACTCGACGAGTTGGTTCCTCGACCCGTCGACTAGCAGCGGGTTGGTCCACGTGTTTAAGTAACCTACTCGCCGAGTCAAAGGAGGGACTCGATGAGTAGGAGTTGGAGGATGAAACCCTAATTTTCAGGATTTTGCACCATATTTAAAGGATCATTGGCCTCCCCAGACTCCCCTCCCCAGCCTCTTGTCATTCCAAACCCTAAATTCGTGTGTGTGTGCTTTCTTGGTGTGTTTAGCTTTGAAGAAGGATTTTGGTGAGAGAAGCTTGGGGAAAACAAGTTATTAGAAGCAAGGAACTCGTGAGGAATCAGAGATCTACTTCAGTGGGCACCCTTTTTGAAGGTATTAAGTTGTTACCTTGGCTCATCTCTTCCTAGAACTCTTTTGGATGGTTTTTGGAAAGCTTTTCTTATGTTTGAGCTAAGATATGAAGTTGTAACTTCAGATCTGAATTCTTTTTGGTCTCTAAGTCCATAAAGTTGCTAGCTTTGGCAAGTATGAACCTCCCCTTAGGTGCAAGACTTCTTTGCAAGCTTAGTTTTTTTTTTTTTTTTTTTTTCATTTTAAGGCTTTAGAGCTTTGCATGCACGTAAAGTTTGCAACTTTACGTGATAAGCATGCCTTGGGAAGTTGGATCTGCAATATGGAGCCTTTGCATGGCTTAAAAAGCATATATATGGATGAAGGAAAGAAGGGACTTAGCGAGTTACATGGTCGACTCGACGAGTTCGATGAAGATTATTGTGGGCTCGGCAAGTCGGATGAGTGACTCGGTGATTCGGATGGGGTTTTCCCAACTTTTGGACATATATGAACTTGGCGAGTTGCAAGGGAAACTCAATGAGTCGGCCAAGGAGTTTATGACCGCAAACCTTAGAAACTCGATGAGTCACTCTAGTGACACGGCGAGTTGGTGAGTTATGCATGTAACTCGGAGAGTAGCTTAGGGTACTCGACGAGTTGAGGTCAACATGGACTGTTGACCTTGACAGTTGAATTTGACTTTGACCAAGGGTTGACCAGTTGACTTCTGGGGACATTTTCGGAAATTGGAAATTTACATGTATGGTTTTGCAACGAATATAGGTGGTGGAGTTTAGGACGGTAATCCGAGAGTTGAGCTTATATTTCGAGTCGACAGTTGCGAGGTGAGTTATCCTTACTATACTCAAGGGTCTAAGGCAGCAAGGTCGGCCCCTTTAGATTGTTATCTGGTTATGTTATGCTAGTATAATCTGTTAGATCGGTATCATCGTAGATAGGATGGTATTATGTGGTATGTGGTATGATTTGTTAAATCAGTATCCTGGTAGATAGGATTGTATTATGTGCTATGTGGTATGATCTGTTAGATCGTTGTTGTCTATAGACTGTTATGTGATTATTTATTATATGTGCACTAAAGGGTTTTAAGAATTCTAACACTCCTAAGGTGTACATGACACCCTAGAAACCTTGGATCTATGTTTTACTAAGATACATGCAAATTTGATTTTCCAAGGTTCTTAACCTAACTATCATGGCTTTGGGAACGTGAAACATAATAGCTAGTTGAAGAACATACCTTTTTGTTGCTTGGATTCCTTGAGAACCTTGTGAGCCTAGCACCTTAAGTGTGATGCCTCTAATGTCTCACACAACACCACAACACTTGGAATAACCTTAAGAGGAGTTCACTCACACCTCAAAATTGGCTAGCCCTCTTGTTATCTTTTTAGTGACCGATTTTGCTTGCCATGGAGCTTCTTATATAGTGTTCCACATGTAGGGTTACTCCATTTAAAACCCTAATGTGCATGGATTTTCATATTATATGATCCATGGGTTTATAACCTCCATGGACTATCCATGGAGCACCTTATGGGCTTTAGCCCAATTCAACAAACCATGAATTATTAGCCCACTATACAAGAATAGATGATTTACATAATCAACACCGTATATTTAATTAGTCTCCTTTTTGATCACTTAATTAATTCTTAATCAATACTAATTAAATAATATTATTAGTATATTAGAACTTATAATATATTAATAAATCTTAAGTTTCCTTTCTCTCATTAGTCTATCCAAGTGTTGCAATGCAATGCAACCCAAATGGACCATGGCAACCGGGTCAAGTACATTCCAGAAATAGTTATGAACTTGGACACCTAATCCAACATTCCCCACTTAGATAAGTCTAATAACTATAACTGCAAGAATGACTTCAAGAACCAATCAAAAATCGTAACTCTTTCAAGGTCTCGTAGAACTGAGATGATGATGATACGCCATTTAAGATAAGTGATCATATAATCCTCTATTCTAGATATTAGCCAGCCAAATACATGGAACAGTGTCTTACTTATTGTCCAACAGTTTGTTTCTCGATTTATGATTTGTTTGACATAGAGCTTAATTGAACACATCAATTTAGTCCTGACCGGGCCCGTTGCATAGATAAAAACAAAATCATCGAGGGGCCCAGACATCGCTTCTAATCCAAGAAGGAACAAATAAACTTCGACTCATATGCGTGTTCTAATACTTGTTGAATTATACACAAAAGCACGTTTTATAACATCGAGTTACCAATGCGTTTTCTTACAATCAATGTATAGCCAACTCATAGTCAACAACTCATATCTCTAGGTTTGAAGACTTATATGATATTACCATCTCACAATCACTCGAGATAAATTCCATGAAGTGATACAAGTGAACATGGGTTGAATCCAATACTCAGAATATATGAGCACTCGTGAGTGATATAGCAACTCTTGATATGTCCAACAACTTAGACATCTACGAGCCAACTCATGACAGTCTTGATTCTTATCTACTTCCAACATATGACCGACTGTGGAGAATTTGAATAATATGAAATTCCATAACATATTTATTCTGGAAGTCAAAACATGCAAAATTGAAATGATAGTAAACGATTGAAAAAAGATAGCAATACTTGTACTTATAAATAAACAACCACTTTTATTTATCATCAAATGTCAATTACACTTTACAAATTTCAAAAGCTATCTAATTTCTAAAACTAATATCATCCTTTAGCCCTATGTGCCTCGCATGCTAAAGATGCTTAACCGTACCCAATCCCTTCATGAGGGGATCTACTAGGTTCTCATCCGATGATACCCTCTTTGCCACGAGGAGTCCTTCTTCTATCTGATGTCTAATAAAATAGTATTTGCTGTCGATGTGTCTAGATCTTTCGTGATCCCTTGGTTCCTAGGCTAAGGCAACTGCACTTTCACTATCATAGAAAATTTCCATTGGCTCCTTTATATCTGGTACCACTCCAAGGTATCCAATGAAGTTCTTTATCCATATAGCCTCCTTCTCCGCCTCGCTTGCTGCAATATACTCTGATTCGCAAGTTGAATCAGCCACTCTCTCCTGCTTGGAACTTTTCCAAGTAATTGCTCCTTCGTTTAAGGTAAAGACCCAGCCTGACTGAGAGCGGAAATTATCTCTATCAGCATGGAAGCTAGCATCACTATACCCTACTACTCTTAAGTCATCACTCACACCGAGGGTAAGGACTCAATCCTTAGTCCTCCGCATGTACTTGAGAATGTTCTTTACCGCACTCCAGTGAGCCTTGCCAGTGTTCCCCGATATCTGCTGACCATGCTCAACGCAAAGGCCACATCAAGAAGAGTACAAGTCATAGCATACATGATCGAGCCTACACTGGAAGCATATGTTACTCGACTCATCTCATCTATCTCAGCCTCTATACTCGGGCTCTGAGTCTTACTCAATCTGGCATTACTCTGGATCGGTAACTCTCCTTTCTTTGAATTCTGCATGCTGAACCTATTCAGCACCTTATCCAAGTAGGTACTCTAACTAAGTCCAATTAGTCTCTTACTCATATCTCTCAAAATCCTAATCCCTAGGATATAGGCAGCTTCTCCAAGGTCCTTCATAGCTAAACACTTCCCAAGCTAGGACTTCACTTGATGCAGAGTTGGGATGTCATTTCCTAGGAGTAGTATGACATCCACATACAATACCAAAAAGCTAACTATACTCTTACTATCCTTGATATATACACAAGATTCTTATCCGCTCCTCGAAAATCCAAACTCTTTAACTTTCTCATCAAAACAAAGATTCCATCTGCGAGGTGCTTGTTTCAATCCATAGATGGATTTCTCAAGCTTACACACTCTATTAGGGTACTCTGTACTGACAAAACCCTCTGGATGATTCATGTAAACATCCTCATCCAACCTTCCATTAAGGAAAGTGGTTTTGACATTCATTTGCCATATTTCATAATCATGAAATGCAACAATGGCTAACATAAATCTAATAGAATTAATCTTTGCTACTGGTGAAAAGGTCTCATCATAATCAACTCCCGGAGTTTGACAAAATCCGTTTGCAACCATTCGTGCCTTATAAGTGCATACATTACCATCCATGCCAGTCTTCTTCTTGAACATCCATTTTCACCCGAATGTCTTACAACCTGGTACATTGTCAACCAAATTACAAACTTGATTGTCATACATGGACTGTATCTTGCATTTGCATAGCCTCTTTCCATTTAGCAACCTCAGGGACTGCCATGGCTTCCGTGTAGCTGTTAGGTTCGTCCAGACTCACCAGTATGCTATCACTGATAAGTGTATCACCTTCCGCAGTAAGATGGAAATCATAATAATGCTCAGGTGCATTCCTAACTCCTGTGGAACGCCTCAGAGGTACAAACTCGTCAGTCGGAACAACAAGAGTTTCCTCCTCAGATTGATTGGTAGGGTTTGAGGTTCCTTCACCACTTGACTCTTGAATTTCTTCAAAGTCAATTTGCCTCCCACTGTTTCCTTGGCTTATGAACTCTCTCTTGCAAAAGACTCCCCTCCTTGCTACAAAAACCACATTATCACTGGGTTTGTAGACGAGGTAACAAAAGGATTTATGTGGGTAGCCAATGAAAATACACCTCTTACTTCGAGGTTCGAGATTATCATGAGTCTCGTGCCTCACAAAAGCCTCTCAACCTCAAATCTTGATGTGGTCCAGATTGGTAACTTTCCCATTCTACATCTCATGAGGTGTTTTGGCAACTTTTTTGGAAGGGACCAGATTAAGGATATGGGCGGCAGTCTCTAAGGCATACCCCCAAAATGAGATTGGTAGCGAAGCTCGATGCATCATGGAACGAACCATGTCCAACAAGGTTCGATTATGCCTCTCAACCATACCATTAAGTTGTGGTGTTCTGGGAGGTGTCAATTATGAGACAATCCTACATTCCTTAAGATATTCAAGGAACTCTGTACTAAGATACTCACCACCTCGATCGGATCGAAGCATCTTAATGTTCCTGCCCAACTGATTCTTCACTTTCTGTTTAAACTCTTTGAATTTTTCAAAGGTTTCTGACTTATGCTTAATTAAGTAGACATATCCATATCTACTAAAATCATTAGTAAAAGTCATATAGAAGCGGTTAGCATCCCTTGTGGCGGTTCTGAAGGGTCCACACACATCAATATGTATAAGACCCAACAAACCCTCACCCCTAGCACAAGTACCAGTGAAGGGTGACTTTGTCATTTTCCCAAGGAAACAAGATTCACAACTATCATCCGACTTTAGGTCAAATGACTCCAGAACTCCATCCTTTTGGAGTTGGCCTATGCGTTTGTTTCTTACGCATCCAAGACGACAATCCCATAATGATGCTTTATCCAAGCTATTAGAAGAATTAATACACAACACATTATTTCTTAGGTTATGAACAACCGACACAGTTTCATGTACACCATCATAAGGTAATGCTTTAAGATAAAGAACATTATAAAAGAAAGCATTAATACCACCACATTCATTATCAAAAGAAAAGGTAAACCCTTGTTTGTACAAACCATGAAAGAAAATAATATTTCTCACCATTTCAGACGAGTAACAATATTTATTAAAATCTAACACTAACCCATTACTTAGCAACAAAGAATAAACTCCAATCTTGGTGACAGGTGAAGCTTTCCTATTCCCCATGATTAAGTTTATCTTCCCATGCTCCACATTCTCACTTCTTCTTAGTCCCTGCAAATCAGTACATATATGAATACCATAACCTGTATCAAGGACCCAAGAATTAGAATGGGGTGAGTTATTAGATAATATAGTGTAAATACCAGCATGTTTGGGTTTCACTTTCCCATCCTTAAGGTACTTTGGGCAGTTTCGCTTCCAGTGTGACTTTTCATGTAAATAGAAGCATTCAGCTTCTTTAGGGTTGGTAGAAGGAGTGACAGAACCATTCTTGGTTCCAATTGAAGAGGATCCATCAAGGGACTTTCCATTGGTACCCTTCGAAGGGATCTTCCTATTCTTTCCTTTTCCTTGCCCGATTGCCAAGACAAGGGCCGCAGTAGGAGTAGGAGTGGTAACAACCGATTTACCCTTAAGACCACTTTCGGATGTCTTCAAGCGTCCTTGAAGTTTTCTGAGTGTAACTTCCTCCTTGTTCATGTGGTATGTCATTCGGAGTGATCAAAACAAGAATGTAAGGAGTGCAAAATGATATCAATTTCCAACTCCTCGGGGAAGTTCACATTTAGCTTCAGCAAACAGTCCACATACCTTTGCATTTTCTGTAAGTAACCCATGATGGGTTTGTTGGGTTTTGAGAATTATAACACTCCTAAATGTACATGCAACCCTAAATACCTTGGATCTATGTTTTCTCTATTATACATGCAAATATGAACATCCAAGGCATTATCCTAATCTAGCATACAAAACAATGACTATAGCAAGATAGATTACATACCTCATTGATGTAGAAAGTCTTCATGAAGCTTGAGTGCCTAGTGCCCCAAGTGTGACACCTCAAATGGTTCACACAACACCAAATACACTTGGAATAACTTGAGAGAATTCTACACTTCATGAAAATCGGCTAGCCCTTTCTTACTCTCTCTAGTCTCATACTAACGGCCGATTTTGTCAAGAATAAGATCTTTATAAAGTGTTACAATTAGGGTAAACCCTAATTGTCATGAATTTCCATTTCCTTGGATCCATGGGTTCAAATACACCATGGAGCATCCATGGACCATCCTATGGGTTTTAGCCCAACTTTATTATCCATGGAGCATTAGCCCACTATACAAGTATGGATGATTACCATATATTTAATTAGTCTTCTTTTGATCACTTAATTAATCCTAGATTAATTCTTGATCAATACTAATTAAATAATCTTATTATTCTTATTATTAATATACTAGAACTTATAATATATTAATAACCATAAGTGTCTTATTTCTCTCATTATAGTCTATCCAAATGCATGATGCCATGCAACCCAAATGGACCATGCCGGGTCGGGTCAAGTCTTACCAATTATAGTTATGGACTAAGACATTAATCCAACAGTCTCCCACTTGGATAAGTCTAAAACTAATATTGCGTATGACTTCAAGAACCGACCGGCAATCGTAGCTCTCAAAAGCTTCTGTCGAACTTTGACCTTGTAGATGAACTATGACCTTTGTCAATGACTTGTCCATTAGATAAGGGATCATATATTCCTCCATTCTAGATATCATATGGACTGAGACATGGATTATAATCTTTCTCTCTGTCCATTTTTTGTTTCCCGATTTCCAATGTATGACGACTGACTAATTGAACAAATCAAATCAGTCCTGGCCCGGCCGAGCACTTCCATTTGTCATCATCAAATCACCGAGGGGCCCACAGATATCGCTTTTATCACGAAGGTAAAAGGAATGGATAAACTTCGACTCATATGGCTTGCTCTACTACTTGTTCAATCATACACAAAGATACGTTTTATAGCACCGAGTTACCAAATGTGTTTTCGTGCAATCAATGTACTATCAACTCATAGTAACAACTCATATCTCTAGGTTTGAAGAATGTAAGATATTATCGTCTCATGATCACTCGTGATAAAATCCATGAAGTGATTCCAATGAGCGCAGGTTGAATCCAATACTCAGAACTTATGAGTCATGAGTGTTGTAGCCCTTTGTCTAACACCTTAGACCTCTACAAGCCAACCCATGACAGTCCTAATTCATATCTACTTCCAACATATGATCGACTGTGGATGGTTTGAATAACTTAGTCATTCCGGAGGAACCCAGTTTATTCGAGAAGTCAAAACATGCAAAGTGAAACACAATAATAATTGAATCCAATATGGTATCAAAACCTATGAACATAAATAAAAACACCTTTTATTTATCACCATATGATTACACATTATTCATTTTATACTGTTTCAGCTATCAACTTTATTCATGAATTTAAAACAATAGTTGTCCCATGCTCCAAGCATGTACACTATGTTTTCTAAACACTAGTCATGTCATACACCAAGTATGCATACTATGTTTGTCTATGATCTTTTCTTTGTGAACTAGATCCATTGAACATAACTTCAATGATTCTCTTTTCACACTCCCAAATCCTTACTGCAAATGCAAGAATTCCAAATTCATGCCATTTACTGAAATCTGTTAGATTCTAAACTTATATGCATTGGTCCTCTTGTAATGATTATGCACAAAGTCATAAAGACTTGACAACAACCATTACAGAGCATTCCAAAGGAGATCAACTCCTTGGAAACATCCTTCTTGCATTAAGTTCCCTTAATCTTACACAGATTGAAAATTCTAACTTTGAAACCTTTCCAGATTCCATTTTGACTTATCACTTTTGAACAAGAGTTGCCTCCTTACAGATTATGTCAATATGGTCCTTCCAGAATTATCACTATACTTCCAATTGTCCTTGAGCAACACATCTTTGGTAAACCTTAGATTGTCCTCGACAATTGTTTAATCCTTTTAGTCATATCCACTTCTAAACCTTTTTCCTTCTTAATGCCCCAGGCATTTGGAAAATTTTAGAAAGGATGAATATAGCACATGTAATCGATCCTATATCTGAAGCATATGGGACACGATTCATGATGTCTTACATAAAGACTAAACCAGTCTTTTGCTATAACATTTCCATTTCTATTTGCCAAGTTCAGATTAGGAAAAGGGATGTCGTAATCATTATCGAATTTAAGAACGCAAAGAATGGACCCATATACAGAATTTCCTTATGTTGAGACATTCCAACATGAAATTCATATATATATATATATATATATATATATATATATATATATATATATATATATTTCCTTGACTAAATGATTAAAACCTCACGATCTAAGCTTATAGATTTGAGATGAAGTATAATTTCCTCTCCCTTAATTATAGCAAAACAACTTTTCCCAATTGAAACCTTTTGTTTTCTATAATTAACATTGCTAACTTGCAATACTTATCATAATTATCATGCTCCCACTAACATGATGATTATTAGCATAACACTTATGCTCCCACTAGCTTTGACATGTACTCAGAAATCAACTGACTTTCTTACCAAAGTTCAGATTTCTAAGACTAGATTGTTTTGATAAAACTTTATCAAAAACATACACCTTCCCTTAGATAGCACACTCGTGTGTGTAAACAATTATGAAGAGGGATGCCATAATCATAATGGTTAGACCTTTTTGCCACTTCTCACAAGTCCAGGTTAGTGTGCCGGTAAACCACACACGCTCCACTAACGACTTTGAGAATGCAAATATCACAATTGCTATCTAGCTAAAATCTACTTAGTGAAAGTGTTTCCTCACCATCATTTTCATGAATCGGAGAGAAACCTTATGACACTTAGATTTAATGGTGTATGTGTTCTTATCCATGTGAATTGTCAAAACCATAGTCACAAGACAATGACAAATCCAAACTCATATGGACTGAACTCAATCTTAACTTCTTGCCACTTGGCAGCTCAAGGGCCTGCCATTGCTTCCAAGTTGTTGTGCAACACATTGAGAACTCTAAGAACTCATATGCAAAGCCAACTATAACTGGAATGGGCACATAATATGTCAACACGATAGGTTATAAACCTCAAGTCGTGTGCTAGTGAAGAACTTCAGGTTCTATTCTTGGTTAGTTCTTGAGACTTTCAAGACCTTTAAGACTCCCACTGTCCTCTTTACCTATAAGACTCCCTTTTCAAACATCCAAGAGATAGTGTGGATTCTAACCAATACAAACACTTCACACAATTGGCCTAAGTTGGTCTTTGTTTTATCCAAAACATCACAACTTACCAATTTCAAATGTACAAGAGTAGAAAACTTTTACTCTTACATTTGACAAGTGTTTTAAACCTTCTCTGAGACATGTCACTCAAGTTACAATCTTGGAGTATGACTCTAAGAATTGTTTTTGGAACGAAGTATGAATCATCTTCTTGATTCAACCACTTCAATAATTCATAGTTCCTCTTCTTAGCTATAAGAAAGCACTTAGGGGATGAATTGTGATAAGGTCTCTAAATCATTAAGATGATCATAAAAACTAATACGAAAGTACTCTCCCATCTTTTCAAATTTGAGAAACTTCTATCCTTCTGCCTAATTTGATTCTTCTTATTCGCTCTGCCTTACATATGAACCTTTTTCCAATGTATCAGAATTACACTTAAGCTTGTAAGTATAACCATATTTACTGAACTTAAGTAAATTATGACGAATAATCTTATTAATCTTTTTTGTGGTGGACTTGACCAGTGCACAAGAATGTGTTCTCAATCCCTTAGTCCTTTACTTGACTCACACATCCATGTGAACAAGTAATTAGTCTTAATTTTCCAATTTTTTTTGAAAGTTCTCATCCATCATGCTATACAACTTGCATGATTCCAAGTCCCGGTCCAATTGAAACTTGGGTGATGAGAATCTTTCCTTATTTGGTAAATTTAGACATTACCACAAATGAAAGAATCAATTTCATATTTCCACTCTTGCTATTAATGGAATCATATAAGCAACAATTTTCATCAAATGCCATTGTAAGGATATTTTAAAGTAAATAAAATCATCATTTTTCCTTTTATTTTAAAAACTTAGCGGAAAAACTTATCCTTACAATCCATATGAAAAACTTGTTGTCATCTATTCCTAAGCAATATCTCATAACTCATAAGAAGTAGCTCAAGAATCCGATCTTCAAACTACGCGATAGAAATCCATCTATGCCATCAGATTCAGTATATTATTTCTTTAAGTTTCTTCACTTTTCTTTGATTCTTAAAACATTACCATGTGACCCAGTCACATCATGTATCAGGAATCTCAGAATAGAAACTTAATAGAGTTAGATAGTGGACTTTACCTAAAGTAGAGTCAAACTTATTGACTTTAACCTCCTTAGGTAAATGTGGCAGCTTCGCAACCAATGCCCCTTCCTTTGGCAATATAAACATATGGACCCTTTGATAATGGTAAACGGGAGTATCACAGACTTAGCTTTTTCTCTTTACCATTTTGTCAATCGAATTGACTATGGCCGATCCCTTTCCATTGGGAAGAGAATGCTTTTCTGGATTTCCTGTGTCACTATTGTCAATGTCCATCAAGTTTTGAGGAAGTTGATCTTAACAAATAGATAAGATCATTAAGGGTCTTGTCATAGTCTGTGTCATAGGTGTTCCAAAAGAACTCACTATGTGACTTAGAAAGTGATTGAACCACCAACTTTCTCAAGACTTTGACACCCAACTCTCCCGGCTTGTCAATATGTGACTACATCTCCAAGATGTGACCACACCTAGACCTTTACTTGCCAATAGGGCTCGAGAGTGACCTTAAACTTTTCAAGAACTTGTGGGTTAGGGAGAAGAATTGGAGGAGGTGAAAGAAGTATGATTTCCATGGGACATCATCTTCATTTAGGAAAGCTTGTTTCAAGAGATTTGGGAAGATCATAAATGTCTAAACCAGACATCTTTTGGGAGATATTCAAGATAGTTGATTTTAAAGTCCTTCATATGACACCCAATATGAAATATTAAGGCTAGGACCCAACAAACTATTTTATAACTTAGAAGAGGGATGCCGTAATCCAAGCTATAAAATATTTGAAGGTAGGTGAATGATGATTCACCAATTTCCACCAAGATAAACGAAATGTATTATTAGGTTTTAATTGGATTTGAAACTCCTAGATCTTTGAGATTCATTGAACTGTTCAATGGCATGTTTCAATCTCGAGTGTGCCCTTCAGGTTTTGTGACTGGGATGCCGAGGATCACAAAACAAGGTGTGAAGTAACCATGCAAATGTACTGGGTACCCTTAATATTTACCCCTTAATCGATGTGTCGGTTAACCACACACGCTCCATCGATACTATGATAAACATTAAGTTACCCTTTGTCTACCTTGTTAAATACGAGTTAGTGTGCCAGTTAACCACACACGCTCCACTAACCGACTTAAACAAAGTGCAAAGTGTAATTTCATGGATTAGCACCTTATTCACATTTTCCTAAGTAACTAAGATTGGGTATTTATAAGAGTTTAGTTACTTAGTATTTATCATTAATACTTTTAATGAAAGGAGAATTATAGTCCTGTCAAACCCGTTCGGCTAACAACCCTCCACCAGTCAAGCAAGCGGTGGGTGAGAGTGGACAACCATTAAGTTGCCATTTTATAGGCAACAACCTTATACCCACCTTATAGACCGGCTTCGTGAATGAGGCGTACTAGCGGTAAGACTGACTTTACTCTTATACATATATATATATATATATATATATATATATATATATATATATATATATATATATATATATATATATATGTATGTATATATATTAACTTATAATATTATAAAGTATAAGGGTTGAATTTTAACTTTTAAAATTCTAAGGGCTAACTTGGAATTAAAGTATTCATAAGAGAAAACTTTACAAATTCCAAAACTTGAGGGCAAGTTTTGAAACTATTCAAAACTAATTAATTCCAAAACTTATGTGTTTAAAGTAGTTTTAATTCAAAAACTCTTCAAGTTCCATAACTTGAGGACAAGCTATGAAAGACTTTAAACTAATAAAAGAATTAACTTTTCTTTATTTTATAACTTATGTAATTAATTAAGGTTACACTTTTTATTTATTTATTATTTAATGAAGAGACTCTTGGTCCTCCATAACTTGAGGACAAATTATGGAGTCATAACACCAATTAATTAGAACTAGACTCTTCATTTTGTAACATTTGCCAACTTTTATGAGTTTTATGAAACTTAAATGTGACTTTTCATATAACTTGAGGAAAAGTTACAAAAACACATTTTAGAATCAACTCTTAGATTAATTTGGATTGAAAACAACTATTTCACTCAACTTTTCTATTAATCTAAGCAACTCATAAGAACAAGATAATTCAAATCAAACTTTTTCATGTAATTAGTCTAAACCTTAACCTAATACAAAACACGAATCTATTGACGATTATCTTTGAAATTGGATTAGCATGAACATTACCACATCAAAAACAAGTTTATAAGTTCAAAAACATCTTAGGGTAATGTTCCTAGTCCAATTCCAGCCAAAAAAGTCGAATTTATGCTGTCTGGGGGTCCAACTCGTCAAGTCCACGAACCAACTTGACGAGTTGGATGCTTTTTGCCTTGGACTCGGCGAGTCTGCTGGGCAGATAGCATTAAAACTCGATTTTTCAGCTCCATTTGCAAGTATAACAAGAAAACAAGTCTAGGCTCTCATACCACTGTTGGGTTTTGAGCATTCTAACGCTCCTAAGTGTACATGCAACCCTAAATACCTTGGATCTATGTTTTCTCTATTATACATGCAAATATGAACATCCAAGGCATTATCCTAATCTAGCATACAAAACAATGACTATAGCAAGATAGATTACATACCTCATTGATGTAGAAAGTCTTCATGAAGCTTGAGTGCCTAGTGCCCCAAGTGTGACACCTCAAATGGTTCACACAACACCAAATACACTTGGAATAACTTGAGAGAATTCTACACTTCATGAAAGTCGGCTAGCCCTTTCTTACTCTCTCTAGTCTCATACTTGCAGTCGATTTTGTCAATAATAAGATCTTTATATAGTGTTACAATTAGGATAAACCCTAATTGTCATGACTTTCCATTTCCTTGGATCCATGGGTTCAAATAAACCATGAAGCATCCATGGAACTTCCTATGGGTAGCCCAACTTGATTATCCATGGAGCATTAGCCCACTATACAAGTATGGATGATTACACAATCAACCCATATATTTAATTAGTCTTCTTTTGATCACTTAATTAATCCTAGATTAATTCTTGATCAATACTAATTAAATAATCTTATTATTCTTATTATTAATATACTAGAACTTATAATATATTAATAACCATAAGTGTCTTATTTCTCTCATTATAGTCTATCCAAATGCATGATGCCATGCAACCCAAATGGACCATGCCGGGTCAGGTCAAGTCTTACCAATTATAGTTATGGACTTAGACATTAATCCAACAGGGTTCACCATCCTTTATCCGGGTTGTTATCATGGAAGAGATGATGTCATACATCTCTTGGCGAGCACTTTGATGGTAGCGGTCGATCAAATCTTGGTGCATCTCAAAAGGGTAATAGTCCTCATAGGACTTTTGGAGCTCGGCTGTCATCATGGCCATCATGATACATGCCACTTTAGTGACATCTCCCTCATGAGTTCGGAATTCAGGGATTTCCTCAGGAGTTGTAGATGACTTATCAAGTTCCTTAAGCTCCTTGTCGAGGACATATTCATTGTCCTCGTAACGAGTGACCATCCTGATGTTCCAGGTCCAATCCATAAAGTTGGAACCATCAAAGATGACTCGCTCACAAAGGTTCATGAGAGAGAAGGAGCCGGTAGGGTTTGAGCCAGAAGTAGCATTGTTGGAAGACATATGAAAAAGAAAGTCAAGTTTAGATTAGATATAAAGATAGTCCTTAATAAGAAAACCAAATGTAATGTTAAGGCTAGGACCCAACACAATATTTTATAGCTTAGAAGAGGGATGTCGTAATCCAAGATATAAATTATTTGAAGGTATGTGAATTACGATTCACCAATTTCCACCATGAAAAAATGAAATAAATTATTAGGTTTTAATTGGTTTTGAAACTCCTAGATCCTTTTGAGATTCATTGAACTTTTCAATGGAATGTTTCAATCTCGAGTGTGCCCTTCAAGTTTTGTGACTGGGATGCCGAGGATCACAAAACAAGGTGTGAAGTAACCATGCAAATTACTTGGTACTCTTAATGTTTATCACTCGACCGATGTGCTGCTTAACCACACGTGCTCCACCGACCTATGATAAACCTTAAGCCACCCTTTTCCTACCTTGTAAAATCCAGATTAGTGTGTCGGTTAACCACACACGCTCCACTAACGACTTAAGCAAAGTGCACAGTGTAATTTCACGGGTTAGCACCTTATTCACATTTTCCTAAAGTAACTAAGATTGGAAATTTGTAAAACATTTAGTTACTTTACAATCATCATACTTTTAATGACAATTAAAGTAATTGTCCTACCCATTCGGCTAACGACCATCCACCAGTCAAGGAAGCGGTGGGTGAGAGTGAACACCCATGGAGCTGTCATATTATAGGCAACAACCTTATACCCCCCTTATAGACAAACTTCGTGAATGATGCCTACTAACGGTAAAACGAATTGTTCTTATACACACACACACACACACACACACACATATATATATATATATATATATATATATATATATATATATATAATTAACTTATAATATTATAAAGTATAAGGATTGAATTTTAACTTTTAAAATTCTAGGGGTTGGAACTAAAGTTTTTAAGGTGACCCAAAACTTGAGGGCAAGTTTTATAACTTTCAAAACTTTTCATCTTTCATAACTTATGAGTTAATGGTTTATTAAAAATGAGGGACTTTTCATTTTATGTAACCTATGTGTTTATTAATGGACTTTTAAAAGAGTGACTTTTGGTAATCCATAACTTGAGCACAAATTATGGATTCCATTAAAACACATCAAGATCAAGAATTAAACTAACAAACTATTTGCAAATAATTCCTATGATCTTCTAAACTCATAAGTTCATGAACATTCATCTCAATAATTTCAAGAATCATAAATAACACATACAAAACTTGAAATTTTTATAATAGCCATTGTAAATGGATTAGCATAACCATTACACCATCTAAAACAAGTTTTATAAGGCCAAAACAGTTTAGGTAATGTTTCTAGTCCATTTCCAGCAGCAAAACTCGAAAAACTGCATCCAGGGCCTCCTACTCGTTGAGTGCATGAACCTACTCGATGAGTAGGATGAATTTACACATGGACTCGTCAAGTTCCCCCATGGACTCAACAATTTCACTCAGCAGACAACAGTTTTTTGAGTCTTTTTCAACAAGTTTGCATCAAGTATCAAGAAAACAAGCCTAGGCTCAGATACCACTGAAGGGTTTTGAGCATTCTAACACTCCTAAGGTGTACATTCAACCCTAGAAACCTTGGATCTATGTTTTACTAAGATACATGCAAATTTGATTTTCCATGGTTCTTAACCTAACTAGCATGGCATGGGGAACTTGAAACATAATAGCTAGTAAAAGAACATACCTTTTTGTTGCTTGGATTCCTTGAGAACCTTGTGAGCCTGGCACCTTAAGTGTGATGCCTCAAATGTCTCACACAACACCACAACACTTGGAAGAACCTTGTGAGAAGTTCACTAACACCTCAAAATTGGTTAGCCCTCTTGTTCTCTTCTTAGTGACCGATTTTGCTTGCCATGGAGCTTCTTATATAGTGTGCCACATGTTGGGTTTCTCCATGTAAACCCTAATGTGCATGGATTTTCATATTCTATAATCCATGGTTTTATTACCTCCATGGAGTACCTTATGGGCTTTATCCTAATTCAACAAACCATGAATCATTAGCCCACTATACAAGAATGAATGATTTACACAATCAACCCCATATATTTAATTAGTCTCCTTTTTGATCACTTAATTAATTCCAAATTAATTCTTGATCAATACTATCAATATTATTAATATATTAGAACTTATAATATATTAATAAACCTTAAGTGTCCTTTCTCTCATTTAGTCTACCCAAGTGTTGCAATGCCATGCAACCCAAATGGACCATGCCAACAGGGTCAAGTACATTCCAGAAATAGTTACGAACTTAGACACCTAATCCAACATGAACATGTTTGTTAGGGGGTTGAGGCTTATCTGCTTTGTACGAAAGCCAATAGAATTGGGCATTCCAACCTGTTGGTTGTGGGTCGTGAATATTCCATCCCGAGGATGATTAGACTCATAGTATATGGGCATTCCAACCTATTGGTTGTGGGCCTAGGGTATTCCATCCCGAGGATGATTGGACCCATAGTATGTTGGCATTCCAACCTGATGGTTGAGGGCCTGGGGTATTCCAACCTGATGGTTGACTGGACCCATAGTATGATGTTTATGATTATATGTGTATTGCTGTGAGTATGGGTATTTTGGGGGAACTCACTAGGCTTTCGGGATTACTGTTTAATTTTATTGTTTCAGGTACATCAGGGGATCGTGGCAAGGCGAAGGTGTGATCGTACATCACCTCCTGTTTTATTATCATTTCTGGGGAAAACTCTGATATAGACTATTTTGGAAACAAATTTGTAATAATTGTTGGTTTTAAATGCTTTTACAAAGTTTTAAATTGGTATAAATTTTATGGGTGTTACAGCCACATCCGACCACTTGCGCACGCCAGCGCTAACATGTTGTCACCGACCGCTGTGACCGACAGTCCCTGAGCCGAAAATACAACCTAACCCCCATGGTCACAAACCTGTTTACTCCTTCGCACATGGAAAACTGAAAGTGCACATTCCTTACCCTAGAAAACAACATCCCAATCCATCAGTCAACCCTTCAAATCCCAGTTGCAAAACTCAAGCTAATCATAATCATGACTCCCTTCCTGAGTCTATACGACTTGTACTCCAATCCTGGAACAAAACTCCCAAAGCCTCAAATCTAGAAACTCATGTGAGCCTCTCCCGCTCAACTCGCAGAATGTAACGAGTATAAAACATCTCCTTGATCTCAAGTAACTGCAACCCTCT
Source organism: Lactuca saligna (assembly GCF_052625555.1). Taxonomy (NCBI): domain Eukaryota; kingdom Viridiplantae; phylum Streptophyta; class Magnoliopsida; order Asterales; family Asteraceae; genus Lactuca; species Lactuca saligna. Next base: position 191,624,426 of record NC_136418.1, on the reverse strand, counting down.
GCTCACCAAAATATGTCCCAGTAATAAGTCTCGGTACTGGAAAGCTCAACCAGTTCCTCCCTTTGTCGTCGTTAAAGTTGTTGTAGCTGTTGTGGCAGCCGTCTCAACAAGGGTTACATAGCGTTCATCGAAATACTCAACCATGGTGATCTTACTAGACCCAAACATCTCCGGTAACTGTCCCCAGACAATCTTGATCATCTCCTCCCTGATGATCTCACTGACACGATCCTCTAACAATATTGGCCTATCCTGGCTGCCAGCCCCCGATCCTGATTCGGATCCGATCTCAAAACGTCTCGTAGCCACCATTCTGATAATACACCAGAGAGATCTCAGGTAATCCATATAATAACAGGGAACCCACTCCCAACTAAACCCTAGGGATTATGAGTTCCTTACTACGCGTATGAGTCATGTGCTTTCAGTAGTACGGGCCGATACTACCTTCCACACTTACCCATATTTGTCTCATGTATCATCACAACACCCTAACTGTATACATAACATGGCGAGCACTTAATCCTCACTCCTAGAGGAATGCTAAATATCTCATAATTGGACTATCGGCCTCGTACAAACCATCCATGAAACTTCCACCAACCCTGCAACACTCATGTATGCTAACCATACATAATGTTGGACCCAATAGACATTCGAATACTCGGTCCTACTCTAAGCCCACAACCAAAAAAGGAACAGAAACTAAAGCAAAACCAAATATTCTTAGGCCATAAGATCTTAATTATGTACAGCCGTGATGCATACACTAAGCAACTACAGTAATGATGTCAATCTCATATAAGGACAACCCTAGGCTATCAGGCATCATACAATTAGGAAATTCTATCATGCAATCCCCGAAGATCCCTAGCCTAGTACTAGCATGTTGTTCTAACATATCACAATATCAAATAACTGTATGGTATTTTGGGGTCTACTTACTGGCTCCGACTGATCGTACACCATGCATCCTCCTTTAACTATTTTGAAAACCTTTTGGAAACAAGTTTTCCTTAGTTTGGGACTGGATTCACACAAGTGTTCCTCCAATTCACTCAAACCAAGGCTCTGATACAAACTTGAAACATCCATAAAACTCAAGCCAATTTAAAACTTTTTCAACCAATTAAAAACCATTAATAATTACAAACTGTTTGCAAAATATTTTCATGTCAGAGTATCCCAAAGATCAAAATCATAAAAATGTGAGGAGCTGTACGATCACACCTTCACCTTCTCGCAATCATCCGAAGTACTTAAAACCAAAACTGAAACTATAAGCCCAAAGATTAGCGAGTTCCCCCAAAATACTAATACACAACAATAAAACATATACAAATAACATCATGTAATGGGTCCACAGCTTTACAGACTGGATTACCGTTGGGCCCATAGTGTGAGTTTGGCTTGCCTTCGGGGCCCACGGTTCACATCTGGCTTGTCACTGAGCCCACAGTACGAGTCTGGTATGCCTTGCCTGGCCCTCAGCTCATATCTGGAATGCCCCTAAGCCCACAGTACGAGTCTGGGATGCCCGATGTGGCCCTCAACTCATATCTGGAATGCTACTGAGTCCTCGGTATGAGTCTTGCATGCACTACCCATCCTTCAGCTCATATTTGGAATACTCTAGGGTTTTTTGGCTACTGCACGAATCAGTACAACCTTAACCCATCCCATATAACATGTCGACATATAACATAACTAATGCACATAACGATAATCAAATAATAACACAGGTAGTCCTACAGATCTACCAAACTGGCATAGCAACTAGCATGCACAACTAACTTATACTCAACACATCACCAACTACTATGATATCAGATCCAATGGGCCGGCATTGGTGCCTTTGAGCCCTTAGTATAGTGAGGATAACTCACCTCACACTAATGAAGTCCTGCAGATAAACTCCATCTACTGGTTGAAAGATTCCTAAGCTGTCAGTTATCAAAACAACAACCAATTAATAATTAGGTTCCAATACATAACCATAAGTCCATGCTTGTGGTAAAAGACTACTTTACCCTCAATCTAGCTTGATACAAATCCAAGGTCTAACTCACACTCCAAAGGACCAAAAGTTAAGTAATAGGCCAAAGCCCAACGTATGGTGCAATTTTCCAAATTAGGCCCAGACCTCTACATGGTCTTTCCTTAAGGACCATCCATTTATTCTAGTCCAAACTCATGGTACTCCAATGGCCCAATGTCACATAATCATCAAGGCCTAGTTATGCCCCACCTATGGCCCAATTTTCCAAATTAGGCCCAAGAATTACCAATGTGCCTTATCCTAAAGCCCATCTAAATATTCTAATCCATATGCTTGTTTTTGGATGGCCCATCAATAACCCAATCACCAAAGCCCAAAAGAAAGGCCCACCTCAAGGCCCAAGTGAAATTAGGGTTTTCACATGAAAAGACGATTAGGGTTATGTTTTCATACTTAACCCATCAAGGACTTAATCCATTAAGTCCAATATTGACTTAGGTTAATTGCAAATGATTATTAAGTAATATTTTAAGTTTAGTGAATAATTCAAGTGCGAGTCCCGATCAAATTCCCAAAATTAGGGTTTCAAGAAATTAGGATTTTCCAAACCCTAATTAGGGTTTCCAACCCAAATACTAGCCCATTAGTCATATAGTTGGGCTTTTAGGTCAATTAGGGCTTTATTGGGCCTATTAGGGTTTCATTAGGCCCACTAGGGTTTTATTAATCGGGAACCACCCACTACCACCTCGAGTAGTGGTGGTCAACGACGGCTCACGGTGGTGGTTCTGGTTGTAGTCCATTTTGTCCAAGCATCCCAAAAGCAGCTAAGCACAAGCAAAAGCACAACGCCACACAACATGGCGGATGATGGCGGCAGGAGGCGGCAACCACCAGCTCACGGTGGTGGTTATGAGTTTTCTCTAGTATACTAATCTCTAATTGCATTTTACAATGTTTAACCCAAAAATAACACATTCAAATAAAATACACTCACATACACCTTGTGGTGGCCAGTAGTGGCGCATGGCGGTAGCCACCACCTCACGGTGGCGATGGTGGTGGTTTTCTTGGTTTCCCAACCACAAAAAACATACCCTATATATTCATAAAACGACCCCAGCCACCCACCTGGTGGCATAAGGCGGCAACAGAGACCCTAGAAAATGGACATCAGCGGCGATTAGCAGCAACAACTCGTCAGTGGTGGCAGCCACCATGGCCAACTGCCATGGTGGTTCTTCATGACTCCCATTAGACAGAAAACCACACACACACACACACAACCTCATCACAAACCAAAAACCACCATGGTCTCCACGACAGTCGGCCTTTGATCCCTACGACTGAAACACAATAGATGGCAGCATCTTTATCTTCATCGGCGGTGAGACGACACAAAGGGTCTCGGTGGTCTTATGGCTTCAGCAGCGGTGACAGATGTCATAGAAGAAGGCTGTTGCAGCGAGGAATGGAGGTTGCGTCTCCATCAGAGTACGACAGCGATGATAGAAACACTTTGAGTGGTGGTGGTTTTCTGACTCCACCAGCGGTGGTTAATGATGGGAGCTCCGACTTCAATAGGTAAGGAGGCAGAGGCAGGCCGTGGTTTTTCTTGATTGGAAAAATAGGTGAAAGGGTAGTGGTGCCGCAGATAGGAAGGAGTGAAGGTGGCGGCTATGAATAGTTTGGGTTAGGGTTAGGGTTGACGTTATATACCCGCTCCATTCAAACTATGATCCATATTGACACTATTAGTCCTTCCTTCTCCTTTTTTCTTTCAATTTCGATCCAAAATTTACCATTTCAACCCCGCACTCTGAAAACCCTGCCAAAATTTACCATTTCACCATCTTTCTTGTATCCTCTATTAGACTAAATGATAAGATTTGTACATATTTTTTGGAGTTTTAAATATTTAATTTTGCACCACAAACCATACATAAGAATACATTATCAACTACCTATAAGCCTTCATATTCAAATTTAATATAGAAATTTATAGTGAAAGATTGAAATTGTTCATTAAAAGCCCAATAAACTTCTTCCACAACACATCAAAAAGAACCATGCAAGTGTACATATGGTAGGTGTCAAAGAAAGTTATGAAGCCTACTAGAAGTCTAATATAAACAACACAATTGAAATACATAGATGTTGATGATAAATTACTAAATCGGAAATAATATGAGCTCAAAAGCAATAGGAAAACGCTAACAATGAAAAAAAAAGTGTTTTTTAATCAAAATGAAGTCAAATTTGAAGGTTCTATACCTAATATTACATACATAATAGTTACATATTCACTTTTCCCATATATATATATATATATATATATATATATATATATATATATATATATATATATATATATATATGTTCAAATGTTTCTCACATCTATTGTGTGTTAGAATGCACCAACAAGAATTGAGTAAACATTAAATGTATATTAAATGATATCCATATTTATAATTTCTTTTTATAGAAACTAATTTAATTCGTCATTAATGCCAATAATAATATTCTTTCAAAATGAATTCATATATAAAATAATAAGAGTGTATTTCAGGAGAACGAGAGTATATTCTACTAGAATACACCCTCATTCTTCATATTCCATACAACTTTATTGTATTTTAAGTGAGTGAGTCCTGAAATAATGTTATTGCTGACATAAAAACCTAGATACGAATTCATTCTGAAAGAATGTTATTGTTCACATTAATAACGAATTAAATTAATTTCCATACAGAGAAAATTATAATTATATATATATCATTTAATATGCATACAATTATGAAAACCATTTAATATCTATCATTATTTAATTAAATAATAATATAATTTTACTAAATTCCTATTGGTACATTCTAGCACACAATAAATGTAAAAAAACACTTTAACATAGCCCTATATATATATATATATATATATATATATATATATATATATATATATATATATATATATATATATATATATATATGTTCATTTGAAACCATGTTAATTTTGTGAGATCGTGAGACGCCATCTAAAAATAAATTTAAAATGAAAA